>NC_044031.1:597994176-598604939 GCF_901765095.1 Microcaecilia unicolor
TCATATTAAGTACTGGGTAACTAAATTGTCAGCATATATAAGAATTATCTGAACACAAGAAATAAAAAGTACAAAGATAATACTGAGAATTACCAGAATGCTTGAAAGTATACACTCTTGACTCTTATTTCTTTTGTTTCATCGTAATGGTTGGTTTATTGCAACTCTGTAATTTTGTCACTTCCATTTTGATTGAAATATAAGTATTCATGTAAGGGCATTTTTAATGAAAGCAAAATGTGGTATAATCTAGCCTCAGAGCAGAAGAATGTCTTGTTGCCATGCATACATTTACACTGCTGCTGACTGAGGAAACCTACAAAAAAAAAAGATTTAGATAGATAATTGAAGAGGCAGTAGATGTCTCAGTGGGTTAGTAATGTGATAAAAAGGCAGATTTTAGACAGGGCATGGAGAGGGGAATATTTTACAACTGTTTCTGCCAAATTAGAGCCTCTTGTAAAATAGGAACAGGGCTGCATGTCTTAGCCCCTCACGTCTAGAGGGAGTAGTGATTTTAAAAAGCAGAATTAGAGGGGGGAAATACTTTCCCCGCCCACAAAGACATGGTAGCATCTTTCTAAAATTGTTGGTCCTTCACCAAATAGCACCTCATACCAGCAACCCTCCCTGTGGAAGGCCCTAGCCCCTCCAGACTCTTTCCCTGACAGACTGCATTACAGCACCTGACATTCCTCTTCCCAACAGCAAACACCTCCACAACCAATCCTCCCTGTTAGCAACCTAACCAAAGACTCACCCATCTGGTGATCCCACAATGGTAGCCCCCCCCCCCCCCCCCCCCAGGAATGCCCCCTTCAAGGAAGGTTCCCTTCTATACCTCTTACCACCCAATAGGGTCATGTACCTACCATGTGGTTCCTCCTCCCAACGCAAACCTGTCCTCCTATGGCCAAACCCTCTTAGGAAAGCCTCCTGGCAGACCCCTCATTCCTCACTCCTGATGCTAGTTGCCAGAGAAGAAGTGATGCCCACTCCCATCATATTGATCTTCTGGGCTGAAAATAGATGCTGAGACCTCTAGTAGTAATAATCTGCTATTACATTAAGTGGCCAGGCTTCATATATGAGTCATTGGCATTAGAGCTTAGTTATTTAGGGCTCTTTTTTACTAAGGTACACTAATGATTAGAATGTACTAAATGCTAAAAAGTCCATAGGAATAAAATGGGCTTCTTAGCATTTAGCCCGTTAGTCGTTAGCAAATCTTAGTAGTGACTTTTTATATAAATACACATTTCTGACGGCAACCCTATTTTCTAATATGGCCACGGTATGGACTTTTTCATATTTTATATTTGATTTCACTTGACTATTTTAATTCATATATATTTTTTCATTTTCGTAAGAAGCCCCTTCTAAACATCTATTCATTTCTGTGCGAACACTGCTAAATTGTGAGATGTGGAGTTCAGTGGCACAAGTGAGCTGTCAATCAAATAAGATGTTTTTATAACTGTTTATTTAAAGGCATCACAAACGGAAAGCAGCAACGTCCATCAGTGAATCGCCTACAACTCTTCAACACATTCCACAAGCCGGTTGATATTGTACATCTGGATTTTCAAAAGGCATTTGACAAAGAACCTCATGAAAGTCTCCAGAGGAAATTGGAGAGTCATGGGATTGGAGGTAATGTTCTATCGTGGATTAAAAACTGGTTAAAAGATAGAAAACAGAAAGTAGGGTTAAATGGTCAGTATTCTCAATGCAGAAGGGTAGATCGTGGGGTTCTGCATGGGTCTGTGCTGGGATCGCTGCTTTTTAACATATTTATAAATGATCTAGAGATGGGAGTAACTAGTGAGGCAATTAAATTTGCTGACGACACAAAGTTATTCAAAGTTGTTAAATTACAAGAGGATTGTAAAAAATTACAAAAGAACCTTACAAGATTGGGAGACTGGGCATCCAAATGACAGATGATGTTTAATATGAGGAAGTGCAAAGTGCATGTGGGAAAGATGAACCCAAACTATAGCTATGTGATGCAAGGTTCCACATTAGGAGTCACTGACCAGGAAAAGGATCTAGATGACATCGTTGATGATACTTTGAAATCCTCTGCTCAGTGTGCGTCGGCAGCTAAGAAAGGAATGGAAAACAAAAACTGAGGACATTATAATGCCTGTGCATCACTCCATGGTGTGACTGCACCTCGAACACTGTGTGCAATTCTGGTCACCTCATCTCAAAAAAGATATAGTGGAATTAGAAAAGGTACAGGGAAGGGCAATGAAAATGATAAAGTGGATGGGATGACTTCCCTATGTGGAAACGCTAAAGTGGCTAGGGCTGTTCATCTTAGAGAAAAGACGGCTGAGGGGAGATATGATAGAGGTCTATAAAATAATGAGTGGAGTGGAATGGGTAGACATGAATCGCTTATTTACTCTTTCCAAACACACTAGTACTCAGGTTAACGCAATGAATCTACAAAGTAGTAAATTTAAAACAAATCAGAGAAAATATTTATTCTCTCAACATGTAATTGAACTCTGAAATTCATTGTCAGAGAATGTGGTAAAAGCAGTTAGCTTAGCTGGGTTTAAAAAAGATTTGGATAGCTTCTTAAAAGAAAAGTTCATATGCCATTATTAAGATGGACTTGGGGAAAATCCACTGATTATTTCTAGGATAAGCAGCATAAAATGTATTGTACTGTTTTGGGATCTTGCCAGGTGCTTGTAACCTGGATTAGCCACTGTTGGAAACAGGATGCTGGTCTTGATGGACCTTTGGTCTGTCTCAGTATGACAATGCTTATGTTCATATGTTCTTATTATATAGCTATTAGAAATACGTCAACACTATAAACTTCTATTTTTTCTTGAAACTGCCCTCTTTCAGAACATAAGTAAACCAACACACCTGTTAGTATATCCACAATAACCCCCAAGAGTAAGTCCAACTAACCAGTCAGCTTCTGACTTTCTACCCATCCAAGACAATTTGGTACAGTCTTATCCACTAAATTAAACAGTTTCTTATAGCAGATCCAGAAGTATGTACATCTCCAGTACATTACCTATCCCTTTGGATTGTATAATCCAAGGCATTGGTAGTCATCAGCAAACTCCTCCAGGGTCAGACCTTCCTGTCTGTCCCTTCTTCCAGAGTGGCACTTCACAGAGCTGCACCCTCTGGCTTTCAAGAGGCTCTCCCCTGTTCCTGCTAAAGAGCTGGGCTCCCCTTGCCCACCCAGAGCACTTCTCTCACACAGTTACTACCTTAGGTTAACAATATCTCCCCCTTAGGTTATGTGGCCTGTCACAAAATGCCTAGCCACCTGCCTGAGGCTATCCCATGGCCACTTAGAGGGTATGTCCTCAGCACACCTCAGGTCCACCTGCACTTGCTGCTTGTGCTCTACACTAGCACCCTCCTACCACCGACTGGGTCACAACTGCCTCTGGGTGAGTCTACCACTCTCAAATTATTCCCAGTGATTTCTAGGTTAATGAGGCCACACTCCCAGTGGTCCCACAGTTCCCAGAAAGCACTCACAGACCCAACACACAAACCACCAGGATTCTTTATCATTCCACACAAAGAGGCAATAAACTAAATTGTTTATTGTCTTTAAAAATTGAGCAGTGCACAAAAAAATGTGCAATCAGCAAACAAAGGGGGCCCTTTTACTAAGCCATGTAGGTGCCTATGCAAGCCAAATGTGTGTAAATTTGTAGTTATTGCCTGGCTACCGTGTTTCTCTTGTGGTAATTTAATTTTTGGCGAGCGTCCGCTACGCACATCCAAAAAATAATTTTTAGTTTCTGACGCGTGTGGCATTTGATGGGTAGGTCATTACTACCAGGTTAATGTGTGAGACCTTGCTGCTTAGTCAATGGCTGGCAGTAAGGTCTCAGACCCAAAATGGACACGCGCCAATTTTAATTTTGCAGCATCTCCATTTTTTTGGCAAAAATTTTAAAAAGGCCTATTTTATTGGTGCGCTGAAAAATGGATCTGTGCGTGCCCCAAACCTGTGCCTACACTACTGCAGGCCATTTTTCAGCGCAGCTTAGTAAAAGGACCCCAATAACAGGTAACTGAAATACTGATCAATTATAACACTAACTAAACATTTATCAGGATGTATAACTGTTTCTTTACTGAGCCTCAGCAAAGAGATCCTTCTCTCTTTTCTTCCTGGCTAAGACTGGAGCAAAAGCCAGTACTCTCCAAATGAAAATTAGCTAATCAAGAAATGTATTAAGTTATGTCCAATAAAAAAGGTATCATCTTATTTTCTTTTCCATGTTTTATTTTGTTTGATTTCTATTGATAACCTTTAAGAGTGGACTAACACGGCTACCACACCTCTCTATTTTTAACATAAAATATATTTTTAATCTCTTTTCAGTGAATATCCCTTGATTATATACATTTTTATGTGTTACTAGTAAAAAAAGGCCCGTTTCTGACACAAATGAAATGGGCGCTAGCAAGGTTTTCCTTGGAGTGTATGTTTGAGAGAGAGTGTGTATGTGAGAGAGAGTGTGTGTGAGAGATGGAGTGTGTGTGTCAGAGAGAGAATGAGAGAGAGAGATGGAGTGTGTGTGTGTGTTTGTGTTTGTGTGAGAGAGAGAGTGTGTGTGAGAGACAGAGTGTCTGTGTGTGAGAGTGTGTGTGACAGAGAGATAGAGTGTGATATACAGAGAGTGTGTCAGAGAGAGTGCATGTGAGAGACAGAGAGTGAGTGAGAGAGTGAGTGAGAGAGTTAGTGCCCCCGCCTCCCTCTCTCAGGGCCCCCCTTTCCCCTCTTCCTCCCCCCCTTTATGGTCTGAGGACCCCCTTCCACCCCCACCTCTCTGGTCTCTGGACCCTCTTCCCCCCATCAGATCCCTGGACCCCCTCCCCCCCATCAGGTCCCTGGACCCCTCCCCCTCCCTCTCCCCTGCCCCCTCTCCCATGTCCAGTGACCCTCCTCGCCCCCTTTTTACAGATGGACCACACATAGAGACAGTCCTTTATTTATAATAACTTTTTGCTATTGTTTTGGGTGAAGGAAAATGGCTGCAACGCCGGCAAGCTCCACCTACTGGCTTCAACCCTTACAATGGGCTAGATAGACTCACCCAAGAAGGGTTAATAAACCTGGGCTCACCCCGTCCCCTGCTGTTCTCAATCTAACCCTCCTTATTGCTTACCCCCAAGTTGCAGACCAAGTCCAGTGCAAGCAGTGGCGGGGCTCGCAGACAACTTGATGTTGGTGCCAGGAAAAGGCTTCAGAGCAGCGCACGTGGCAACAAAAAATCCTGTCATGGTGATTCGGCCTCTTTTCTCGGCACAGTAGAGGCTGGTGTTGAAGGAAGAAAGCAGCGGGAGAGGGAAGGATAATAGTATCCGCGGCTGGCTGGCTGTTTTTTTCTTTACATTTCTTTTTTTCTCTTCCTCCTCCCCGCCAACTCTCTGGGTTTTGACGTTTTCCTGTGTATCCATTGGTTGTGTGTCATAATGGGTCCAGTAACATCAGCGAGATCTACGGAGCCTAGAAGACCAACTCCAAAGGAGCCACGATCTGAGGCAGCAAGATTAGAATGTTGGAGGTGAGAATTATTATATAGGATGAATCTGAGTCTACCAATAGCACTTTGCAGTATATCTAACACAGTGTTAGTAGTTTCACATATATTCTAAACTACTATTAACCTTTTTTGGATTGTACCACTATGCATTCTGGGGTCTGTAGTCCTACATTTCATTCAGACAAAATCCAGATTACGTTCCAGAGTATATCAATGTAGGAATTAAACTAAAACCGTCTTAATACGATTGAAGGTGTGCCCTTTGTTCACCTATTTAATAAGAATATTGACTCCACAAAATAAAATGAAAAGCAGAGATGCATTGAAGAAATTTATGGCTGAAGGAGTTACAGTTGATCCTTATTTCCTGTTAAATTGAGGTGTCTAACATTTTCTTTAATGTTTATTTCTCTCTTGTTACATTTTCATCAATAGCACTTTGCTGTATATCTTTTAGGTTTGGTAAGAGCAATTTCTCTATCCATCAAATGTGAATCTAATTGCTGTGACTATTTTTCAGAACTCCTATTTTTCTGTCTTTAGGAAAGATCTCTGATTATTAAAAAAAAAAAAAAAAACACTTTCCTTTATTCCATAAATTCACTTATTCCAATGCATTTAAATAAGAGATAGACATGTTTACCATCATATCTGCTAAGGAGCATCTGTTTATATTGAAAATGTACATTAAACCAGTTAAACGCTGATCATTAATAGGCTATATCAAATATATACTCAGTGCATCTTCAAGCCAGGGGAGAAAATTCTTCTCAAACTGGTCCTTTGGTCCTTATTCTGGGACACCAATTAAGTAGCTTGCTGTTTTGTCATCCCCACTGTGGCAATTAAAATTCAGTATTATATACCCCATGAAATTAGATATTCAATTAAATTGAGCAGTTTGCCTATATTTATTTATTTTAAAAGTTTTTATACCACCTATAAGTAGGTGGTTTACAATAAACACACACAGTATTTATAACACAAAACATAAAACAAAATAGACTATAATAAAAACACAATCTTCAAGGTTAAAAAAATACTTAAACAGTTTGTTTTCAACAGTTTCCTAAACTGTGTCACACTGCTACAATTCCGAAGGTGACCTGGCAATGCATTCCACAATGTGATCCCTGTAGGAACAAAGGCTGTAGCTCGTGTTTCTGCATACTGAAGTTTAGTGACCATATCAGTCGAAAGTCTCATAGGAGCCTGTGACAGCAATTCACATCTTGGATGGTAAACAGTCAGCATGTTTCAAATAGAATGGGGCAAGAGCAAACAAAGGGCCCCCTTTACCAAGCTGCAGCAAAAGGGGGCTGGCATCGGCACATGTTTTACATGCGCACCAAGGCCCCCTTTTACTGTAGCTGGTAAAAGGGAAGTCTCGCTTCTGACAGGAAATGGCCAGGCTGCAAGTAAAGCACTTGCCACGTGGCCATTTCAAGGGGGAGCCCTTACTGCCACCCATTGAGGTGGCAGTAAGGGCTCATGCATTATAACCCGGCAGTAACCAGGCCACGCAGCCTGATTACTGCTGGGTGCGCTCCAGCGCTATAAAAATAAATAAATTTTTGTACCATCGGAAATGACAGCATACTAGGGGTGGGAAGTACCGCCAGGCTTCTGCGGTAGCCCGGCGGTACTTCCTGTATGGTGAGCGGTAAGCCTGCATTGGGCTTGCCGCCACTAAGTAAAAGGAGTCCAAAGTCTGATGTATAACTGACAGTACCTTGAATTGGATCCTTTGAGCAACAGGTAGCCAGTGTAGCTTTTTAAGCATTGATGTCATATGAGAGAACTTTGCCACCCCATTATTGTTCTCACTGCTACATTTTGGACCACTTGCAATGCCCTGACACTCAAAGATGATATATCAATGTATAGAGCACTTCAGTAGTACAAACACACTGGAACCAAACTTTCAACAACACATTGGAAATCATAACTAGAAAGCATGGGTTTCAATCGATATACCATATGCAAATGTTTAAACACCACCTGAACTACATTCGCAACCTGTGATCTCATTGTCAATTTACTATCCAAGATTATCCCCTGTAATTTCATTTCCTTCCGCACTAGTACACACATATCTCCGAAACATACAGTAGTCGGCTAATCAAACAGTTCCTTCTTACGCACTATCACAACTTCAGTATTGTGTGTGTGTGTATATATATACACACACACAATACTGAAGTTGTGATCGTGCGTAAGAAGGAACTGTTTGATTAGCCGACTACTGTATGTTTGTATATATATATATATATATATATATATATATATAGAGAGAGAGAGAGAGAGAGAGAGAGAGAGAGAGAGAGAGAGAGAGAGAGAGAGATGTATAGATAGAGAGAGAGAGAGAGAGATAGATGTATAGATAGATAGATAGATAGATTAGAAGGAAGAGGTATTATGAGGTAACTGATTATTATGTGGTATGTGAACTGCCATGGGTTTTCAGTCTGACAAAACTATGACATCCTTCTCTATTCCTGGTCCATAGTGATGGCCTGGCAAAGAAATAGTAGACTCAGAGGATAACCTAGTATTTGAAGTTTTGCTTAAATGAGTACTTTAAGGGGCCCTTTTACTAAGCTGTGTGAGCGTCTATGTGCACCCAAAGCGCACAAAAATGGAGTTACTGCCTGGCTACAGCGTGGCTCATGCAGTAATTTCATTTTTGGTGCATGTCCAATACGCGCATCTGAAAAATAATTTTTATTTTCGGATGCGCGTATTGGAGCGTGCCAAGTGGCATTTGACGCATGTAGGTTATTACCGCCCAGTTACCGCGTGAGACTTTACTGCTAGGTCAATGGCTGGCGGTAAGGTCTCAGACCTAAAATGAACATGCAGCAATTTTCATTTTGCAACATGTCCATTTTCAGCAAAAATTTTAAAAAGGCCTTTTTTACAGGTGCGCTGAAAAATGGATCTGTGTGCACCCAAAACCCGCACCTACACTACAGCAGGCCATTTTTCAGCGCACCTTAGTAAAAAGACCCTTAAGTTCTTTTCCATCACCCACCAAGTAGAAAATATGATGCTTTTTCAAATACCAGTTGTTTGTGTTTATGATCATCAGCCCAGTTTCATGTAATTTCTCTTTGTTGTACATGTTAATGTGGCTTTCACATCTACTGACCTTTATTTTAGAAGCTCTATTCTTGATTTTGAACATTCATTTTGCATGAACATTCAAATTCTGATTTTATAAAGGCAGGATAAGACTGTCAAAAATTGCTGCATAGTGGCAAGGGGGTGTGGTCTGGGTAGGACTAGGGAGGGGCCAAAATGTGTCAATGTCAATACATATTTATATACTGCCTCCCTCCCCCAATGAGTCCAAGGTGGTTTACAATTATCTAGAATTAAAACAATTCATAATACAATTCAAAGGAAAAATACATAAAATCAATTACACTTCATCATAAACAGGATATGGTTAAGAAAATAAATTAGGTCTTAATTTTCTTCCGAAAGGAAATATAATCAGTTACTGTTCTAATGCTGGATATCCAACTCCAATTTCAGAAGGGGAAGGGACATCCATGTCCCAAAGGATGAATGTTCATATTTTGATCTGGTATTTACTTGGCACATCCAGGTTACAGAAAGCTGCTCTGATTGAGCAGTTCTCTACTAGAGGGAGTAAGGGAAGTCACTGTAGGTATTTTGTAAGTCCCTGGAGGGCGCACAATTGAAAAAATACAAAGGGCTGCACTGGGATTTGAACCTGTTTGCTGATTCTCAGCTAAGACTGGAGCAAAAGCCAGTACTCTCCAAATGAAAATGAGTTTCTGGGCCAATCAGAGCCCAGAACAAGAAAATTTCAACCATTATATTCTGCTTCTTGCTTCCTGTCTGTGTGCTAAAACTAAAGAAAGAACATTATTTTCTCTAACAGCTAAACAGCAGAGAAAGGCTACTCCTTTCTATGGATAATTTGAGATCCACCCCAGATTTTCACTGGGGTGATATAACATGGCTGAGCCGCCTGGAGGAAAAGGTAGCAGTTGTGCTGAAGGGTTAATGTTGTAGGGAAAGTGAATTGGTTGGGAAGGCTGGGGAGTGAGAACCAATAAGGAGAGGAAAGAAAGAAAAAAAAATGAAAGGAGAATTTAGAGCGGGCTTGTAGTTTGGGTGGGTGAAAAGTAATTTTTTGGCTGACCCACCCAGCCCCCTCCTTTTCTTTTATGGGATTTGGGAGATGTTATTTTGGTATTGAGGATGTTAAGGTTGGGGGTAGGGTGACTGGGAGGAGAGGGGGGTTTGGTTGTTGCAGCAGCAGGGGGGGGTTGAACAATCATTTACTTTATCAGTGTGAATTCAGTAGTAAACAGTTGGGGAGTTTATTGAAAAGGAATTGGGGGTTCATGTGCGTTACTGCCAAGGACTTGGTGGGAATGGGTTGGTTCAGCAGAACTACAAACCATACCTTTGGGTCAGTGAAAATTTGAAATGGCAGAATGAGACTGTCTAAGAGGGGTTTATTGCATTATAGTTGAATCCACCATTTAAGTGTTAAGTAATTAAAAGAGATTTAAATTTGGTGAATAAAGCTGTGGCCGATTTAATCCACAGAGTGAAGTTTTTTTATTTCCTTATTTAAGGATGTGAATATTGCTAATGTATGAGGGCATGCAAGTGCTTATGTTATGGCCATTTTTTAAATATGCACCCACTAAGGGGGTCTTTTACTAAAGAGTAGTACATGCTATCTATAGCAGAGTCCATAGGAATAAAGCGGGTCCTGTGGCAGATAGCATGAGCTAATCTTTAGTAAAAGATCCCCTAACTTGTAAAGCAAAATCAGAAGGAAAAAGCCTCAGAGCCCAGCCTCAGGCTTCACAGGCAGTAACATCATTGGCATTAAAAAAACCTCCTGATAAATATTTATTTACAAAAAGTGCTCTGTGGAAAGTAAAATTCAAATTAAATAAACTTGAACATATCTCAACGGAAATTAAATTAACAATAAATTAATCTGTGTATATCCTGTGTCTGCATTAGAAGCTGAAATTGGTCCCACCGATGGTGACAAGTGTTTCGCTAAAAGCTGCTTCAGGGTTTTACAGGACTAATAAATCTGTAGATACAAACACTGAAATTAATCCACTTATATATTTAAAACCATAATTCCAGGGTGTGAGGCTTACAATTACCTCACACTATTAATATTCAGTGTCAATAGACACAGGATATACAAAGATATGTTATGAGTTATAGGATCCTTTTACTAAACCATGGTAAAACGTGGCCTGCGAGTGTGTCTTTGGGCATGCACTGGGCCATTTTTTATCGCATCTAGGAAAAAGGGCCTTTTTTTAAGGAGCCGGAAAATGAACATGCGCTAAAATTGAAACAGCGCGTGTCCATTTTCGGCCTGAGACCTTACCACCACCCATTGACCTAGCGGAAAGGGTTCACACGCTACACACGTGACTACCGGTTTGTGTGCGCCAACTGCCGATCAACGTTGGAATCACCGTGTGCATTAGGAAAAAATTTGTCTCAGAATTATGGGTGCATGCCCAATCAGAAATTACTGCCAGGGGGCGTGCTAGCCTGTCAGTAATCTCATTTTGGTGTGCGCTGCATGAGCATAAAGCCTAAGTCCCAGCATTATGGGCGTGCGCCAAATCCGAAATTACCACCAGGGGGACATGCTAGCCTGACGGTAGTCGTCTCATTTTGGTGTGCACTGCACACGCATAGAGCCTACTGCGCCTTTGTAAAAGAGCACCGTAATTTCCATTGACACATGTTCAAGTCTAATTAATTTGTATTCTGCATTGCATAGAACACTGTAATTAAATATTTATCAGAAGGTTTTTTTAATTGCCAATGACGTTACTGCCTGTGAAGCTTGAGTTCTGCTTTGAACAGTGAGGCTAGGATCTGAGACTTTTTCCTTCTGATCCTGCTTTATAAGTTATTAAGGCTTACTATAGGATTATATGATATGATTATGGAAGAGTGATGTATGTTAATTTTCTTCTCTTCCTTCCTCCAGATTACATTATTTACAATCATTTTATAATATGGATATTCCTATGCTGCCACAAAAATGTCATATCCTTTGTTTTGCCCTGTTCATAGTTTTGTTGTTTTGGTTTATAAAATGGATGTTCAAGCTGGCCATAGCCAGCACTTGAATGTCCATTTCTCATATGTTTTAGAACCGGTTGTATGCCGGCAGATTCAGTTCTAAAATACATGTGAAATGGAGATCCATATGTGACATACTGACTTGGAGATCTTCATTTGGAGATGGACATACTTTGTAAAATCTGTTTCACTATGAGGAACATTTTCAATATGACATTTAAGTCCAACTTTGCATGTTTTGCTCAAAATGGCTAAAATTTTAGTGACAAAATGATTAAAAATATATTTTTGTTTTGAAAATGGCATTTTTTCTAGACTTTTCTGCACTCAGTGCATTTATCTTTTTGGACCATTTTAGAAAAAAAAAAAAGACCAAGTAAAAAATGCACAAAATGAAGCCATTAAGATGTAGACTGGCCACACAGACATCCCAGAAGAGCAGTGGGGCACCTTAGTGAGCACTGCAGTGGACTTCACATAAAAGGTCCCAGTCTGTGCCAGAGCCGGTGGTGGGAGGCGGGGATAGTGCTGGGCAGACTTATACAGTCTGTGCCAGAGCCAGTGGTTGGGAGGCGGGGCTGGTGGTTGGGAGGCGGGGATAGTGCTGGGCAGACTTATACAGTCTGTGCCCTGAAGAGCATAGGTACAAATCAAAGTAGGGTATACACAAAAAGTAACACACATGAGTTGTCTTGTTGGGCAGACAGGATGGACCGTGCAGGTCTTTTTCTGCCGTCATCTACTATGTTACTATATGTTACTATCCAGCTTATAATCGAAAGACAAAAACGCCTATATTGCGACCTAAATCGGGAGATAGGCGTTCATCTCCCAAAAACGAATAAATCAATATAATGGAAACCAAAGTTTCAGTGCGTCCATGTCGCTTCTACGTTTACTTAAAAACGCCCAAATAAGGGGCGTGTTGGGGGCGCTGATACGACGTGGACGTGTACAACGTATAACGGATAGCGAAATGGCTCTGGTTGAGCGCGAAGACGGGCGTAATATGTTGGACCCAAAATAAAAGCGACCAGAGCAAGGGGGAAATCGTCTTTAGACCCATTACCGATTGTGTGTAGTTGGAGAGTGGCGAGATCGTTGGTGGAAGAGCTGAATTGGTGGTTGCAGAGAGAAAGCCGAGCGTGCTGAGTACCTGTGACGTTCGTCAGTGTGCCCTGCCTCTTTTGTGACTTACTCTTTGACCTTTCCCTACTCCTACTCCTTTGCTCCATCGCCCCCTTCCCCTCCCCCCTATCCCTCCCCAATCACTGTTCCCACGTGTATACTCTATTCCCTGACCTCCGTTTGTCTCTGTGTTCCTGTACTGTTTGGCGAGTGAGTGGCCAGAGGGCGTGGTGGCTGGAAGTGAGGGATCTGTGTGTTGGTGTTTGACTACTAGTCCTAATACTTGCACTGGTGGTGGGGATATGGATGCACTTAATGCACTTGTGGCATGCATGCTACACGAAGAAGCCACCCACCGCAGGAGGTATTCACGGCCCCGAGTGTTTAGGCCCCGCACCACCTTCCTACAACTCACTGACCAGCAGTGTCTAACAAGGTTCAGGTTTGATAGGGCCACCATTCTTCAGCTGTGTGAGCAGCTGAAACCCCTCCTTCAGCCCCAGACACGTAGGAATAACCCCATCCCTGCGCACCTCAAAATCACTTCCTCTCTCTCTGTCCTGGCCACTGGGAGTTTTCAATCAGTATTAGCTGCTAACACAGGGCTCACCCAGGCTTCTATTTCACACTGTCTCACCCAGTTCCTAGATGCCTTTCTAACTCATACCTCACACTACATCACTTTCCCCACCACCCCCCAGGCCCTGCACAACAACATGGCTGCCTTCTATGCTCTTGCTAGATTCCCCTCGGTCATCGGTGTGATAGACTGCACACACGTAGCCCTCAGACCCCCCCCCCCCCCCCCCCCGGCCACCTACAGAAATAGGAAGGCATTTCATTCTATGAACATGCAAGTTGTATGTGATGCCCAGGGGGAGATATTAGACGTGTGTGCCAGGTACCCCGGGTCCACCCACGATGCCTACATCCTACAGCATTCGGGCATCTTCTGCAGGTTCGAGCGAGGGGAGTTCATTCGTGGATGGCTACTAGGTAAGTGCAACATGCATGTACCCATACTATACCTCCTCCACTGGGCAACCCTCTGCCCTGGCTTCTTCCACCTCACTCCACAACCCACTATCCAAATCCCCCCCTCCTCCCCCCCCCCGTACCTGCTCCAAGCAATACACACTCATCTATCTCATTCTGCCTTTCTCCAAAGGTGACCGAGGCTACCCGCAGAGGACATGGCTCATGACCCCCCGATCCACCCACAACCAGGGGCAGAAGAAACCTACAGCAGGAGACATCGCAGCACCCGGGGGATCATTGAGCGGACCTTTGGTTTGTTGAAAAACCGGTTCCGCTGTCTGGACCGGTCTGGAGGAGAGCTGCTCTACAGTCCAGAAAAGGTGGCCAAGATCTTTGTGGCGTGCTGCATGTTGCACAATTTGGCCCAGCGCAGAGGACAGCCTCTCCCAGAGGAGCCACAGCCACCACCAGAAGAGGCCCCAGATGACCAGGAAGAGGAGCCCCCTCCACCCCCAGCCCACAGAGCAGAGCTCAATGCTTAACAGCTTGGCGTAAGAGCAAGACAAAGACTCATTGAAACAAGTTTTAGGTGAAAGTAAGTGTACATTTATTGATTTATATTAAGTGCATGTGTTCCTGTGTTCACCCCCACCCCACCACCCCCCTCCCACCCCACCACCCTCCCTCCCACCAACCCTCACCCTACAGCATGTGCTATCACTTTCCCCTGCCCTTCCCCCGTCCCCTCCTACCCCTCCCACGGCCTTCCTTTGCAGCTGGTGCTGCACGGGAAGTCTGTTCAGACTCTTCAGAGGTGCTGCTCCCAGTGTCCTCCTCCGTATCCCCACAGCAGCCTGTGGCTTCGGCTGCACTATGGAAATCTGGCCACCTTGTTGGCTGTAGGCTGGCCACATGACCCAGAATGGGAGCAGGTTTGGTGGGTGCTGCAAGAGTGGGTGCGGAGGTGGATGATCGCAACGCCCACCTCTTAGCTGGTGGTTGGTGGTCAGTGGAGGAGGAAGTTGATGGCAGGGCCTGCTCCAGCAGCACGGCTGGAGTAGGTGCTGTGACCTGAGGGCGCAGGCGTTCGATGCTCTGCTCCAGCCGTTTGAGTTGCTGGAGCACCTCCTAGTGGGCTAGGTGTTGTGCGTGCAGCACCTCCTGGTGGCCTTCGCGTTGCGCCCGGAGGAGTTCCTGGTGGGCTTGCTGCTGTGCCTCCAGTGCTTGCCGCTGCAGGTCTAGCTTCTGCTGCCGGTACTCCTCCAAGCGCACGTTGTGGCGTAGCAACTCTGTGGCCAGCCGCAGGAGTTGCCTCCTTTGGCCGGATGGCCTCTGGCGAGGAGCTGGCCCCCTATATGCATCCTCCTCCTCCTCACCAAAGTCTTCCGGTGCTGGAGATGCTGGTGGTGCTGGTGGAGGATGAGCCTGTACTGCAGGTTCTGCTGCTGCAGGTGGTGGAGGCAGAGGCTGGACTGGTGCAGGTGGTGGAGGCAGAGGCTGGACGGCTGGTGCTGCAGGTGGTGGAGGCAGAGGCTGGACGGCTGTTGCTGCAGGGGGGTGGAGGCAGCTGGACTGCTGGTGCTGCAGGTGGTGGAGGCAGATGCTGGACTGCTGGTGCTGCAGGGGGTGGAGGCAGAGGCTGGACTGCTGGTGTAGGGCGTTGGCCTTGCAGGCCACTAGGGCCAGCCTCCTCTGAGTCATCACCTGTATAGCACAAGAGTGAGGAACTGTGTTGGTGCAAATAACCCACTTTTGTCTTTCAGCATACATATACATTGGCATGTCCCCCAACCTGATGACCCAGCAAAGAGATGGTGAGGAGGAATGGAATTGACACCGGTGCGAAAGAGAAAGCCCCACAGGCAGCTGGGTAGAGGTGGTGGACGATCAGCCAAGAGAAGGACACCGCTCACAATGTTTTGGACAAGCTGTTTGTTCTATAATTGTTACCTTGAAGAACATTTCAGCATGTGTTGTGTTACTACTGACTTGCTAGACTGCATAGAACAGCTTTATGACCCCCATTACAGGCTCCTTCAGTTGAATGCATGTGGGCCACACTCACTAGAGCACAGAGGTGACAGAAGGAAATAGGCACAGTTTGGTGATGGGAAAATAGGAGGGAGTAGTAGGGAAGGAAGGCCCCCAAAGTTGTGCCACTGTAGTAACCTACACACACCCATAGGAGCCAACTGGAAAGTATTATTGGGGGGTGCAAAGCCCAGTGCACAAAACTCCTCCCTGCACAGCTACATGATCTTTCCTCAATATTGGGGCTGCTCAAACACCCACAGCACCCACCCAGTCTGCTCCTATAACACACATGAACACTACCAGTACTCAAATAGAGCTTACAATTAAATTAAGATGCGCATACAGGACAAGTAGGAGGAAAGCCAATGACAACGGTATGGATAAAGAGTAAGGGTACAGAGCAAGTGAGTAGGGGTTAGCAGGTCACAACACCATCATAAAGGTGGCCTGTTATTGTACATAAAGACAGCCACAGACACTCCCCCCCACCTCCCTCCTCCTGCCCCCCACTCCTCACCTCCCTCCCCCTGGCCCCAACTTCTATAACACATGTGTACTGCAGCACAACAGATACCCCAACTTCATAATGAAAAACCTACCTGAGTCCTCAGCCTGGGCCGAGGTGTCGAGGGAGCCAATCCCGTGGATGCCCTCCTGGGGTAGGAGGGAGTGCACCATCAGCTCCATGGGGGTGAGGTTGGCTGTGTCATGTCCTGGGGGATTGGCCCCCGCCTTCCTCCTGTCATCCCTCCTCAGCTTCTGCCACTTTCGCTTACAGTCCTCCACGTCTCTCCCACAGTGGTACACAGCATTCAGGCTGTCCCGTACTGCCTCCCATTCCCGCTGCTTCGTGGTTGCAGCCAGCCTCTGCCCTGTGGGAGCAAACAGATTCCGGTGCCGTTGTTGTATCTCCTGCACCAGGAGCTCCACTTCACCGTCGCTAAAGTTACCCTTCCGGGTTGGGGGCTGACGCGGCGGCATTGTACCAATGGGGTTTTCAAAAATACGGAGTGGGCGTTTATATAGTCGCCAAGAACGCCCATTGACACGGGGGAATAGGCGTGTCTGATATGGGCATTTTTGTTTCAATTATACACATAATTCCTAAGCGTGCCCAGCTCAGATAGCGATTTGAAGCACATGATTTCGATTATGGGTAGATAATTATGGGCGTCCCCACCTGCCTTCCCTTTCTTGATTGCCATCTAACCCGCCATTTCCTGCACTGGGACCTTGCCGGTTGTTCTTAAGAATCGTTTACAGGGTTTTACCCTCACTTATAATAAGGTTTGTGTTTGGCAATGTATGTTTGGGTACACCTGTGTATTTGGGGGGGGGGGGGAATTATTGCTGGCCCTCAGCCACCACGCCTTCCGTTTCCACTCTTCCACATCCCGTGAGCCTCCCTTACTTTCTCCCATTCTCTCTGCCTGCTTGTAACAGGCAGTCTGTGGGGCCGACGATATTCCTACACTTGCCCCAAATCAAGCACCCCTCGGTAAGGGACATTTCAATGAGAGAGATGTGCAGCTAATGTTCCAGATGATAAAAGGCGCACTACACTGTCTTGAAACAGACGTTCATGGTAAGCTCTCATTTGTCTGCCATCTCTTCTCTTTGTGCTCATAGTCAAGGAGTGTGCATTCACTGTATGTAGTCTGGAGTCAACTCTTAGCTGGCTGTCTTTTCACCAGGTTCCTGTGCACTGTACTGTGGGGTTGGCAGGTCCTCAGTGGTGTGGGCCAGCTGTTGGAGCTGCTGTATTGGTTCCCGGTAGGTTCCATCTTCCTTGTTTATGTGGTGAACCCCAGTCCCCATTTATGCAGTGCCCACCTATTCTGAAGCTGCATAGGAGGGGGAGGGGGAATGATATATGCAATGGATGTGTTCAGCACATTATGGAACACCTTCCTAAATTCCTCCATAGGTAGGGAACAAGAACATTTTGTCACAATTGGTAGCCTGGAAAAATGCTCAATGTGGCTACAGGTACTGCCACTGAAGCCTTAAGACGTGGTGGTGAGGGAGAGGGTTCTGTGTACAGGTTGCAACCCAAAGTACCTGCAGGTGGCTACTGTGGCCTAGTGGTTAGAGCACCAGCCTTATAACCACAAGGTTGCCGGTTCAATTCACTTCACTGGCGGTTGGCTCAGGGACAAACTTTGAGACAGGCCCGAAATACTTGAATGTAACACACCTTGATCTACTACTGGAGACAGTGTGATCACAGCTGCAAATATTGAGCACCATTTTTATTTGTGGCCGTCTGTAACACAAGTATTACATTGCAACTGTGATGAAGTAACCATCCATCTAATGGGTTTCCCATTGTTTCCCCTTTTCACCTCAGCATTATATACCATAGCTCATGTATTGAATGTGAAAATATGAGCCGTTTGTAGGTCCTTCTTGCCCCCCCCCCCCCCCCCACCAATGTGGCTTGTGGGTAAGGATGTCTGGGCATCAGACAGCATACACTGTGTATGTGCTACCTGGGGTTATGTGGACATGTCTACTTGGGAGATCACACGTGCTACACAATTAATCTCTTATTGATGGCACTCTGTGTTGTAGGTCAGTATGGTGGAGGGGACGGAGGGAAAGAGGCTGGCTGGCCATTTGTGGTCATGAACACTAATATCCATCCAGCCTCCCTGGCCCACCTCCCCTGCACATATGGCCATGCAGGTTGGAATGAACAGGTGGCCTTCTGTATGGCCAACATTCTCACATATACATCAACTTTCTCATTCACACTGCACATTTCATGCTATGCATATTGCTGCCTGCTTCCTCTCAACTCAACAGCACCATTTGCTTATATGTAATGCACAAGGGAGACAAACACACAGACACCCTGATAGTTAAAGTATAACAAAAACATGTATTTCCCCCCACCCCACCCCACCCCTACAAACCAACCCTGAACAATGCCCTCCTCCCCCCCACAACTCCCCACAACCCCAACAATTCCCTCCCCCCCTCCACACACACACCCCCAATTCCCTCCCCCCACACACAGAACCCCAACAATTCCCTCCCCCTCCCCACACCCCCAACAATCCCCCCCCCATTTAAGTCAAGGGCGGACACACCCTCTGAGTAAGGCCCTCTGTAGCAGGGCAATGAGCAGCCTCAGCAGCACCCTTAGTGGGCCCTGGAGCTGCTCATTGCCCTGCCGTAGGGCTCGGACCTCCTGCAGCAGCTGGTGCTGGCCATCTACCAGCTGCTGCAGGAGGCGCATCATCGCACCTGCACCTAGGGCTGGTGGAGGTGGCCCAGGGGACGGAGCAGACCCAGGGGAAGGTGGTGGGGCAGGTGATTGAGGTCCCGCAGGGGATGAGGATGGCTGAGGGGAGGGACAGGGCTCTTGTGGTGTTACAGGTGGGGAGGGGGCCTCCATATAGTCCTCATCTATGACGAGGACCCCCTCCTCCGAGCCCGCCGACTCCTCCGCCTCCTGTGCTGGGGCCGCTGCCTCCTCCTCCTCTTCCTCCTCCTCCTCCTCCACGTGGCTTCCCTGCCCTGGATCCTGTTCCTGCTCCTCGTCCTCCTTCTCCTACTCCTCCTGCAGGTGGTGGCCCTCTTCATCTGCACGCTCGGCTTGCTGCTGGTGGAGCCCTGTGTATGTAAACGGAGTGTGATTGAGATCAGCACATACAACATGGCTTGCATAGTGCAGTAGCTGGGTGGTCTGAGACGGGGGATGGGTCACGGTGTGGTAAGGCGTGGCCTATGCCCATGGGGACTGAGCTGCATCAGATGACATGACAAAGAACCCTGGAACCTCCTCTGACACACATCACATTCATTGCTGACCAGCATGTTTGCATTGTGAGATGCGACAAGGGGTTGATGGGCAGTTGTTGTTGGTTTTATTGGTGGGGGGGGGGGGGGGCAGCGGGAAGGGTGTTGAGCACAAAACGTTTATGAGAGTTAAGCCATGACATCCACTAAAAGTAGGGCCTCAGGCAGGTCTACCAGGACACACTAATCAGCCACCCCAGAAAGGGGAATAGTAAAGTGAGGCATATCATCTCATTCATCTCAGGGGGATGGTCGGAAGTTGCAGCCACACTCATGGGAGGACCCCTGCAACCTGCATCCTTGATCTGGGACAGACATGTTATTACTTACTAGTTGACTATTAGCCACATTGATGGGAATTGATATTGTACAGCACATTGGCATTATTCAAGACGTGTATTTAGCAATCTGTACAGGTGTCCTGGTTTTGAATACTTACGCCGAGCCCTGAGGTGCCGTCGCACCGCCCGGATGAGCTCGGGCCTCTCACGCTGCACACGGCGGAACCGCCTTCTCAGGGACTCCAGGTCCCGGTGCATTCCGAAGCGTCTGTAAGATATAAGTTTGTAGAGCAGGGGTCAGGAGGGGATGGTCCTTTTTGTCCTCTGCACACATTGATTTGTTATTCAAATAGCAGAGAGAGAGGGTCAACAGTGTTTGGGGGGGGGGGGGGACCACCTCCATTGGTACTGAATCATACATAGGAGCCACCTTTTTACCATTTTGGGGGGTGCAACCCCCAGTGGAGATTACCCCTCCCTCCCTCCCTCCATACATACAAGGCATTTCTTTTATATTGGGGGTGCTCAAGCACCCACAGCAGCCACCGAGTTGGTTCCTATGCAGATGATGCCATAGAGGTGGCCATGAGGCCAGAAAGTACCGTTTGTATGCATTATAATGTATGCTTGTAAAACTACTTTATATGTGTTATCATAACCATGTTATAAAGTATGGTATACGTTTAATTGGTATCACGTTTCCACTATTCAGATGTGTTGTAAGCCACATAGAGGCTGCAAAGAGGGATTGGAAATGTGGCGTTCACAGGCAAGATATACATAAATAACGAAATACATTCTTGTAGGGATATGGGAATGGTCGTCCTTTCAATAACATACATTTTATTAGTGATATTGTGCATATTCTTATATTACTCATTATCCTTGCATGCACACTCCAGTTACTGGTGGTAACACTGATGACGGAGCTGTTATATGTGTAGGTACAGGAGGGGGGGTGGGCCATAACCTTACCTTTCAAGCCTGTCCCTAATACGGGACCAGGCTCGCATGGCCTGGAGCCTGGGGGGCAGGTGGTGGTGCTGGACAAAGAGCCTGTGCCGGTGCCTTAGGCACAGGCGCACCAGCAGCAGGCTCTCCTCCTGTCCGAAGTTGGGCTCTCGTCATTGCGCCATTTTTTCACGTGTTGGAAAACAAGTGCCTTATATAGACGACCTTGCGTGAGGGACGTCGTTTCATCCCATCCCATATATGGCCCTATCAGCACGTGGACGCCGTCGTAAGCATAGACGTCTTTGACGTGCACATGCCTGGTTATGTGTGCCGAATGTGCCTTATATAGATGAGTATGACGCACCCCACCCGACCCTTTTCACATATACACAATATGCATATAGCTGCATGTTCAGTAGGTGTACAGTGCATGCAGGTCCGGACATGCAGATGGGCACATATGAGGAAAATATGGGTGCAGCAGCAGCATGATTTTTCTGTTGTTGACGCATATACGCGTTCCTCATATTTTCCCGTACCTGGATGGCCAGAACAACATGTACTGTACTTGCGGTACACCTATATACATTATTTTACACACTTTGTGATTTGGTCGTTTGCACCTGCAATAATCGACCATGTTAGGGCGCCCAATTTAGTCACGCTTATGCGCTCCTCATTTGATTGTTTTCCTACAGGGATAATCAATTATCGAAAAACGCCCATACTATTTTTCAATTTTACATGTCTAATTTTGGACGGTTTCTTACGAACATCCTAATTCGTACTTGGACGTTCTTTCCATTATGCCCCGCCGTATGTCCCAGGTACACATCTCAATGTTTCTCCCTTATATTGTATGGTGAGTCACCCAAACCCACCAAAAACCTACTGTACAACTGTACACCACTACAATAGCCCTTATATCTGCAGGTGTCACCTATATGTGTGTACAGTAGGCTTTTGGTGGGTTTTTGGGGGGCTGGCACTTTCCATCAGAAATGAAACAAAGTGGATTATGGGCCTGGGTCCCCTTCTCCACAGTGCACTGCGACGACCACTAGGCTACTCCAAGGACCTGATTGCTGATCTCATAGTACTGGCTGTAACAACTGATGCTGTCATAGAGGTTGGTATGTACTGTTTCTTTCACATCTTTGGGGGAGGAGGGTGGGAGGGGAACAGTAACCACTGGGGGAGTAAGGGGGAGTTATGCTTTAATCCTTCTAGTGGTCATCTGGTCAGTTAGGGCACTTTTTGTGGCTTAGTCATTATTAAAACAGGTCTAGCTCAAAATTTCTTAGTTTTAGTTCTGAACGTTTTTGCTTTGTACCATTATGGCAAAAAAAGTCCTAAGTGTTAGGACTTTTTTCTGCCATAATGGTACAATGCAAAAACGTGTTAGGAAGCTGATATTCAGCGCTAGCCGGTTATGTTTAAGCCAGCCAAAGATATTCCAGGGTTTCATGCAGCCAAATATGGCTTTGGAAAAGAGACAACTGAGGGGAGATATGATTGAGGTCTACAAAATCCTGAGTGGCGTAGAACGAGTAGAAGTAAATCGATTTTTTATTTGTTCCAAAAGTACAAAGACTAGGGGACACTTGAGGAAGTTACATGGAAATACTTTTAAACAAATAGGAGGAAATATTATTTCACTCAACTAATAGTTAAGATCTGGAACTCTTTGCCAGAGGAGCTGGCAACAGTGGTTAGCGTATCTGGGTTTAAAAAAGGTCTGGACAAATTCCTGGAAGAAAAGTCCATCATCTGCTATTGAGACAGACACGGGACACAACTGCTTGCCCTAGGATTTGTAGTATGGAGTGTTGCCACAATTTGGGGTTCTGCCAGGTACTTGTGACCAGGTGCTGTTGCAGGCTGGCTAAATGATTTTGAATATCGAGGGGGGGGGGGGGGAAGAAAACTCAATTTTAGATGCTGTGATTTACATGTGCAAATCTTTAATTTGTGGATTGGGAGCTGCTTGGGTGGAGTTAGAGTGAAAAAACAAACATGTAACAAAAAAGAACAGATCCTCCACATTGATCATATTTCATTTAATCCAAGAAGAGGGAACTGTAACAACTTTTATCCAGCGGGAATAGCACTGGAATCATTCGTTGAGTGCAACAGAACCATATGGCTTAAACACAAATTGAATGGACAGCATTTTTTGGCTAACAGGATAACAGTATGTAACTCTTACAATGAAGTGGTAATATTTGACCTGATATTCTGATCTAACACTGGATTCAAGCTTTGAAATTCAAATGACACCGGATTGGTCAAATTTTGTTTAAATAACATGTCATGAGTTAGCTTTGGTTGCAACGTGTTAGCGCAAACAAGCAACAGCTTAAGAAGATAGCTAAGTGTGTCTATGAGTGAGATACCAGAATGATGTAAATATACTGTTTTTAATATGTTTGGTTAGCAGTATGTCCAATCACACATTTTTATGACAGTAATGCATTATAGACTATCCAGCTTATAATCGAAAAAGAAAAACGCCTATATTTCGACCCAAATCAGGAGATGGGCGTTTTTCTCGCAAAGGCACCCAAATCGGTATAATCGAAAGCTGATTTTGGGCGTTTCCAACTGCACTCCGTCGCGGAAATGAATAAAGTTGACGGGGGCGTGTCAGAGGCATGGTGGAGGCGGAACTGGGGCGTGGTTATCAGCCAAGGAGAGATGGGCGTCTTTAGCTGATAATCGAAAAAAAGGCGTTTTTACCGCGATTTTAGGTCACTTTTTTTGGACCCTTTTTTTTCACTAACAAGTCCCCAAAAAGTGTTCCAACTGCCCAGATGATCACTGGAGGGAATCGGGGATGACCTCCCCGGACTCCCCCAGTGGTCACTAACCCCCTCCCACAAAAAAAATCCCACTTTACAAACTTTTTTCCAGCCTGTATGCCAGCCTCAAATGCCGTACCCACCTCCATGACAGCAGAATGTGTTCGATCCTGTCACAGCCTTTCCCTGGGTCAGATGTGGCTCTCGGGTGCAGTACAGGGTCACATCAGCATTGCATTGTGGTGGGTGTAGGGTATTGGGCTCCGTGATTTCATTAGCTTGTGTTACAGTCTCACGATGTTGGTAATTGGTAGGCTCTTCTCCCATGGTGCTTTTCCCCCTGCCTACTGGGTCAGAGTGTGCCCTGTTGTGTTTCCTGTTGTAGTCCATGCAGTAGTGGCCATTTTTGTAAGCCAGTTTTAGTTCCCTTTCCTGTGTTAGCCACGCTAGACAACTTAGTTCTTCCCTTGAATGTGGCTGAAAGAGGGCATTGTACAGCATTCTGCCAGCTCTGACCTACTGCTCATCTCAGTACCAGGGAGACTTGTTGCCAGTGGGGCACAACCTCTGATCTGCAGTTAACTGTGAGTAAAGGCGGTTATTCCAATAAAGGACGTTTTCGGAGAGATTAGTCTTCAGGTATCAACTGGTGTGCCAATGTTATATAACAGCAACCAGTCCTAGAGGCCTGCGTGTATGCAGGTCCCTGGAGCACTTTTAGTGGGTACCGCAGTGCACTTCAGCCAGGTGGACCCAGGCCCATCCCCCCCCCCACCTGTAACACTTGTGCTGGTAAATGGGAGGCCTCCAAAACCCACTGTACCCACATGTAGGTGCCCCCTTCACCCCTAAGAGCTATGGTAGTGTTGTAGATTTGTGGGTAGTGGGATTTGGGGGAGGGGGGTTGGGAGCTCAGCACCCGTGGTAAGGGAGCTATGCATGTGGGAGCTTTTTCTGAAGTCCATCGCACTGACCTAGGGTGCTAAGTTGGTGTCCTGGCATATCAGGGGGGGCCAGTGTACTACGAATCCTGGCCCCTCCCATGACCAAATGGCTTGGATTAGGACGAAAATTCGGTTCGGCCCGCCCCTTCACGGACCCGTTCTCGGAGATAAACGCCCATGGAGATAGGCGTTTCCGTTCGATTATGCCCCTCCACGTATTTTTTTAAAGGGATGAATGCTGATAAATGAGCATGATGTTTTCACACCAGTGAATTGGATTCCCTGAGGAAGCTTGTTCAGAGTGAAATGGAGATCCCCATTAGGATGGTGCATAAAAGCTAAGGGGCCATTTTACAAAGTCATGTGAGGGCAAATGCACGGGTAGTGTGCACCAAATCGGCACTACCGCCAGGGCAGCACGTGCACTCAGCCGTAATTCTGAGTTTGGCGTGTGCCGAATCCCACAGTAGAAAATATTTTTCTATTTTCTACTGTGGGGAGGGGGGGGGGGTTCCCAGGAGTAATTGGTAGTGCGGTCACGTTGGCATGGTTACCACGCGGGTAGTACATGAGCCATTACTGCTAGGTCAATGACTGGCGGTAAGGGCTCAGGCCGTAAATAGGCGTGTGCTAGTTTTAATTTTTTGCCCACACCTATTTCCCGGCCCATTAAAAATGGCCTTTTTCCCAGCCGTGGTAAAAAGTGGCCCAGCTCATGACAAAAACACATGCCCACATTAGCGCAGGCCACTTTTTACCACGGCTTTGTAAAAGGACCACTAAATGCTTATCTGTGACATTTTTTGTGTGGTGAATGATTTTTGCAAAAGTGCTTCTTTAAAAGGACATTAAAATATTAAAATTATACAGTAATAAACAGTTTAAGGAGGGTTTTATGACCAATAATTGGAATGAAATCTATTAAACCTGATACTAATCCCCCCCTTTTTACAAAGCCACAATAGTGGCTGCTGCGTGGCCATGCTAAGACAGCCCATTCAAAGTTCGACTTTGAAAAGGGGGGGGGGGGGGGGTGTTGGGACTGATGGTTTAGACTGAATTTATGTTTTCTTATGTCCCTTCAGCTTATTCAGCTTTTTGCTGCTACTGTCTTCCCATAATATATTTTCATACACTAATGCTGCCATTAGCACGAGACCATTAAAAAAAATTATACATAGGTAAGCCCTTCCCCCACTCCCGGGTTAGGCTGACGTTCCAATGTGTTCCGGTTCAGTTGATGGAAGTAGTCGAGACCGGATACCGTGAACACATTACCCAGAAGTGGAGAGGAGAAACAAAAAAAAAAAAAACTAGAGCAAACTAATTTTAAGTTATTTTTTTTATTTAAGGCAATAAAAAAACTCCAACAATTTAATGGTAGTACTACCTTTTTCATTTACTGTCTTTTCCTTTTTGCACAAAACTGTAACACAAAACTTAGGCACAGACAACTTAACTACACTTAAGTAACTATGTTTCTTTCTCCCAATTCAGTTTTTTTCTATTTTCAACTTATAACTATATGAAGATGAGGAATATAACCATTATCATTTGTTTTCTTTGTTTCCTCACAGGGTTACTCTGACAGCAGAACTACGCAACATACATCAGAGGTGAGAGGCACTGTGAGGGCTGGGTCCGGTGGCAGAAGGAGGGGGGCGGGTGGAGGGGGGAGCAGCGGCGGCGATAACCTCAAGGGGGGTGGCGGGGGCGGTGCCTCGGGGGTGCTTCAGATGGCAGGGAAGCCGGGGGTGCAGGAAGCTGTCATTTCAATGCAGGGGGGAGGTGGATGGGCGGCGGCGATCCCGGGTAGGGGGCATGGGTGGCGATCTCGGGGGGGGGGGGAGGACATCCATAAAGAAGGACGTCCATAGACACAACTCGTCTTTATATATATATATATATATATATATATATATATATATATACATACATACACAGTTAAATACTCTCTAAAATTGTAACTTTTTGCTTCTCTTAGATTCTTTTATTGTCTTCCTGTATGTCAAAAGAATTTGATCCTTTCTGAATCTATTTTGTCTCTGCAGGATTTTCACCTTCACTTCCCAGGAAGTTAGGTCTCAGTCTGAACACCAGGTAAGTATTTCTTTCTCTTTTTTAATTTTTGCACTAAATACCACTTAGCTGTAACGGTTTGTTTATTCAGTCCCGCTGGTATCACAAAGTGAAGTCTTGCTTGCTTGGGGGTCCAGGTGACTTGTCAGATGCTAGTTTCTCAGGATTTGTCCTCTCTTCTTCCTAAACCTGACTTAAAAAACTAAAAGTGGAGGCAAAACCCTGTCTCTCTACCTTTAGAATACTCACTGTCCTAGGTGACATTTAATTCATGGGATCAAAACTGTGGCCATGTACTAGCTTAAACAGAATGTAAATAAAATGTCCTTTCCTTCCAAGCCTATGCTCAATTTTGATGCCCTGCACTAAATGGAGCAGCTAAGGAACTCAATCACACTATCTTCCATGCAGTGCCTCCCTTAACATTCTCTTTCTCAGTACATTCTATTTTTCAACATCTTACCCCCTTTCTCACCCTATTAGACATTACTCCTTGATTACTCTAGTTACAGAACCTTACCTTTACAATACCAAAGTGCCCTTAAGGTTCACACATCCATTGCTAGATCCTATTCTGCCTTTAGCCACCCAACCATCATATTATATTTATTTTTCAAACCCTGCAAGAAAATAGCACTTCACCTACAGTTATCCACACTCAGAGTCCACTCCCCTTCATTTCAATCACTCCCCAACTCCTATTAGTGTAACTAATCAAGCAAACAGTACTGACACACCTCAGCACACAACCTCTCACTCTCTTGTCTTCAGCTCCTTCTCTCCAACTCTCTCAACTGACCAGCAAGCCGTTGCCAAGGCAACCAGGTCTCAGCTTGCTCAGTTGTTGTCCCATAGTGATGTCACAATAGAACCCTTATTTTTTCCTCTGGAGGAACCCCGTTAAGATTATTTTAACCCCTTAGGGTTACACATAGACACTGACTGCCACCCATTTTGTAGGTGGTAAGGGCTCATGCACTAATCCTGTGGTAATCAGTTGTTATACAGTGGAGGAGTAGCCTAGTGGTTAGTGCAGTGGACTTTAATCCTGGGCAACTGAGTTCAATTCCCACTGCAGCTCCTTGTTACTCTGGGCAAGTCACTTAACCCTCCATTGCCCCTGGTACAAAATAAATACCTGAATAAATATACACCGCTTTGAATGTAGTTGCAAAAACTTCAGAAAGGTGGTATATCAAGTCTCCCTTCCCTAATGTAGATGCACTAACTGATTAGCACAGAGACATCTACTCTCTGCAGACAGATATGCCCCCTCCCAGAAAAATTTTAAAAAATATTTTTAGTGGATGGTTTGTGCACAGAGATCCAAAACGTACTGCAGGATGCCTGAACATGTCCCACAGTAAGGGGTCTTTTTACACAGCTGCAGTAACTGCAGGTTAAAAAGGCACTAATGTGGGACAGGCTCAGGCATCCTGTGGTAGTTGTCGAATTAGTGTGCGTTTCCCACACGGTAAAAAATAAATTTGATTTTTTTAGCACAGTGGCGTGTTGAGAGGCGGAGAGTAGACGTGCCCTGCACTAATTGGTTTAGCAATGGTGTGCGCTGACCAATTAACACAGGATTATCGTGGGTGCCCCTACCAACTACAAAATAGGTTGCTCCTGATACACATGTGTTCCCGCATATATTTTAGAAAAGGATCTATGTCAGCAGATTATTTTCTAAAATTTTACAGAAACTTAGGGGTCCTTTCACTAAGCCACGTAAGCGTCTACGCACGCCTAATGTACATCAAAATGGAATTACCGCATTGCTCTTGCGGTGATTTCATTTTTGGCACGCGTCTGATTTTAGGTCGTGTATCGGCCACACGCCAAGTGGCATTTTACGCATGTGGGTCATGTTTGGGCCTGTCATTGCTGGGTCTCAGAACCAAAAACCCAACACCTCACCCATAGAAATTCACCAACTGGTTTCTTAGCACCACCAGCCTTATAAGTACCAAAAACAACTATAAACAAGAGAAGCTTCTCACATTACCAAAGTTTATTCTTACACCAGAACATGAAAAATAAGAAATAATAGAAAATTAGGAGCAGCACATAAGAAACAGTGTAGTGAGGGAACATAAACAAAAGTGTGTGTGTGTGTGTGTGGGGGGGGGGGGGGAGCCATGGAAATGGTCGCATATTCCTTAGTCTATTGAGACTGAGAAAGATTTTCATTTACCCCCCCCCCCCCCCCCCCCCGCCTTTCAGAGCAGGCACTTATATAGGGTTTCTTAGCCCAAAGTATAAAGAACTGTTTTTTTCAAGAATACATCATACAGGATATGTCATTTGTTTATTACAATTGCCAAAAAGTACATAAAATTATTGCATTTCCTTAAAAGATACATTTTAGTCCTTTTGTTAAATAAACACATCCCTAATAAAACAATCTTTATCTTACTTCAAAGGAGTCAGGATTCCGTTCTCATAGACCCTACCCCTGCAATATGTCATTCTCCTTTCCTGTCCTGACCACAGAATCTTGTTTCTCGCTTCTGCCAGGTGCCCTGCCCCCTTCACATGGAAATTAGTTCTGCAACCTAAAAGTCTACAATTAGCCTTCTTGAACAGACTCATCATAAACAGTGAATTGCATGACTCATTGTCTTTCAGTTACCTGGTCAGAGGAATGGGGAAGGGGTGGAGTATTTGCTTGATTGTGCTGAACACCAAATGGCCTTGTTTATTTCTTTTGTAATCCACTGAAGAAAAAAAGGGGTCTCCACACCTTACCGTCTGTAGATTAAGATTAGTTATTAATATATTAAATATTACCAGTACTGGGACTGCATGGTCTAGGCCTTCACAAGTGCACCTCCACCAGCAGTCATTACCGCCCGGTTACCGAGTGAAGACTTTACTGCTAGGTAAATGGCTGGCGGTAAGGTCTCAGACCCAAAATGGATGTGCGTCAACTTTGATTTTGCCGCACGTCCATTTTTGCCCAAAATTTTAAACAGGCCTTTTTATAGGCGTGCTGAAAAATGGATCAGCGAGTGCCCAGAACCTGCGTCTACACTATTGCAAGTCAGTTTTCAGCACGCCTTTGTAAAAAGACCCCTTAACATGTCCCAACCTGGAAGTCCCAATTCCAATCTCTATGTTCTATCTGAAATGGAGCTTTATATACATAATAGATATGTGCAGTAGTAGGTTTCAGCAATTTTGGGTGCAGTTTTGATAACGTGTAAGAATATGCAAAGGTTGAAGGCATGTTATATCTGTAAACCTAATATCTAATTTTCAAAAGGAAATCTCAATAAATGGATAGTTTTCCCTTCAAAAGTACCAAATGGGTTCTCAGTATCCATGGACTTTGCACCTGCTTTTTCTGAGGGTAGGAATGTGCCAGAAAATCTAGATCATGTTCCTCCCCTAGCCCACTTCTCTCTGTGTAAGAAAACTTCCCCAGTCCAGCTGAAAATATGCACAATTGTACTAAGAGTGACAATTTTCAGGAAAATTGTTTTTAGTCAGGTGAATGGCATTGAAAATTGCTGCCGAAATGTATATTTCACATATCTGACAGTGTGTGTGTGTGTGTGTGTGTGTGTAATAAAATTAAGTCAGTTGTTTACTTATTAATATATAAATATAATGAGTGATAATCACTCAGATATGATGCTGTCATCACAAACTGGCATCATTTAGATGAGATATACATTCCTCACCGCACTTATCACATTAATAATGCAGCTAATGGAGCCAAATTTTGTTCAATATGCAATAACAAGAAAAGGTCTGAAATACTTATCTTGTCTATCAAGTGTGATGAAAAATCTTGCTGCCAAGTGACTCTACTGATCCAGTGTCCTTAAAGTGAAAATGTGTAAATTCACATGCATCTTAATCCATATGTAACATTGCTGCCCTCAAAAACTCAGCAGTTCAAGTCCAGCCACCTTCAAATCTTCAGTTGCATATTAGCTTTACCAAATATTCTCATTTATTTATCATTGAGTATTTCCAGGAAGTGAAACATGTAAGTATATAAATACATAAGTTTTCCATACTGGGACAGACTGAAGGTCCATTAAGCCCAGTATCAAGTTTCCAACAGTGGCCAATCTAGGTCATAAGTACCTGGCAAGATGCCAGAGCAGTAAAACAGAGTTTATGCTGCTTATACAAACCTTTTTTAAACCCTACTAAGTTAACTGCTTTTACCATATTCTCTGGCAATGAATTCCAGAGTTTAATTACTCATTGAGGGCCCCTTTTACTAAGCTGCAGCAAAAAGGGGCCTGCTCTGGCATCAGCACGTTGAAATGGACAAAGTCAGCTAATGTTGAGTTGAAACTAGAATGGAGACAAGCTATAAATAACTACAAGTCTCTGATAAGTAAAAAAAGAAAAGTATGGTACTCACAGCAAATCATAACAGATATTTCAAACACCAAATCACTCTTTCACCTTGTCTTTTAATTACAGACACGACAACTCACGTTCAACAAAATGAGGATGACAAACCATCAGCAAAAGATCTTGCAACATTCTTCCAAACCAAGATTGCCAATACTAGATCACAATTCACAGATTCAGGAGAGAAACACACAGGCATCAGTAACAGTCACCCCATGGACATAAAAGGAGACCTGTCCTGGTCTGATTTCCACCCATTGAATTGCCCTGTTCCATAGGTTCTCCAAAATACACTGCATCCTAGATCACTACCCATCCTATCTGCTAAGATCCCCTCCGGTCACATTCATGCAAACCTATTTCTATAGATTCAAAACCAACTGTCTACCAGAGAATTCTTACCTTCTATGGGAGAGATTATTATTACCCCACTCATCAAAGACATTCAAGTGTGCTGTATACTAGATTCCAACTATAGACCTGTATCCTCGATCACACTATTCACAAAACTAATGGAGGGCCTAGCATGCCTTCAGCTTAATGAATACTTAGCCCAACATGATGCTCTATACTCTTCCCAATCAGGTTTCAGAGCTAATCACAGCAGAGAAACAGTACTAGTATCCATAATAGACAAAGCCAGATCTATCCTAAGAAGAAATGGTAAGGCACTACTACTACAATTTGACCTACCCTCCACCTTTGATCTAGTGGACCATGATATACTACTACTGGGCAAGCTCAACAACATAGAAATTGAAGACAAGGTACTGACCTGGTTCAAAGGTTTTCTGGTCACTAGATCGTACAAAATAAAATAAAACGAGTCCTATCAGAGAGCTGGAAAAACCTCTGTGAAGTCTCTCAGGGATTCCCACCCCCCCTGATACTATTCAACATATATTAGGGTTAGAACTATACTGACAGAGCTTCATTAGTTATTGATATGTGGATGATATTTCAGTCATCATCTCAGTTTCCTCTAACATAGCACAGGTGTTGGGACTGGTAGAAACCTGTTTAAACTCTATAAGCTCCTGGATGAGAAAGCACAAACTAAAGCTCAACTCAGAAAAAAAAAATTCTGCTCAACCAAATTACTGGGAGTTCAGCTATATCAGATACTATCATTTAATCTACAAGTCTCTACCATAGTAAAATTCTCCTCCCTGTTGAGAAAGTTGCAACAAATCAGAAAAAAACTTTGAGACCATGCAGTTTAGACTGCTGGTCCAGTCATTACTATTATCGAAACTAAATTACGGCAATCTCCGATTATTAGGTTCTCAAAAAAAAAAAAACATAAGAAAACTAGTCTGTCTAAAACACAGCTGTACATGTTATCTTCTCCCTACACAAACATGATAATGTCACTCAACTGGCCTAGTGGTTAGGGTGGTGGACTTTGGTCCTGAGGAACTAAGTTCAATTCCCAGCACAGGCAGCTCCTTGTGACTCTGGGCAAGTCACTTAACCTTCCATTGCCTACCGCATTGAGCCTGCCATGAGTGGGAAAGCGCGTGGTACAAATGTAACAAAAAAAAAAAAAAAACTTGTTCAAAGAACTATATTGTATGCCATCAGAGGTGAGGATTATATTTAAAGTGGTTTGCACCCTGTTTAAAATCCTAACAGGGGACTGTCCAAGTTACTTCATTCACATAAAGAATATAACTATGCCATCAGATCAAGAAGAACTTTAAACCACTCCCTTTTCGCATTCCCCTCACTTAAAGGGATAAAAAGAATCAGCATATTTGAACAACTACTGGCTTGCCAAGTCCCTAGAACAGCACTAAATCTGGACCACTATAACAACTATATACTGTTCAGACAACAACTCAAAACAACCTCATTCAAAAAATACCTATGCTCATAATACACTTCTGTTTTGAAACCATTCAATGCAATTGTGAATCTTCTTATGTGTGACTGATAACTATGCTTTAGCTACTATGTAATTCCTGAGGGTCCTTATTGGCTGTCCCTTCTTACAACCCTGTAAACTGCTTTGAACTTCTTGTTATAAGCAGTGTAGAAATCTGAATAAATTAAAGCATAAAATCACTGAACACATGGACAAACATGGTTTACTGGGACAGAATCAGCATGGATTCAGCCAAGGGAAGTCTTGCCTCATGAATTTGCTTCATCTCTTGAATGCATGAATAAGGGTGAGCCAGTTGATGTAGCATATCTAGATTTTCAGAAAGTGTTTGACAAAGTCCCTCATGAGAGACTTCTGAGAAAATTAGAAAACCATGGGATAGGAGGCAATGTTCTGTTGTGGATTAGGAATTAGGGTTTAAATGCTCAATTCTTTCAGTGGAGGAGAGTGAATAGTGGAGTGACTCAGAGATCTGTACTGGAAGCAGTGCTATTTAACATATTTATTAATGATCTGGAAATGGGAATGACAAGTGAGGTTGTGGGGATTACACAGTAAACAACCTTTTGTGGTGTTATTTGGGAATATAACACCTAGAATAGTTTATAGAAGAACGGGACTCTGCCACATTCTAGCATTAGTCAAGGTAGTGTCAAAAGCACGTGTTTCTCTTATCTTTAGATCTGAGCCCCAAACACCCAAATAATATGCATAACTAACTCCATATCAAGGGTATTATTAAAAAAAAATATTAAGCTTATTTATTTACAATAGCAGCAAAAATATTATGAAAAGGCAGGAATGAAGACAATGAGGGCCCTGTTTAATAAGGTGCATTATTGTTTTTAGCACGCCTACACTTAGTGCGTGTGCTAACCACATAGGAGCCTATAGGGATATTGTAGGCACGTACATAGTTAACGCATGTACATGGTTAATGTGGCTATAACACTGCTTAATAAATAGAGCCCTGAAAGTCCTATCATAGAAACAGCTCAGAGTAAGTGCACATTATCCTTGGTAGACTTACAATTTATTCAGCTACTCTACACCCACAACACTTATAAATCATCTATATATGGCAACTATACAGCCTGATGAAGATGTCCAATAGATGGCAAAACTGTTCCTCAGATGGTCAGTCAGACACAACACAGGGCTGCACTTCAGATGGAATGTCAACATAGCAGCCTTTGCTTCAGATAAGAGCCCCTTTTATACAGAAATCACAAGCTGCATCTGGGCTAATGATGTGCATTCTGGCCTTGTTGGTGATGCACATATAGCTTTGTTTATCTCAGATGTGGTAACTTCAAGGGCCACACAATTGTCTCACTTGTGTCATGTTGAAGGGGTCACCTTGACAATAAGCTGAGTTTTCATAAACAATGTGCAATTTTGCCATCCACAGCACTTCTCCAGCTGCAAACAAAATTCCTGTCTAGCCATGATATCAGTGCTAATAACAAAATTGTTATTCTGGTATATTGGCATACTCAGTCACATTCTCTTGTCTGTATGCAAGGTCAAGGCTCATTAAGCAACAGGCTTTAGCAGTGAAAGATGAAAAAAGTCTGAGTCTGCATTTTGTAAGGTTGTTAATGCTGGATGGTGCCATGTATTATAATCATCCTTTAGCTGTTTCCTTTAAAGACTATTTTGTTATCCTCCTCGGATCTACCTCACTGTTTTGTTTTGTTTGTTGCTCATGGTCATGTGAAGTTTGGTCCTCCTTTTTCCTTGTCATGTATTATAATCCCACATATCTTTTTTATATAGGAACATACAGTGCTGTATATAGTGCTTTATAGTGCTTGTTTTGTTCCTACAAGGTGATTACATTTGCAGATGATACAAAACTATTCAAAGTTGTTAAAACACATGTGGATTGTGAAAAATTGCAGGAAGACTTTAGGATGTGGGGAGACTGGGCATCCAAATAACATATGAGATTTAATATGGACAAGTGCAAAGTGATTCACATTGGGAAGAATAATCCAAATCATAGCTATTTGAATCTAGGTTCCACCCTAGGAGTCAGCTCCCAAGAAAAAATTTCAGTATCATGGATAATGCACTGAAGTTTTCTACCCAGTGTGTAGCAGTGACAAAAAAAGCAAACAGAATTCTAGGACTTATTAGGAAAGGGATAGAACATATTACAAAGAATATTATAATGCCTCTTGTGAGATGAGGCTCCAACCTCTAGATCCCAGGTCCCTCTTTCACTCAGGGTGAGCTGTATTTTAGTATGCAGATTATATGCAAATTAGTCTCATACCCCTTTCTGCTCGGGGTGACCTGCTTCTCAGAAGGCAAACACAGGCAGGTCTCATCAACAGAATATTTCTCATACAAAACTTTATTTCAGCCCCTAGGGCACACTTCCTTTAGCTCCACAATACTTTGGGGACTTCTATCCCCAGGCTTTGCAGCCTGCTTCTCTCAGTACAGCAATACTTTGGGGACTTCCAACCCCAGGCTTTTCAGCCTGCCTCTCTCTGTACTTGGACACACAGTTCTTATACTTAAAGCTCAAGGGCCTTCTTACCCCAGCCAGTTTCCTTTCTTTATACACACAGTTCACCACCAGTCCATAGGGGATCTTTCCATGGGGATCTTTCTGCATCAGCTCCCAGCTCTCTGCTTCAGCTGCTAGTTCTCCTCTCTCCCTCCCACGAAGGTGGGGTATTAAGTGGTTAACGGCTAAACAGGATCCAGCCCATAACCTGCTGCACCTGTTTCCTCCTCCACGACTCTCCTCGGTCCTAGCGACCTCCTGCTATACATCCCCTTACTGGCTCCCTTTAGTGACTCACCCAGCCCTTCTCCCTGGACATTTTAGGGGAACAGCGCCCTCTAGGGGCCGAACCAGGGTAGGACAGCTTCATACTTATCACACTCTGTACTGCTCCACAGTGTAACCACACCTTGACTATTATATGCAATTCAGGTAGCTGTATCTTATAAAAGATATAGCAGAACTAAAAAAGATTCAAAGAAGGGCAACCAAAATGAGTAAGGGGATAGAACTTCTCTCATGAGAAAAAGCTTAAGAGGTTAGGAGTGTTCAGCTTGGAAAAGAGACGGCTGAGGGGGGATATGATAGAGGTCTACAAAATACTTAGTGGTGTAGAACGGGTAAATATAACTCAAATTTTTACTCTTTCAAAAAGTACAAAGACTAGGGGACACTCACAGAAGTTACATGGTACTACTTTTAAAATGAGCAGGAGGAAATATTTTTTTTCACTCAGTGAATAGTTACGCTCTGGAACTCATTGTTAGAGGATGTGGTATCAGCAGTTTTTGCATCTAGGTTTAAAAAAGATTTGGCAAGTTCCTTGAGGAAAAGCCCATAGTCTGCTATTGAGATAGACATGGGGAAAGCCATTACTTATCCCTGGGGTCAGTAACATGAATCTCTTTACTATTTGGGATTCTGTCAGTACTTGTGACCTGAATCAGCCACTGTTGGAAGCAGGATACTGGGCTGGATGGACCATTAGTCTGACCCACTATGGCTATTCTTATGTTCCTCCTAGTTTCTGACTGATGTGTAAAGGAAAAAAAAAATGCTTCACTTTCCAATTTTTCTGATTTTGATTTCTGCGCTTTTTAGTTTGAATGCACTAGAACTTTTGCCGTGTGCATAATCAATTCATAAATTAATTTGTAGTAAATTGATTTTGCATACATTAAAATGTTTGAGGCACACTAATGAACCAAATGCATATTAAGGAATACACATCCCACAGAGGAAGAGAGAATACCAGGAGCCTGGCACCTCCCCTGACATATTGTAACCTGCAAGAAAATGTGCATGACAACTTTAAGATTGCCGATGTACAACAGAAGAACAAACCCATGCAGTCAATCAGACAAACACAGACACAGTGAAGGTGACTAGAAAATAGCCAGACAATGAGAGATATCAAGTGTTTATTAATATCCAAGATTCGACATGGGCTGTATTTCGGCCAAATGGGCCTGCATCAGGAGTCTTAAGGATGTAAGTAAAAGATCTATCTGGTTCCAATTTTATCAAAAATTATAAATATGCTACGTGTAAAATGAAACCTTACCAGACAGCTGGTTTCCACTGAATAAAGGATGAATGTCAATACCCACTCTGAGAACCTTGATTCTGCTTGATGAATGAGTTGAAATGAAAGTTGAACGTTAATGTCTGTGGGAAACTTAAGACTGGTAAGCTTTAAGATTTCTCCAACTCTGGAGTAGTGAAAGTAAAATATTAAGAGATAGCAACACAACATATATAGGGCCTGATAGTCAAAAGATTTATGCTCCAAACTTTGGGTTCTTTTATTAAACTGCAGTAGGCAGTGGCCTCAGTGCACTCTTACACAGGTTTTCCCCATGCTTTAAGGTCATTTTTACTGGAGCCAGAAAATGGCCGTATTTCAATTTTTCCTATTAATGGCCATGCGCTATTGTTGCATTATTAGTATGTGAGAACTTACTGACATCTATTTTTGTAGATGATAAGGGCTCACACACTAATTCTGTGCTAATCAGTTAGCATGCAGTAATGTACCTATGTTAATTGATCAGTCAAGAAACACCCACTCTCTGCCCCTAGACACACCCCCTCTGTGAAAAAAATATAAATATTTTTGAGTGCACACTTTGCAAGTACAAAGTAGAAATTTACTGTAGGATGATTGTGTCCTGTAGTAAGCCCTTTTAAGCTGCAATAAGCAAGCAGTAGCATTTACTGCAATTTAGTAAAAAGGTCTCCTTGAGAGTTATGCTCATAAATTAGCCTCTTTGAAAATTTACTATGGCTGAATGCATGACTTTTTACTCAAAGTTTCACTAAACTCTTAAATTTAGGGATATAAAAAGTGGGTGGCAACAGGAACAGACTTAGGGTGAGGAAAAGAAGTTAGGAGCTTAGAACTGATTTTCATTGCTAGGCTCATAGATCTAGACAAACGAATGACAGGCTTAAATTTAAGAGCATAACATTTAAGCTCCTGAATTAAGATGAATTTTCAGCTGAAATTTAATGCTCCTAAATTTTGGCTTAAAGTAAGGAACAAATTTAGGGGCGGTTTTACTAAAACCTTGGCGTGTGCTGACGGAATTAGCATACATTTGGGCTTCTTAGTATTTAGTTTGCGTTAATTCTTTTAGGGGTGCTTTTACCAAACTGCGGTAAAAATGGTCCGACACTGGCGGTGGGGCTCTTTTGCTGCACACTGAGGCCCTTTTTTACTGCTGCAGGTAAAAAAGGCTGAAAATAGCCATGGCCATGCAGTAACATTGCTGTTACCCTGTGGCCATGTGAGGGAGAGAACTTACCGCCACCCTTTGCAGTGGCAGTAAGGGCTCCCACACTAGCCCCACGGTAACTAGGTAGCATGTGGCGCTGCCCGATTACTGCTGGGTCAGTGCCGTGCTAAAAAATAAAGCCCTATTTTCCCCAGTGCAGGAAATGGTGCATGCTGGGGTTGGAACTACCGCCAGCACCAGCTTTGGACCAGCCAAGTTGGGCTTACCGCCACTTTGTAAAAGGGCCCCTTAGGATGCTAACTTGGGAGCATATTTTTAGGAGCTCAGCATTTTCTGAATATTTGGCCCATAGTTATTTGAAACTCTCTTTCTGAGCAGCTTTGAACTGAACCAAGACAAGATCATTTTAAGTAAGATCTTAAAGCTCATTTTTTTTTCTACAGAGCAACGGCTCTTAAGAATCAAGGTAGACTGTATGAGTGTGCTTATTTGTAATAATTATATGTTAGTTTAATGTATAAAAGTACATATATTTTATGGCTGAATCAATATTGTAAACTGCTCTGATTGATTTTGTCAGAGGGGCAGTATATCAAGTACTAGAAATTTTATCGGAGATCTTTATCCTTTTTCTTTAAGTAATTTGTAAACCACTTTGATATTGAAATTATATAGGGCCTCTTCTACATAGCTGCGCTACCAATTCTTGTTGCGGCAAATGAGAGGAAGCCCTTTCAATTCCTATGGGCTTCCTTTCATTTGCCACTCGGGAATCACTAGTGCGGCTTTGTAAAAGAAGTCCATAGAGCAGTATAGTAAATTTAATAAACTGTAAACTATAAACTATAAATAAATACATGAAATAGCTAAATCTAGTAGCAAGATAATCAACTTGCATAGTGCATAACAACAGAAAAAGTCTGACAAGTGATCAAAAAATGCAGAGAATTATTTAGCTCTTACCGAAATGAAGTCTATCACGTTATAGTGATCTTCTTTGTTTGTAACCCTGGTTTGTTTGTATTCAGATTGTTACAATGATAAATGTGGCCCCCTCACCATGTGGTAACTTTGTGTAACTTTAGTGGTATAGTTTTTTCCAGAGCTTTTTAAATTACTACTATTTATTAGGAGGTTTACATATGCACAACCATTTATGTGTATTGATTTTTTTTATTTTTTGAAAGATAGTGGTAAATAATGACATGTTTCTTTTCTGTGCTTTTTTGGATATACAATAATATATATGAAAAAGTGCAAACCCCACCCTAACCATGCCCCAGGAATGCACTTGCCCCAGAAATGCACTTATTGGAGAGACTAACCCTGTACATTGTGTCCTACAGTGCACCACACAGGATCATGCACTGCCAAGTTGGCAGTACAGAGCCAGGAGTAAATGGGCATCATTCCTGCCTCCCAACTTAAAGGTATATAGGGGGCCATGGGTGAAGGGTCAGGGTCCATTAGACCACCACGGATTTTTGTGGGGATGTTGGGGGATCAAGGGAGTATCACTGAAGTCAGAGGTGGGGGATGGGTGGTCCACTAGACCACCAAAGAGTTTTTGAAGAGTGTTGGAGGGGATCAGGGGTCAACTCTGGATTTAGGATGGTGGATCAGGGAGTCATCTCTTGGGTTAGGGAGGGGGATCAAGGAACTCATCTTTGAAGCAGGAATAGAGGATTTACTAATCATTTCTAAAGCTCTACTAGATGTACGCAGCGCTGTACACTTGAACATGAAGAGACAGTCCCTGCTTGACAGAGCTTACAATCTAATTAGGATAGACAAACAGGACAAACAAGAAATAAGGGAATATTCAAGGGTGGATTGGTGATCTGAGATAGTGTCTGAGATAGTGTTGCACTTCATCTCAGATCACTGAAGTCAAGTAGGAGATTCTTTACACCTGCAATGACTTAGCGTACTCAAATTTCCACTCTTCAGCACAATTTCCTGCATCTGTATCCTGTGCACTCAAGGCTATGGCAGGGTTAGCTTGTGTGCAATGCCCCTTTTTGAACTGTGGGCCCACAAAATTGTGTATGAAATCCATACCAACTCTGCCCAATGCATGAGCGCATTTTACAGAATCGGCCCCTCAGTTGTGTTCTTTAATACTATAGCCTGATGACACCAGCCCTGATATCCGTTAACCTGCAATATAACTGTTGTGCTTCCTGCCTTTACCTTTGGGTTTGTCTTATTACTTATTCCTTTGTTTTTCTTCCTTGAGAAAATAAACAGCATTAGGCTCATCCAATGCGCTTGGGTATATAAGAGAGGAATGACCTCATTTAGAGTACTGTGCTGTACAGTTCTGGAGACCACATATTCAAAAAGATATAAACAGGATGGAGTAGTCCAGATGGTGGCTACTAAACTTGTCAATAGTCTTCATCATAAAGAATATGGAGACAGACTTAAAGATCTCAATAGGTATACTTTGTAAGAAAGGTTGGAAAGTGGAGATACGAGTGAGACATTTAAATACCTGTGTGGCATTAACGCACAGGAGGCTATCACGACACAGGAGATGTTAGGCTGGGTACCTGGGTTGGGGCTGCGGTCTTCCCTTCTGGGTTTTGGGGGTCTGGCAGCACTGCACTTCTGCCAGTAGGATGTTGGTGGTTCAGCATATGTGCTCAGCTTCTGTGTAGCGTTGGGATTCTCGCCACACTAGGCCTGCACATCTTTTCAGGCTTCTCCTGCCTCCTGTATTTCTTGTACATGATGCTGGAATTCTCTTACGCCTTTGTTCGGTGCACCCTTCGAGATTCCCTCCCCACTGTGACATCATAGGTGACCTCAGACGGTTTCCTCCTCTTTAGGGGGAATGCCTCCTCTGATCGGTGTCACAGCTACAACCCCATTGGAAGTGCTTTGGTTTCTGTGCCTTTGTTTGCTGCTTGTACCTGACCCTACTGGAACCTGACGCCGATCCTTGTCTGCTGCCTGCCCTGACCTCTGCTGGAACCTGTCAAGGAACCTGCCAGGTTGCAGCAGACAAGTCCTCTGTGGAGACGCAGAGCAGAGGTGAACCAGGCACTGAATACAAACAGGATACCAGACGTGGCAAATAGTGCACACTCAAGACAAGCAACAAGCACCACCAGAAAAGGGAGATAGACCACTCAGGCGGGCCTCACGGCCGATCCGGAACCCACAGTCCATGCGTACGGGCCTCACAGCCGAATTGGAACAGAATCATACCAGAGGGAAGGGGAAAGAAACAGAACAAAATCTCTTGAGCAAGTACTACTCAAGCAGTGCACACACACTGCACTAAACAGAGCCACAAACAAAGGGTCAAAAGACCCTACAACCAAAACCACTCACACAGGGCTCAGAGCTGTGCCCAAAGGCCCAGCATAACAAGAAGACCAGTTCCCTCAGAATCACACAACAGTACAACAAGTAAAAGGAAACTAGACCTGTTGTAAAAGGCAACGCAGGAAAGCTCCCTGGGTCCTTATAAAGGAGTAGGCTGATGATGTCACAAGTAGGAAATGAAGCAGAAGCAGGGAGACCAAAGCGAGGCTTGGCTTCAGGAACACCAAAGTGAGGCTTGGCTAACAGGAAGAACAACAACAGGAAAAAAGGCAGACTGGAGAGGTCACAGAGCTAGATATAGAGAAACAGTAGGTCTGAACATAAGGGCACGGCCACAACCGTGACAGAACCTGATATTGATCCTTGTCTGCTGCCTGCATCTGATCCCTGCTGCTACCTGACATTGCCTCTTGTCCACTTTCTGTGGACCTCTGTTGTTCCTGTCGCTATCTCTAGTCCTCGCCTCCCATTTCTGTCTCTGACGCCTAGACCCTTCTGGAAGTCCTGCTGGCTGCCTGAACCCAGAGTCACACTGGATACACATGTGGGAAACTGTTCTATATTTTTCCAAGAGAAGTGGCAAAACTTCTATTGAAAGTATTGCTTAGAAAAATAGAAAAATGTAGGCAGATAAAGACCATATGGCCTATACAGTCTGCACATCCATGCCATCTACTCCCCCTATCACTCCCTTTGAGATCCTATGTACCTCTCCCAAGCTCTCTTGAATTCAGATACTGATTTCATGTCCACCACTTCTACTGAGTGGCCGTTCCATGAACTCATCACCTTTCTGTGGAAAAGCTTTTACTCTGGTTAATTCTGAATCTACCCCCTTTCATCTTCATCCTATGTCCCCTCATTCCAGAGCTTCCTTTCAGTTGAAAGAGACTTGCATTCTGTGCATTTAAGCTGCATAGGTACTTAAATGTCTCATTCATATCTCTCCACTCCTGCCTTTATTCCAAAGAATAAATATTGAGATCTTTAAGTATGCCCCCATATTCCTTATGATGAAGGGCACTGACCATTTCAGTAGACGCCCTCTGGACTGACTCCATCCTGTTTATATCATTCTGAAGGTGATGTCTTCAGAACTGTACATGATATTCTAAATAAGGTCACACCAGAGTCATAAGAACATAAGTGTTGCCATACTGGGACAAACCGAAGGTACATCAAGTCCAGCATCCTGTTTCCAACAGTGGCCAATCCAGGCTACAAGTACCTGGCAAGATTCCAAAACAGTACAATACATTTTATGCTGCTTATCCTAGAAATAAGCTTTGGATTTTCCCAAAGTCCATCTTAATAATGGCTTGTGGACTTCTCTATTAGGAAGTTATCCAAAACGTTTTAAACCCCGCTAAGCTGTTTTTACCACATTGTCTGGCAACGAATTCAAGAGTTTATTTGCATGTTGAATGAAGAAATATTTTCTCTGATTTGTTTTAAATTTACTACTTTGTAGCTTCATTTCGTGCACCCTAGTCCTTCTGTTTTTGGAAAGAGTAAACAAGCGATTCAGGTCTATGCATTCCACTCCACTCATTGTTTTATATACCTCTATCATATCTCCCCTTAGTCATCTTTTCTTTAAGCTGAAGAGTCCTAGTCACTTTAGCCTTTCCTCATGAGGAAGTCATCCCATCCCCTTTATCATTCTTGTTGCCCTTCTCTGTATCTTTTCTAATTCCACTATATCTTTTTTGAGATGCGGTGACCAGAATTATACACAGTATTCAAGCTGCGGTCGCACCATGGAGCAATACAAAGGCATTAAAATTACATCATTTTTGTTTTCTATTCCTTTGCTAATAATACCTAACATTCTATTTATTTTCTTAGCCACTGCTGCACACTGAATAAAGGATTTCAACGTATCATCAATGATGACATATAGATCCATTTCCTGGTCAGACTCCTAATGTGGAACCTTGCATCACGTAGCTATAGTTTGGGTTCCTCTTTCCCACATGAATCACTTTGCACTTGCTCACATTAAAAATGTTCTGCCATTTGGATGTCCAGTCTCCCAGTCTTGTAAGGTCCTCTTGTAATTTTTCACAATCCTCTTGTGATTTAACAAATTGTACCCTACTTTGTTTTCTGTCTATTAACCAGTTTTTAATCCACAATAAAACATTACCTCCCATCCCATGACCCTCCAATTTTCTCTGGAGTCTTTCATGAGGTACTTTGTCAAATGTCTTTTGAAAATACAGATACACAGTATCAATTGGCTCACTTTTATCCACGTTTGTTCGCCCTTTCAAAGAAATATAGTAGATTGGTGAGGCAAGATTTCCCTTCACTAAATCCATGTTGGCTTTGTCTCATTAACCCATCCTTTTGAATATATCCTGTAATTTTGTTCTTTATAATGGTCTCTACCATATTGCTCGGCATTGATGTCAAGCTCACTGGTCTATAATTTCCTGGATCACCTCTGGAACCTTTTTCAAAAATCGGCATTATATTGGCCACCCTCCATTCTTCTGGTACCATAGTTGATTTTAAAGATAAATTACATTTTACTAACAATAGTTCTGAATGTTCATTTTTCAATTCTACCAGTACTCTGGGATGTATACCATCTGGTCCAAGTGATTTGCTACTCATCCATTTTTTTTCAAATTGCACCATTACATCCTATAGGTTTATAGAGATTTCATTCAGTTTCTCCAACTCGTCAGCTTTGAATAGCATTTCTGGCACTGGTATTTCTCCCAAATATTCCTCGGTGAAGACTGAAGCTATTGCTTTTGTCTTCTCTTAGTGCCACTTTTACCTCTCGGTCATCTAGCGGTCCAACTGATTCTTTTGCCGGCTTCTTGCTTCTAATATACCCAAAAAAGTTTTAACTATCTGTTTTTGCCTCCAGAGCAATCTTTTTTTCAAAGTATCTCTTTGCCTTCCTTATCAGCACTTTGCATTTGACTTGCCATTCCGTATGCTCTTTCTTATTATTTTCAGTCAGATTCTTCTTCCATTTTCTGAAGGATTTTCTTTTAGCTCTAATAACTTCCTTCACCTCACTTTTTAACCATGCTAGCTGTCATTTGTACTTACTCCCTCCTTTTTTAATACATGGAATATAGCTGGCCTGGGCTTCCAGGATGGTATTTTTGAACAGCATCCACGTCTGATGTAAATTTTTGACCTTCACAGTTGCTCCTGTAAGGTTTGTTTCACTGTTCTTTTCATTTTATCATAGTCTCCTTTTTGAAAGTTAAATGATAACATATTGGATTTCCTGTGTGTACTTACTCCACAGCTGATATCAAATCTGATCATAGTATGATCACTGTTATTAAGCAGCCCCAGCACCATTCCCTCCTGCACCAGATCATGTGCTCCACTAAAGGAAAGGTCTAGAATGTTTCCTCCTCTTGTTGGCTCCTCTACCAGCAGTCACTGATTTCATCAAGGATTTTACTTCCCTAGCATGCTCTGATGTTACATTTACCCAGCCAATATTGGGGTAATTGAAATCACCCATTATCATTCCCCTGTTTGTTAGCCTCCTTAATTTCTGATAACATTTCTACATCTGTCTGTTCATCCTGGCCAGGTGGATGGTAGTACATTCCTATCATTAGCCTTGCCCTCTTTACTTTCAATTCATAGGGATTCCGAGCAGTGGCGTTCCTGGCCTGGATGGCACCCAGGGCGGAGCGCCGATGCGCCCCCCCCCCCCGAGTGCAGTGCCCCCCCCCCCTGCTAAATGACACCTTCCAACCTCCGGCGAAATGACCCCCCCCCCGGGTGCACGCCGCTGGGGTGGGTGCCGCGGCGTGCGCCTGCTCCAAGTTTGCTAAACTTCACTTCACTGCAGCTCCCTCTGCCCCGGAACAGGAAGTAACGAATGAGCGAATGAGCGACGAATGAGCGACGAAGTTTAGTGAACTCGGAGCAGGCTCGGGCCGCGGCACTCCCCAGTGGCATGCACCCGGGGCGGACCGACCCCCGCCCCCCCTTGGTACGCCACTGATTCCGAGATGTATTTTGTATCCTGCAGAATTTGTAGTCTATTTGATTCATAGCACTCCTTAACATACAATGTTACCCCTCCACCAATTCTATCTACCCTATAACTATGATATAACTTGTACCTTGGTATGGCATTGTCCCACTGGTTATCCTCCTTCCACCAGGTCTCAGAGATACCTATTATATCTAAGTTTTCATTTAGTGCAATATATTCTAATTCTCCTATTTTATTTAGGCTTCTGGCATTTGCATGTACACATTTCAAACTCTATTTGTTGTTCCTATTTACATGTTGCTCAGCAGTTGACAGTGATAATTTGCAATCTTGAAAATCTGTCTGCTTTTTATTTAAAGACAATATAGTCTACTATGGTCTCTATTGCAACTTCGCTATCAGGATACCCTATCTTCCCTGTTTTGGTGATATCTTTGAAAGATATCTTGTTCCAAACCATGCACATTTGAATGACTGTCAGCCTTCCCTCAGTTTCTAGTTTAAAAGCTGCTCTTTCTCCTTTTTAAATGCCGATGCCAGAAGCCTGTCCCCTTCCTGTTTAAGATGGAGCCCATCATTCCATAATAGGCTTCCCCTTCCCCATAATGTTGCCCATTTCCTTACAAATCTAAAACACTCCTCTCTGCACCATTGCCTCATCCACTCATTGAGTCTCCAGAGCTCTGCCTGTCTCTTGGGGCCCTGCGCATGGAATGGGGAGCATTTCTGAAAATGCTACCATAGAGGTTATGGATTTAAGCTTTCTACCTAAGAGGCTAAATTTGGCTTCCAGAAAATCCCTCCCACATTTTCCTATGTCTTTGGTACCCACATGTATCAAGACAGCTGGCTCACCCCCAGCACTATCTAAAATCCTTTCTAGGTGATGTTTGAGGTCCACCACCTTCGCACCAGGCAGCAAGTGACCAGGCAATCCTCACATCCATGAACCACCCAGCTATCTACATGTCTAATAATTGAATCACCAACTACAACAGCCATCTTAATCCTTCCCTCCTGGGCAGAAGCTCCCGGAGACACATGCTCAGTGTGAGAAGATGTTGAATCCCCTTGTGGGCTGGTTCTGGTTTCACAAGGGTGATACTCTCCTTTTAGGAGCCCTCACTCCTCCAAGGCAGCACAGGGGCTGCCAGACTGGTGGGACTCCTCTACAACATTCCTATAGGCCTCCTCTATGTACTTCTCAGTCTCCCTCAGCTCCTCCAAGTCTACTACTCTAGCCTCAATGTAATGGACTTGTTCTCTGAGAGCTAGGAGCTCTTCGCATTGAGCACACACATATAACCTCTCACCAACTGGGAGATAATCATATATGGACACTCAATGCAAAAAACTGGATAGCACCCTCTTGCTGCTGGACTGCTGTCTGCATCTTAGTATTATAGAGTTGTTTAATTGAAACATCTTAAAGTACTAGAGATAACAGGTGAATATAAAGAGCCTTAAAATTATATGGTATATAATGTGTAATTTATTTAGTGTTTGCTTCTCATAAACTATTTAAATATAATTAAAACTCTAATGAAAACTCTCCTCTTGTTGTCATAATTTGAATAGTTGACTATAAATGAAGAGTTGATATAGGGGTGGGTTGCAGCTGGGGAGGGAGTGGGAATGAAGACTGAAATAGGCCCTGCTGTGTCTTCTAGAGTCTATCTGTTAATGCTGTGGCAGAAAATTCAAGTTTTAAAACTATGGGGAAAATGGTATAGAGATTAGTTAATAAAGTTTACTTCTTCTTTTTTTTTTTTTAGTTCTATGATTATCAATAACCTACAATTCCTCTTTTAAACCTAATCTTTAAGATAACAAGCACAGAGCAAAATTATCACTTACCCATAGAAATGTCCTCTTCTCTCAGAACTTCTCAGAAAGAAAGTTAAGTGAGACCTTTCCTCTCTATTTAGTTTGGATTCTAAGGGGACTGCTTCAAACAAACTCTTTGAAGCTAACCCAGTAATCAGATTGCTCTTAGTAACATTTGCAACTATTCTACTTCTTCACACGTTAATTAGCACCTAATTTAGGTCTGTAACAGTGCCAGAGAAATGTCTTCTTCTCTCAGAATTTCTCAGAAAGTCTTACGCAGAGGCATCATCACCTTCTTTTTCCTATTTGCCATTTCTTTCTCTATGCACACAAATATCCTTCTAGCTTTCGCCATCACCTTTTCTACTTCTTTTGCCACTTTAGGATCATCATGTATGATCACATCCAAGTCCTGCTCTTCTTTCATGCACAAACGTTCTTTAATCCATAAACTGTACCGTTCCCTTGGATTTTTGTAGCCTGACTGTTTGACCCTGCATTTTTTAGTATTATATCTTATCTGTCAAATTCAAGACCATTCCTCTAGTGTTGCCAAGTCCTTCTTCATGTTATCCACCCCATCAAGGGTGACTACCGTATTGCAGATTTTGGTATCATCTGCAAAGAGGCAAACCTTCTCAGGCAGCCCTTCAGAATATTGCTTATAAAAATGTAAAAAAGAACAGGCCAAAACAAACCATTTGGCACACGACTGGAAACATCCTTTTCCTGAGAATAAGCACTATTTACCACTACCCTCTGTCATCTTCCACTCAATCAGTTCCTAACCCATTCAGTCACTTTAGGGTGCATACCAAGGACACTCAAGTTTATTTATTAACTGTCTATGTGGAACCTTGTCAAAGGCTTTGCTAAAATCTAAACACACCACATCTAGCGCTCTCCCTCGATCCAGCTCTCTGATTACCCAGTCAAAGAAATTAATCAGATTTATCTGACAAGACCTGCCTCTATTGAACCCATTACAGTTTTATATCAGGAGAATGAAGCTATCTGTCCTTTTACCTCCATGGAAAACAGTCCAAAATCTTTCATGATACAAATCATCATGAAAGTAAGTCACAGAAAGAAAAAAGGTCATTCATATAATAGTTAACAGAGACATCTAAGATGTAATATTAATATCTAATTATAGAAACTTACATAATCTTATTTGCAGAGCAAAATGTACAGTGCCTCTTCATGCCGTTTCCATGGATTCCATACAAGTTATATGAAATATGGGATCTGGTAAAATATTTCAAGTTTATCTTTTATTTCCCATTGAAAAAAAATGCTCACTAAATCCAGCTGCTAAAAGCTACTTTCTTAGAGAGATTATTCAAAAGGTAACAGTTCATCTTATTACATGCTAATACAGTATTGTCCACAATATTTAATAAACTGCAAAGAATCCAGCCATGCTCCCTGCAAGCTTCATAATGAAAGAAGACTACCCGCAGCCGCCTGCCTGTTGTGCAGTATTACTTTCCAAATGCAATTATCTGCATATTCCAGAAGATTAAATTAGTGCAGATTACTGCAGTGAGCACAGTACATCTTCTTGTCTACATAGAGATTGTTTTAAAAAGTAGGAATTTCCAGGCTTCAGTGGGTCTAGGATCCAGGAAACTAGGAAACATATTGGCCTTCTTGGGTTTGGCCAAATTCCTCTGAAATTAAGGCACCATTCTTTTGGAGAAAAGGTATATGTGGTAGGGATGGACTGTATTTGGAATGACAACCTTTTAGGCATGAAATTCAAACCGCAGCAGGTAGCCAGGCTGCCTCCCGTGGTCTGCACTGAGTCCAGACATTCAGTGCCGGGTCATTTCCATTGACTGGCACTGAATATCAGGTTTATCTTTGGCTGCTAATAACATAGCCTACCAAGTTGATATTCAAACCAGGCCAGCTAAGTTCATAGCAGCCAAAGGTAGGCATGATATTGGTGCAGTGAGATTTGGCCGCTAAACTTAGCTGGCAATGCACTGAAAATCAAGAGATATATAACTGGCTATACACTAAGCTCTAACTGGGGATATTCAGTGGGAGATAGCCAGCTATCGCCTGCTGATTATCGCCAGATAGCCAGCTAAGTACCATTTAACTGGCCAGGTGTCCTTTCTAACCCATTAAATGGTTTTGAATATTGGCCGATTTGTGTTTTTTTCATTCACCAATAATAGTGTGCAATTTTGCAGAGTGTACACTCTTTCCCAATATGTATGACTAGCCGTTAAGCCCATAACAACGGGCTAGTTTTTTGTTTTCCTATGGCCTCCTCCCGTCCACCAACCCTGTTTTCTCCCCTGCCCTACCCCCAGCGTCTGTTTCCCTCAGTTCTACCCCCTCCTTCCCTCCCTGCTCCCGCCTCCGATTTCCACGCTCATGTCCAAGCCCTCCTCCCTATTGGGCTGTACTGCTGGTGGAGGCGGGGCTTGGATGTCTACACTCTCAGCGTTCCGACTCTACTGCGCATTTGCAGGTGAGTCGGTCACTTGCCGTTTATATGTTTGATGGCTCATGTATGTGTGCGTTGCATGGCACTATTGGGAAAAATGTCCGTTCTTTGTAAAATAGTGCATCCTCTTTGCAAATAGTGCACAATTTTTGCAGAAGATTTTGTACTCTTAACAACAATGCTCCTGAACGAAAATGAGGACTAACAAAACAAAAAAACAATGAACAATACTGCAAACAGCATGGGAAATGAAACAAAATGACAATTTGGGGGCTGCCTAGTATACAGATCAGGCTGTTTGCTTAAGTACTAGTAATGTTGGCAATTGCCCACAGTACTAAATTTGAAGGTATTGGCCCATCCTGATGCCGAGATCACCACAGAACTCAGAGTATGCTGATGGGTATCTAGGAAATTCTGTGCAAGCAATAAAAATAAAATCCATGTGAAAGCCTGTGAGCTGGCATATACCCACAGGCCCTGTCATGACCCTATTCCTCAAATAGGTTTCCTGAGTATAAAGAAGCTCGTGGATGGGGTTCATAGTCCCTGCTTTGATGGGAGTTTTTTTTCTGTTGTGGTTTTACACCAGAAGAGAGGAGGTGGAGGGAGAAAGGAAGGGGAAGACAGAACCCAGGTAAAGGCCATTTGAAAGGTGACATATTTAGAAGAAAGGAAAATTGAAGCAATAGAATAGCCAGATTTTTTTTTTTTTTTTTGGGGGGGGGAGCTGAGCCTAAAGTGGGTGGGCACATGCTCCTAGCTCTACATTCCCAATCTGCTTTCTGTGCCCCACCCCCCACTCCTGAACTCAAATTGTAAATACTTGAGCTGGCAGGGATCCCCAAGCCCCGCTGGCTGAATAGGTTCTCCTCCAGTGCATAGAAATTCCCCTACACTCGCAGTCTGCAGCACTTTCCATGGGCCACTGACATACCACAACCTCCCCCGCATGTTCAGTTTTGACATATGCATGGAAACTGAGCATGCACAGGAGAGAAGGGGCTGTATGGCAATGGTCCATGGAAAGGGCCACTGACTGTGAGCATAGGAGTGTTTCTGGACACCAGAGGAGGGCCTCTTCCGATGGCCTGGGTTGGGGATCCATGCCAGCGATAGCAACAGTACTGCAATTGGGGGGGGGGGGGCTGAGTCCAAGGTGAGTGGACTCAGGACCCTTCTACCCCGTGGTTATGCATCCAGGCTGAGACACCCCAATGGGAAACTTCTTTATATCTATCTCTGAGGGATACTTTTAGTGTACCTAAAATCTCACACTCAATCATAAACGTTCAAAATAAAATGTACTGTAGAAATGCATGTAATATATCCAATGGAGATAAAGAACCTGTTAGATATTATCACTTTGTTCACCAAGATTTTAAGCCTGCTGGTCCTGCCTCTAAAAAAGTCCTTCAGGCACCCCATCCCTTTGTATTCTAAACAAGAAGGGGTTCTGAGCCTCAGCCCAAATTCCCAGCCCCTCAAATCTAAAAACCAGGGGTTATGCTGTCCTAATTCTTTGTTGTGATACCAACCCTGTGAGGCTCTCAACATCAATCCACCCTTCTAATCCCTATCTTAAATACAAAAGAAGGTTTCTGGTGATAAGATAGTGTGTTCATTTCTTCCCTTTCTTCAACCCTTCCTGGAGGTACAAGTAGCCAGTCAGGTTTTTAGAATTACTATAATGAATATACGTGAAATACATTTGCATTAACAGAAACCCATTATATGAAATTCTGTTTCATACGTATTTAATGTGATGATCCTGTCAACCTGACTGACAATGAGGGTAGAGAATCACTATTCTGGAGGGTTCCAGGACGCAGAGGAGCAAATTGTGTAGAAACCCCATTGTAATGAGATGCACTAACCTTTTCCGATTGCCTTAATGATGGAAAATCTAATGAGAGGTCTGTACCTTACCAGAGAGCCCCACAGCACAGAGTTGTGTAAATAATAGGTATGTTGTCTAGCACTAGTGATCTGCCAAGTAGAAACTTGCAGATAACCATAGGTAGCGCATAGACGATGTTTGCTCTCTGATCACCAGACACCCTTACCCACAACCAAACCACATTGGTGAGAGCCAGGAAGGAGCTACAAACAGCTGGGTCATCTTTTCACATTGAATGTATCAGCAATGGTATATAGTGCTGAGGTGAAAAGGGAAAACAACAGTAAAAGCATTAGATGGATGTTTACTTCATCACAATTGCAATTTAATACATCAGGTACAGAAGGGCACAGGCTAGGGGAATTATATAGGCACCGGGCTGTAGCCACCTGCAGGTAATTTAGAATAGGAACTGTAACCAGAACCCCTCTCCCTCACCATGACTTAATTCATTTGCAGGATAGGATTTAGAAATGTTGTTTTTCCATAACTATGGAGGATTGTAGGACTGTGTTGAATTATGTGGAAAAGATACTCAGTGCATATATGCTTTCCCACCCCCAGCAACTTTGAGAATGGGTGGGCACTTCATAAAAGGGAACTGGGGTTCACCACATAAAGAAGGATGGAACCTAGCAGGGAGACACAAGAGGTACAAAGCGGGAGAAAATCTACCAGCTGTGGATACCTGTGAACCTGGTGAAAATAGAGGTAAGATTTGAATGCAGAAAACATACAGAGAATGGGGAGCCCTTGACCATGAGGGATGCACATATCCATTCTCAGGGCCTCTTCCCCTCCCCCACCCCTACCCCACAGGCAGCCACAACTGAGTGTGTCCAATAGAGAACAAGACATCTGTACAATGAATTGGGTAGAAACAATCATGGCTCTCAGAGTCCAGTGCATTACAGTCCACTGTTGTCTCTTGCAATCATCTTGACCAGCTGTCCTGCAAGATGGAAGAAGTGTTTGTTTATCACCTACATAGCAGAAACGGAAAAGGTGGCTGACAGGTATGATTGTACCTTGAACTTGTGGTACAAGAATCTGTTGGCTCCAAGGGACCAGAGGCTGCCTGCTTCAACAAAGGAAAGAGAGAATAGGGGGCAGTGAGGGAGCACATCACACACAGCAATGAATTCCTGGAGGGTAGAGAATGGAGAGTTGGTCACATGTAGAAAATGCAGAGTATATGCTAAGCTACCAGCTAACAACCAGTCTGAAACCAAACCTACACACCAGTTATCTTTCAAGAACTGGCAAAAATGCCCCCCCCCCCCAAAAAAAAGGTATTCAAAAGCATACAGTGGCAAAAACAAGGTTTACTATAACTGAAGCTAAAACGTTTTGAAATACCACCCCATAATCTAAAGAAAAAACCTCTAAAGTGCAAGCACAGAAAAAGCCGTTTTAGGGCCAGATGCACTAAACTTAACGAGCAATTAACAAGCCATTAATGAGCAAGTAGTAAACCCCGGCATGCACTAAAGGCCATTTTTTGATGACAGTAGCAGCTAACGAAAACAGAATGCAGAGGAGCAAATTGTGTAGAAACCCCTTTATAATGAGATGTACTAACCTTTTCCGATTGCCTTAACGCTGGAAAATCTAATGAGAGGTCTGTACCTGTCATTGGGGCTGCGTGGGATTGAAATGTTACAAAAAAAAATCGGGGAAAAATGTGCTTGACCTGGAAGTCTCACAGCGTGTTTAGCTCAGCCCCCCCCCCCCCCCCCCGGGGTCGTTCTTCACTATATATATATATAAAAAAAAGGCGCGCTGTGCCTATGGACGTCCTTTATAGACGTCCTTCCCCCCCGTCCGAGATCGCCTCTGCTCGAGATCGCCGCCCATCCCCCCTACCCCCTACCCGGGATCACCGCCACTCGAGATCGCTGCCCATCCACCTCCCCCCTGCATTGAAATGACAGCTTCCCGCAGCCCCGGATCCCCTGCCATCCGAGGCACCCCCGAGGCACCGCCTCCGCCGCCCCCTTAAGGTCGTTGCCGCCGCAACTCCCCCCTCCCCCCGCCCCCCTCCGTCTGCCACCGGGCCCGGCCTTCACAGCGCCTCTCACCTCCATGTGAAGGCGCTGCAGCAGGCAACAGCTGATCGCCTCCCTTCGGACTTCCCTCCTTTCCTCCCTGGCCCGCCCTCGTCTTACGTCAGATGGGTTTGTGGTGGGTTTTGGAGGGCTCACATTTACCACCACAAGTGTAACAAGTAGGGGGGGTGGGCCTGAGTCCGCCTGCCTGAAGTGCACTGCGGTACCCCTTAAAACTGCTCCTGGGACCTGCATACTGCTGTCATGGAGCTGGGTATGATATTTGAAGCTGGCATAGAGGCTGGAAAAATATTTTAATTTTTGTTTTTTTAGGGTGGGAGGGGGTTAGCGACCATTGGGTGAGTAAGGAAAGGTCATCCCCAATTCCCTCCGGTGATCATCTGGTCAGTGCGGGCACCTTTTTGCGGCTTGGTTGTAAGAAAAAATGGACCAAGTAAAGTCGCCCAAGTGCTCGTCAGAGACGCCCTTCTTTTTTCCATTATGGGTCGAGGACGCCCATGTGTTAGGCACGCCCCAGTCCCGCCTTCGCTACGCTTCTGACACCCTCCCGTGAACTTTGGTCGTCCCCGCGATGGAAAAAAGTTGATGACGCCCAAAATCGGCTTTCGATTATGCCGATTTGGGCGACCCTGGGAGAAGGACGCCCATCTCCCGATTTGTGTCAAAAGATGGGCGCCCTTCTCTTTTGAAAATAAGCCTGATAGTCTTTGCATACTATTTTCAAAGAGGACACACTATTTCAGAAATAATGGGCACTTTTTCCCGATAGCACCATGCAATGCTCACATACACGAGCCATCATTCATATCAGGAAAGAATGTGCACGGTTTCTAAAAGACTGTCCTCCTGATATTCACCTGGGAGCAGTCAGTATTTTTTAAAATGCTGAACGTTGCCAGCTAACTTATCCCTCGATGTTAAGTGCTGGGACTTGGTCGGGCACTGAAACTGAATATCAGGGATTTGTTTGGGCGGGCTGGGTGTGATCCTGGCTGAATATCGGGCTGACTGGCCCGCATAACTTGTTAAAATATATTTCTTTTTTTTTTAACTAAAGCCCCCGAGCCTCCTCAAGCCCTCCCCCCCCCAAGACAACTTCCCCTTATTTCCCTCCCTTGACCAGCCCACATCAAAACTCCCTGCTCCCGGAAGACCCGCGCCCCTCCCAGCCGTCCCAGGTGGTCCAGCAGGATTGTTGGGAGCAGGAATGCAGCCCCCTCACTCCTGCCCTTTGCGGCACCAGTCTAAAATGTCTGTCGTGACTTCTTAAGGCAACTCAAGGTACTACACTAAGTACCGTGAGCTGCTGCGAGAGGTCGTGGCAGCCATTTTAAACCAGCACCGCAAGAGAAAGGAGCAAGAGGGCTGCACTCCTGCCCCCAACGACCCTGATGGACCACCAGAGATACAGGTAGGCCCAGAGGGCTCTGTCTGCATGGCTGGGGGGGAGAGGGAATTTTGATGTGGACTGGGAGGGAAAGAAGGGAACATTGGTGGGGGAGCTTGAGGGGGCTCGGGGGCTTTACTACTACTACTAGTACATAGTAATCATTTCTATGTGCTACTAGATGTACACAGCACTGTAAACATTATATGCAGATACGTTCTCTGTCCCTAGAGGGCTCACAATCAAAGTTTTTGTATTTGGGGCAATGGAGGGTTTAGTGACTTGCCTAAGATCACAAAGTGCTGCAGTGGGAATCAAACCCAGGTTGCCAGGATCAAAGCCTGCTGCACTAACCCATTATGCCACTCCTCCACTCTAGTTTAAATAAATAAATAAAAAAAAAAAAAAATTTAAAGTTATGCAGGTGCAGGCCCAATATTCACATAGGTAAGTGGCCGTTTTTAGGCAGCTCTTAAACTGTCCTAAATGAAGCCACTTAGCTATGCAGGTGCCGGCACTGAATATTGCCAGTACCCGTATAACCTGGAGCTCCTCCCCAGTGCCGCCCCCCAGGGTAGCCCTTGACCTGCCCACTTTTTGTTTGGGCGGTCTCAGGGGATATTCAGTGGCACTGTCTGGCTAAGTGCCGCTGAATATCCCTGGTTAGGCGGCGGGAAGCTATTTAAGAGGGCAGGAGAGGCTCCTCTTTGTATCCTCTTTGCAAATAGTGCACATTATTATCGGTGAATGAAAAAACATAGAGGGGCCCTGTTACTAAGGCACTAAAGGCGTAACGCGGGCTTACCGCACACTAAATGAGCACTACCACGGGACGTGCTGAGGTATTCCGTGGTAGATTTCCATTTAGTGCATGCTAATCCAATACTAGAAAATATTTTTTATTTTGAAGCTTGGGAGGCGAGCCCATAGGTGGAAAGTAGGAATGTCTGCACTAATTGGGTAACGAAGGCAAATTTCTGCACACTAGCCAGTAAGCACAGGAGTAGTGCAGGAGCCCTTACCACCTTCTTAAGGGCTCCTGTGGTAATTGCCATGCACTAATGGGGAAATTAGCATGTCGCCATTACAAAGAAATATGGAAAGGGAGGCATTTTACCACTGCATTAAAGTGGCTGCAGCACGTAGAAAACCCATGCACTGACATCAGCGCCGGCCATTTTTTTGCATGGGTTGGTAAAAGAAGCCCAAAATATTGTGCTTTTCTTTCTGCTCCTTTTTGTTTGTTAGCAGCATGGGATATGTCATTCGCATTTCCCATGTTGTTGCAAACAGTAGCCTATCCCTACTGCATACACCTTTGAACACACAGAACAGAGCAGGGGTTAGATTTGTGCAGTTATAGTGTTTGATCCCAGTATCAGCAGTAGCAGATGACATCAGCAAGAAGTGCTTTAAAGACTAGTACAGTCCCAGGGGTGTTGTGCTGAGAAGCAAAGCTGAGCCTGTAAGCAGAAAGCAATTTGGCTCCCTCAGAGAAGCATAAAGCAACTTGCATGCAATTATGATGTTTGACTGTTGCTCTCAGGATGAAAAAAGATTTTTTTTTTTTAAGTTTAGGGAAATAAAGGAATTTTTATTGATAAGACGTATGGTCCTAGTATTGATTTGCAATTTATGGGCAGTTTTATTATACTTTAAGGATCTGTCTTGTATATGTTGAAAGTTAATATTTAATATGAGTAATGTGTTAGCCACACAGAAATATATAATATGTTTCCTATAAATAATTTTAAATAAATTCCATTCCTTTAGGGTCACTCTCCTTCCTTTTGCTGGGGGCTTTTGCTTCCTTTGGTCTTTATCTGGGATGACTCCTAAGGACACACTTGGTACCTTTATATTCCAAGGTTTCGGTCTCTCCTTTGGAATCCACTAGACTCCTGGATCAAAACTAGTTGGGTGATTTTATCCTTTTCATCTTCTTCATAAATTCAATCTTCTCAAAGCCTTCTCTGAGCTTATTTTATTTATTTGCTTGCTTGTTTGTGTGTTTATTTAAATAGATTTCTAACCTGCACAATCTAGCAAAAGCTTTATTCTAGGTGGGAAAAGCTAAAATATAAAACAGAAGGGCCCTAGGTGACTCCATTTGAGTCCTCTGCATTCCTTACACTTGACAAAGGGAACAGCTTCACTCCTCTCCAGCTTGCAATTTCTCAATTAGGATTAGGAGACTGGTGGGGAGAAATTGTCAAGGTGAGGTAAAAAGTGATTGTATATCACACTTTGATTTACTACAGGAATCAGCAACTGTTCTGGCAAGCCATCTCACAAACAGCATTATTCTAGAGACCCAGTTGCATCAGGCTTCAAAGCCATCCACCCACCTTCCACCACCGATCACACTCCCACCTCAAGATCAGAACTTCCCCCCCCCCCCCAATCACACTCCCTAGCAGAACCCGCCACCCCCCTCTAGCACTGGGAGCATAACAGCTCTGTACCTGATGGTCCAGTGGTTCTAGTGCAGGAGCAACTGGAGAATTCTCCAAAATGGTGCCCCTTGTGCTGGTAGTAGAAACATGACTCTTAGCAGTAGAAGCACAAGAGTACTGCTAAGGGTGCCATTTTGGAGATGATACTAGAGGGGTCCTATTGAGGGTAGGGGTTCTGCCTAGGGAGGAGTGTGATCTGGATGTGGGGTTTCGGATTGGGGGTAGGAGTGTGATCGGGGTTAGGCTTTCTTGTCAAGGAGTTAGGAGTGTGATCGGGGTGGATAATATTGTTGCCCCTTTAAGCTCTAGCCCAGAAGCATAGGGTGGCAGCTTTGAGGCCCTATGCTCTGGCATTGAACAATAACCCCAACTTTTGGCTGGGATTATTTTACCATCATTTTATTTCATAAATGAGAAATATTATTATTATTATCTCTTACAATTAGAAATGCTGATGATATCTTATGAAGAGAACTTGTGTATAATTAATCATCAACAGAAAAATATATAATATAAAACATACCCTAAATATCGTATAAAACTCCAAATATCAAAAAGTGATATGAAATTTTGATGCTCAGTTTGCAATAGTGGTCTCAGCTTATGCAGATCAAAGAGCTTCAAAAACTGACAACCCCTCACTCAGGGGGTCTTTTGCTAAAGCTTATCTCGAGTTATCTGCAGCAGGACCCATTTTATTCCTATGGTCCCTGCTCCAGATAACTTGAGCTAAGCTTTAGTAAAAGACCCCCTAAATCATTTCAACATCTATAGAACATACAGTTTGATATACCACTTATCTGATTGAGGAGCTCATAGATGACTCTGCTGCTGTGTAGATGTCAATAAAGAGGCCACCACAAACCCAATGTGTGTTCAAATAATCAAAAAATCCTCCATGAAATGACCAAAAAAATTTGTCCAAAATCAAAACATTAAAAAAATCAAGAGGCTGCAGCCAAATAGCTGTTACAAAAAGTGCTATTGCTTGAAGGACCCTCCAGATGGAATAATTCCTAATCATACTGAGTTCTATCTCTTCTATTAATTGAATATATCAAATATTTCAAACTTAGTAGATTATGGAATCTTCAAGATTAAACTATACTCAAGCGGCAATCCAATATTCCATGTTGAACATGCTGTATCCGATATCGCTGCCGCAACCACAATTTCAATCCTGAATCAGATAATGATATAAAATAAATCATAATCTTGAAAAAAAGTAGAAACTAGTATTCCTCATTCTCAAAAGATCTCTGCCGATCTCTACACGGTCCAGTGTTTCACCATTTGCGTCTTCAGGAGATCAGAGAATTTACATCTTATTATTTCCAGGTCATACAATTAAAGGAACTTTGCCCTGATTTTGAAGGCTCTTGGTGCTTTTTGTGTATTTGCACATATACCATCCCAGACAAGTTATCCATTTATAGTGTTGCAATGAAGACACTTCTCACTTGTTACATCAAGATCCATACTACTGGTTAACTACGCAGACCCTTGTATGGCGCTCTGAACAGGCTATGAGGTATGAGCTGGGATGTAGGCCTCATAACTTGGCATCTTTCCATCCCATCCCCCTCCCTACTCTACAAGGTCTTTCAGTGATACTGAAAGGAAAAGGAAACCACAAGTTATATTTAGTATGGCGCTCTGAACAGGCTATGAGGTATGAGCTGGGATGTAGGCCTCATAACTTGGCATCTTTCCATCCCATCCCCCTCCCTACTCTACAAGGTCTTTCAGTGATACTGAAAGGAAAAGGAAACCACAAGTTATATTTAGAGTGTATGTGAGAGCCTCATGTGATGTATGAGGACCACATTAAAGTGATGTGGATTTCCATAGACCTTGTCTAATTTTGGTACCGATGCCTTGACACCTACCTATCCCAACAGTCATTAGCTCCCATTCTCAATAGTCCAATCCTCAGGGCTGTGTGTGTGTGATAGATATTGGAAGGCTCATACATCTCACATGTGAAGATATGTACATGAAAAATAAATGGCCACTTAATTCCAGAGAAACATAGTAGAAGTGCAATTCTATAAAACCGTGAGCCTTACCCACTTCATTCAGTGGCACTATCTGGATAGTGCTACTAAATATCTCTCTCAGCAGCATTTATATGGGTATCAGATGCTGTTTCCTGGATAAATGCTTTTTAATATTTTTTAATTTAATGAATAGTTAAGCTCCAGAACTTGTCACGGAAGGATGTGGAAAAAGCAGTTAGTATATATGGGTTTCAAAAAGGTTTGGACAAGTTCCTGGAGGAAAAGGCCATAATCTGCTATTAAAATAAACATGGTAAAAGCCACTACTTATACCTGGGATTGGTAATATGGAATGTTGCTACTATTTGGGTTTCTGCCAGGTACTTGTTACCTGGATTGGCCACTGTTGGAAGAGGGATACTGGGCTATATGGACCATTAGTCTGACCCAGTATAGCTATTCTTATATTCTTATGTTAAGTACTGGACCCTATAAATTTAGATGCTTATTTTGCAGTTGATTGGTTATTTTATGAGGGTATTGTAAACAGGTGTTGTGGTGTAATGAATGCTAATTATTTTAATGCAGTAGCTCCTAACTGCTAGAAACCTGTTCCATTTCTAAATTGCAATCTTGGTCATATTTTTCTCAAAGCCAGGACAATTTAAGAAACTAATCATTACAGTATTTCTGCTTCAACAACCAAGAAAGTTAATACAGCTCACTGCATTTCAATAGGGATTTTTATTTCTCACTGAACACTTTTAAACAATGGCATTTTAATGTTATGCCACTTTGTGTGATCCACATAGACAAGCAGAAGAAAAGAATGCAATGGAATAAGAGCTTAGAAGTGATTTTAACTACATTCACTTTGATGCAAGCTCTATTCCCTGCTTAGTTCAAATCAGAGCTAAGGCAAGGGTCACTCCCTGAAAAGTACACTGATTATATGAGATCATATGTCTTAAAAAAAATGAGTTTAGAACAGCCTTAAGCTAAGTTTATCCCGATCTTAATTAACACTGTTTGAAGGTCTGAATTAGACTTTGAAAATGTGAGAAAGCTGATTAGAGCTGTCTTTGGACTTTTTACAGCTTAGTATTATGTACTGTTGCAGTTTTCAGAGGCTTTTATGTCATTTGTAAAACAAGTAGGACTAATAGAATAAATGTGAGCTTTTATTTATTTTGTTTCTTACTCTTGTGTCCTCAAAAGGTCATGCCTCAGTAAATTCATTAGTCTATAAAGTGCCACTAGCCTCTTTGTCATTGTTTCTACTCTAGACTAGCATGGCCCCCCTACTGAAACACATACAGCATGAAAATATTAAATATAAAAGGATCTAAGATCTTATGTGAGTTAAAAGAATTTCAATAATTTGCACATTTATACTGGTCCTTTGCATATGTGGCCCAGATGTTACTAATTGACCTAGCTAGAGTTTAATATTTTTTTTCTATGCTGATCATTCAGGGTTCAGGATTTTTACAAGCATTGGCATCAGTATTTTCTGGATTCCTCGTAAGAAGAAACCAGGGGAGGAGCTAACTGGGTTCCAGAAGCTACATATGGCATTGTTTAAGAGGGAAAACTGCCTTTTGTCTTCATTTTTTAAAAAACTGACAGCTGTAAAAGCAAGCTCCAATGTCAGTTGGGCTGCGGTACTGAACAAGGCCTGCTCCAACAGAAAAGGGAATGGTACTGGGTGCTATTCTAGCATTAGAAAAAAAAAAACCTCTAGGACTCTAGGAGAAGAAGAAAATGATGGTGGTAACCATTGTGTCCCTAAAGCACCCAGAAAGTGATAGCCAGTGAAAAGGTTTGCTCTGGGTTGGAGATATGTTGAGGATGAACAAGTGTTAGGAGAAGAGGCAGCTACAAGGAGTGGAGAGGTTCTGGTAAAGAGAAGCTACCCATTCAAGCAAGAATAGAATTCAAGCTACTAACAATGATCTTTAAAAGTCACTATGGCCTCACACTATCATACATTTAGCACCTCGTCCAACTACATCAACCCAAAAGAACCCTAAGATCCTTAAATGAGATCAATCTGGTTATACCAATTTCACAAGAATGCCGAAGAAATAAAACTCACAACATGAGAATTACAGGCAAAGAAGCGGAAATGTGGAACTTGCTACCACGAGACATAAGATTAATAACAGACTTGGCTCAAATTCAGGAAAACTAACCCCACATCTACACAAGACATGGAAGATGAAACACAAAACCATCTGCCAAGCCTAGCAGAACACTCATACGGAACCTAAACTTGTCCCAATAAAAATGGTGAAGGGTCTACATTATAAACTATGAGTTTCAAAGATTAAATATGATCTTACATAAACAATTATTCTCAGCCATGTCTAGTTAGTCAATACGATGTAATGCAATATTGTTTACTGTATACTGAACAGTTCAAAGTTATTACTAATTTTTATTTATTTATTTATTTATTTTTTACATTTGTATCTCACCTTTTCCCACTTATTAGTAGGCTCAAAGTGGCTTACATAGTTCCGAAGAGGTGGTTACAGACTCCGATGTGAACAAATACAGTGTAGAGGTACTGTTACAGTGACAAATACAGTAAAGAAATATCAGTAAATAGGTTGGGGTGGTTCACCCCAAGCAAAATGCTAGGGTGTGATCATGGGTCGGGGTTGAGTACTGTTCGTTTCCTGATTAAATTGCCATATTACATTATTCGGTATTTTTGTCAGTTCTGTGGGGAATGCCTTCTTGAAAAGGTGAGTCTTTAGGTTTTTTTTGAATTCTAGATGATTATTCATGCATTTCAGGCATTTTGATAGTGTATTCCAGAGCTGTGTGCATATGTAGGAGAAACTTGATGCGTATGTTGATTTATACTTCAGGTTTTTACAACTTGGGAAGTGAAGAATTAAGTATGTTCTGGCTGATTCAATTGTTCTTCTAATTGGTAAGTCGATTAGTTCAGTCATATAGCTAATTGTGCATGGGTGCACAAACGGAAGGGAGCGGGCAGGTGAGCCGGACCTCACAAAAAAGGTGCGTACCAGCACAACAAAGCACTGATAATATATATATATATATATATATATATATCAAACATATAAAAGGCAAGTGACCGTACTCACTTGCAAATGCGCAGTAGAGACTTCCCTCTCTGTCCCGCTCCCGCGTCAAGATGTGATGACGGGGCGAGGGGGGCGGGACAGAGAGGGAAACTGCATGGAAGGGGAGGGAGGGAACCGCTGACGTCGCTACCGCTCCCCCCCCAAGGTAGCTGCTACCGCCCCCCCCCCCCGGAGTCGCCACCACCCCCCCTTCACCCAGCCCGGGCCCTCTCTTCGTTATTCAACTTACAGCAGCGCCGAAACAGCAGCAAGCAGCTCAGCTTCAGCTCCTGTCGGCCTTCCTTCCCTGCCTGTGCCCCGCCCTCGCCGACGTGATGTCACACGAGGGCGAGGCACAGGCAGTGAAGGAAGGCCAACGGGAGCTGCAGCTTGCTGCTGTTTTGGCGCTGCTGTAAGTTGAATAACAAAGAGAGGGCCCGGGCCGGGTGAAGGGGGGGAGGGGGCGACTCCGGGGTGGGGGGGGAGGGGACATGGGAGGTCTCAGAAGGAGGGGGGGCCTTGGAGCTGGGAGGGCTGGACTGAAGGGGGCCTTCCAGCTGGCTGGGAAGAAGGCACGGGGGGGGGGGGCAAGGGGCCTTGGAACTGGGAGGGAGGGAGGGAGGGAATGGGGCCCCTTACAGTTGTGAGGGAGAGCAGGGGGCCTTGGAACTGGGAGGGAGGGAAGGGGGCCTTGGGAGCTGGGGGGAGGGCCTGGGGCCTTGGAACTGGGAGGGAGGGCGGGCAGGGGGCCTTGCAGCTGGGAAGGGGGGAGGACTGGAGCCTTGGAGCTGGGATGGAGGGACAGAGGGGGCCTTTCAGCTGGCAGGGAAGGAGGATGGCAGGGGGCCTTGCAGCTGCAACGGGAGGGGGGCCTTGGGAAAAAAAACATTCCAATACGCGCCCGTTTTAACGGGCTTAACGGCTAGTATATATATATATATATATATATATATATATATATATATATATATATATATATATTATCAGTGCTTTGTTGTGCTGGTACGCACCTTTTTTGTGAGGTCCGGCTCACCTGCCCGCTCCCTTCCATTTGTGCACCCATGCTCCCTGCTTTGAAATCTTTAATTTACCTGAAGTCGCGGCGAACCGGCAGTAAAAGCAGCAGGCAGGTAGGCACTGGCAGGCAGGCTCGCCTCCTCATCGCTTCCCTTCCCTCTCAGCGCGTCTCGCCTTCCTCTGATGTAATTTCCTTTCTGTGAGGGTGGGACGCGCTGAGAGGGAAGGGAAGGGATGAGGAGGCAAGCCTGCCTGCCAGTGCCTTCCTGCTGCTTTTGCTGCCGGTTTGCCGTGACTTTAGGTAAACTAATAATTTCAAGGCAGGGAGCACAGGTGCACGAGCAGAAAGTCGGGAAGCTGAGGGCAGGCAGGGGCGGCGGGGGTGGGCTGGGGTTTGAACGAATCGCTGGACATGGAGGGGAGGGGAGGGGAGGGGAGGAGAATTGCTGGACATGGAGGGGAGGGAAGGGCAGGGGAGAGGAGAGGAGAATTGCTGGACATGGAGGGGAGGGCAGGGGGGAGGAGAATCGCTGGACATGGATTTGAGGGGAAGGCAGGGAAGAGAGAATTGCTGGACATGGATAGGAGGGGAGGGCAGGGGAGAGAGGAGAATCGCTGGACATGGATGGGAGGGGAGGGCAAGGGAGAGGAGACATGCTGGACATGGATGGGAGGGGAGGGCAGGGGAGAGAGAATTACGACATGGATGGGAAGGAAGGGCAGGGGAGAGAGGAGAATCGCTGGACATGGATGGCAGGGGAGGACAGGGGATAGAGGAGAATCACTGGACATGGGAGGGGAGGGCAGGGGAGAGAGGAGAAATGCTGGAAATGGATGGAGAGGAGAGCAGGAGATAGAGAAAAATTGTTGGACATGGATGGATGGTGGAGTTGGCGGGGAGAGAATTATTGCTTTATATGGATACAGGGGAGAGAAGAGAGAGGAGAAATGCTGGACATGGATGGAGGGGAGAAGAGAGGAGAAGTGCTGGACATGGATGGAGGGGAGAAGAGAGGAGAAGTGCTGGACATGGATGGAGGGAAGGAAAGAAAAAAGAAGAAGATGCACATGGCTGGAGATGAGGGAAAGGGAAGAGAGGAGAAAAATGCACATGGATGGAAAAAATAGGCAAAAGCTGGATCCATGTTATACCTCCTCCAGTCAATTCCACGGAGGATGACCCAGCTTTTACTTATGGATGTAGGGCAAGAAATGAAGAAGAAAGGAGGAAAGTAAAGAAATAAATGGAAAGGAACCCCTGGAAATGAAGTTAAGAGAACAGATAGAGAGCAGCAGAATCAGAGACTGGGACCAATATGGATAGAAAAACAAAGTCACCAGACAACAAAGGTAGAAAACAATCAACTTAGTTTCATTTTAATGTTTGGAATATGTCCAGTTTGAGAATTTACATCTACTGTCTTATTTTGCACTGGGTATACTGGAGCTGTAATAGCTTACAGAAATTATTTAAAATGAAAAAAAATTATGTTATATTTTTCTCCTATACTAGTATACTATTTTCAATGATGTCTGTTTATATGCGCCATGGCTGGTATAAGGGGTGTGGCTAATGTGGGTGTGGCTATAATAGGGGTGGAGCCACATGTGGTGACCCCCCACCCATAATGAGTACGGCACCTTTTTTTCTACGAAAAAGTACTGTATATTATATATAATTAATATAGTCATATAGCTAATTGATGTTAGCTAATCTTTTGATAATATACTGTTAAATGTAAACCACTTAGAATTTGTCAGTAAAATGGGTTATAAATGCCAAATTAAATTAAATTCAAGTTGCTAGTATAGTATAAACAATATTTAAAAAACCCTCAAGAAAGTAATACAAAAGGCAAAAATCCAAAAAAACTACAGTAGTAAATGTAGAAGACAGAGAAATGTATAATAATAAATAATGGTAATTTTTAAGTAGTTGGGTCCTCAATGTAGAATTTCAAAATGGGAAATAGAGACAACACTCTTCCCACGTATACTGCTGAGTGAAATCAATGTTCACAAATCAGCTGAAACTTCACACCATCATCGGAACCAACTTTGTGTGAAATAAGTGCACCAAAAATAACAAGTGCAATCCAATGAAAATAACAAAGTAAATAATTTCTCTGTAATCAACAAAAACTCTTAACAAGCATAGCCAAACATGCAGTCACTAGTTAGTGCAGCCTTTGAATACTTCACAAATGGTATTTGTCCATAATAGAATCTATGTCTGTCAGGGGCGTAGCCTGACTTCGGCGGGAGGGGGGTCCAGAGCCCAAGGTGAGGGGGCACATTTTAGCCCCCCTGTGCTGCTGACCCCCCGCCACTTTTGACCCCCCCCCCCATGCCGCTACCCCTCCCCTTCCCTTTTGACCCCCCTCCTGCCGCCGCCAATCCTCTCCCGCCACTGCCAGGTACCTTTGCTGGCAGGGGTCCCCAACCCCGCCAGCCGAAGTCCCCTTCAGTGCCGGTCTCCGAGTCCGGTGTGTTCGCTGATCTGGATTCTCTTTCTGTGAGCCCTGACATCCTACACATTCCTACTGAGGCATCCCGCAGAAACATTCTGATGTGTGCATGCTATCCACATGCTAAAAAATATGTTTTGTTTTTTGGCCAAGGAGGCATGTCTGGGGGTGGAGGGTGGGTGTGTCAGTGCTAATCAATTTGGGGCCCTTTTACTAAGTAACGATATGCCCAACACGAGCTTACAGCTCACCATTTTGGAGCTACCGCCGGCGCAACACAGGCACAGGTGGTAATTCCACCCCCAGCATGCAGCATTTCTGGTTCTAGCAAAAATATTTTAAAAATCTTTCCACAGGGATCGGAGGCAAGATGGCGTCCATGTAGGAAGTGTTGGAAGCTGCTCCTCCAACCCACCTTAACTTTGTTCAGGTTTGTTCATTCTCCTTTGTCCTATTATGTCCAAAAGAAGAGGAAAGCAGAGGGTATTCCCTGCTCCCTCTGCTAGTCCCATGGTGGGACCGATGGATCGCTTCACAACCTCAGGCGATCTCGCTGGGCAGACTTCTTCGCTGCGGGGTGTAGCGGCAGGAGGTGAACTGCTTTCCCCGCTTGAAGGTGACATCTCTTTGAGCCCAGACATGCGGAGCCCTCCGGTGATGCCGGCAGCCTTGCAGAATGGAAACCTATGGAGGGGTCATCTGACCTGAGAGCAGGGGCAGCCCTAAGCAATGGTTTGCCGAGTGTAGCAATGCAGGATAGTGTTGCTCAGCTTTCCACTGGGGATAGTCGAGCATAGATTGAGGAAGTGATTGATCTGAGCAGTAGAAGAGCTGAAGTAAAGACACAGCTTCAATCAGGTATTTCAGTGGTAAAAAAGTCAGAAGAAATTACTTTGGAGAAGATTTGGGACGCTTTGGTGAGTTTGGAGAGCACTTTTTCAAATAAGATTAATTCAATGTTGATTGTTACTCAGGTATTACCTGGAAAAATTGTGGAATTGGAAACTGAAATGCAACAATCAAAGTCTTTTGAACAGTTAATTAAGTCCAATACTGATAAAATTAAAGATGGACAAGGTGCATTAATCAAAGAGAACTTATTGTTACATAGAAAAATAGAAAGTCTGGAAAATCAGCAAAGAATGAAAACTTTGCGGTTTATAAATTTTCCTAAAGTGCCAGCTGTGGCTCCTTTAATCACCTTTCAGAGATACTTAACAGAAATTTTGAAAATACCAGAGCAACTTTATCTTCCGGTATCAAGAATTTATTATCTTCTACCCTATGTTATGAAATCTAAGGGTCAAGTATTAACAACGAATCCTGAGATACCACTTGATGAGTTAAACCTGTCTCAGACCATAGAAGATGAATCTTTGGGAGTACAAGCTGCTACTTTAATTGTAGATTTTGTTCTTCAACCAGTTCGTGATTGGATTCTAAACACTTTTTTTCGCTATAGGTAAGAATTATTTTTGAACTATAAAATTAAGGCTTTCCCTGATGTATCTAGACAAACTCAAAAAAGGTGCCAATCCTTTTTAAAACTTTGCCCACATGTCCTTCAATTAGGGGGAACTTTCTGGCTTAATTTTCCCTGTAAGTGTATTATTATATGGCAGTCAGTTGGTGTCTTTTCTGGACTCTAAACAAAACCCGGTCTCACCTCCTCTGTTACTAGCTCCTGTAATATCTACTCCGTAAAACGAATTGTAAAACCTGGGGGATTCTTCCTTCCTTCACCTTTTTCCCCTTTATTAATCAAATATGATTCCTTGAATTGTGCCTTGCCTCCGATAATTTGTAGACTTAAGAACATTTGTTACTTATGAGAACATGTTAACTATAATAACTTTCCTTTAAAGATCTGTGACATTGTTCTTTCTGTTCAAGAAATCTTTTTTCTTGTATATTGTATTGAAATTAGTAAAAGTAAAAAAATAAAAATAAAAAAAATCTTTCCACAGGGAGTTACCCGGCGGTAATCGGGTAGCACCATGCACTGCATGGTTACCACTGGGTTAGTACGGGAGCCCTTACCAGCACTTCATTGGATGGTGGTAAGTGCTCCTCCCCACATGGTCACACGGTAAGAGAAATCTTAATGCATGGCAATGGGTTTTTTGGCATTTTTACCCACTTTGTTAAAAAAGGCCTCAGCGCCTGGCAAAAGCAGCCCTGCCAGTAGCTCAGGGCATTTTTTACTGCAGTTTAGTAAAATGGCCCCTTAGTGCATCCACTTTGCTGCTTGCTAACTGATTAGCGTGAGAGCTCTTATCATCTACAAAGTGGGTGGGTGGTGGTAAGGGCCCATGTGATAATGGCCATGCACGAATGCTTAAGTGAAGTATAAGCAGCAAGACTGATAATATCCCTGAAGCAGCAGTGAGGAGGCTGTGAAATGCTGGCCACATCAGAAGTTTATTTTGTGACTGCACTGTATGAGCCTACATTGGAAAACCCAGTGGAATGCCTGATGATAATTTCTGAGAGACATTAAATATATGTGCACTATTTTATATACTACAATTTATGCTGATGTGTATTTGTCCCTCAGGAATGAAATTTTGTGTGGAGTTGCTTATAAGATTGATAAGGAGTATCCTAGTGATTAGTGCAGTGGGCTTTGATCCTGGTGAACTGGGTTCAATCCCTACTGTAGCTCTTTGTGATTCTGGGCAAGTTATTTAACCCTCCACTCCCTCAGATACAAAATAAGTACCCTGTTTCCCCGAAAGTAAGACATCCCCCGAAAATAAGACCTAGTAGAGGTTTTCCTGAATTGCTAGATATAAGGCCTCCCCCGAAAGTAAGACCTAGCAAATTTTTGTTTGAAAGCAGGGCCGCCGAAACCCGGACAAGGCCGCCCCCGGAACTAACCTTAAATGCCTCCTTTCACTTTCGCAGCAAGCAGCAGCAGGGCAGACCTCTCCTGCCTTCCGTGCCCCGCCCTCACGGACGTTACGTCAGGCAACGCAGGGACATGGAAGGAGTGGCCTGCCCTGCTGCTGCTTGCTGCAAAGGTGAAAGGAGGCGTTTAAGGTTAGTTCCGGGAGCGACGGAGGGCGGGCGGGCGGGCCAACCCCGATGTTTCCCCGAAAAATAAGACAGCCCCTGAAAATAAGACCTAGTGCATTTTGGGGGGCAAAAATTAATATAAGACAGTGTCTTATTTTCGGGGAAACACGGTACCTGTATACAATATGTAAACTGCTTTGATTATAACCACAGAAAGGCAGTATATAAAGTCCCATCCCCTATCCTAATACTAAAAAAATCAAAGACTTTGTGAGGTATTTTTAGTAGGGCTGTTCATTCAATGTGATTAATCACGTTAAAATTTGTAACTCACACTAATAATTTTAACTCGATTAATCGCATCATGCTTCCTCCTATAAGGAGGAAGAAAAATGGTAGAAAGTTGAATGCGAAAGATGTTATAGGGCAAGAAGTGAAGAAAAGAGGAGGAGAGAAAAGAAATTTTTTGCCGAAAATGGACGTGCGGCAAAATAAAAATTGACACGTGTGAATCTTGCTACTATATGGGATTCTGTCAGGTACTTGTGGCCTGGCTTGGCCACTTCTGGAAGCAGGGTACTGGGCTAGATGGACCATTGGTCTGACCCAATATGGCTATTCCTATGTTCTTAGGTGAATTTTCAGCCCGTCTAACTAGGTAGGTTTTGGCTGAGATTTTCCTACACTTAGGCCCCTTTTTACTAATGTGTAGCACACAATAATGGTGTTATTGCAAGTCTGTGGCAGAGTCAGTTTTAAGCTAAAGGCTTTGTGGTGCATAATGCACCATAACACCAATATCAGAAATAGGGGGTCTTTTACTAAAGATTAGCTTGAGTTATCTGCAGCAGGGCCCATTTTATTCCTATGGGCCCTGCTACAGGTAACTTGAGTTAAGCTTTAGTAAAAGACCCCCCTAAGCATTAGTATATAAGGAACTTAACTACTTAAAAGCTACCCAGATTGAGAGCTTAAGAGCTTTGAACATAGAGTCCTATGTTATCATTAAAAGAGTAAGCATAAAGGGAGGGTAGAAGATGAAGAAAAATGTTTGACAGAAAGGGAGAAAGGACAGAAGGAGATAAGAAAATAGGAAGAACTAAAGAGAGAGAGATAAAGCAGGAAGGAAGAGATTAGGATGATAAAAGAGAGAGAAGGAATACTGACATATCACATTCTTAGAAGTGGTAGAATAGGTAATTATAGTGGTCCAAAGGTCATTTTATCTAACTCTTTCCATACACACTGACACTTTTGTGAAGTATCTATATATAGAAGAGTGTGGTAATAAACAGTTATATTAAGGTCATATGGGTCAAGTTAGGAAACGTGGTTCACCGTCATTAGTTTCAAAATGTTATTGAAAGGTGTTTGCACCTGTCAACAAACAGGATGAAAAATGTAAAAGCTTTTTCTTAGATTATAGCATTACAGACATCTTCTAGAAATAATGACAAAAATAGATTTTTTTTTCAGTCACATAGGCCTAAAAACTGGAGTACACAATAATTATCCCAGCAATCGGTAATTATTTTTACTAAATTTTTTCTCTTATTTTGCACAATGTTAAAAAGAAAAACAACACATATTCTCAGTATGATATCCTCAAATGTTCAGTACAAATTTGAGAGAAAAGATAGTTAGAACAAAAAGGAAAACTGGTAAAAATTAAGTAAAATAAAGGGGAAGAAATAGAGTGGAAGAGATGGAGCTTTTTTACAAGATTAATGGGTTCTAATCAATAATAATGTGCACTAATACATAGTTGCATATTTTTTGTAAACAGACCTCCTAAGAAAGAAAGAAAGATGGGAAAAGGTTGGAGGTGTGCATGGCTAACAAAAGTTTGGCTAGTCTTCATTTTAAATACAGTTTTTTAATTATGTTTATGTGGGTTTTTAAAATGTTTTTTCACACTTTCATATTTTTGCATACATTGCATTTGCACAATAACTTTTTTGAGTATGCAAAACAATTGTATGCACATAGATTCATACATATCTCATAGAGAAGCGATTTGCACATGCTGCAAATTTTTAGGCGCCCATACAAACTGAATACACTTTTACAAATGCAAACTCCTAAAAAAAGGTTTTCTTTGTAAATTCCATTCATTGGACAAGGTTCTCTCATGTATTCCCTTCTCTTCTATCATTAACTTCTGAATCAGTTCTTTTTACCTTGTGCCTCATGCTTGGGTCACACTTCCTGCCTCAGTACTATATTTCGGGTCTTAGAATCAAGCAATTTTCCACATTCTGTCAAAGAATCCACTCTAGATTTTTATTAGCAGCTCATGGGTATTAAGACTTGGAACACAGTAATACCGCTGTGTGATGCATACCCAAAGAGAGGCCCCATATTTCTATGAAGTAATAGGATCGGCCACTTACCAAATAGAGAGATCGGGTATGGGGCTGGATATTTGACCCTTCCAACCAAAAATATGTTCTGCTACTTCTGCATGATGCAAATTAGAGGCCCTTTTACAAAGGCATGCTGAAAAATGGCCTGCAATAGTGTAGACGCATGTTTTGGGCATGCACAGAATCATTTTTCAGCGCACCTGTAAAAAAATGCCTTTTTAAAATTTTTGCCGAAAATGGACATGCAGCAAAATGAAAATTGCCGCACGTTCATTTTGGGTCTGAGACCTTACCGCCAGCCATTGACCTAGCGGTAAGGTCTCATGCGGGCAATAATGGTCTACATGCGTGAAATGCCGATTACCACCAGATTACCTCCCACGCACCAGAAAATAAAAATATTTTCCCGCGCATAGCAGACGTCTGAAAAATGAAATTACCTTAAGGGCCACGTGGTAGCTAGGCGGTAACTCAAAATTGGTGCGCATTGGGTGTGTGTAGTAAAAGGGCCCCTAAAAATGGTGTACATGGAATGTGAGCACCTTTCACAAAATGGAAAAAAGACGTGTAATACATCTTAAGAAAGAGTTACCATTTATCTGGATCATGACACCTTCTTCTGTGACTTCCACAGCTCAGTTTTTCAATTGCTTGAATTACTCATTTTCATCATGGATATATGTTCATCATTCAGGGTGACTTAAAATACACACATTGATGTCTGAAAATCTTAATGTTTTTTTATGGTATACATTAACAAAAATAGCATCTACTTCTAGCTGTGTAGTAATTGTTATTATATTACTCACCAGCATTTTGTAATAATTTTATGTATAATTACCATGTGAGCTGGAGGCATTAATAATTCTCTAATTATCTTGTAATATGCAATTAAAATGAGAGCTGTTAGAAGCTGTTCATCAGAGATTCAGTGTCTGGTGGACAAGTTCATCCAAGTTTGTTCAGAAAAGCTCCAGGGCTTTTTGGCACTGTCCCATAAGATTTTAGATAAAGAACAACCCTGTAACATGCCAAAATGAAACACTGGAATTCACCAGAGAAATTTGATTTTGTGACAATCTTAGATGCCAAAAAAGAAGTTACTCTAATGCCCAAATTCAAAGCTGACATTCAGACCAAAATTAGATCTGATTTCAATCTGAACATGATGTTCTTTTTGGATATGCATGACCTCAGCATACCAGGGACACATAAAAAAGAATAAGATATAAATGGAGAATGTATGCAGTATCCCTCTGGCTTAAGGCAATTACTTCTCAATCTGTAGAGGATTGTGAAACTAGAAGACCAGTTTTAAATTTTCTTAGCCCGTATATTCACAGGCAAGCATAAAAAATGAATCACAAGATTTTAAATGATTATTTATTTATGATGTTATCACTTTTTATGAGGAAGTTTTAATCTGTATCAAAGTCTCTGCCAATTTTCAGCTGGTGACAACATTTAACTGAATCCATTTATTGAGCCCTGCTACCCATATAAACAGCAGTGCTGAAAATGAGGTTACTACAATAGCTGAACAACTACACAGAGAGGGTCCAAAGTACAGAATAGAGTCCAAGATACATCAAAAAGCACCAAGAGCCTTCAGAAATGGGACACAGTTTCTTTTATTATAAAAGTCGACTTTCCAATGTGGACCCAACACGGGCAGTGTTTCGACACACAGCACCTGCATCAGGGGTCAAATGTGATCTAATATGAAATGGATACTGTGTGCAGCAACCAAAATTCTTCCTTATGAAATAAAAATGAATTCCGTCCACTTTTTAAAGTGGTTCCTTGATGCGTCGAGAACAAAAAAGTCCCTTCGTTCTTCAATAATGAAAGGAACTGTATCCCATTTCTGAAGGCTCTTTGTACTTTTTTTTTGTTGCACTACAATGACTGTGCCAGCATTGTCAGTCTAAGGGACCCTTTTACTAAACTGTCTTAAGTTTGATTGCATGCTTAATATGGGATAATAGGCGTACCTAAAGTGTTTTTCAGTAATTTTCGCTTTTGCGCTTGCTGTCTGTGCAGTATTTATTTTTCAAGGGGGTGTGTCAAGACAGTGAATGTGTGTGGAAGCACTACTCAGGTCGCTATTCTATATCCTAGATCCACTGGAAGACTGTTTCAGGTTCAGTGTCTGAGGGTTTGACACAGAAAGCTGCATTTTTGAAGAGGATTGTGAAAACTTACAGGAGGACCTTGCGAGACTGCAAGACTGGGCATCCAAGTGACGGATGACGTTTAATGTGGGCAAGGTCAAAGTGATGCATGTGGGGAAAAGGAACCCAAACTATAGCTATGTAATACAAGGTTCCACATTAGGAGTCACTGACCAGGAAAGGAATCTAGGTGTCTTCGTTGATGATACGTTGAAACTCTCTTCTCAATGTGTGGTAGCGGCTAAGAAAGCAAACAGAATATTGAGTGTTGTTGGGAAAGGAATAGAAAACAAAAATGACAACATTGTGGTGCCTTTGTGTTGCTCTGTGATGCGACCGCATATCAAGTGTTGTGTGCAGTCCTGGTCGCCGCGTCTCAGGGGAGGTATAGTGGAATTAGAGAGGGTACAGAGAAGGATGATGAAAATGATAAAGGGAATGGGACGATTTCTCTGTGAGGAAAGGCTAAGTGGCTAGGGCTCTTCAGCTTGGAGAAAAGACAGCTGAGATGAGATATGATAGGGATCTATAAAATAATGAGTGGAATCGAACAGGTAGACGTGAATCGTTTGTTTACTTCTTCCAAAAATACTAGGACTAGGGGGGGGGGGGGACGCAATGAAGCTAGAAAGTAGTAAATCTAAAATGAATTGGAGAAAATATTACTCAATATGTAATTAAACTCTGGAATTAATTGCCAGAGAATTTAGTAAAAGCAGTTAGCTTAGCGGAGTTTAAAAAAGGTTTGGCTAGCTTCCTTAAAGAAAAGTCCATAAGCCATTATTAATTGGACTTGGGAAAACTTCACTGCTTATTTTAAGCAGCATAAAATGTATCGTAAGGTTTTGGGATCTTGCCAGGTACTTGTAGCCTGGAGTGGACACTGTTGGAAACAGGATGCTGGGCTTGATAGACCTTCGGTCTGTCCCAGTATGGCAATACTTACGTACCTATATGTACTTATGTTCATATTATGTGCTCTAACTGAATAATGCAGGATTAACGCAGGATGCTAAAGGCTCCTTTTACCAAGTGGTGGTTAAAGAGGCCTTGCTGTGGCATTGGCACGCAGGTTTGCTGCATGCTGAGGCTGCCTTTTACCACTGCCAGTACAAGGCTTTTTTCTTAAAAGGGAGAGAAATGGCATACACTAATCAAAGGCACTGGTGCATGGTCATTTCCTGGGAGATCCCTTACTGCCTCCTATATAGGAGGCAGAAGGGATGCAGCAGTAGCCTGGCAGTAATTGGGTTGTGATTGGCACTGCCCAATTACCACTGAGCACACCCTCGCTGAACGGAAAAATAAATTATCACATTGGAAATGGTGCACAGTGGTGACACTAACGCCGGGTTCCCAGGGGAGCCCAGCAGTAGAGCCAAATTTGCGCATGGCAAGCCCACGGAAGGCTTGCCATACTTCTGTAAAAGGGCTCCTAAATGAGGCAGTAAGTATGTCTATGTAAGTTATTATAGTTTCCATGTTCTAATTACATTAGAAACTCCTGCTAATAATCAATTTTGGAGCTATAGGCAGTCAAATCAATCAAAAATCATATAATTATAGACTCCTACATGAAAATAAGTAGCGTCAAATATAAATTTAATTTATAGAGGAAAAGCCTCAATCCCGGCGTACGCTCCTTGTGTTGTGAAACAACGTAAGGGAGCGCCGCCCGATCATCACTGGCTGAAAAACCCCTATTAAAGTAACCTACTTTATTATCCAATTTTAAAGAAATCTCAAATTAATGGTTACTTAGCTCACTGCTGAAAAAATTCTAAGCAGTTAACCGGAACACAGTCGTCTGAACCCAGTCCACGGCCCGACTCAGCCCAAGTTTCGCCTTCTTCCTCAGGGTCCGCGGGTCAATCAACTGTATCTATCAGAAAGTATATATCATATATATCATATATTTGGCGCTTCTAAATATAAACAGTACCACCTCCAACCTTAACTTGATGTTCCTTACTTTAATCGGCTTTTCGCTTTCTTCAATATAAAATTTTCAAGATGGCGTAGTTATTTATAGTGGATGACATCAGACGCGTTGTTTCGAGCTCCACCTAACATCCTACTGGGCAAGGCTAGCTTACGTTCATCCAATCCTCTGTAAATCATGTATTTATAATGGATGACATCAAATGGAACTCAATTAAAAGAACTGGTTCCATTCAATTCTCATATTTAAACCGTCCGGTTGTAGAGAATGTAAACGATATATCCATCTTTGCTCTTGTTGTAGTAAAATTAATTTTCTATCGCCTCCTTGTATGTCCCATTTGATTTGTTGTAGAACGACACATTTTAGAGTATCAAAAGTATGATTTAACTCATTGCAGTGTATGGCTAAAGGAGCAGTCTTCTTCTGTGTATTATGTGCTCTAACTGAATAATGCAGGATTAACGCAGGATGCTAAAGGCTCCTTTTACCAAGTGGTGGTTAAAGAGGCCTTGCTGTGGCATTGGCACGCAGGTTTGCTGCATGCTGAGGCTGCCTTTTACCACTGCCAGTAAAAGGCTTTTTTCTTAAAAGGGAGAGAAATGGCATACACTAATCAAAGGCACTGGTGCATGGTCATTTCCTGGGAGATCCCTTACTGCCTCCTATATTCTAAAATAATAAAGATTAATTGGCATATAATTCAGACTTTACCGGAGTTTCAAAACACTAATCTAAGACTGGCTTATAGTCGCGGTAGGAACCTCAAAGAGATCCTGGCACCAGCTATTCCTAAAAGACCTCATATACCAGATTCCCAGTTAATGGGACATAGAAGCTGTGGACAATGCAATATGTGTGGAATAATGATTAACACGAAGGAGTTTATAGATCCTAGGATGAAGAAACAGTACATCCTTCATCAGAACACCACTTGCAGTTCACAATGGGTGATTTATACCATCATATGCCCGTGCCAGAAAGTTTATGGGGGACAAACATTACGTAAGTTTACTACCAGACTCATAGAACACAAGAGCAATATTAATACACAGAAGAAGACTGCTCCTTTAGCCATACACTGCAATGAGTTAAATCATACTTTTGATACTCTAAAATGTGTCGTTCTACAACAAATCAAATGGGACATACAAGGAGGCGATAGAAAATTAATTTTACTACAACAAGAGCAAAGATGGATATATCGTTTACATTCTCTACAACCGGACGGTTTAAATATGAAAATTGAATGGAACCAGTTCTTTTAATTGAGTTCCGTTTGACGTCATCCATTATAAATACATGATTTACAGAGGATTGGATGAACGTAAGCTAGCCCCGCCCAGTAGGATGTTAGGTGGAGCTCGAAACAACGCGTATGATGTCATCCACTATAAATACCTACGCCATCTTGAAAATTTTATATTGAAGAAAGCGAAAAGCCGATTAAAGTAAGGAACATCAAGTTAAGGTTGGAGGTGGTACTGTTTATATTTAGAAGCGCCAAATATATGAAATATATGATATATATGATATATACTTTCTGATAGATACAGTTGATTGACCCGCGGACCCTGAGGAAGAAGGCGAAACTTGGGCTGAGTCGGGCCGTGGACTGGGTTCAGACGACTGTGTTCCGGTTAACTGCTTAGAATTTTTTCAGCAGTGAGCTAAGTAACCATTAATTTGAGATTTCTTTAAAATTGGATAATAAAAGTGGGTTACTTTAATAGGGGTTTTTCAGCCAGTGATGATCGGGCGGCGCTCCCTTACGTTGTTTCACAACACAAGGAGCGTACGCCAGGATTGAGGCTTTTCCCCTAATTACATTAGCACATGACCTGTAAATAAAATTTTAAAAAATCAAAAATGCCCTCTTTAATGTGTGTGTTAGAAATGGGCTTAGTGCACGAAATCCCTCAGCTATACAGAAAAGCATTAGCATCATATCTATGCTATTTGAATGTTCTATGGTGTTGCTTATTAGATGTTTCATTGGTATTATGCTAACATTGTATTATATCTATGTAATTTGTATATTTCTCCATGCTGTCTCTTATGGTATTGTTTGTATTGTATGGACATATTTCTAATTTTACCTCATTTATGTTTATATTTGGTCATTTTACTGTTGTTATATTGTTAACAAAATTGTACATTTTATATTAAACTGTACCTATTGTATATCGCCTTGGGTGAATCTGTTCATAAAGGTGGTTAATAAATCCCAAAAAAGAAAGAAAGTCCAGCATTAGGTGTGCTATATAGAATCTGGAGGTATGTGCGTATGTGCATTACTGACTTGATACTACACCACCACAGTTCATATTGATCACCAAACAAACTCATCTGTTCTTACTATCCTCTATACGGCCCCACCACATGTTCCTTTATGTGGTCCCTGCCCTTCCTACCCCTACTCAGCCATTATCTGTATTTGCTTTACTCTGGAATCTATTAACACCTCTCCGGTATCATGTAAGCCACATTGAGCCTGCAAATAGGTGGGAAAATGTGGGTTACAAATGTAACAAATAAATAAATAAATACATTTGCACATGCAACTTTGCACACTAGGTGTAAAACTGTGCATGTAAGTTTACAGAATTAGGGGGGTAGTTATGTGAGTACTGGTGCTGAATAGCGCCACCAGCCAGATAACCTCCAGTTTCCCACAAGCTCCATTCATGGATCACCCCAGTACTATCTGATCAATGCCGTGGTAGTCAAAGGCAACTCGCCACTCACCTTGAGAGCTCGATTACCTCTTGCTACTTTTTTTACAAAGGTCTTTTTCAATGCCGACTGGCATATTTTCCATTGGATGGTTTTACTCTTTAGATTATATAGAAAAACTCCTGAAGCAGACCTTTGGCTGAAACATAGTGCTGTGTCCAGTCTTCTATGAATAAACTCATTTAATCAAGAACTGACGTCTTTCTGATTTCTCTCTAGAGAGCCTGGCCCACTTCCCGCTTTCCTTGTATCAGAGGAAATATTCAACAGCACTATCCAATAAGTACCACTGAAGATCCCTCTCAGCAGCACTTGTTCAGGAAGGAGCTTCTTCTAAACCAATAAGGACTAGATTCTATAAATGGTATTAAAAAATCGGTGTAAAAAACCACTTTTCTATAAACCATGCTTAGGCAGGGTTTATAGAATAGCACTTATGCCCAAGGGTCACACGGAAATTTAGGCATCACCATTTGCACCAATGAAAATGTGGTGCGAATATCTGTGCCTAAATGAATGCACATGGCCCCTATATTCTATAATTACACAAGTAGCTCAAAACTACACCCCTGACCTGCCTGAAAACACCCATGATCCTCCCGTTTCCAAGACCCTTTTTATGGGTTGTGCATAAAATTTAGGCATAGATCCTGCACCTAAATTTACGTGCATAAGTTCTAATTGGCTCCCAATCAAAGAATGTATTGCATTCAAAATCTGCACTCTGGTTCATAAAATCATCTATGGAGAACCCCGGGATCCATGTTAAACCTCATAGACCTACCAACTAGAAACACAACAAGATCAATATGCTTATACCTAAACTTTCACCATCTAAGCTGCAAAGGACTCAAATACAAAGCAACCTATGCATCCAGCTTCTCCTATATTTATTTATTTATTTATTTATTTATTTATTTATTGAGAACATTTATATCCCACATAATCCCAACATAGCAGGCTCTATGTGGCTAACAACAGTTAGAGAAATTACATCAAACCAATGCAAGGGTGGGACAGAGAATAAGGATCAACCGGGGAGGGGGGGAACAACAGGGGAAACAGCAAGGGACGGCAGGAAGTTAAGTAACTGCGGAGTAAGTTTTATCACAGAGATAAGTCTTGAGGAGTTTCTTGAACAAAATATGGTCGGATGTCTCTTTTAATGATGATGGTAGAGCATTCCAATAGCGAGGACTCACAAAGCAAAAAGAGGAGGCGAAGAGCAGTTTGTAACGGAGGTTTCTGCAGTTAGGATAGTGGAGATTTAGATATGTGCGAGACGGTTTTATGGAATTTCGGGGAAAGAGATCAATCAAGCTGTACATATGAACTGGAGCAACCCCGTAGACGATCTTGTGGGTCAGGGCACAGACTCTGAATTGGATGCGCTCTTTTATCGGGAGCCAGTGGAGCTTCTCTCTTAGAGGTTTTGCTGCTTCAAATCGAGATGCACCAAATAGCAATCTTGCCGCCGTGTTTTGCACCGTCTGGAGTTTCTTAAGGGTGTGCTCTTTGCATCCGGTGTAACTCCCATTGCAGTAGTCAAAGTGGCTCAACACTAGAGAGTGGAGTAGAGTCTGGAAAAGATCAAATGGAACAAACTGCTTGACACGTTTGAGTGAGCGCATGGAGAGGAACATTTGTTTCGTAATAGCTGAGATCTGAAGTTCGAGGGACAGGTGGGAGTCCAGAATGATACCAAGGAGCTTCAAACTATCTGTTATAGGGATGAAGAAGTTAAGCACAGAAATCATGACTGGGATGGATTTATTGAATTGGGAGGCGAGAATGATGCTTTGGGTTTTCTCCTTATTAAGCTTGAACTTGAATGTGCTTGCCCAACTGGTCATGATGTCAAAGCTGGTCTGTATTGCATCAGAGATTTCAGCTAAAGAAGTGCGGAAGGGAAAGTAGATGGTTATATCATCTGCATATATGAACGGGTTCAGGTCATGGTTGGATAGGTCCGTAGCAAGTGGAGACATCATAATGTTAAAGAGGATAGGTGACAGAGGGGAGCCCTGAGGAACTCCACAGTAGGATCTCCAAGGTGGTGAAACAAAGGAATGGACTTTGACCTGATAGGATCGATATGATAGAAATCCACGAAACCATTCTAAGACATAACCTCCAACACCATATAAGCATGCAACTTTGGAACGCACTGTCAAACGTCGCGAAAACAACGTCTGACCTAACAAACTTCTGGAAATCACTAAAGACTATGTTCTTCAAAAAGGCATACCCTAACGATCCAACTTAAATGCCTGAATCCTGCAACACAACGATACTAATACTTGAACTGGACATAACTTAATGCTTCCTCCTTTCTATTCCCTTATGTGTCTGTCACACATGCACCTTATTATACCATAATATCACTCTGCATTTGTCATACCAGAAGGCGATCGCCTCACGGTACTATGTAAGCCACATTGAGCCTGCAAATAGGTGGGAAAATGTGGAATACAAATGCAACAAATAAATAAATAAAATTTAATTAATTAATTAATTAATTAAGGTCCCTGTTTACTAAGCTGTGTTATAGACACGTTAGCGTTTTTAATGCGTTTTAACCATGTATGGGCGTTAACCATAAATGCGTTTATAATATCCCTATAGGTGCCTACACAGTTAGCGCATGCGCTAATTGAAGGTGCATTAAAAACACTAACATGCCTTAGTAAACAGGGCCCTAAGTCTAACTTATGCCAATAATTATTTGTTAAACAGCATTATTAGCACTAATTGGCTCGTTATATAATTAAATTACATGTGCAAATTTGGCACACACCCAAATTTGTGCATGCAAGTTTTATAGAATTTGGGGTTAAGTGCCTTTGAATACCAACCCCCTATTTTTGGCCAGTCCTTGATCCTTCTCTAAACTAATCTAAAGATCTATGAATAGTCCAGTTATGCATTCACTGGTGGCTGGTGAATGCATAATTGGCTTTGAATTTCAGGGTTAAGGTGAATGTAATAGCTCATCAGAGCTGGATACACTAATACAGAGTAATTTAAAATAATTGAACCATTTACTATTTTTATTTGTAGAATGAGGAATTAAACAGATAAGCATTAGGAGTTCCTTTGTTTTCTAGTCATTCTATCTATCCTTTTACAGCAATTATTTCTTAAGGGAAGAATTCCAGAGAGAAAAGAAACTAAAGATTTATGAGTTGTATTAGCTATCTTATATTATTTATTATTGTTTACAGCTCTTTTACTGCCTCATTATTAAAAAAAAAAAAAAAAGAAAACAGATACAGAAGTGTGTGTTCTAGAAAAGAAAGAAAAATATATCTCAAGAATGAGACATTAATTCATTATTGATATTTACAATTATATAAGAAACATATTTAAAACTTTCATGCATTCAAAGTGAAAAAGAAAAAATGCATCATTGCAAATTAGATATGTATTTTTGCTTAAAACACAACTGAATATGATGATGACATTTCACATTTTGTTTTGAATTTGTAAAAGATAAAAGAACAAACACATTTTTTTTCTTTCCTTTACTGATTAACAGGTATAGTTATCAACATGGGCTATGATTAAAACATGTTATTTACTAATAACTAGTGCTAACCCTAACCCCAACCCTTACTCACTTGTTCAGTACCCATGCTTATCATTCCCACCTTCCCTTATCTCTTATTTGTCCTGTTTGTCTGTCCTAATTAGATTGTAAGATCTATTGAGCAGGGACTGTCTCTATGTCCAGTGTACTGCGCTGTGTACGTCTAGTAGTGCTACAGAAATGATAAGTAGTAGTAGTAGTATTTTATGCATTGAAACCTAGCTACTAATAACAGGGTTAAAGGTAAAATAATACCTCTTAACAGTAGACCCTGTTGATAACTTCCTAACTAAGGGGACATTTTACTAAGCTGCGGTAAAAAGGGTCCTATGCTATTAATGTCAGCATGTGTTTTTGATGCATGCTGAGACCCCCTTTGACCACAGCAGGTAAAAGGCTGTCTTTTTTTGAGGAAAATAAATGGCTGTGTGGTAAGTGAAACACTTACCGTGTAGCCATTTCGGGGGGGGGGGGGGGGGAGCCCTTACCGCCACCCATTGAGATGGCGGAAAGTGTTCTCGAGCTAAACCGGTGGCAACTGGGCAGCGCACGATGCTGTCCGACTACCGTCGGTTAAGTTTTGTAGTGCTGGAAAACTTGCATGCTAGGGGTAGTTCTGGATTAGCGCATGGTATGCTCGTGGTGGGCTTACTTCTGCTTATTAAAAGGGTCCCTAAAAAGTCAATTTCCCAAATATTTGCTTTACAGTCTTTCTATCCCCTCAAAATTCCCATTAACCATACCCAGTCTCTAATGTCTAAATTGAGCAGAACCGATCTCCAGTCATTGCTGCCCATCCGGTGCCACATTTCAAAATAGTACTGGACAACAACTGGCACCAGTTTGGAGTATGACACCTGTGATCTTTGATGGCAGCTTCAGAGCTTGGGAAGTAATGCCAATGCCAAGCAGACTTCTAGGGCCTGGGTTCTGTAAATGGCATAAACAGATCAGGATCAAGACTGAAGTAGGATTTGAGGGCAACTCCAGTAGTTGTGAATTAAGACCAGTGCCGGGCAGACTTCTATGGTCTGTGACCCAAAATTGGCAGGGAGAGATGGAGATGTGGAGGGGCATTTCCGATGTAATATATAAAGGGGCCCTTTTATGAAAGCACAGTAGGGCTTCTGTATGTGTAGCGCATGCCAAAAACAAAATTACAATGCATACAGTGCCCCAAACAATACCCATGGGATTTGTGTTACAAGACGTATGAGAAGAGACTTGCGGACCTGAACATGTATACCCTGGAGGAAAGGAGAAACAGGGGTGATATGATACAGACGTTCAAATATCTGAAAGGTATTAATCCGCAAACAAACCTTTTCCGGAGATGGGAAGGCGGTAGAACTAAAGGACATGAAATGAGATTGAAGGGGGGCAGACTCAAGAAAAATGTCAGGAAGTATTTTTTTCACGGAGAGAGTGGTGGATACTTGGAATGCCCTCCCACGGGAGGTGGTAGAGAGGAAAACGGTAACGGAATTCAAACATGCATGGGATAAACATAAAGGAATCCTGTTCCGAGGGAATGGATCCTCAGAAGCTTAGCGGAGATTGGGTGGCAGAGCCGGTGGTGGGAGGCGGGGCTGGTGGTTGGGAGGCGGGGATAGTGCTGGGCAGACATATACGGTCTGTGCCCTGAAAATGACAGATACAAATCAAGGTAAGGTATACACAAAAAGTAGCACATATGTGTTTATCTTGTTGGGCAGACTGGATGGACCGTGCAGGTCTTTTTCTGCAGTCATCTACTATGTTACTATAGGTATGTTACTTTAGAATAGTATTATGAAATTCTTTAACTATAGATAATGTTTAGCATATCAAAACTTCTTCATATCAATATAGAAGAGTGCAATCATTTTTCTGAAGGAGATCTTCAGAGTCTGCTGCAGCACACACCATACAAACATTGAGTTCCTTTGAGACAATGGTTGTGGCGCAAATCGTCATTGATCCATCTATTTTTACTTTTTAAATGTCTTTTTATGAATTTAACTTCATTTCTAGCATCATTCCAAGCCTATAACGTTAGCATATCACATATCACTTATGACATCACTTAGCTTTAGCTGGCAGCAAAATTTTATCAAAGGAGAACCTCCGCCAACTTGGCCAGGTTTCAAAAACTTCTTCAGGGAAAAGGTTCTCTAAAGAATCATAAAGATATTATAACTTCATATTCAATTTCATCCCTCGCAGCAATATTCGAAACCCAAAAGCACTCACAACTGCATAGCAATCACGGTCCTGCATAGGGAGAAAAATGGCCGTGGCATCTAAGTGCGGACTTGTAGTTTAAATAGCCTTCAACTGGTAATGAAACCACACAACATGACTGGACCGCAATACTTCAGTAGCAGCCAATCAATAACCAATAAGTTCCCAGCCTAACGCTTCCCAAAATCATAAATTAAAAAAACAAACAAAGCTTTGGCCATCAGACCCCTTACCTTGATCCCTGGGGTCCCTCCACCTGTCAACCCCATTGATTTGAGTCTTGACGGACCCCCAGCAAATTCAGAGCCCCAAACAAAAAAACACGAAAACCACAAAACTCTGTAGAACTCCAGCTGGGCAGCTCAAAAATCAAGCTCCAGCCTGAGATTGGGCCTAGTCGCATTACTGAGCATCATCGTACATGCGCAAGAAAATATGCACGCTCTGCAGACATTCCTAGGCCAAAAGTTGGCCACTTTCTTAGCTGTTCCGGGCCGGACAGCATTGGAAATGGTCATGCCTAGTGCATCCTCTGCTCTGCAGACCCCAAAATGCCTCTGTAGCCCTGGAATCCCTCAGCCACTGGCCGCTAGGGACTTTTACAAGTCTCTAGAGGGCCTGGAATGGCTCTGAAACAAGGTGGTCTCCACAAGACCATCCCTCATGTTAAATAAATAAATAAATAGATATATATTTCAACTCTTTAAGGGGAGTTACAATACCTTCACTAAAAATGGGTCTGTATGAGTTTTTCCTTGGCTTGGACCCACAAGCTCTGTGGGCTTGTGGGCAGAGGGGAGGGCTCCTCAATGTCTCTGTCTTCGGCCTGCTGCTACGGTTGCTCTCCATCATCTGGAAGGACCTGTCCTCTACGCTGTGCCAGGTTGTGAAGTATACAGCAGGCCATGAAGATTTTTGCTCTTTTTTGGGCTTTAGAGGAGCTCACCTCCAGACCAAACAAGATATTGGAACCAATTCTTTAGCTGGTCAAAATTGCACTCAATGATGCCGATTGTGGTCCTATGCATGTTATTGTAGGCCTCCTCCTCCACAGTCCTCATACACACAGCATCAGCACACTGGACAAACAGAGCAAAAAAGATAGACTTACGTATGTACTTACGTACTTATGTTCAGACCCTCTGACAACAGCTTCAGCTGCTGTTGCTAAGGGAAACATTTACTTGGAGTCACCAGCTGATCACCTTTCACAAAGCCAAACAGGTAAGGGGGTATAATGGGGGGGGGGTGTGTACCAGGGGCGTAGCTATCATGGGGCCATGGGGGCATGCGCCCCAAAAGATTTGGCCCTGGACCCCTCTGCCACAACCCTCTCGACCCCCCTTCCCGCTGCCAACCCTCTTCCACTGCATACCATTGCTGGCGGGGGACCCCAACCCCCGCCAGCCGAAGTCGTCTTCTCGGCCGCGCGGCCTTGCTTGCTGAATGATCTGATCAAGTTTCTGTGCATGCGTCTGACGTCCTGCACTTTGTACGTGCAGGATGTCAGACACACGCACAGAAACAGATTCAAACTTGATCAGATCATTCGGAAACGTCGCACGGCCGAGATGAGGACTAGCTAGCAGGGGTCGGGGTCCCCCGCCAGTAAATGTACGCGGCGGGAGAGGGTTGGTGGCGGGAAGGGGGGTGGAGAGGGTTGCAGCGGCGGCGGGGGGGTCAGAAACGCCTCATGACTGTGAAGAGGACTTTGGCTGGTGGGGGTTGGGGTCCCCTGCCAGAAAAGGCACATGGCATGAGAGGGTTGGCGGTGGGAAGGGGGTGTCGAGACGGTTGTGACGGCGGCAGCGGTGGGGGGGTGAAAGTTGGCAGTGGGTGGGGGGGGGTCGGCACCGGAGGGGGGGGGGCTAAAATGTGCCCCCTCACCTCGGGCTCTGGGCCCCCCTCCCATCGAAGTCTGGCTACGCCCTTGGGGTATACAGTGAGGGTTTGGTGGGGAAAGGGGCAAGATAGAGGAGAATGGGTGGGTGTGGCTAGAGGGGGCTAGCAGGTGTAGGCAAGGAGCTGAGGAGCTGAGGCACAGAGGAGGCAAGTCAGGGAATGTAAGGGTCAAAAGGTCCAGTCTGGAGCAAACACAGCATTCAGCTACTCTCCTCCAATCTTTCTCACAAACAACCACTTCCAGCTCTGCACTCTCCAACTCCACAAAATTGCAAGTGGGTCTAAAGACAGCTTTGCTCTTACCTTAGACGCTTTTAGAACAGGTCTAATTCCAAACATTTTTCTTCCCACCACTAGGAAGTTGTCTTGCTATCCATTATGAACAGAAGACATTCACTGTGCAAGACCGCCCATGTCATGCCCACATCATGCTGGTTTAAGACACAGGGGCAATAGGGATGTAGGTGGGCATGATCTTTCAATGCATGCTGCCAGTACTGTACACTAAAATATTTTTGCGTTTCTATTGGAAAATAGTGTACACATAAAATTTTTTAAAAATAATTCCCTAATAACTAAAAGTTAGTCACTACAAGCTACTTTTAAATGTTGAGACGTGCTATAAAGTCAAGACACACTACAGTAAAAGGACCACTTAGTGTAATACCCTATATATTCTCTCACGTGGTGTCTTCTTAAACAAGATCTTTATTTGAAATCAATAACACAACAACCCGACACGAAACGTGTTTCGGCCGTGACGGCCTGCGTCAGGGGTCTATTGATTTTCAATGTAAAAAATAATAATCATGTAGATCAAATTACCAAGCATTTAGCACTCTGTTGAGATTATCGCATGCAGGGTGCTGCTGCACAAACTCCCTTATCAAAAGGGTACCGCTAATGAAAAAAAGTGAAGTTTGCGGGGTTTGGGTTCCGGTAGCTCGGTTTTCGGTTTTCCATTAGCGGTACCCTTTTGATAAGGGTGTTTGTGCAGCAGCACCCTGCATGCGATAATCTCAACAGAGTGCTAAATGCTTGGTAATTTGATCTACATGATTATTATTTTTTACATTGAAAATCAATAGACCCCTGACGCAGGCCGTCACGGCCGAAACACGTTTCATGTCGGGTTGTTGTGTTATTGATTTCAAATAAAGATCTTGTTTAAGAAGACACCACGTGAGAGAGGCCTTTTTTGGATCCACTGTTTTCTTCGCTTTGTGTTTCTCCTGTGGAGAGGACACCTTCTGTGTGTGTTGGCTTATACCCTATATATTGCCATGCCTATGATCTGGGTTCAATTCCTGAGCTTGCTGGGAGTAGAGATTATATAGAGGCAGCATTTATAGCCCATAGGGAAGAGAGATTTTGACCATTGCTCTACAGTGACTCCAAGGGGCCCTTTTACTGAGCTTACGTGGCCATGAAAAAGTATTTTTTAATTTTTGTTTCCTTTATGGCTGTGCATTGTTACAATTAGAGAGCACAGACACAAAAGAGAGGGTAAAACAGCATACAAAATAATACAGAAACAAAAAAGCAACACTGGGCCTTCAGGATTGAGATGATCAAAGTTTCTTGTTTACTAATTGACGGATAGACCCGACACGGGCCGTGTTTCGGTGCACTGGCGCCTGCCTGAGGGGTCAGCTAATCCTGATCAAAAAATTGTAGGTGGTACTGTCACAGTGTAGTACCTTTGATGTGGAATGGAGTCTCAATTGATCCGAGATCCTAATCAGCATGGACAACGCTGTCAGTCTAAAAAAACCGCCAAACTTTGATCATCTCAATCCTGAAGGCCCAGTGTTGCTTTTTTGTTTCTTCACAATTAGAGAGCAGCCATTTAAAAATTAATGCAGGACCCCTTTCTGCCTCCTATTTATGTAAACAACATGTGCTAATGAGCATGCACTAACTCGTTACTGCTTCCACACCCATGCCCTACTTGTTCTCTGTCCCTCAAAAATTTACAAAACAATACTGCATGCTTTAGCTTATGTAAATGCTAAAAGTAATGCAGGATGCTTTAGTACACCATGCTTAGGCCATTTTTATTGCGTTAAGTGTTCTTTAGCACTAGAGACTTGCACGGGAACGGGGTTCCCGTGGGGACGGAAGCAGTTCCTGCAGGGTTTCCGTGGGGACGGAAGCTTCCTGCGGGGTTCTCATGGGGACAGAAACAATTCTGTGGGGTTCTTGTGGAAGTGTATGCTGTATTTGTGTCAGCCTCTCACTTACCGAGTACCAAGTTCTTTGAGTTCTGTCACCTCCTCCTCCTCCTCCTTGATTTAACAGTTCAGATGCAGAAAGTCTCCATTAAGGAGGTGGTAGAAACACAAATGGTGACGGAATTCAAAAAGACGTGAGATGAACACAGAGTATTTCTAAGTAAAAAAATAGAAGTTATTAAAAAAACCCTAAACTTAAGTGGCTGCATGTGTATGGGTGTGCCGAGTGATACTTAGATGGTGACTCCGGCTATGATGCACTAGGGCCAATACCGGGCAGACTTATATGGTCTGTGTCTCAAATATGGCAATCTGGTTTAGGATGGGCTGGAAAGGGCTTAGACAGCAACTTTAGTGACTGCAACATGAGGAGACTTTTACGGTCTGTGTCCCGCAAATGAGAAGACAAATAGGCTGGAGTGGGCTTCGACGGCAACTCCAGCAGTTGGAACATAAGGATAGGGCTAGGTGGACTTCTATGTTCTATGTCCCAGAAACGCCAAAGAAAGACCATAATCAAGTATATAATATCACAGTCATTGTTGATTTAATTATGAATTGATAATGAGTGTGACTATTGGGCAGACTGGATGGACCGTTCAGGTTTTTATCTGCCATCCCTTACTATGTTACTGTTAATCCTGTCTGCTCCCAGGCTGATGCACGGACCTCAGCTCTGACACAGGCACAAGCATCAGCTGTCACCTGGTGCATGCATGTGGCGAAGTCTCAGCACACAGTGCCATTGAAATCAGAGACAAGTCTTACATGTGCACGCCGGAGTGTTCCAAGTTCCAACTTCTGTTCCTTTCTTGCCTGCAGTGCTGCGGCTCAAACCCAGAGAGTCTGAGATAGCTGACTGGAATTTTTTTTTATGTACCATTAAATTCTTGTGGGACTGAGTAGGAACAGGTTAAATCTTTGCGGAGACAGGTGGGGACGGGTTAATTTCTTGCGGGGATAGGTGGGATGGGTAAGATTCCAGTGGGGATGGGTAAGATTCCAGCAGGAACGGGCGGGGGCAGGTAAGATTTCTGTCCCCGTGCAACTCTCTATTTAGCACATAACAAATCTTAGTAAAAAGGCCCCATAGCTTTACGATAAATACAGACTCTGAAAGGAGACAAACTTTACGTATCTTAGCCAATGCCCATTTCCTGAATGTTGAGTTAAAAGAAGGAGAAGGCACCTAAAATAGGGGTAAAATACCTTGGGTAATTCCAAATGAAGGTTCAAGTTTGATTGAACTTGAAGTAGGAAGAAAGTAACTGGTCAAAAAAGACACATTCTTTCATGTCAAACTGAAAATTTCCCTACACAGCTGTTTAAAGTTAAGGGTTCTGTCTCAAGTGACAATGATACTAGGAACAGTGGTTGTAACGCTTTTATGAATTTTCTCACTTTTTCTAGCTCTGGATTGTATTTTATTGGAAGTGGCATTCACTTTCTAATTGTCCTGTCTGTATTTGCAGTAGATTTTTTCTGAGTATTTTGACTGGAAAATTGGAGATGTAATCTTCCTGAAGATAATTTTAATTTGACTTTTTGCTTGAAGGGCTTAGTTAGGACTGGAAATGCTTGTTACTGCCTTTTGGGTGACAGCATATATGGTGGAAGTGGTAGAGAAAAAGATTGTATCTGATTTCAAGAAAACCTGGGGCAGTGTCATAAGATCTCTAAGGGAGAGGAAGGGATAGTAGATGGCAGGGTTGGCTCAAGGGATTGTGGTGCCCTGAGTCAATTTGCATTGGGCTGGTGCCCCCCCCCCCCCCCATATCAATTCCATTCCTCCTCCCTATGAGTCTGGCTTCTATCCCCTTCTTTCCCCTCCAGCCTTGTCTCTGTTCCCCTTCTGCACCCCTCTCCCTGCAGGTGTGGCATTGCTTTTACTCCTTTCTACCTCTTTCTCCTTCTCCGCAGTTATGTAAAACTTATGCAAATTACCAGCAGCAGCTACTTTTGGATAGGACCTGGGTGTTCCCTCTGCCACGTCACATCCACAGGAAATTGCATCAGAGGAGGTGGGGTGGCAGAGGGAACATTCAGGGCCTGGCTGAAAGCTGCCTGTGTTCAGGCTATAGATGGTAACTCACATGAGGTTTACAGAACCATCCGGGGGGGGGGGGGGGGGGGGGGGGGGGAGATGAAGAAGGAGTGATGCTGGACCAGCTGGTGTGGATGGGGTTAGAGAGAAAGACTGGGCTAAGGGAGGGAAAGAAGGAGAGAGACGCTGGGGAGGAGAAGGCAGTAGGCTTTAAATATTAGACTAGGTAAGATCAGAAGCTAGGAATTTGGCACCCTTTGTTGCTGGCATCCTTCGACAGTGCCTCACCTGGTCCAATGGTGAAGCCGGCCCCAGTAGATGGTATGGTTGGGCAGACTCGATAGGCCTTATGGTCTTTATCTGCCTTCATTTTCTCTATTTCTGTGTTTCTATAATACTATGTGTTTTGGCTGTGTTTAATGGACCATTTGTGTGTAAAAGGAGGAAGATAGACCTGTCAAGGTAGCTACATCTATCAGCTGGTTTTCTGTGTTTGAAGTCACTGAGTATCCCCTGGTTTTTAAATTTGCCTCTTTACAGAAGATTGTCAAAGTATTCTGACACATCTGGAATAGATATATCACAAAATGGAGTCTGTGAGATCAGTGATCATTTTGATAAAAGATAATACATATTTGACTAGACAAAATAAAATGTTCTTTTGAAATTGAAGAGGGAATTTGAGCATCATTCATCTTCATGAAAGAGTTGAAGATTCTTTAGAAGAAGGCTGAAAGAAAAAAAATAACAATACTTTGAGCAAAGTTTTGGATACTACTTTAACAAAGATACATGGGGAGCATTTTATATAGGTTGGGTAGCAAAATGTAATTGCATCCATTTATATATGTACATTTTAGAGACAGTGCTTTCAAGAAGCAGTGTAAGGAGACAGTATAGCACAAGCCATAGCTATAGGTTTTACGTACCTATATGAAGGAGTCCATAGGAAATTGTCATTCTCCCTTAACAGCACTCCCTCACAGTCACAAACCCAACTTAAAAGGCATGCCACAGAGCAAGAAAGTCATGACTTAGCAGTAGCAGAGCAGGCAGGGCGTGGTCAAGGCAGGATAAAAATCCTCAGCACAGATCAGTCAGGAAGGCCTAGAGGATAGAGAAGTCTTCTACTCTATGTCTCTACCACAGAAGTGTATGTTGCAGGTAGGCCAAGTTTATCTTTGGAACTAAGGTCTAAGCCTGGCCCCAACTGTGATGAATAATGGAAGACAATACTTTAACTCTGGCACTTTAGCCCAGAGTCAGGCTGTTTGTGCTGCCTTTTGAGAGCCAGACTAGTGCACATGGTGGTGACTAGTTTATGTATTTATTTTTTCCTGACCTGTGAAGGGAACATGTCTTCATTGCACATAAATACATTGATTTTTGTTTTAGCTGTAAAACCTCTGGTTGACTATGTTTTCAAGGTGTCAGGGCCCGCCCTCATTCAAGCTGCTACAAGCCTCTTCAGTGTTCTCTGATAATAGACAATGGGACAATAATCAATCTTTTTGAACAGCATGGAAACGCTCCCTGCTGCCCAAAACACTTGAGCCCTTTTACTAAAGCATGTAGGCACCTATTCACATCCAACACACGCCAAATTGGAATTACCATCCGGCCCTGGGCGATAATTCCATTTTTGATGTGTGTCCAAACACGTGGTAGAAAATATTTTCTATTTTCTACCACATGGCGCTTACCCGGTGGTAATTGGCAGTGTATGTGAGCTGGCCGCTTACCGCCCGGTTAACGTGTGAGACCTTACTGCTAAGTCAATTGGTGGCAGTAAGGTCTCAGCCTGAAAATGGATGCACACTGGTTTTAATTTTGCCACACGTCCATTTTTGTTCACAATTTTAAAAAAGCCTTTTTTTCCAGGCACGCTGAAAAATTTACCTGTGCGTGTCCAAAACATACACCTACACCAGCACAGGTCACTTTTAGGCATGCATCAGTAAAAGGGCCCCTCAAGATTTTACAGATATCAGTATAACGCCAGATGATAAACAATCACTGCACAAGAATGAACAGGAAAGCCAGAACCCAGCCTTCCCTTTTGCATGTGTCAAAGTATCACTCATGTGGTGTGAAGCAATCCCAATCTTTGTTCTGGGAGTACAGCCACATAGAACTGGAGGTGATTGTAAAAACATTGCCGGCAGAGGTGCCTGTGCTTCCTGCCATGTTTCCAGATGTACTCTATGCTTGGTAGTACAATGGCTGAGAGAAATCAGTACTACCAGTCCCTACATACAATGAAATAAAACAGCACTGAAACATGCAAGCAAATGCTGACTCAACTGGTTGTGGTAGTAGGCAACAAATGAATAGCTTAGATGACAGCATATAATAGAGAGGGTCAAAGTAAACAACACAAGCTCTAATCACAAGTGTAATACTTCTTTGAGTAGACCGTTAATACTGTATTGTTCCACAGCTCATGAAAGTTATGTGCTTTGGTGGACTGACCCCTGACACAGGTGTATGTGACGCCAAAACACGGCCCATGTTGGGTCATTAATAAAGTGCACTTGTTCCAATCTTAAGAGCCCTTTGTACTGTTTTCTCAATAGCTTAGATGACAGAGTCAGAGCAACCTTAGTTTCTACAGATACACACACAAAGAAACATTCAAAGGAGAAAGCCCACACAAGTCAGCATGATAAGGGCGCAGGCTTGTCATGGATTGCCTAAGGAAAAGATAAAAGCTGTGAGGGACTATAACATATGTTAACTTGTGCATCTTTCATGAAGTTTCAGCCACAATTGTTTCCTAAAATTCTTTAGAAGACATCATTAACCAGGAAAGTAGAGAGACCTTCCCAAGCCTCAGGCTGAAAGACAGTCTGTTTTTATGTACTACTAGGATATCATATATTTGGAGGCTACATCGTTGTCTGATATCCAGAAGGTTCATGGTTTGAATACTGAAAAAAAATTTTAATGTCAAAAGTGGGAGGGTTCAAACACAGGACCTCATGGTCCAGAGAATGGCTAAATCCAGCTCCTATAGCCTTTAAATAGTGCAGTGAGTGAAAAACTAAGTTCTGGAGCTTGTTGCCGGAGGATGTGGTAAAAGCTACTACTACTACTACTATTTAGCATTTCTATAGCACTACAAGGTATACGCAGCACTGCACAAACATAGAAGAAAGACAGTCCCTGCTCAAAGAGCTTACAATCTAATAGACAAAAATAAATAAAGTAAGCAAATCAAATCAATTAATGTGAACGGGAAGGAAGAGAGGAGGGTAGGTGGAGGCGAGTGGTTACAAGTGGTTACGAGTCAAAAGCAATGTTAAAGAGGTGGGCTTTCAGTCTAGATTTAAAGGTGGCCAAGGATGGGGCAAGACGTAGGGGCTCAGGAAGTTTATTCCAGGCGTAGGGTGCAGTGAGACAGAAGGCGCGAAGTCTGGAGTTGGCAGTAGAAAACTCATTACCACTGAACAGTGCAGTGTATATCCAGTAGCAATATAAAAATAAGTATTATTAAGGGGGAAGTTTTCAATGTGGGCTACTGTTAAGTCAGGTTATGTTACCACAAATTGGGTTATTTTTGCACAGGGTCTCTTTGCATAAAATGGGGCCATGTGCTAAAATAACCCAACTTAACAGTAGCCCCCACATTGATAACTTTCCCTCTAAATGTAAAACATCATGGAAACATCCCAAATAGGCTGCTCTGGCTACATCTGTGCAGTTAGTATTTTTAAAGTTGCTTATAATTTAAATTAACATAGCATTTGACAGAATAGTCCAGTGCAAGTCAGATAAATGTTGTCCCCTCCCCCCCTTTTGGAAATAATTACATAGTATGACCTAAAGGATGCATTAAGGAACAAAGAAACCTGTCAGTCATTGTGCCATCCAGTGTCCACACATGTTTGACAGAAGGTTTATAGCATAGTTCCCACTGCTAATGCCACATGTCATACAGGCAACCTGTTTTTCAAAGGATGTTGATGAAATCCAAAGACTTACACCAGGCTTCCAGCAGCTGCAGAAGCAAACCTCCCCTCTGAAGGAGAATCAGTTCATTTGAGCAGCATTATCAGGGGTTAAAAACAGGACTACCAATAGCATCAAGAAAAATAAATCCTACAGATATAGTTTATCTGTGTGCAAGCTAAAATAGTAAGCCCCTTCTTTCTTCACTAGCTGCTATAACACCCTTATCAAGAAATAATAGCAATCATAATATTCCGTCACTGCATTTCCTGGATACTCATTGCTACCCTATAAGTTCTTTATTCAAGAAGATAGCTTAAGTTTAAAGTATACCCTTCCTCTGTCTTCGCTGAGAACAGGCAGGCAATAGCAATAACATCCATGACTGATTTTTTATGTTTTTTGGCAACTGGCAGGAAAAGGACTCCATCTGGTCAGACTTAACCAATATGAGTTCATATTAAAGATTTAAGATCAGGTTCTATATATGATGACTAAAACTCCACAGACACACACACAATAAATTTCCACCTAAGCGTATTGTGTAAGCTGCAGGAGCGGAGGAGTGGCTTAATGGTTAGTGTGGTGGATTGCAGACCTGGGGAACTGGGTTTGATTCCTGCTGCTGCCTAATGGTCAGCAGTGGTCTGAGATCTTGGGGAACCAGGTTTAATTCCCTCTGTAGCTCTGTGTGACCCTGGGAAAGTCACTTAACCCTCCATTGCCCCAGGTGCAACAGTAGTACAATGTACTACTTAGATTTTGAGCCCACTGGGGACAGTCACAAGTACCTGTAAAATGAAACTGTAAACAGCTTAGGTCTAAGCAATATATAAATATATGAATTAATCAATAACCTATATTTAGGTGCGGTATATAGAATAGTGTTTCCCAAGTCCGGTCCTGGAGTACCCCTTGCCAGTCAGGTTTTCAGGATATCTACAATGAATATGCTTGAAAGAGATTTGAATATAATGGAGGCAAATCAAGTTCATGCATATTTATTGTGGATATCCTGAAAACCTGACTGGCAAGGGGCACTCCAGGACCGGATTTGGGGAAACACTAATATAGAATGCACCTAGTTGAGATCACAGCGCTTAAAACTATGCACATACATTTACACCAAGGAAAATGTGGTGTAAATGATTTGTAGTAGTAGTAGTAGTAGTAAATGCTGGTGCAGCTGATTTCTACCACGAGCTTAAACCACGGCTTAGTAAAAAGACCCTCACAAACATGTAAGGGGCAATCCCTGCTTGACAGTCTTTTGGGTGCCACAAACAGCATGGCATTATTTCAGCGAAGAACACTTGTAATAACAAAGTAAAAAGCTGAAAGATTAATTTGATTCTAATTATCTCCCACTGTGTGTAATAAATTTTAATATAAACGAAAATGAAAATGGAGGAAAAAGACTTCAAATGTCTAGGCTCAGCAGCAAGTATAATCTCTTAGTGCCAGCACATCACAGACTCCAATCTTATCATTGGTTAGAAAACCTCCAAAGTTTCAATTATATTAATTTTTTATCATTTTTTTTTTTGAAAAGTATACATATAAATCTTACACTGTAGTTTACGCCATAGTTCAACATTTACTTCAGCACTTCATATCTACATATGGTGCAGTAGTTGTTTCTCTGCTCTACACAAAAGTCATCTAATTAGCTAATAATTAAACATGTTGGAGTTATTAGTCATATAATGATCTCAAGTCTGCTTCCAGTTTGAATAAAGAGGTCAGTGTTGTGTAGCCACAAAGTGTCATTTTTTAAAGTTTGGTGCATAGGAGAGGATGAATAAGTGTGATATATTCCACTATGATTTATGCTGAAAATATGCCTCATATTTATTTTTGTTACATTTGTACCCTCTGCTTTCCCACTCATGGCAGGCTCAATGTGGCTTACATGGGGCAATGGAGGGTTAAGTGACTTGCCCAGAGTCACAAGGAGCTGCCTGTGCTTGAAGTGGGAATTGAACTCAGCTCCTCAGGACCAGAGTGCACCATCCTAACCACTAGACCACTCCTCCACATATGCACTGTTTGATGGTTTTAGAAGCATGTCCATTTTTTGGCCGAAAATGGACTTGCGGCAAAATAAAAATTGGCACCAAAGACGCTCAAATAACATGACCTATCCGAGTTTGCATAGTAAGATGTGCATCCAGTAACGCTCCCATCCATTTTGGGCCTGAGACCTTACTACCTCCCATTGACTTAGTAGTAAAGTCTCAGTACGCGTGGTGGACGCACATAAAAAATAAAATTACCACCCGGGCCACGTGGTAGCTGGGCAGTAGTTCAAAATTGACGCAAATAGGACACACGTACTCGTTTACATGGCTTTGTAAAAGTGCCACTCAGCATGCTAAAAACACTAGCCCTCCTTAGTAAACAGGGCCCTAAGTGTAGTTACACTTGCAATTGCAAATTAGAGCCAATTAGCACCAATTATCATCCACTATGGGTGATCATTTATTTATTTATAAAACTTATACCCTGCTTAAACCTAAGTGGCTAACAGCGTAACACACATAATACTAAAAACAAACATACAAACGATAATTACTTCATTATCCCACACAACTCCCCCAAATCAGCTGCTGAATTCTGACTACAGCATCTTAAAAGGTCTGAACAACAACAAAAAAAAAGAGTTTCCAACAGCTTCTTGAAGTATCCTGCATTCATAGAGAAATGCAAGCAGCCAGGCAAAGCATTCCATAGTACTGGACCTGCAACCGAAAAGGCCACAGCCCTTGTAAGAGTATAATGAGCATTCAATGACAAATGAGTTGCTAATTTTTTCACAGAGTCAGATAGCAGACCTCTAGCAGAGACAAACAATTTAATTGTAGAATGGAAATACCATGGAACTTTCCCATAGACTGTCTGGTGAAGCAGATATAGAACTTTAAACTGAACCCTACATCTCACGGGTAACCAATGTAGCAGCCTCAAGGTGGTAGTAATATGATCACACCTTGAGACACCCACAATCACCCTTGCAGCAGCATTCTGCACCACCTGCAATGCTTTAACCCTAGCACTAGATACCCCCAAACCCTGAGAATTGCAATAGTCTATGTTTAATATCACTATACTTTGGACAACAGAGTGAAAATCAGAAAAGGCCAATATTGGCTTCAATCGGTACAACAAATGTAATTGAGCGAAAGACGCTTAAATAACATGACCTATCTGAGTTTGCATAGTAAGATGTGCATCCAGTAACATCCCCAACAGCTTCATTTCATTCTCAACAGCCATCTTCACTCCACACACTTTTACTGACTGAGGCCACCTACCATCCCTCATTCTCCCCACAATCATAATCTTAGTCTTCTCCAATTCACATCAAGCTTATTCACCCTGATTAGTGACTAATTTGCCACTTAACTGGCACTATTGTATATCCTGTATGACAATTTTGTGCCCTAAACATGAAAATATATGAACAAGGTTATAAAATGAGGGGGGAAACATTAGGACAGGTTGTAACCCTAGAAGACTACTTGCATTGAACAGCAGTAACAACCTGCTACTTGGTACACTGGCTGAATGATACTGGTCTTTATCTGCTATCATTCACATCTCCGTCTTATTTTTACAAAAGGCCTATACAGAGGCATTATCATTTCCTTTTCTCTGCTGTGATACCTCTGTCTATGTACTCTCACAGTTACAGTTGCTACCACTGCCTTTCCTCAATTTTGATTCACTTAGGTCAAGTACTGCATGAGCTCATCGTCTTGGTCCCCAAACCGGAGAAAAGGAAGGTGTGGGTTAAAGGAGTGGGAAGCAGGGAGCAGGGTGAGGGATGAAAGGGAAAGGGGAGGCTGCTGGGCATAATGTACAGGGAAAGGGAAGAGTTTGGGAATGATGTCTTCGTGAGGGCAGGAGATGCCATGTTGGGGCTTCTGGGCATCTGGTGTGGGGATGAGCGATATCACAATTTTTTACTTTTATCAAAATCAGGCAAGGGAAGGGCGGAAGTTTATATGGGCCTATGCTCAGATCCTTTAAGTTTCCTTGCAATGTCTCTTTTAAGATACATACTGTAATTACTCATATACAAAATGATTATTTTTTATAACAAAAGTATTTTAATTAGTCTTCCTCAAGTATTATGCATTCCATTTTTAATTCTTCTATTTGAATGCCAAGTTGAAGTTAGAAAAAATAAACAGTGTTTGCAGAGCTGTTTCTGTTGGAGCTTCTAATGATAACAATAGTTCCTGCCAATTTTGTAAATTTGAAAGACCGATATTTCTCCAGGCCAATTTTGGATTCATCTGTATTATTTCCTCCAGTGGCAGTACGTCTTGTTATATCTTATAATTGATTTATTTGGTGTTAAGTGTGGCATTCTCTCTAATATAACTTGATGAATGTGGTTTCGTTCTTTTTCAGCCTTTATGGAATAAACTGATAAACTTGATTAATCTTTAGGTTGCATTCCTTAACTCCTTTAAAATCTTGCATGCGCATACAATATTTGAACTGGCTGTTCATATGAAAAGCATAAAATTATTACACTTTGTGAAGTATCTGTTCTAACAGATTCTGTTTACTTAATTAGTCACCAGGGACCAGATTTTGGACAAATGTAGGCAAAAAATAAAATAAAAAATTGAAACAGTACAACTTTAGCTGAAGACTTCAGTTGCTTAAAATACCTGGAAGGAGAAAAATACTGCAGAAAAAAAGTGGCTAAATAAAAACATTTGGCAAATGTCACTGGGGGACATTTGTCCTGATAAAGCAAAAGGCACATGGAGTACTGTGGAAAAGTTTCTGCTTACAAAATTATTTATGATGGTTATCATCCTTCTCTCAAGCTACAAGCAATAGAATCCTTAGAAGTGAAAAGGGAAGGTAAAGGAGGTTCCATTCCTATTATCATTTTGTCATCCTTTTCTGTACCTTTTCTAATCACTGCATCTCTAAAAAGATATAGTGGAATTAGAAAAAGTACAGAGAAGGGTGACGAAAATGATAAAGGGAATGAGATGACTTCCCTATTAGGAAAGGCTAAAGCAACTAGGGCTCTTCAGCTTGGAGAAAAGACGGCTGAGGGGAGATATGATAGAGGTCTATAAAATACTGAGTGGAGTGGAATGGGTAGACATGAATTGCTTGTTTAAGCTGTCTAAAAATATTAGCACTAGGGGGCATACAATGAAGCTACTATGTAGTACATTTAAAACAAACTGGAGAAAGTATTTCTTCACTCAATGTGTAATTAAACTCTGGAATTTGTTGCCAGAGAATGTGGTAAAAGCAGTTAGCTTAGGAGGGTTTAAAAAAAAGGTTTAAATAATTTCCAAAAAGTACATATAAGTACATAAGTATTGCCATACTGGGAAAGACCAAAGGTCCATCAAGCCCAGCATCCTGTTTCCAACAGTGGCCAATCCAGGTCACAAATAATTGGCAAGATCCCAAAAAAGTACAAAACATTTTATACTGCTTATCCCAGAAATAGTGAATTTTCCCCTAGTCTATTTAATAATGGTCTATGGACCTTTCCATTAGGAAGCCATCCAAACCTCTTTTAAACTCCATAATGTCCATAAGCCATTAATAGGATGGACTTGGGAAAATCCACTGCTTATTCCCAGGATAAGCAGCATAAAATTGGTTTTACTGTTCTGGGATCTTGCCAGGTACTTGTGACCTGGATTGGCCACAGTTGGAAACAGGATACTGGGCTTGATGGACCTTCGGTCTGTCCCAGTATGGCAACGCTTATATTCTTATGAGGTGGTGAGGGTGCAGGCTGTTCATTGACCAAGAGGAGGATTTCCCTTTTAATCAAGCTGACACTTAGAGTGTCCTGGAAGAGCTGACTGGGTCTGGATACAAAATATTGGCACAATATGAAGGACAATACAAGATGTCATAGTGTATTTGGCCTGGCAGCCTATTTTGGCTTCTCCCTTATGAAGAACTCTGCAGGATGAGGACAGAATATGGTTCTTAACTTCTGGACCAATATTGAAAGTAATATGGTAATAATTCACAGGGAAAACATTGCAGCTCAGCACAAATGACACATTTTCACTCTGATTCTGCTAATTTGCAGATTAATATACCAGGTACAACCCTCTGAAGCATCAGGGCATAAATATTCATGTGCTAGAGGCAGGGATGAGCAACCTCCTGTCATCACCGATACTAATCATCTCAAATTCTCAGGCTATCATCAATTTATACTCTAAATATGAGCATATTGCTCCTCCTCCTGCTCCTTGTTACTGTTAATGCTGCAGGCAAGAGCAAAGCTGATGGCTCCTTTGGTCAACAGCCTTGCTCCGAGTATGCCTACATACATGTATATGATGGCATAGGAGGGGAGATGCAACCTATAGGAGGAGATAGAGAAAGTTACATGCAGGAAACCAATAAATTAAAACTATGTTCACGCTTACCAAAAGTTGTTGTGTTGTTAAATATTGTGTGTGTGTGGGGTGAAGGGGAGTCAATTTTCAAAGTATGACTAGTATCGATGTAAATCCACTAACCACAGATCCAAACATTAATTAAAACAACTGGTGAAAAATTTGAAACATAAGTATTTAAGCATTGCTATAGTGTGACAGACTGAAGATCCATCAAGCCCAGTACCTGACTTTATGTTGCTCATCCCAGGAATACATGGAGGGGCATAATCGAACGCAAATGCCTATCTCCATGGGCGTCTATGTCCGAAAACGGGTACGTAAAGAGGCGGGACAGACCGTATTATCGAAAAAATGGACGTTTTTCAGCTGGGCGTTTGGTTTTTTAGCGATAAGGGAAACTAAAAACGCCCAGCTCAAAAACGTCCTAATCCGAGACATTTGGTCATGGGAGGGACCAAGATTCGTAGTACACTGGCCCCCCTGATATGCCAGGACACCAACTGGGCACCCTAGAGGTCAGTGCGGTGGACTTCAGAAAAAGCTCCCACATGCATAGCTCCCTTACCACGGGTGCTGAGCCCCCAACCCCTTCCCCCAAAACCCACTACCCACAAATGTACAACACTACCATAATTCTTAGGGGTGAAGGGGGCACCTACATGTGGGTACAGTGGGTTTTGAAGACCTCCCATTTACCAGCACAAGTGTTACAGGTAGGGGGGATGGGCCTGGGTCCACCTGGCTGAAGTGCACTGCGGTACCCACTAAAAGTGCTCCAGGGACCTGCATACATGCAGGCCTCTAGGACTTGTTGCTGCTATATAACATTGGCACACCTGAAGACTAATCTCTCCAAAAACATCCTTTATTGGAATAAGCACGTTTACTCACAGTTAACTGCAGATCAGAGGTTGTGCCCCACTGGCAACGAGTCTCCCTGGTACTGAGATGAGTAGTAGGTCCGAGCTGGCAGAATGCTGTACAATGACCTCTTTCAGCCACATTCAAGGTAAGAACTAAGTTCTGTAACGTTGCTAACATGTGAAAGGGATCTAAAACTGGCTTACAAAAATGGCCACTACCTCATGGACTACCGGAAACAAAACAGGGCACACTCTGACCCAGTAAGCAGAGAGAAAAGCACCATGGGAGTAGAGCCTACCAACTACCAACATCGTGAGCATGTAACACAAGTTAGTGGAATCATAGAGCCCAATACCCTACACCCACTACAATGCATTGCTGATGTGACTCTGCAGTGCCCTTAACAGAAAAGGTGTCACACTCACCCGAGAGCCACATCAGAACCAGGGAAAGGCTGTCAGAGGATAGAACACATTCTGCTGTCATGGAGGTGGGTACGGCATTTGAGGCTGGCATAAAGGCTGGAAAAAAAGTTTTTAAAGTGGGTTTGTTTTGGTGGGAGGGGGTTAGTGACCACTGGGGGAGTCTGGGGAGGTCATCCCCGATTCCTTCCAGTAGTCATCTGGGCAGTTGGAGCACTTTTTTGGGACTTGTTCGTGAAAAAAAAGGATCCAAAAAAAGTGACCCAAAATCACAGTCAAAACGTGTTTTTTTTTTCGATTATCAGCTAAAGACGCCCATCTCTCCTCTGCCAATAACCATGCCCCAGTTTTGCCTTCACCACGCCTCCGACATGCCCCCATCAACTTTACCTGTTTCTGTGACGGATTGCAGTTGGAAACGCCCAAAATCGGCTTTCAATTATACTGATTTGGGCGCCCACGGGAGAAAGACGCCCATCTCCCAATTTGGGTCGCAACATAGGCGTTTTTCTCTTTCGATTATAAGCAGGATGGTGTAATTTCTGAAGTCCATTTTAATAATGGATTGTGGACTTTTCTTGTAGGAACTTGTCCAAACATTTTTTTAAACCCTGCAATAATAACCACATTTACCATATTCTTTGGCAACAAATTCCAGAGCTTAATTACACATTGAATGAAGAAATAAGCTTTATTGCATACCTCCTAATCTTCATACTTTTGGAAAGAGTAAACGAACGATTCACATCTACCCCACTCAGAATTTTATAGACCTCTATCATATCTCCCTTCAGCCATCTCATCTCCAAGCTGAAGAGCCCTAATTTCCAGCAGCATGCAGTCAGGACCTTCAAGGAATTCAGTGAATTCCCAGTCCTCTCATGACACAGTCTCTCTCTCTCTCTCTCTCTCTCTCTCTCTCTCTCTCTCTCTCTCTCTCTCTCTCTCTCTCTCTCTTTCTTCTTCTTCTCTAATTTTCTACCCCTCTCCTCTGAAATAGTCTGGAATCTCTATTGCTTAGGTTTTATAGTATGGTGCTGTTATTAAGAGTTCTTCTAAGAGGTCCTCTTTTGTTTTTATAATTTATTTATATATAATTATGCTTTTATAAGATTTTATTAGATACTGTGCTGTCCTCTGCCAGCCTTGCACTAGTTTATAATGTGATCCTAAAATGTGTTTAATGCTTCTGCTGTTATTCTCACTTCTAAGGATTTTCATTGCGGCAGTTCTCACTGCAAAGATACGTGAGCAATGCATTATGTGTAACGTAGTTCACAGGCAATGCAGCCACACCTGCCTGTCTGTACAACAACTGTTACCATTGGTTTGTGCTGCTGCCCAGTCCTCCTCTCTTTCTCAGCCAAGCTTGGCTCCTTTATCTTCCTGCTATCATTTCCTGGTCATCCTTACTATCTTTGTCCTGAAAGGTCAGCCAGGTATAACCTTTCCCTCCAATCGAAGGCCATCCTCTAAGACCACCCTTGCCATCTGGTGGCAGACTCTATCCCCATTAGTCTTTACCTTCCCCTCCCTGGGCCTGTGTGAGTTTTCTTGACCTCCCTGTCTCTCTTGCCATGAGGCATTCTCCATCTTGCTTCAGACAGCACTTGTCCTGCTGCACTCCTTGGAACGAACTTGGTTTTTTATCTTGAATATATCTTCCTAATGAGATATTGCACTCTCCAGTCATCCAACTCTGAGCTACTTCTACCTGTTCAACTATTTTCTCACCTCTGCAATAAAGCTGCCTCTCAGATTTCTACCTCCAACCACTGATACAGCTCTCAGAATTACGGAGTCTATGTGCCCTGGGGCAATACTTCTGAACATCTGACTGTGAGTAAATTATCTGTATTTATTCAATAAAAGAAACTTCAGAAAAGAAACAGACTTCAGGTGTGTTCTGGCGTGCCAAGGTTATACTTCAAGATATTGAGACTTTACAGTTAACAAGTTTTAAGAGGCTTGACAGATACTGAATGATTTTATTTTCATTTGCAGTAACCCAGTGCCCCTGACGCAGCCATTTTATACTGACAAAACATGGCCATGTCGGGCATTTTATGTTAAATTTCTGGGAGCTTTTAATCTATTAATAAAAACTGTGTTTTTTTACAAGGTCTGCCTTGTTATTTTATCTTCCATATTGGATTTAGCAGACCACGTGCCTTGCTGCTTTTTACTCAAGTCAGAATTGGGACATCCTGCTCATAACATCAAAAAACCCATCCATCACACATACTTTTTTGAAGAGGACATATGTTACGGTTTCCAGTTTGAAAATATATGTAGTGGCATCTCTAGATATAAATATTTGGGGTGGCAACAGGGAGGCAAATCAAAGCAACATTTCCATGCATAACCCCCTTTCCCCTCCACTTTTAAATTCGCAACCTTCTATACATAAAAGAAGCTCTTCCTTCTCTAGCCTGTTTAATCTACCTGGTAACAATCATCATTATATAATTGATAGCATCATTCAACAAATTCTTCTATGTGGACCTAACGTTTGGATTCTCTACAAGATTGGTCAAAATCTCAATATAAACCTTGAAGCAAACTGTATCACAAACTCTATATTCCCCCAACAATGAAGCTACCGACCCCCTTACAACTAGCCACACAAAAAAAATATTCAAATTATGACAATCAACTCGGGAACAGCACACGCTCCTTCCACTGCCAGATACTTTGTTTAAAGTACATAGGTTTCTGTTTGTGTAGTGACTCTACCGCAGTGCTTCTCAACCCAGTCCTTGCGGCAAACCCAACCAATTGGGTTTTAGGGATATCTACAATGAAGATACATCATCATTGTGGATATCCTGAAAACCTGACTGGCTGGATGTGCCTAGCACTGCTCTACCAGAAGTGGAGACCTGACTATAAGAAGATAATAATAGTCATACTGGGTCAGACCAATGGTCCATCTAGCCCAATATCCTGCTTCCAACAGTGGCCAATCCAGGTCACAAATATATGTTAGAAACCCAATTAGTAGCAATATTCCATGTTACCGATCCCAGGACAAGCAGTGGCTTCCCTCAATTCCATCCTACTACTACTACTACTACTACTATTTAGCATTTCTATAGCGCTACAAGGCATACGCAGCGCTGCACAAGCATAGAAGAAAGACAGTCCCTGCTCAAAGAGCTTACAATCTAATAGACAGAAAAAAATAAAGTAAGCAAATCAAATCAATTAATGTGGACAGGAAGGAAGAGAGGAGGGTAGGTGGAGGCGAGTGATTACAAGTGGTTACGAGTCAAAAGCAATGTTGAAGAGGTGGGCTTTCAGTCTAGATTTAAAGGTGGCCAAGGATGGGGCAAGACGTAGGGGCTCAGGAAGTTTATTCCAGGTGTAGGGTGCAGCGAGACAGAAGGCACGAGTCTGGAGTTGGCAGTAGTGGAGAAGGGAACAGATAAGAAGGATTTATCCATGGAGCGGAGTGCACGGGAAGGGGTGTAGGGAAGGACGAGTGTGGAGAGATACTGGGGAGCAGCAGAGTGAGTACATTTATAGGTTAGTAGAAGAAGTTTGAACAGGATGCGAAAACGGATAGGGAGCCAGTGAAGGGTCTTGAGGAGAGGGGTAGTATGAGTAAAGCGACCCTGGCGGAAGATGAGACGGGCAGCAGAGTTTTGAACCGACTGGAGAGGGGAGAGGTGACTAAGTGGGAGGCCAGCAAAAAGCAGATTGCAGTAGTCTAAACGAGAGGTGACAAGGGTATGGATGAGGGTTTTGGTAGAGTGCTCGGAAAGAAAGGGGCGGATTTTACGGATGTTGTAAAGAAAGAAACGACAGGTCTTGGCAATCTGCTGGATATGAGCAGAGAAGGAGAGAGAAGAGTCAAAGATGACCCCAAGGTTTCGAGCTGAGGAGACAGGGAGAATGAGAGAGCCATCAACAGAAATAGAAAACGGGGGGAGCGGGGAGGTGGGTTTGGGGGTGGAAATGAGAAGCTCGGTTTTGGTCATATTTAATTTCAGGTGGCGTTGAGACATCCAGACAGCAATGTCAGACAAGCACGCTGAAACTTTGGTTTGGATGCAAGGTGAGATATCAGGGGTAGAAAGGTAGATTTGGGAGTCATCAGCATAGAGATGGTAGGAAAAGCCATGGGATGAGATTAATGAACCATCCTAATAACAGAATATGGACTTTTCCTCCAGAATCTTGTCCAAACTTTTTTTAAACCCAGCTATGCTAACCGCCATTACCACATCCTCTGGCAGCGAAAGCCAGAGCTTAACTATTCTTTGAGTGAAAAAATATTTCCTCCTATTTGTTTTAAAAGTATTTTCATGTAATTTCATTGAGTGTCCCTTGGTCTTTGTACTTTATGAAAGAGTGAAAAATCGATTCACTTCTACCTGTTAAAGACCTCAAACTTATCCTTACTCAGCGTTCAATTCTTTCTTTAGTCTTTCCTCATATGGGAGGAGTTATATCCCCTTTATCATTTTGGTCACTCTTTTTTTAACCTTTTCTAATTCTGCTATATCTTTTTTGAGATACGGCAACCAGAATTGAATGCAATACTGTGAATACCCTTACTATATAATAAAGAACATTTCTGTGTGGTAACCATTTGGGAACATGTTGTGAATACTCTGAAGACTTGGCTCACAGCCTTTGCATTTATCATGCCTTAATATTTGCAACTAACGTGGTAGATGCAAAGCTTTACAGACGAACACTTTAGTAAAAGAGCCTTACAGTCCATTCATGTGACAATCTGAGCTCGATTTAGTTGAATATGAAAAGTCAAGTTGCAGAGTCAAAACTATTTATGTAAAAAATTCATGGAACCAGTAAACTAGTAATGAAGCAGGAAATTAATATTTATTCAACGGCTTCTACTTTACAGTATTACACATAAGCCCAATTTTAATTATCTGTTATCAGCAGATTTTCACTGACAAATCTCCTTAGCTAAGCAAAGAAATTATTTCAATAGAAAAGTTTTAAAAAATGACTGTGAGGCATTAGATTATACTTGCATATGTAAAAATCAAACAGGCTTTTTTCTTATAGAGTATAATACCACCAGAACCCTCAGTGTTGAACTACAGGCCATTTATTAGACATTAGAATTGCTTTAATGTAGACTTTAGCAATTGGAAAGTGACAATCTTACTATAGAATTTAGTCAATCAGTTCACTTAAGGCTCCTTTTACCAAGCTGTGGTAAAAGCAGCACTTCAGTGGTGTCGGTGGATTTGCTGCATGACGAGGCCTCTTTTACCGTAGCGGATAAAAGGCAGAAGAAAGGAAATGGCTGTGTGGTAAGCAGGGCTTTTTTTGAGGGGGTACTTGGAGGTACTGAGTACCGGCACCTTTCCCATTGTCTGCTAAAATTGACCCGTGGACCCCAGGTCTTAATGAAAGAGCTCAGGCTCTACACAACAATTCTGCCTTGTCATAGATTCTGTGACTGGTTGCAGGGGGCCTGGCTATTGTGGGGTGATCACCCCACCCCTGAAGGGTGGCCTAGCATTTGAGTACCGGCACCTTTTTTACTAGAAATAACACACTGCAATGACAATGCTAACAAATCTATGTAAGCCACATTGAGCCTGCAAATAGGTGGGGGAATGTGGGATACAAATGCAATAAAATAAATAAATAAACACTGGTGATAAGTGCACACTTGCCATGCAGCCATTTCCTGGGGGAGCACTTACCGCCTCCTATTTAGGAGGCGGTAAGGGCTCCTACACTAACCCATGGTTACCCGTGGTAAACGGCCTGCACACGGCACTGCCCAGTTACTACTAGGTAAGCCCCCATCAATGAAAATAAAAGCTATTTTCCCATCGCACTGGAAGTGGTGCGTGGTGGGGGAAGTACTACCACTGGCTCCTGCGGTAGTGCCGGATTGGCACACTCCAACACTACATTATCTCTATTGCAGCATTGTAAAAGGGCCCCTTAGGGTGACATTCTATAAATGGCACTGAGATCTCAGCACTAGAAAAAATCATCACAGAGCGCTATTCTATAAATTAAGCTCTGGGTCGAGCGCTTAGATCTAATTACTACCCCCAAGGTTGGGTGCCAGATAATGCCAGCACCCAACTCTGATGTGGAAATAGGGCTATTCATCACGCACAACGTTTCAGAATGCCCTTGTCCCTCCCTTGCCATGGCCCCTTTTGAGTTGTGCTGTAGGGTATTCTCAGAATAGGGTAGGGGAAGATGTGCACATATTCCAAAAAATGACAATTAACTGCTGTAATTCATTGTTGCCATCAATTTATTGCTAGTTAATCACTAATCAGCTTATTTAGATTGTACGCATTTTGGTTCTATGCCCAGATTTCAGCGCTAAAATCTTGGTGCCCGGGAAGTGACATCACCACCACAGATGGCCGCTTGAACCTGTTGCTCCTCACCCCCTAAGCTCAATCGCCACTTTATTGCAGCCATCCTGTGACTTTGGGACGTTTTCTGCTTACCGGAGTGTCCCTCTGAGTTCACTGCATTCATTTATATGGCATCTAAAGCGAAGGGGGTTGATTAACCCAGTTCTCATACTCGGCAGTATTGCAGGCCCTGCACACAGAGTCAAGCAGCATGGTGGAGGACAAACGTGTTGGCTGTCCCGTAGCTGTGCAGATCAGGTCCATAGGAGTTCTGTCACCCCAGACAGCAATGGAGTCAGTAGGTGATATAAGAGAGTGGCTGCAAAAAAATTAAAGTGGATATCAAGGCCATTGGCACCGAATTGTCAACTTTAGGCTCTGACCTGCAGAGGGATATTGCTTACTGAGGCCAGCGTACTGAAGAGTTTGATCAGTGCCTTGATGATCATTCCGAGGCCCTCCTTTCCATGGATAAGCAGCTGGAGAATTTAAAAGCTAGCAATGTTGATCTGGCCCTTAAAGTTGAGAGCCTGGAAAACAGGTCCCGATGCTGTAATATCCATATTAGGGGCCTGCTGGAAACCCTGGAGTATGCAGACTGTGAGTCTGTAGTGCAGTGGTTGGCCAGTTCCCTGCTCTCTGAGGTAGGTGAGACGCTTCTGGCGGAGCAGATAGAGATTGTGTGTGATCACAGGTCTCTGGGGAAGGCTTGGGACAATGTTGCTAGAGCCGTTGTAGCCTGTACCCAGAATTTTAAAGTAAAAGAAGCGGTGATGAGGGTGGCCCGCAGTAGGGACACTTTTGTGTGGGACACCTATACTTTAACATTATACCAAGATGTGGCTGCCTCTTCTTTAAGGCACTGCGGAGAACTGCTTTTCCTCACTGAAAAAGTGAGGGTGGAAGGTGTACACTACAGATGGCAATTTCCATTCGCCTTGGTCTTCACCCATGATGGGCAGCTGCATCGGGTTCGCTCTCAGGGGAGGTGCTGCAGTTTTGTCCATGAGGTGATCTGGATCCAGGTGCTGCAATGGCTTCCTGGTCCACGCAAAATATCCAAGACTGGCCTAAGTGGCAGCGGGTTTCTAACAGCAAGAGCAACCGTTTACAACGTTAAGCCTCTGCAACTCCAAATAAAAAGCCCTCTGGGTTTCATTAGGGGCATAAACGAAGAGCAAATTATAGAGGACCCCTTGAAGCTCAATTTGGAGGACAAAAAAAACCCCACCATTAGGATCAGAAATCAAAATACCCACCCCCTGTTTTATTGCCTCTTATATGGTGAATGAAGCCCCTTAACATTCAGGGAAATAACCTTGAAATCACCCATGAGCAAAAGGAGAAACAAAAGGCATAAAGGGTGTAAAAATTAACCACCCATGACCCCGCCATCCCGCCTCTGAAACACTTCTGTCAATAGATAACCACTAAGCGCTAATCCCATTCCATATAGCCCTCCCTCTCCCATCACTCCACTATTACCAGCACTCACCCACCTGTTCTCCCCAGAACCCTTCCCCCTCAGACCCCACTCCCCCTCGTTACCCGTCCCTCTGGGTATATCAAAAATAGTATGAGGTGAAGGCATCCCTCACTTTCCCCACCCAATCGCCATAGCATAAAAAACAAGTCCAACCCACAAAATTACATGCACAAAGCCTACACACACACACACACACACACACACACACACACACACACACACACACACACACACACACACACACAAACTGGTAGTATAAATGGGATAAAATACAGCAAAGGAATGATTCAAGCATACAACTCAGGCAGGTCATTACCATTCAGGTTCTCAATGGCATATTTAATAAAAACCAGTAAAACAGAGCAGGGAAAGACACTAAGATGAAAGTCCTGTGAGCAGCTATATTTCCTGAACTCCCCAGGTACTACCCATTGGGGGTTGAACATGGAAACACAAATCAGGATTCTTAGTCAGTCCAGGACAGCAGTGTCAATAAACTAAATATGATTTATTGTCGCAGAACTTGAACAGTGAACAGAAAATGGTGAAATCAGCAAGCAATAACAGGTAACTGAATATGGATCAATTATAAACTATCCAAACATTTGTTTACTACCTGGGTAGTACCTGGGGATTTCAGAAAATATAACTGCTCACAGGGTCTCAGTAAAGAGATCTTTCTCTCTCCACTCTCTGGCTAAGACTGGGAAAAAATCCAGTACCTTCAGGCTATATTTGAAATCCAGGGCCAATTAGAGTCCAAGGCATCAATTTTGAAAGTAGCTGCCTAATGCAATAACTTTAAAAACTCAAAACAAGCACCATCTGCTGGCCAATTAGGAGAAATATACTTCATGAAATAATTAATATAGTTTTCAGGCTCAGAAACCCACTGTTTTGCTACTTCTCCCCTCTTTGAGAGACCCCAGACTGCAGCCTTTCCATTCTTCTAGTCAGGTCTCAACAGTCCAGTGTCAGGGCAGTCCTGGATCTTCCTTCCTGGAGAGTCTATCAGCATTTCATTGTTCACTGCCCTTCTGGTGCTATATGGTGAAGTTCTACATTTGCAGGGACAGGCTTCACCAGAGTAGCTTCCCATTCTCTGCCAAGACTATTAAGCCAGACCAATAGATTATGAACTGTGATGACAGTAAAGTCTTGCCCATGCAGGTATGGTTGCAGTTTCTTAAGGACCCACACCAAGGCCAAACATTCTTTCTCAATAGTGGCATATGCTGCCTCTTTGTCAAGGAGCTTCCGACTCAGGTACACAATGGGGTGTCCTCCCTCTGCTATTCATTTGACTGAGTACAGCCCCAATGCCATATGTTGAGGCATCAGTCTATACCACAAATCTTTTTGGGTAATCAGGTGCAGCTAGTACAGGAGCTGTAGCTAATGTAGTCTTTAATGCTTGGAAAGCCACTTCACAATCTGGTGACCAGGTAATAATTTGGGGCAGTCTCTTTTTTGTCAAGTCAGCCAGGGGCTTGGGTATGGTGCTATAGTGAGGCACAAACTTTCTGTAGTACCTTGCTGTCCTAAGGAAGGCCAAAACTTGCTTTTCGGGAGTGGGCCAATTCTGTATAGTTTCCATCTTAGCTGCTTCAGGCTTTAGCTGTCCACCTCCCACTCTGTGTCCTAAATGTTGCACTTCTGCCATTCCCATCTGACATTTGCTGGGCTTGATGGTCAAGCGGGCCTCCCTGATCCTGTCTAATACCGCACTCAAACAGATCAGGTGGTCATCCCAAGTTTGACTGCACACAGCAGTGTCATCAAGATAAGCCCTAGAATGCTCCTGGAGTCCATCTAATAGATGATTCACCAAGCACTGAAATGTATCCGGGCATTTTTCATTCTGAAAAGCATCACAGTAAATTCATACAGACCAAATGGAGTAATGAATGCTGATCGATCCTGAACAGCAGCTGTTAGGGGAATCTGCCAGTACTCTCAACTAAGGTCCATTGTGGTCAGGTACTGGGCCCCAGATAAGTGGTCTAGCAACTCATCCATCCGGGGCATCGGATAGGCATCAGATACAGTACTTTCATTAAGCCTCCTATAATCCACACAGAAGTGGGTCATGCCTTCCCTCTTAGGAACAAGAACTACAGGAGAAGCACAGGGATCATGAGATTGCTTTATAACACCGAGGGCTAGCATCTCATCAGTCTCCTGCTTCATGTGCTTCTCTACTTCAGCAGATATTTGATAGGCACTCTGCTTCAGTGGTGTATGGTCACCCGTGTCTACATTGTGATTAGCCAAATGAGTAATTCATGTTTTAGTAGAAAACACATCTGCATACTTTTGGAACACTGCTTCTAGCTGCTGTTTCTGAGTGGGGGTTAATTGCTCTTGTTGTATAGATTCCTCTCGTAATGTCACTGCTAGGAGGTCAGGTATGGGTTCACTATCCTGACACTCTTCTGGTAGGCTGCACACAGCTAACACCAAAGCTGTGCGATCTGCATAGGCCTTTAACATATTTTACATGAAAGGTATGCTGTGTCCTGTCTTTAGAGTCCATGGATATAACATAGTTTGTATCATTCAGGCACTGTATGACCTTGTAAGGTCCCACCCAGTTAGCCTGAAGTTTATTCTGATGTACTGGGACTAAAACAAGTACATGCTGATCATACAAAAATGGGAGGCTGATCTTGGGTGAACTTTATCATCACAAGAATGGGAGCGAGCTTATCAAACCATGTTCCATGTTTCTATTTTGGCTGATTTCCTGGAAAATGGGGTAAAATCGCTCTATAGATGGTAAAGGGCTCCCACGACCATTGCCTATTTTATTTCTACTCAAATGGGGGCTTGTTGGCGGAGGTGTGGTGGGCTGGGTACTTATTTCCACATTTGGTGGGATTATCCTCTTATTGGGTCTTTTTAGTTTAGTTGGGCAGGGAATTTTCCCACCATGCTTTCAGCTTCTATATCAATGGACCCTGCTCTGTTTTTCTTGCATATGTTACCAGGTTCTCTCTCTCCAGATGTGGTGAAGGTGCTTCTCTCCTGTATAGCTGTATTTCATTTGAAGGTAGCTAATTGCTAGAGGTCTGCAGTGCTATCAAAGATAATACAGATTTATGAGATGTCTATTATTTCAGTAAGTTGAGGACACAGAGGCGAGGATAGAGAATTTGGGCAGCCTTTCTCACTTGGTATCAGACTGTACATTTTTAAATTGTTGTCCTTGGACTCTAGTGTGCACTGTACTGGACTTGACCATTGTTTGCTTAACTCTGTCTGTTAATGTGCTTCCTATATTTTTGTACTTTCTGCACTTCGTTCTTATTGAGGCGCTTGTCTGGGGGTGGGGGTGGGAGGTGATGAGTGGGATGTTCTGCTATGGTTTGGGTTGGGTTTTTGTCTATGGGCAGGTTTACTTTCTTTCTAGAGATGTAGCAGGAGATCTTGGGGTTTCTTTGTTTTGCTGTTTTAGATGTTTGACTTTGGAAAATCAATAAAAATAAAGTAAAAAAAAATCTTGATGTCATAAAACATAAAAACAATGCAAGATTTAACTATCTTTCGAAGGCATACCATTAACATTCATCCTAAACACTAAATAATAAGACTACACATGATCTAGAAAAATCAAACTCTTATCACTTGACTGACTAACCTCTTTCACTTTAACCCTATGTTGAATATGGCTTCTCTACAGCCGATGACCTAATGTATGTTACAATCCTATCTATCACGCAGGAACCAATACACACTACCACAATGTATTCATCTTTACCATGTATGTGTGCACCTTAATGTAATGCCTTTTGTACTCTGTTACCCGGAAATGGCAACCGCCATTACGGCAAATGTAAGCCACATTGAGCCTGCAAATCGGTGGGAAAATGTGGGATACAAATACTACAAATAAATAAATACGTAGTATCCGGGATTAATATGTAATTGTATAACTAGGTACTCAAAGGTATGTGCCCATTTTCATGTGTAAGCACAGAGAAAAGTAGCAGTTAAACACATAAACACCCTAAGTGCTATTCTATGAGAGTATGCATATGTGTTTTACCTCCAATATTCAGCCATTCTCTTCTGCTCCACACAGTAAAATGCCTACAGAGCCCTTTGTGCATCTCCCGCTGAATAACATGCTCATTAAACCGTCTGAAACTGGTCTAGAAAGCAAGTTGCTGGCTCCATAAGTTTGATGCATCTCCCTCTCAGTATTGAAGAACTGCTAATTCTGTCTATATTTTGTGCTTTTAAATCTTGAAACAAGGTAAAATAGTTTTTAAAGTTCAGTGTCTAATATGTAACAAGGCACTTTTGTTCACTAGAGACATAAATCAAATGACTGTATTTCAATCCTGGGAAATTATTTGGAAGTTTTAATGCAGAGGGAGATTCAGCAGGATATCGGAAATGTAGAGATAATATAAGTTTAAAAATATGAACTTCAACTCACTGATTGTAGTTAGGGCTTCATGTTGCAGTTTCAGATCCTGATGGCTTTTGATGATCCAATTGATGTAGATCACCGGAGGCATTTTGTTGAAAATCAAGCTCAGATCACACGCAAAGCGAAAGGGTGCTTGCTTGAAAAGTGCAGGGAGGCAAAAAGTTGCCTTTATCCATGCGGGAGCGACACAGCAGAGGAAAAACCTTGGTATGGCCAGAGTAAGGACTGTTCTAATAGCTGCCTGCAACTGCAAAGCTCGTAGGATTGAAGCGGAGAGTTGAGAGAGGCCCAAGGAGTGGGAGGAGGAAGGCAGGAAAAGAGATTAGACCCCCAGGAGAGGGGAGGCAAGGTGCACATATTGGGAAGGGAAGAGAAAAGGAGAGATGGGATGTACATATAGGGAAGGGAAGAGGAAAGGGGAGACAAGCTGCAAATGAAGGGAATAGAGAGGGAAAACAAGATAGATTTGAGGAGGCAAAGAAATTGAAGAAAGTTGAAAGTGAAAGATCAGTACCACACAGACATAGGGCAGTAGGTGAGAAAAGAAATTGCAAACGGAAAGGAGGCCCTGGAAACAGAGTTAAGAGCACAGACAGAGGAAAGTAGAACCAAAGATTGGGAACAAGACGATTGGAATAATAAAATCACCAGACTTTAAAGGTAGGAAAAATTATTTTATTTTCAGTTTAGTGATTAAGGGCTTCTTTTAAGCGCAGTTTATAGAATACACTTAGCACCTGTCTCTTTGACTAAATGTCAATTAGTGCCGTTAACTACTTGTTAAAATCCAGTTATTGACGTGGATCGAATCATTAATCTTTACGTACACAATTTGGCCACATGGCCAGAGTTGTGCATGTAAGTTTAGTTGCCATATATAGAATTTGCTGGAGACTGTAGAAGTTTGCCCTGCACTGTCCTTGGGTTCCAACTACTGGAGTTGCCGTCAAAGTCTATGCCAGCCTATCCAAACCCATCTTGCCTTTTGTGAGACACAGACCGTAAAAGTCTGCCTGGCACTGTCCTTATGTTCCAAATTACTGGAGTTTCTGTCGAAGCCTTATTCAGACCATCCTAAACCGGATTGACATATACAGGACCCAGACTGAAAAAGCTTGCCCAGCACTGGCCTTAGTTCTTCACAGCCAGAGTTGCGATCTAAGCACCACATGAAAACATTAATTTTCTAATTAGAGACCCCCCTGTGTTTATCCCATGCCTTTTTGAATTCTGTCACCATTATTTTCTCCGCCATCTCCCTTGGGAGGGAAGTGGGCTCCTTTTAGGCACTCTGATGCCACACAGTGAGAACCTATTCTATAATGACATCTGGGTGCCCAGACTCCATATAGAATACTAGTACCATCCAGCACTGGTATGCTTTGTATTTTGATGCCCACAGTTACAGAAGCTACCAGCCTATGGACGTGTAATTGCAGTAACTGCACATGTAATTTACAATATTCTGTAAATTAGGCACATGATTGGGAGCCCCGACCTTGTTCCACTCACACTCCGCCCACATGTACACCTCCTTGCATTTGCATATTATGGGGCCTCTCCTGCCTGCTTAAATCACCTGTTGCTGCCCAACCACAGATATTCAGCGGCATTAAAGCAGGGAGTGCCGCTATTTTGCTTCTGATCGGTCCCAAAAAAAGAGGGCCGGTCAGGGGTGTGCCAACAAGTGGCACTGGGAAGGAGCCAGGACTTATTCAGGCGCCAGCAATACTCAAAAGCTGTCCAAAATTTATCCGCTTATCTTTATGTGGAACCCGGCTGAATATCGGACTGGGATCCACATTAAAAAAGTGTATTTTCTTCCTCCTGCAGAGATGTGGCCCCCAACAACATCACCCCCCCCCCCCCCATGGGCAGTTCTACTTTGTATCCCCCCCCCCCCCCGGGTAGCAAGGTATTTCGGCAGCGATCTGGGGGGCAGAGGTGATTTTGGGGTGGCGGCCATGATCTGGGGTGTGGCGGCGGTGGCCCTGCCCTGGGCCTGGCGGCATTGTCCTGCCCCGGGCCCGGTTCAGTCTCTCGCAGCCCTGCTGGTTAGCGTCAATATTCAGCAGCACTGCCCAGTTAACTGCTGTCCTCTCCTGCCTACTTAAATTACTTTATGGTTTATGGTTTATTGACTTAATATACTGCTCTTCATGAGACCACAGCAGAACATTTTACATATTTAAAATAAGGAGAACCCCATTTAATGAGAGAGAGAGAGAGAGAGAGAGAGAGAGAGAGAGCGAGAGGGAAGAAAAGATTGAGTTGTAGGGGAGGGGATTAAGGGAACATCAGTGGATACCCTGGTCATCAGAGCAGGCATTCAATGGTCTCTTTAAGCCTTTCGAAATAAAAATATCTTTAATGCAGCTTTGAATTTCAGAATAGATGGTTCGGTGCTAAGAGCCTGGGGTAAACAATTCCACGGAAGAGAAGCCGCACAAAAGAAAGCAAAGTGTCAAGTGGAATTCTCATGCAATCAACATAAGGCCCTCACTGGGATCCGAAACATGATTGCAGAAGCCAGGTACACAGGGGCTTTTTAATATAGGGCCCATTATTTTCAGCCAGTGTGGAACTGTGACTAGTTCAATCTGGTAGTGTAGTTCTCCCCCACTTGAGCTTTATTTGTATATCGCATTGATGGTATGTCCCTAAAGCTGTATATCAAATAAAGTTGAACTCGGAACATGCTCAAAACAGTGTTTTGTAGTATGTTTGGATTCCAGAACTCAAATGTATATTCTCCTTTGGAAAATTTGGCTTTCCTAATAAAACTACTTCAGTCTTAATAGCATTTAATTTGAGCCAGAGCACAATTCAAGATCATAACAACCCCGTGATACTTTTCAGAAAGGCATAATGTCATGATGTCGGCAGTGATGATCCTAGGTCAGCTGCCACCAGGGGCAGATCGCCGATGTACACCCCCTCCTGTGTGCAGCACGACCCCCCCCCCTGGTGCAATGACACCTCCCCCCCCCCCCCCCGGTGCATCAAGCTCCCCCCTCCCAGGTGCATTGTTAGCTGCTGGGAGCTCTCGGCTCCACTGGCTCCCTGCTCCCTCTGCCCCGGTACAGGAAATAACCTGTTCTGAGGCACAGAGAGCAGGGAACCAGCAGAACCAACAGGCACGGGGCTACTCTCTGCACCCCTCCAGCGGCGTGCACCCGGGACGGACCGCCCCCCCATCGCCCCGCCCTTGGTACTCCACTGGATGTCGGTATTTTCTGAATTTCATCACAGCTAGTGTTCCTAAATCTAACAACTGCTTTATTACTGCTATATGAGCCAAACTTGAACACTGTATGCAATTCTGATCACCGCATCTCAAAAAAGATATAACAGAATTAGAAAAGGTAGAGAGAAGGGCGACAAAAATGTTAAAGGGAACAGGACAACTTCACTGTGAGGAAAGGCTAAAGTGGCTAGAGCTCTTCACCTTGCAGAAAAGACAGCTGAGGGGAGATATGATAGAGTCTATAAAATAATGAGTGGCGTGGAATGGGTGGACATGAATCACTTGTTTACTCTTTCCAAAAATACTAGGATTAGGGGGCATGCAATGAAGCTACAAAGTAGTAAATTTAAAACAAATCAGAGAAAATATTTTGTCACTCAATGTGTAATTGAACGTTGGAATTCATTGCCAGAGATTGTGGTTAAAGCAGTTAGCTTAGCAGAGTTTAAAAAAGGTTTGGATAACTTCCTCAAAGAAAAGTCCATAAGCCATTAGCTTATTTCTAGGATAAGCAGTATAACATGTATTGTACTGTTTTGGGATCTTGCCAGGTACTTGTAACCTGGATTGGCCACTGTTGGAAACAGAATGTTGAGCTTGATGGACCTTTGGTCTGTCCCAGTATGGCAACACTTATGTTCTTATGTTCTAACTTAGATACGTAAGTGTGTAGTCCCTATTCTCATTTGCAATCCTTTAATTAAAAATGCTATAAGTGAAACTTTTCATCCTCATTGTTACTTTTGTGTCTCTTTGAGAAGAAAGTATGTGTGTGTGTGTGTGTTTTAAGGGGGAGGATCTGTTTCTGTTTTGTTAAAGATTCCAATTAATCAACAAGGTGAACTTACTGTTCAAGTGATCTCAGCAAAATCAGAAGTTGATTGTGCTTCTGCTATTCAAGCACAGCAGGAAGAATATTTAATATTGTTATGAAAAATAATCTTAGCCCAGAAAACTCATACTTTCCAAGTTTCCAAGATTATTAAGTATTTAATTGACCGCCCTCGAGTAGCCTTTCAGGGTGGTTTACAAATTAAAATACAAAATAGATTACAATAAAATTTAGGCTGTAAAATTAAAGAAGGAACAAGAAATACAATTAAAACAGAATAGGAGAGATTAGAAAGTGCTAGGTGTTGGTTGTCACGGCGCCCCCACCTGGCTCCACTATATTAAGTGGAAAACATGGGTCAAGAGTCATATGCATCATGAAATAAGTATGTTTTAAGGGCACCTTTGAACTTTTCCAGTGAGGGTTCTAGGCATAGGGAAGGGGAAAGGGCATTCCAGATGCTGCAATAAGGAGTCACCCACGATTTTCATAAGAGAAGCATAGAGGTCAAGATGAAGAACATGATATGAGTAATTTGGAAAGATAAAGGGGTGTACCAGAGGTATGGGTTTTATAGCCTAGAAGAAGTTTGTATGTAATATGGTGACAAATTAGATGGTTTATAAAGATCAAAATGATGCAGCTGTATGCTTTGTGTCTGGTTATTCTGAAGAAAACTCAGAAAAAATATAAATCTTCATAAACTTTACTAGATTGGATCTACAATTGGATAAACATTTTATTGCTGCATACAGTGAGGTTCAGTTCATCCCCATCTATGGCTTTGTTTGTTGACTAACAATGGCATCAAGAGGTGGATGATGCAGGAGTTCAGAACTTCTCTATGGACAAGGAGATGTATAAAAATGCCACAGCTATGAGCCTTGGTCCCCTGCCTAGACTTTGGTTCAGGCTCTAAAATGAGGGAGAAGCTTACAGGCCTGAGTGACTCTTGCTTGAACTCCCAGTGTTGGAGCTCTAAAGAGAACAACAGGAAACACAAAGGTGGGGGTCCAAAGGACAGAGTGACATTGTGGTCAGCCATGGTGTGAGAAAGGAAAGGTGTAGCTGGATGCAGGGTCTTGCTTAAGATTTGTGGTCAAGCGAGCTAAAGACAAAACCATGTTAGCAAGATAAAAGCTACTCATTAGTATCAGCCAATCAGTGACAACCATGACATTAGCATAGATCCAATCAGGTATATCTACTGTCATATTATCCATATCCTGAGGGCACCTATAAAAATCAGGGTATTTCCTGGTTTAAGCTAGAGAGAAGGGTTGCCACTCTCTCTCTCCAAGGGAAACCAATGTGACCAGCAGAATTGACAAATTACCTAATTGCTTTCCCTTGTAAAACCTTTAATTGGTAAAAGAAATTATAAAAGATTAGGAACTAATTAACACCTGTTTGCAGCTGGATTATTATATTCCTATAATTAATTGATTGTACGTGGCTGTTGTCAATCACTGATTTGACTTGTATCTTGGCAAATAAACTCCTCATCCCAAATGATGTTCTGTGGGCTCCACTTAATGATGAAAGGCTGTAAGTATAAATGATTTTGCTATATCAGGCTATCCTTCGCTGCACTGTATAACTTGTAATCTAAATCCAGTTTGTCATAAGGCTGGTATCTTTTCCTTAGACCTAACGTCTCTCTCAGTGGCAATTCCTTTTAGAACTTCACAACTTCTTGATTACCCCAGTACTAGTGCTATTTGGAGATGGAGTCAGATTTGAGGTCTCTGAACCCTCATATTAAAACAGAGAGAACCTGAAGTGGAAGAAAGGGAAGAAATAAGTGCTTAGTAGAATGAAAGGCATAAATAGTAGGTAAGATGGGCCCTGGAGCACAGCAAATTACTGTGTAGCAGATGGAATCATCTTAAATAACAAAATTCAATGGGAAGAGAGATGGCAAAGATGAAAGAGAAGGAAGGAAACCTCCTTTTGTTTGTACCTTTGAAATTGTACATACCAACCATTTTTCTCTTGGGGAATGGGAGATGCTTATGAAAGTTTCCTTCCCCTATCACTCAAACTGATTCACTAAAAATAAACAAAAGAGAGATCCAAGATGGCGTCTGAAGCAGATGTGCGTTCGGTTAGCTCCTGACTACCAGAGGAACGCCAATAGCCTGGGGTTTTCTTGGATCCAGTGATGGGGAAAAGGAAGGGAAAGTCTGTGGCACCTACCTCCTCAGGCCGTAAAGATTCCTCAACCATGCGACAGGCGACTCTGGATACGATGGTCCTACGAGCGCCGGCATCCACGCTGAACGCTTCGGTAAACTCACAAGATCAGGAACATAGTGTAGAGGAAGCAATGCTGAGTCCTCCCTCGCATACAGCTCCCCCACGAACCGGCGGCGAAAGAGAGGCATCGGAGGAGCAGCAACCAGGTGCACCCGGAAGCAGTTTAGCCCTGGCAGCTCGAGTTGGAGGCTCCGTTGCCACTTCTTCCCCTGCAAAATCATCAGAAGCGGGAGAACAGGGTATGAATTTCGTATCCTCACCGGCTTCACAACAAGGTGAAACCGCCAAAGAGTTTCGAGGAATAAAAAGACCGGCTGTGATAACCCTTGATAGTATTTGGGAAGCGATTCAAGGCATGAGCCTCACTCTGCAGCAAAATTTGGTTAGTATGAGAGGAGAAATGGCGGAGATCAAACAAACACAGGAACAAACTACACTTCGGATCGAGACTATGGAAACCAAAGTTCAGGTACTGGAAAATGAAATACAGACTTTTAAAAATGTTTCAGCAGTTGTTTCTAAGGATAAATCGTTCCAGTCCCGTAAAATTGAATATTTGGAAAATCAAATACGAAGGAACAATCTGAGGTTGTTAGGCTTCCCAAAGTCTCCATTGATTCCTCCTTTGGACATGTTTAGAAAATATTTAATGGAAGTCCTACTTATTTCCTCAGATAATCTTCCACCCATCACAAGGGTTCAGTACATATCGGGTGTTAGAAATGTAAGAGACCCTGGTCCTACAGACATGAACCTAACTGATTTTCTCCAAAATTCATTAGAAGTTATAACTGAGAGAACTACTCTTTTGGTAACATTTGCTCTCGAATTCGATCAAAATAATATTTTCAAATTGTATTTTCGCCATAATAATGAAAAGTTTCTGGGAGCAAAAAAATCAAATATTCCCTGATTGAGCCAGGGATACTCAGAAAAGACGAAAATAATTTCTTCAGCTTAAATCCAGAGTACTTAACTTGAGAGGAACTTTTCTGCTTAGATATCCTTGTTGTTGTATGATAGTATATAATTCCTCAAATTATCTTTTTTTTTGACCCAGGAAAGTTACTTGAATTTATTTCTAGTAAAGAGTGAGCTCTTATCACCTGAATAATAACACTATGTACCGGCTGCGCTCAAAATGTATGCTTCTGCTTCTAGCATGTATTTGCTATTTTTTTTATTTCTTACTTTATTGTTTAATTTCTTTGTAGTTGGATTATATTGTGGACTTAATATTGAATATTTTTCCTTTGTTTATTGATGTATTTGAAAATGTCTATATTTCCATATATTTATGTTTAATGCATGAATGTAAAATTGAAACTTATAAAGAATTAAAAAATATGTAAACAAAAGATTTGTACCAGCCTGACAATTGTATTGCTGCAAATATATGCATTTACCCCTGGATTCTATATAGCGTGCCTAGCGTTCTGTGCCAAAATCGAAGCATATTCTATAAAAACGCGTAATACTTAATTGTCTTAACAAGCCAATCAGTGCTGTTACAGCACTTAACAAGCAATAATGAGCATCAATTGACAATAGTCAAAATTTATATGTGCAAATCCCTGTATTCTGTAATGCATAGCACCTAAATGTTAATGTGTGCTGGCAAAAAAGGGGCCTGGTTATATGAGGGGAAATGGGCATTTCATGGGCATTCTAAAATTTACATGTACTGTTATAGAATATTGCCCTCTGCACCTAAATCTATGCGCCAGGATTTATGCCATGTTTTTGTTGGTATAAATGGATGCACAAAGATTTAGGCGCTAGGGTATCAACTAAGCGTGTTCTAAATACCGTGCCTAAATCTAGGTGCTGCTTATAGAATACGCTTAGGTGGAAATGTTTTCCACGCAGATTTTTTAGGTGCCATATATAGAATCCCCATTTATTGTAAACTTTTTATAGATCACTTTTCTAAGCACATACACATAATTAAAACAAACAGCAATAAAATTTATAACTAAATCTAGCCCCATCAGCATCATATGCATTTTTGGAGAAGCTTAATCCCCATCTGTATAACTATCTGACTGGGCATTGTTTCTGTGTAAAGGTAACACAGAAGCATTTATCTGACACCTGCCACATCCTTTTTCCCTATCCTTGGTAAATGGCAATCCGCTACCTTTTCACCTTCCAACAAGCACAATAACCATTTACGTCTAATCACTTTGTTGAGAGATCAGCGAATACCCAGACATAGGACCTTGTTTTATGTTTTCTGAGTTACTGACCTGCTGTTTTCTCATGTAGTACTCTTTTTTAAATTATTTCTTTTTAAGTTTACAAACAATAACCAAATACAGAAATATAAACACAGAGCTCAATTTCAAGATGGAACAATATGAGAGCTTTCTAATGGCACCTCACTTGGTTTGCTGGCAGAAACAAATGCAGATCGGTGAGAAGGATCAAAGAACATTTACTTCCTATCTCTAAACGTAATTATACATTTGCAAGGAAAGTTGAGATTAAAAACAAGTGCCCATTTGTAGGAACTCTGGATGAAATAAGTGAAATTGCTTCCTCTACTTCTGGGTATCTTGAGCAGAGCCGTAGCGAGGGGAGCTGACACCCTGGGCAGGTCACCGCTGCACACCCCCCCCCCCTGGGTGCAGCACAGCGCACCCTCCTCCCGCTGGAGCGCACCCCCCCCCGGAGCGCATACCCCCCCCAGAGCGCATACCTGCGGCGAGGGACGGGCGGGAGGGCCGATCCGCCCCGACTGCACGTTGCTGGGGTGTGTCGGCTCCGCGCTGATTCACTGCTCTCTCTGTCCCGGAACAGGAAGTAACCTGTTCGGGGGCAGAGAGGGCAGTGCACCAGCGCGGAGCCGACACCTTCCAGTGGCGTGCACCCGGGGCGGATCGCCCCCCCCCCCCGCCCCCCCTTCCTACGCCACTGATCTTGAGACATCTGGAAACATCCTAACTACAAAATTCAAAAAAGAAACCTCACAATGTCTAAAGTGTAGACAAATAACCATTTCCGAGCTACTGCCAATGCTAATTGTACAAGCAAAGTACTGGCACTTAATTCCTCAGTTTCAGATCTTTCCAACAATGCTGAAACATCCAGCATGTCCATCTTTTGTCCTACTTCCTCATCATTGTCAGTTTGTTTTTTGGAATTAAGGAGATAATAAATCTTAACAATTGGTGGTAGAGATTTTTAAGGAACTTTCAACATTTCCATTAAATATCTATTAAACGTATCTTGAGGAGTAACCAGAGATTTAGAAAAGTTCAAAATTCTAAATTAATAAAGTGTACCATATTTTCCAAAATCTCAGTATTAGATATTAAAGCTAGTAAAACCTTGGTCATAGCTGTAAAGATATATGGAATGGTTTTGTCATCCTATATTGAGAAGATTGTTTAATTGATGGCATTTGATGAGTATTTAGCTCATAGTGCTGTTTTGTATTTTTTTTTAATTAAGATATATTTTGTGAAATGTTTAAATTATTTCATGTTTTTTGGGGATGAGGGTGGGAGTAGGCAAGTGGGGATCGGAGTACACTTATTTTGAGTTGCTTTATTTTTTAATTTTTGGATTTTCTGGATTTAGAAGTGACTCTGTCCTTTGTTGATATCTTCATCTACTAACCCAGGGGTTCTCAACCCAGTCCTTGGGACACACCTACCCAATCAGGTTTTCAGATACCCAGAATGAATATGCATGAGATAGTTTTGCATTCCCTACCTCCATTGTATGCAAATTCTCATGCATATTCATTGTGGGAATCCTGAAAACTTGACTGGCTAGGTGAGTCCCAAGCACTGGGTTAAGAACCCTTCTACTAACCCATTAAAATGTTCATAGGTTAATACGTGTTTTTCCACAATTTAGCTACAAGATGGAAATAAGATCTTGGCTCATTTAAATCTCTTAGCTAAATAATGTCATGCAAAATTTCTTGCATGTTGCAGGCTTTGACAATGTGCAAAGAATGTGAAAAAAAAAGAAAAAGTCATGTGTGATGGCATGGAAAGATTTTAAGGGGATGATATGGAGGCTTCGTTAAACCTCTCTCCCTCCCTCCCTCCCTCCCTCCCTCCCTCAAGAAGGCCTCTGATCCCTGGTGGCTAGTGGGCTGCAAGACACCACTCCATCCCATTTTTATGGGTTTGTACATAAAGCCCTATGTTGTTATTAATAATAAGCAAGGACATCAGTCAGAAGCTTAGTTTTATGATGTTAAGGCCAATATAATGAGGGACAAAGGGAGAAGGTACTAGCCTTAGAATTTTGGATGAGAGTCAGTTTAAAGCAGGAATGGAAATGGAAAAGACATATCATACATGGAAGAGTTCCACACAAAGGGAACAAGAATACATTATAATGATTCATGTATTTAAAATATTAATAACCCACAATTTCACACTTCTCCAGACAACATTCATCAGCCATTAATAATTTAACATTCCAAGCACTTTAAATTTTGAACACTGAAAGAAAACTATAATAATTGTCTTTACTGGAAACAGATGAGTATTCAGAACAAACCAATTGAACTACTTTAAAAAAAATCTCCCCAATAGTTTTTATCTAATTTAACATAAGATGGAACTAGAAAATTCTCTCTCAGATTTTAAGTACTTCAGGGTCCTTTTACTAAGCTGTGGAAAGTGCTAATGTGTGCTTATTACAGCTTAAAAGGGTTTACCTTGGGAAAAGTTCAGGGGTCCTGAGGTAAGATCTCAATCTTATTTGCAAGAGGGATTTGGGTAGAGCATGGGCAAGACATGGGTGGGGCTCCCATTTTCACATATAACTTACAGAATGCTGAAAGTTATGGACTAAATTATTATTATTATTATTTGTATCCCACATTATCCCGAACAAGCTCAGGTCCAATGTGGTTTACATTCAATTGTTACAACTCCACTTGCATACAATTTCTGGATCAGTATTTAAATGTGACAAAAAATGGAGTGCTTATCCACTTTCATAAATCACACTGTGGCCAAAGTTTAGCTATAAAGCTGTCTTAAAGCATGACCAAACTTTAACATTTCTCAAGCACAGCTGTTTTCCATGTCACTTGGATCCATCTATGTTTCAGTGTATCAAAATTGATATTTTGATAGATTGAAATATAGCAGTTGGGGGATTGCTCCTTTCAAACTGTCTCTCTTCTCTTCTGGTCACAGATACACAAAAAGGCAATGCAGACATACACATACAGATATACACATTTATTTAGACATATATACATAAAACACATATAAAGATATACAAATACACATATACTTACAGATACATGCATATATATACCCATGGATACATCATCAGATAAACAAACACATATATACATAAACAGAAAAATAAAGAAAACATAGAGAGACATATACAAAAAAATAGATACATATAAACAAAACACATACAAACAAATAAAATGCAGATATATACATATACATGTACACAAACACACACAAAGATATAGGCATACACACATGCAAATGGATTGGAAATAATTCCATGAGGCATGCACTTCATGTTATCCCTGCCACACCCCAATCCTTGCTGAGATGAATGTTAGTATATCATTTTCTTTCTTGTAAATTTTACTGCTCAATTTAAATGCAACAGGGGGGTGACTAGGATAGGGCACTGTAAAGATGTGAACAATGTTGGATTTACTGTATACGGTCTATGGAACCAGGGGGTCTAAATGATAAGATCCAATGGACAGTGTTTTTGTAGTGATTTCAATAAAGCGCACTGGTTTTGAATTGACATCGGATGATGTCGCTGTAGGCATCTTTTTGAAATACCGGCACCATTTTATATGAGGGATTAGTGCCTGCATACATGAAGTTTCTGGCAGCAGGGTGAGTATATGTTTTGAAGGGGTTGGAAGATAAATGTGTGAAACCTATTCTATTATTCCTTTATTTTTTTTCTTTCTATGCAGCTCGCATGACCTACAGTTTCCCCTGAAGAAGCCTGTATTGGTGAAACAGGTCCCCGTTGGGATCGGGTCAGAGACAGAGCACGTTGAAAGCTAAGTGCTGTTTTTACTGTGCTATTGGACACAAGAGATTTATTTGTTTGCTGCAAGTATTGTGAAACAAGTAATGAGAATTAATTGAAAGAAAAAAAATTGGGGAGGATTTTGCCAATGATTGGTCTTAGTCAATGGGCAGCTGAGGTACTCTTGTTGGAATTATGGAGTGGAATAGACAATGTCTAATTTCTACAGCATGAGCTTATGACTGCTGATGCTTTTCTATCTCCTGTTTGAAACAATATCTACTAATTAAAAAATTGTGTACTACAACACTGAAAAGAATTGAATATTGCAATTTGAGTATTTCTATAGGTAACTGGCACAGTATAAATTTCTGCATTAAATTAATATTTACTTTTTTTGGACTGGATTTTTTTTTTCAGTTAGATTGTTAGTGTGTAGCCTTTGATTTAGAGGCTGTTTTAAACATTGCTTTGTGCTCTGTAACGCTGTATATCCTGGGTGCATGATAATGATGGACAACACAAACAACTCAGGAAGAATGAGTCAACCCTAAGGTAAGAAATTCATCAGTCGCAAGGAGAGATTCTTAATGAAGTGCTGATCCTAGCAGAGATGGTGGGATCAGAGCCAGAAAAATAAAAAAGACTAGAAATGGCTATACAAGCCTTGGACAAGTGCTAATTAGAGTAGGAGGAAATTATGATAGGGTGTGAAAAAAAAAACCCTCCAATGAGTACATTTTAAAATGACAACAAAAATTTTAGGAAGAGCCCTGCTGAATTATGAACAACAAAACCATCTGCTTTCAACCATATTCCTGTTTTCAATTAAATCTAGGCTAAGCTTTTCCCTAGGGGAGGACTTCCCAGCAGGTAAAGTTGGCAACTGCCTAGAGGCAGCCACCCTCCTACTGCTACTGGATATTGTGATTCTGCAATGCTCTTTCCTTATGGTGGACTGATTGGTTGATGAGATATAGAGGTAGGGCCCCTCCAGACCTATCTGCAACTTTTGATGTTGGAAGGGTTTTCTACCCTCATTTGCATTAAGGCAGGCTATTTATTCTTTATGAATATATGTTAAACTTTGTCTGTAACAGATTCATTGCCTGTACCTTTAATTGAAGGTTGTGCCCTTGAACTACAAATCACTGTAATATTGTAGTTCTCTGTAATAGGTTCTTCCTGAGCACGTCTCAGATCTCTGTGTCTTATGGTACTCTTCTTATTGGCTTACCATGTTGTTCTGTGCATGCTGGGCTTGTTGCCCCCCCCCCCCCCCTTCTCTCTTCATCGGGTCTAGAAAAGTTAGTCTGCAGCATTTTCCTCTATGAAATGAATTTGCCTATGCTGTACTTTTCTGTATGACCCCCTTCATGTTACTGTGGCCCTATTAAGATTTAACCAGTACAAACAAATAAACAGCATTAGTGGTCAGCATGTTGTTGAATTGTTCCCAGAACTCCCTGACAGGGAAAGAGAATTGGTTGAGAACAGACTCTCAGTTTGCAAGGCAAAATCTCTTGTCTTTCACATCTGAACTATAAGTCATTTTATCTCGTTTGATTACTGCATTAAAGAAGATTGTGGTTCAGTTGTTCTATACTCTGGTTTAAACTGCATGTTTTTCAAACCTAATTGAAAGTGCAGAACAAAGGGAATTCCCCTGCCCCACTGGCTGTGATTTTGGAAGGCCTAGGGACAGCTGCATCTCCCCCTTGACCACGCCTTCCCATGAAGTCTAAACATTGTTATCATTTAATGTACAAACATTTTCAAAGGGAAAATAAAATCTTGTTCTTTTTCCAATAAACATCTGCTTCACGGATGCTTCACACTTTAAATTTTAATTCTGCTTAAACTCTTCAGTTCCTTCAGAGTTATATGTATAGGTTTCCATAGACCCAAAATCAGATCTACCTATTTCATCACCTTTTCAGTATCAGGGGATCTGTAGCATCTAACAGGAGTGCCAGAACCAGTGCTGGGAAGCGGGGCTGGTGGTTGGGTGGCGGGGATAGTGCTGGGCAGACTTACACGGTCTGTGCCCTGAAAAGGACAGGTACAAATCAAGGTAAGGTATACACAATAAGTAGCACATATGAGTTTATCTTGTTGGGCAGACTGGATGGACCGTGCAGGTCTTTTTCTGCCGTCATCTACTATGTTACTATGTAAAAGAGAGGTTGCAAAGATGATATTGAGGGGTGGGGGATGGGCAATGTGATCCTTCCTCAGTGCTTAATACATATAGTATGGGCACCCATTACATATTTTCAGTGGGATATTAAGTAAGAGTGCAAATACTAACCCTTCCTTGCTTCAACCCCTGGGAATACTTCCACTGGAATAAACATATGCATAAAGGCTATACGTGCATGACAAGATTTATATATTCTCTCTCTCTCTCTCTCTCTGTCTCTTTCTCTCTCTTTTGTTCCTGCTACCCACAAGCAGGAAGCCATGGAGCCACCACAGCAGTGTGATGGTTTCAATGGAAGGCCCTGAATGGGGTGAGGTTTGACCTACATATTCTAGCGCTGCAGAAGTATTTCAATTTTTGTAGCACTGGTGTGTACCCGGCAGTAATCCTTGATTACCATGGGGTAGCATGGGAGCCCTTACCATGATCTCAATGGGTGGCGGTAAGTGCATTACACCTTACGAATCCCCCTGAAGTGGCTGCAAGACAAGTGGTTCACTTGCCGCACAGCCATTTCTTTAAGAAAAGGGAAACCTTCCTTTTACCCGCTGTGGTAAAAGGGGGCCTCTGCATGCGTCAAACACACATGCCAGTGCAGGCCCCCTTTTGCCACAGCTTCGTAAGAGGACCCCTAACTGAAGCTATGAATTGCATTCTAAGACAGAGAAAAATGCTTTTGCAAATGTATTTTAAAGGTGTTTTACCCAGCAAGTAAGTTCACAAATTATGTAATACCAGTTATGGAGAGAGTAACATGAAACCAGTGTAGTGGATGCCAAATGTTGGAAAATCATTGTAGCAAACACCAAGCCTTTGACCACATTTATTGTGAACTCTTGCTAAATTCCATAGGGATGACATGAATTAGCCTTTCCTTAATTGCCAGTTGCAGAGAGTCTCCACAGGAAGCTTCTCTTAAGAAAGATTTAAAATTCCATTAGAAGCTATGACAGCATTGCAATTAAGCAGAAGAAAGGTTTGTCTGATCTTTGTCTAAGGTGTTCAGGATAATTGATAATAAAAAGAAAAGCCATTAAGTGTATGATTGATACTGGTACTTTTCTAATTACATCAGGCCTGCACAGTTGAGACAGGTCATGAAACTTGCAGATCTACAGCTACAGGTTTATGAAGGGGAGATAAATAACCACCATTTTAAATATAGTTATTAGACAATATGACTGATAACGAACAACTCCTTTTTCCAAAAGTCATACAGAAGGAATGTTTGCAGTTGAATCTAAAGATGTATTCACATAGAAACATAGAAAAATGAAGGTAGATAAAGATCATATGGCCTACAGTGTCCTATTGGGGATCAAAAACTGCCTAAGTGCTATTCTATAATAATGTATTAAAATGGCTTAGCGTATAATTATTAGAGATCTGTTCATAGGAGAAGGGGTATGGGTTGGTCCTAGGTGGGTCCAGCACTAACTGCTTTCACTGCAGCCACTGTGGGACTCTTTTATTGAAGTACATTAAACTAGTACATATTAAGTGTGGTAGATTTATTTGTTTAGTTAAAATATGTATCAGTCGCACAATCCCACAGTACTTGGCGACAAACAAATTAACATCCATAATAAAAATACAAATCAACTTAACAATGTACAAAAACATAAAATACAATGCAATATATCATTTATAATAAGTAAAAAAAAATGCCTGACTATCACATCAGTGTGCACTATAAAAATAGTTTCTTTCAATGTAGGTTAGAAACTTCATCTAGAAACTATGCCAATCATAAGTTACTTTACGCTAACATCCAAATGCTTGTTGAAACAAGAAAGTTTTTTTAAATTATGTTTAAAGTCAATGAGATGGTTTTTCTATCAAATTCAGATTAGCTGAACTCTGTGCTCTAATAGGTTGGTAAAATCTCAATGTTGCAGCAATAATTGCCTTGAATGAATTCTATTCAAAAAGGTGGTAAATAAATAAATAACCAGAGAGAGACTAATTTATTAAGCACTTTAAACATCAACATTAGTATTTTAAAGGTGATTCTTTACTCAATCGGCAACCAGTGACGCTCCTTCAAAATCGGGGTAATATGACAAGATTGTGACAAACCAAGAACAAACTCTTGCCCAGAATCTGTGCCCAGCATTTGTCCTACATTTAATTCACAGAGCAGACACTTACTGCATGGCATATATTAAATGCAGTGTCAGAGAGAGTGGGAGCACCCACGCCATCAGACACTGCATGCGACATGCTGTGGGCCCACTGAACATAAATGAAAAAGAACTGCCACAGCACATCCCCCCTCTGCATTACACCCTCTGGATCCAATTACCCCAGTCAATATCCCAAACCCAACTGTCTGATCTGATTTCCCAGATCAAAGTCCTGAACCTCCCCCATCAAATGTGAAAGCCCTGACCACTGAGCATAAGCACCTTCCTCCTATACCTTAACCTTCCCACAACCTCCATGACACCCCTGGGTTTGCCATTAATGATTCAAGTGGGCCTGGGTAGGTATGATCCCCCTATGCTCCTGACTTGGATTGTTTTAGGAACCAAAATGATGTCAGTGACCCTTAGTAGTATTCTCATGCTGCTACAGTCAGTTGGCATCCATCTATATAAGAAAAAAGGGAAAATCAGAATGGGGAAATTTGGGGGAAAAAATTAAAACTACAGGGGGGATTAGAATGGGAGGATGTGAAGGAGATATTTTGAGTGCAGAGGGATCAAAATAGGGGGATGTTGGGGAGGTACTTGCAGTCTGTGGGGAGGATCATAAAGGAGGATATTGGAGAGGGAGGTGTGCCACTTCTGCACGTCTTTTTTTAACTGTGAGCAGTAAAACTGCAGATTGATGGTACAAGAAAGCATGGGTGGGCCTGGGCCCACCCAGAAGCGCTACACCCCAACCAAAACATTTCCTCTCTTCCTTCCCTCCAACCTCGCTCCCACATGTCCAGCGCAGTGCCTCTTTTCTTCCCTCCACCCTTGTATGTCCAGCGCCTCTCACCCCTCCTGCAGTTTTGGCATTTCCACATCTTTCTTACCCTCCCCTCCCTTCGCCCCACCACGGTGGCGCTTTCTATTTAATGCTATCATGCTGCCGGGCAGGAGCTCCACACAGTGCGTCAGAGCCTCCCCTCTCTACCACGTCTCACCCATTGATGCAACTTCCTGTTTACACAGGCTGGGCAGGATGTGGCAGAGAGGAAGGCTCTGATGCAGCACTGTGTGGAGTTCCTGCTGGGCGGCAATGATAGTGTGAAGTGCAAGCGCCACGGCAAGGATGGGGGGAGAGTAAGGAAGACACGGAGGTGGCAGTGCTAGAACTGTGGGAGGGGAGAGAGGTGATGGACATGGGGGTTAGAGGGGAAGGAAGGGAAAAGGACCTGGACATGCATGCTTGTGGGTGGGAGGTTGGAGGGAAGGGAGAGAGGTGCTGGGCATGCAAGGAGGTGCTGGAGGGAAGGGATAGAGATGTAGAACTGCGAGGGGAGGGAAGGGAGAGAGTTGCTGGATATGTGGGTAGGAGGGAAGGAAGGAAGAGAGGTGCTGGATATGTGGGAGGGAAGGGAGAGGTGCTGGGTATGCAAGGGGGCTGGAGAAAAGGGAGAGAGATGCTGGATATGTAGGGGGGAGAGAAGGGATAGATGTGCTGGGTGAGTGGGTGGGAGGGAAGGGAGAGAGGTGATGGATATGCAAGGGAGGCTGCAGCAAAGGGAGAGAGGTGATGGATATGCAGGGGGGGGAGTGGAGGGAAGGGGGAGAGATGAGGACCTGCAAGGGGGTTAGAACAAAGGGAGAGAAATACTGGACCTATGAGAGGGGGAGGGGATAGTGTTAGAGGGAAGGGAAGGGAAAGGGATGTTGGATCAAGGAGATAAAGGAATAGGGGGTCAAATGCTGAACCCACAGTGGAGAATGAATCAGATGCATAAGGGGGAAGGGAAGAGAGAGGAGAGTTGCTGGTTGGAGTGGAGTTAGAGAGGAAAGGGACACATTGTTGTGTGGGAGGGAGAAAGGGAACATAGAGAAGTAAAGAGAAACAGAAGGGAGATGATGAGCATTGGATGGGAGCATGGGGACAGGGACACAGGTGAGATGCTGTATTGGGATGGCATATGGGCACAGAGGAGCAATGCCTGACATGGGGGTAGGGAAGAAGATATGGGAATAGAGATACAATGGACACTGGGGGGGGGGGGATATGGAAATAGAGATATAATGGACCCATAGGGGAGATACCAGACAAGGGGGTGAATAGGAACATAGATGGGAGATGCTGGGCATGGGGTACATGGATGCACAAAGGAATGATGATGGATGCGGGGATATGAATATAGGGGAGATGCTGGGTAAGGACAGATATGGACAAAGAGATGGGAGATGGATGGTGGACATGGAGACAGAAAAAATGTCAAATGGACAGGAAAAACACAGGGGAGCAGAAACCAGAGCCTGGGACCAATATGATATGAAAACTAAAATGACCAGGCAACAAAAAGGTACAAAAAATTATTTTTATTTCTATTTTGTGATTAGACTATGTCAGATTTTGCATATGTCAGACATGGCTGGGGCCCAAGGAAGAAATCTGGGAGAGGACCCCAAAGCCCATTACCAGGCTACACCTTCTTCAGCTTCTGGCAGGCTTGGGGCTCTCTCTGACCAGAGAGCCAAGCACAATTGCCCTATTTTTACCCCCCCCCCCCCCCCAAAAAAAAAAAAAAAAACAAACCACCATCCCTGGTATGTGATACCTTTATATTTTGCACAGGAGGAAGTGCCTTTCTTTTTTGTTTCTCTAGTGTTGTACTACATGGAAGGTCTGGTTTCTTGGGGTTTCAGTTTAATTTATGTTAAAAGAGTTTGTGGTCACTTATTCTGTATTTGGCTTTTGTGTTCTGTGTGTGTGACCCCGAGGTATTCAGTCACCATAAAGTTTTTATGTAGCATTCTGTAGTAATTTGGCTTGTTCAGTTTTCTCGATAGATGTATCAATATTTTAGGGTTGCACTGTAATATTTGGGACACTATCTTTTCATAGGTAGGATTCTTACTTTGGAAGTTAGTGCTGGCATGATAAATTTGCTCTAGATTCTGAGTGAATTTATGCTTATAGATTTTTAAAAATTACTTTACAATATGTCTATTATTGAGATTACCAAAATTTCTTTGTATGGTGAGTTTTATGGGAAAATGTCCTTGCTATGCTCTGCATCCATTGTTGATGGAAGGCCATGAGGTTCTCTGGATGCGGAATGTGTTTGGCTTTCAATACCATATGTGTGTTGGAGGGCCGTGGCTCAATGGGGCCTGAAGAAAAGTGCAGTCTCTTGTACAGTCTCTTGTACTTCCTTTAGCTCTCAATTGGCCACTGAAGCCTGCACTGCTACCCTCATTGAAGTAATTGGGAGTAAGGTAGAGGTGGAGCATTGGATGGGGTAGGGGCAAAGCATGGGTGTATTAGGTGACTTTTTTTTCTCTTTCAAAAAGTTGGCAACTCTAGTGCCCACCCATCCAAATTGTTGGCCCACGCAAAAATTGCCTTCTGGTGCAGACTATACAGGATTGGTTAGATTTAAGAGTGTGTTCAATTACAAGTTTAGTTGGTTAGCTGAAGATGAACATATGGAAAAATTTAACCAGTTAAATTTAGGGGCCCTTTTACTGTGCTAGTAAGTGGGCAAAGCGCACCAAACTAGGGTATTTTGTGCACACACAGGGCCAGATTCTATATATGGCGCTATGTTACATATGTTAAACTGGGCTCACGCCCAATGTAACGCATGCAACATATTGAGTAATGAGCCAGTCAGCACTGATAATTGGGTGATAACAACCAATTATCTGCACTAACTGGCAATAATTAGGATTGTTTATATGGGACATGCAGGTTGTGAACCATAAAATAACTTTGCAACAGTAACTGAGAATTAGGAGCACAGCTATGCCTCTGTGAACAGGCTATGAACAGGTTAAGAATCACTGAGAAGCTAAATCATAAGAAATTATACAGAATGTGAGTCTCATGTCAGCTTGCTCCTTCTGTTGGAGACACAGGCAGATATGGAGTCATAACAAAGATATGTGTGGCAAGAGAATACTATAATGTAAGAGGGAAAATTTGCTGTTGACCATGAGAAGCAGATAATGAAGGAGACAAAACTTTAGTTGCTGGGAAGATGGTTTTTGCAAAGTAGGATAATCTTACTGACCTTACTTATTATAAACAAATATGTTATGAAGAACTTTGTTTCTGTAAAGACAGAATTTGCTAGAATGGGCTGGAATATGAAAGAAATGCTGATTTTGTACTTCTAATACTAGTCTATGAGAGAAAAGAGTATAAAATGAGAATTATGGAGAGAGACAACCAGAGAGCTAATGTCAGAGGTCACGTTTGTGTCCTGGCTGCTGTCTCATATGAGAATTAATTTATATTATGTAGTCAAAATTGTACTCCTGATTGGTAAGTGTAATAAACAATTATTGATTATTCTCATATTATTACTATAGCCTTCTGTGTCTTTCTGTCTCTCCACCTGGTGGTGGTAGGACCATATTCTCTGGAGTGCTGGACATTTCAGCTTGCAGGTAAATAGTACCTTTATACCTGGGAGAGGGCAGAAAGATAAACAGGATTTACACGCATAGGGTATTCTATAACAATGTGCGTGTAAATCCTAATGTGTTTACATATTTGGAGGCATAGATAGGGGCGTTTCTGGGGATGTTCCCAAATATTACGTGCATTCAAATAGAATATGGCCAAACTGTGCCTAACTCTAGGCAAAGGAATTTAAGCCTACAATTAGGCATGGTTTATGCCTAAGCACGATTCTATAAAGGACACATAATCTTTATAGAATCCAGCTATTGATTTTTAAGCACCACTAATAGAATATATACCTAAACTAATTTTGAGCTCAGCCCTGAAAGAGGCATTTTTCTATTTGTTGATTTTCTGGCCATGTGCTAATGTTAGCATTAGCGCACAGAAGGAAGAAAGTAGAAGCTGAGCAAAAGACGATCCACCACAGGAAATGTTGCTTGAACACACATTATTCACAGCCTTGGTGTAGGGACCCGACATGGTCTATGTTGCGGCGGAACAAATCGCTTGCCTCAAGGGTCACAATCAAACTCTCTTAAATCAAAGAAAGGCGTCTAAAATGCTGGAAAACAAATGCTTGTACAACGCAGGGAAGCAAAGAAGACAATCAGCATTGATAAAATGGAGCAGCCTGAAAACAGCCACCTCATCATTTAGCATTTGTGCTTCAGCATTTTAATACACTTTTTTTTTGTTGTTTTCAGAGAGTTTGATTGTGAACCCTAAAGCAGGCGGATTGTTCTGCTGAAAGACGGACCGTGTCGGGTCCCTATACCGATGCTGTGAATAAAGTGTGTTTAAGCAACATTTGCTGTGGTGAATCATACATTTGCCAGCCTCTACTTTCTTCCATCTGTGCTACGTTCATAGAGGTTTTCCTGTTTACTGTGCCTAAGATGTAAAAACTAGTATATCCTGCATTAGACCATGTCCCCTGCATTAAGCACACATTAGCAGTTAATATATCTTAGTAAAAGGGCCCTTTGATGAGTTCACTTCACCACTCAGTGTTGTTTTTTTAAAGTTTAGCCCTGTATGCTTATACATTTCAGACAAAATGCAAGTAGCATGTATCTCTTCATGATACCATGGACAGGCTGCCTCGATCTATGCTCTTTCTACAATGAAAAGAAAGAGGGTTTTAAAGAAGGGTTTTAAAAGAAATCTGAATTTACTCACCTACTTAAAATTATAGACACCTCTAGGGCTGGTACAGCGAAAGAGCTGTGAGATTTATGCTCTTGGTTAGCTGTCACCCCCAAAGCTACCTTTTTTAGTGTTAAATGGATGACTACGTTGAGGTTTTAATTGACTCCTGATCTTTTCCATGTAGTCAGGGCACCATCACTTCTTTGGATTCTATCTGTTTGAAGATAAATAGTTCTCTGGAACAGAGGAAAGTACAGCTTGTTACAAATCATTCTATTTTGGGTTTGTTTAAATCATGCCTGCTGCATCTGTTTGAAGTCTTCAATATTGTTACCTCCTGAAGAACAAGCGAATAGGTGGTTGGCAGCAAAAGAATTCTACTTGCAATTAAATATGAAGTGGACATCTCTTGCATCTTCAGGGAGGTCTCCTCAGGGAAAGGGAAAAAGACAGATCCTAATTTATCACAACCTCCCAGTTCACATGAAGGATAGGTTTTAACTTTTTTTTTCTTGCTCTAGAAACACTGAAAGTCCTGAAATTATCTGATCATGAAAGTGAATGATTTATCTCTCCCTCATGGCCCTGAGCAATATTTCCTTTCTCAGCTTATAATTGGAGTTAAAATGAAACCCCTGTTATGATGATTGGCTCAGTTTAACCCATTATGACAGATTTAGGTAAAGCATTACCTAAATCCACAGCTGAATATCCTGTTGCATTCATGTAGTAAACAAAATGCAGATGGATTATGATTATTATTAAGATGGAATTTGTTGTATATAAAAGAAATCATTCAGTACACTAAAACTTACCAAGATAATTAGTAATGTGATTCTATAGACAACAAGGTATGACAACCTACATGTCAGCAGCACAGGACAAGGTTTGTATAAAAGCTATTTGATTCTTGGCTCTAGCAGTGCCGTAGCGAGGGCTAACGGCACCCAGGGCGGGTCGCCGCTGTGCACCCCCCCGGGTGCAGCACGGCACGACCCCCCCTGCGGTGCACCCCCCTGGACCGCAACCCCCCCGGACCGCATTGTTACCTGCGGGAGGGCCGATCCGCCCCGAGTGCACGTCACTAGGAGCTGCGTCGGCCCCGCTGGTTCCCTGCTCTCTCTGCCCCGGAACAGGAAGTAACCTGTTCCGGGGCAGAGAGAGCAGGGAACCAGCGGGGCCGGCACCCCCCCGAGCGCTTGCACCCGGGGCGGACCGCCCCTCCCGCCCCCCTTCCTACGCCACTGGGCTCTAGTGTATTGTGAGATGTCAGTTCAAGGGTTGACTGCTTTCAAAATCTGAGGAGCTTGTTGAACTTCACCTGGAGTATGCCCCAGGGATTGTAGAATGCTTCCTTTGTTTATCAAATAAAATGTATCTTTTATCTTCTTTTTACTGATATGTCAATAGTCTGTCTTGGAACCTCAGTGAGGATACAGTGCATTCTAATGTCATAGACAATTTCTTCTGTTTTTGTTTAAGGGAGTTAGAATGGTTCCCCTTACTAAAACGTTTACACAGGTTCTCCACCCTTCCTTAGGGGTGCTGTCTACCTTGTTGCTAGATGTGGTCTAGTTGGACTTCAGCAACGTCTTTGACATGATTCCTCAAAGGAGGCTAGTGAACAAAATGAGCAGGCTGAAGTTAGGACTCAAAGTGGTGAGCTAGATTAGAAATTGGTTGACTGACAGGCATCAGAGAGTGGTAGTGAATGGAATTCACTCAGAGGAAAAGAAGTTGATTAGCAGAGTGAACCAAGGATCAGTATTGGGGCCAATTCTATTCAACATTATTTGTAAGTGGCATTGCCGGATTAGAAGGGAGCAGTTATTGTGATGGCAAGATTGGAATGGATGAATGATATGTGATTTTAATGAAGCACGAGCACAATATACCCCAAGGGAAGTGAAATAACTGTGTGAATATATGTGTATATCGCATTGTGGGTTGGTTTATGTAAGATATGTGGGGGAAGTGAGATCAGGGTGTCATGAACTAACATATACCTCCTTTAGGTTCAAACAAATGTTGTATTGTATGTTCTAATATCTATGTATTAGTTTAAAAGGCCCATTTCGGTAGGCAATGAAACGGGTGCTAGCAAGGTAATCCCCCCCGCAGCGTCCTTCCTGTCTCCCCTGCCCCCCCTGCAGCCACCCATCTGGTCTCAGGACCCCCTCCCCACCAACCCTCCTCTGCCCCTGCAGCCACCCATGTCCAGCAACTCTCCTCTCCCCCTGCCCCCCTGCAGCCACCCATGTCCAGCAACCCTCCTCTCCTTTCCCCTTGCCCCCCCTGTAGCCACCCATGTCCAGTGACCCACCTCCCTCCCCTGCCCCCCCTGCAGCCACCCATGTCCAATGACCCTCTCCTTTCCCCTTGCCCCCCTGTAGCCACCCATGTCCAGTGACCCTCCTCTCCCCCTGCCCCCCCTGCAGCGTCCCTTCCATCTCCCCTGCAGCCACCCATCTGGTCTCAGGACCCCTTCCCCACCTCCCTCTTCCCTGTCCACCCCTGCAGCCATCCATGTCCAGCGACCCTCCCCTCCCCCCTCGGTGCATGACCCAAACCCCTACCCCCCCTCGGGCACATCAACCCCCTTGCCACCCGCAGCCACCAATACTAATGCTGTCCGTCCGCTGCTGCATCTCCTGTTGAGCAGCGGCGGCCGGTACAAAAAGAAAAAAGCCAAAAAAGATTTTAAACCTGAAACACGGCTCCATAGACAGCCATCTGGCATTGGCTGTCATCTCTGCAGCCGCTCCTCCTCTCCCCTCTGACGTTGCTGCATTCCTCTGGGGTCTTCCTGCAGGGGCAGTGACGTGGAGGGGAGAGGAGGAGCGGCTGCAGTGACGACAGCCAATGCCAGATGGCTGTCTACGGAGCCGCGTTTCAGGTTAAAAATCTTTTTTTGGCTTTTTTCTTTTTGTACAGGCCGTTGCTGATCCACAGGAGAAGCAGCAGCGGCCGGACAGCGTTAGTATTGGCGGCTGCGGGTGGCGAGGGAGTTGATGTGCCCGAGGGGGGGTAGATGCTTTGGTGATGTGCTGGGGGGAGGGTCTTGGGTGATGCATCGAGGGGGGGTAGGGGCTTGGGTGCTGTGCTGGGGCGGAGGGGCTTGGGTGTTGCGCCGAGGGGGGGCACTAAGAGCTGATTGGTAGGCAGGGGGAGAAGTAGGGAAACACGCGGAGCGTGTTTCCATACTCCCCCCCCTGCCTGGCTCGCGGTTTTGCAGGGCAGGGGTTTGGGTGTTGCGCCGAGGATGGGGCACTGACAGCTGTTTCCCAGGCAGGGGGAGAAGTAGGGAAACACTACTCCTCCCCTTGCCTTGGAATCAGCTGTCAGTGACATCACTGACGTCAGTGCATTCTAAACTGCCTAGCAGACCACCTCTAAGGGAGCCACAGTACCAGGCACATTAGAATGTTGGAGGTGAGAATTATTATATAGGATTGGATGGTAATATGGAATGCACCATAATGTATGGGCGAAGGTTTGAGCTCAAGCCTAACAGTATTTAATGTGAGTAGTTTATGACCTATACATATTTATTATAGATATATGCATACACTGGTGATAAAGATCTACTTGGGCTCAGCTGTATGTACATACACAAATATTAGGAGGTGGAACATTGTATGTGCAATGATGGTTCCACTGTGACACCACCACATATTCCTCTTGAGGATATAATGGGTGTAAACGGTATGGTCCGAGCACATTTAAAACACTTTATAATATTTATAGCATTTTATGTTTAAATCTGTTTATTGAGCATCGTAAAACTTGTACATAATCACAAATCAAACCACAAAGATAGTATATCTAACTCATAACAATGTTCCCATGCATTTTACATTTTCACTCCATCGCCCTTCCCCTTCCCTACACTCAGATACATATAATAAAGTATATCTCATAACGCTTCAACATTGCCGACATACAACTGCTCCATACCCTCCAGAGAACCAAATTGTCGGTATCCCAATACCTAACCTCTTGGTATCAACTATACACCAAACTTCTTATTGGCAGGAACTTTTATGCCATTCATTGTAAGATGCTGCAAAGGGCCTTCACTCTTATGACCCTTTGGCTACCAGGTCGCCTCTGTGGTGTTTGTTCTGGCATCTGAATGGTCAGAATACGAACCCTAAACCCTCCCCCCCCCCACCTTCCCCTCCCTCCCTACCCTTGCCATGTAATAAGACCTGACCCAATGCAAGTGGCCTCACAAATGTAACGTGATCCTTAATCTATACCCATCTGACACAGCGAGATTCGACCTACCCCTCTCTTACATAGTTCTAAGTGCAGTCAAAAATTCAATATGAAGCTTCTCTCCCGTGAGGGCAAAGTCATCCATAAAGGTTCCCATTGCTTTCGAAACTGTTGCCCAGGTACACTATCCCATGTTTTAACCTGGCATCGATCTGTTCTCATTTGGACAATCATCTGAGATCTCCAAAATGCCAGAGATGGTCCCAGTTCTGATGTCCAGGATTTTAAAATGGATGTAAGCCCAAAATAAACAGCCATTTGTGTATATCCTTTAAATCCTGCTGGCGGTGAAAAAGTGTAACTATTTTTAAAAAAGATTATTAAGGGATCTGTCAACATTGTACATCCCCACTGACGATCAATCGCCTGCAAGAGCCCTCCCCAAAACTGTTGCACTCGTGCGCAGCGCCAAAACATATGACCCAAAGATGCATTAGCGCTTCCACATTTGGGGCAGGAACCATCACAGTTAGTGATCATCTTAGAAGCTCTCCTGGGGGGTATATACATTCATAACAGAATTTTATACATACGTTCCCTCTGTGGAATCGAGATCCTCATAGAATATAACTGTTTTATAAAGGATTTACATAATTCTTCAGTCACCTCACAGTTCAAGTCCTCCCTCCAGCCACGGACCAAGCGTGCATAATCTATCTCAGACGATGTTTCCCTCAATTGCTGAAGATGAAACTTGAGTGGCACAGACATCCGTGCCCCCAAGGAATACATTTCTGCTAACACTTCTTGGACGTCTTCAGTTAAATCCGTCCAGCATAGGGAGGATACATAATGGTGTAATTGAAAATAAGCAAAATGATGACTTGTCTCCGCCCCCAACACTTTCGTTAATTCTGAAAGGGGCTTTAACCTCCCCTCCTCTGTGAGCACATGAGATAAGTATATTAACCCCTTCCTGGCCCAACATATAAACACTCCTCTACCCTGACCTGGGGGGAAGCTGGATTATCACAAATGGCCAGCCATGGAGTGGTCTTACCCGAAAATTGATGTCTTCTACAGATCCATCTCCAAGTGGCTCTCAGAGCTGGTAACAGAGGATGATGTGCTAGTGCGTGTGGTGGCATCCCTCTCCCCCCGTGCAAAAGACTACTAAAATGCCAACCCGGGAACCACCTAACCTCCGCCTGTGTCACAGAAAATTCAGAGGTACCCCGGAACCAGTCATTGATGTGTCGCATTCCACATGCCACCGATAAGGTCTTTATACTGGTCAGGCCCATCCCACCACAATCTCTAGTCGATGTGAGAATGGACATCGGGAGTCTGGGCCTTTCCCCCTGCCAAAGATAACGTTGAATAAGGCGATTCAAACTCTTTTCCTCTGTTCCCTTCAGAAATACTGGTAATTGTTGAAATAAATATAGCCACTTGGGGGCGATCAGCATATTAAACAGTGCTACTCGCCCCCACAATGACAGTGGCAGTCCTTGCCAGAGTGTCAGTTTCCGCTTTGTCAGCTCAATCATTGGTTTAACATTACATGAGTAAATCATTTTTAAATCTCTGGGGAGGAGAACGCCTAAATATTTCAATTCCCTGTCCACCCACCGCAAAGGAAAATTCCCCTTCCACCCAAGTTGTACTGTCTCGTCTAGGGCCATTGCACAAGATTTTTGTAGATTTAAGGAAAAGCCGGAAAGCCTGCCAAATTCTTTTATTTTAGACAAAGCCTTCCGCAAGGAAACCTGCGGATTCGACAACATCATCATAATGTCATCCGCATACGCCAGCGTTTTAACTATTTCAGAGCCAATATCCACCCCCGCCACCTCTGTAGAGCTGTTCAACACTCTGATTAAGGGTTCTAGAAAAAGATCGAACAATATAGGGGACAAGGGGCACCCCTGTCTAGTTCCCCTACATATGGGAAACCAGTCCGATCTACCCCCATTTACTGCAATTTGTGCTCCTATTCCAGTATATAATATTTTTATGGCTTTCCGGAACCCTTCCGGCACTTCCATCCACTGCAATAAGTGAAAAAGGTATTTCCAACCCACATTGTCGAAAGCCTTAGAGGCGTCCAGACTGACCAACACCGCGGGACCCCCACCAGAGACACTCCTGGCCATTGCCAATAGAATTCTGCGAACGTGTAGCACCGAGTGTCTCTTCAGGACAAACCCCACCTGCGCCGTACTCACCACTCCAGGGAGATGGCCAATCAATCTATTTGCCATCATCTTAGATAAAAGCTTGATGTCCACATTTATCAGAGATATGGGCCTATATGACTCTGGATCTTCTGATGATTTACCAAGTTTAAGGAGCATAACTATTAGGGCTGTATTTTCATGTGGCGGGAACTTTCCAGTGTCAAGCACTGCATTATAATACTCCAACAAGGACCTCAACAGTTGAAGATGCATAGTTTTATAAAATTCCCCCAAAAAGCCATTAATCCCAGGGGAAGAATTTAATTTCAACCCCTTTATTGCCATCTGCAGTTCCTTAGGTTGGAAGGGGCAGCCAGAACTTCTTGTGCCTCCGTAGTAAACTTCACCATCCCTGCCCTTTCCAGAAAAGCTACCGCCTCTTCTTTATTCGGGGGGCTCCTGTGCGCGTATAAATGTTGAAAATACTCTTTAAATATCTGCAAAATTTCCTCTGTGCGATTTGTTACTCGCCCCTTTGCATCTTTTAGAGCTCCTATGGTCCTATTACCCTTCCAAGATTTTACCATATGGGCCAAGAGCCCACCCTGACGGTCTCCATGCCGGTAAAACCTATATCTCTGAAAAACCAGCTGTCTTTTGGTCTGTTCATGGATCAAGGAATTGAGAGTTACTTGTAAGGATAGATAGTTTTCTCTGTTAACCTGAGAAGGGGATTCTAATAATGCACGCTTGGCCCATCGCAGCCGCCCAGTTAGATTCATGATGTTTGCCGCTACTTTTTTACATCTCGTGGCTGTGTACTGAATAATGTCTCCTCTCAGAACGGCCTTTGCTGTGCACCAAAATAGCTTCGGGTCCTCCCTGTGCTGCTCATTGTGAAGGGAGAACTCATCCCACTTCCCCTGTAAGTATTTAAGAAACTCTGGGTCTTTGACTAAATAATTTGGAAATCGCCAATACTTTATGGGATGACAATCCCCAGGCGCCTCCAGAGCTACCCATATCGGCGCATGGTCAGAGATCACCACCTGTTCTATCTATGCCTCCGAGATCTCTGAGAAAAGATTGGCTGAGACAAACACATGATCTAAGCGTGCCCAGGAGTCATGTGCCCTCGATCTGTGAGTAAAATCCCTTTCTTCCGGGTGCAATGACCTCCAAGTGTCAATTAATCCTAAAGAGGTGACAAATGTCGACAGGATCCCTGCCCCCCCTTTATTCAAAGCCCCTTGTGCTCTACTTCCAGTGCTATCCAGGGCAGGGTCCAACAAGGCATTCATATCACCCGCAATTATTAAGGTCTTTCCTTGAAATGGTACTAGATCCTTAAGAAGGTTAGGGAAGAACCCCAATTCCTGGGGAGTAGGTCCATAAAGAGATAACAGATATACCTCCCTGCCCTGCAAACAGAGCTTCACCAACAGATATCTTCCCCTGTCATCAGCCATGATCTTCTCTACTGAGCAAACCAAGGACCGTCTAAACAAAATCGCTACCCCCCCTCTATGAGCTCCTGAGGAGGTCCATTCTATCTGCCCCACCCACGTCCTCTCCAACTTTTTATGTTCCTCACCAGATAATCTAGTTTCTTGGAGACAAGCAACATCCGCATGAAGCCGGTTCAGATGTGCCAGAATTTTCTTTCGCTTTATCGGGGAGGAAATTCCCCCCACATTCCAAGATATTATCTTACATGAAGAAGAAACAGTTGTCTATAAAGCCCACCTGTGAATCATGTTTGTGTATATGTATCGAGACCGGGAGCCCAGCCCTCCCCCCAGCCTCGCAAATCTCAAACCCCCACCGTGCCAGCACCAAAACTTTCCCACTTGCATACACTCAGAGCATTGATATATTACGTTGCTCCCCTCTCCCACCCTACCCATCCTATCCACCCCCCTCTGCCCAAAATCTTCCATCCCCCCCAACCCATCCTTTCCAACTTCCCCACCCTCTCACCCTTTGCCCTTGCCACATGTAACAAACATGTACATGTGATGAGCCTAAACCCATCCAAGAAATCACATACATGCGAGGACCCCCGCTCCCCCCCCCCCAATACTTTCAACATCAGCAAAACATCATCTATTACATAAAGCATATCAGCAAACATGTCCTCACATTTAGCGTTACAAGTTCAGTGAATCAAATCTTCCATTCCACGATCACCAGCTTTACATCTGATTCCAAACCCCGACTTGTCTTCAGGTAGCCTCCCTCTTCTCCTCGATGGCCTTGTTAACAAACTCTGAGGCCATCGCCACGGATTCAAAAATATTCCATTTGCCTTCTCGCTGGATTTTCAGGACTGCCGGGTAGCTCAGCATGAAATGGATCTTCTTGTCTGCTAACTTAGAACACAGAGGATGAAACCGCTTTCTGCGTTCCTGAACTCCTGCCGAATAGTCTGGAAAAATCAAAATCCTGTTGCCATCATAGTTCAAAGTCTTTCGCTTCGCTTTATAGCCTCGTAGGATTTCCTCCTTATGAAGATAATTATGTATTTTCACAATTGCAACTCGGGGCCTGGCCTTGTCAGCTTGCTGTCTGCCGATCCTGTGTGCCCGTTCTAGGCAAAGTGCACCATTACTATCTGACAAAGCAAATTCTTGTTTCAGCCACGCTTCCAATATCGGTCCCAGGTTTCTTTCTGCAACAGATTCAGGGAAGCCCACTATCCTTAAATTAGAACGACGGGCTCTGTTTTCCAGCTCTTTGATCTTGTTGTTTTGTTGCTGTAATTGGAGCGCCATATCTTTCAGCTTTGGTTCGGCGGTATAGAAAAGGTGATTACGACAAAATGAGAAAAATGGTGAAAAAAAGACTGAAAGGAGCAGCTCGCAGAGTAAAAAACTTGCATCAGGCGTGGATGCTGTTTAAAAACACCATCCTGGAGGTTCAGGACAAATATATTCCACGTATTAGAAAAAAGGGAAAAAAGACTAAACGTCAGCCGGCGTGGCTAAACAGTAAGATAAAGGAAATCATTAGAGCCAAAAAACAATCCTTCAGAAAGTGGAGAAGAGAACCAACTGAAAGTAACAGGATAGATCATAAGGAATGCCAAGCCAAATGCAAAGCGGAGATAAGGAGGGCAAAAAAGGACTTTGAGAAGAAATTAGCGTTAGAAGCAAAAATACATAGTAAAAATTTTTTTAGATACATTAAAAGCAGGAAACCGGCCAAAGAGTCGGTTGGGCCGCTGGACGAAAATGGTGTTAAAGGGGCGATCAAGGAGGACAAAGCCGTAGCGGAGAAATTAAATGAATTCTTTGCTTCGGTCTTCACCGAGGAGGATTTGGGGGGGACACCGGTGCCGGAAAGAATATTTGAAGCGGGGGAGTCGGAGAAACTAAACAAATTCTCTGTAACCTTGGAGGATGTAATGGGTCAGTTCAGCAAGCTGAAGAGTAGTAAATCACCGGGACCTGATGGTATTCATCCCAGAGTATTAATAGAACTAAAAAATGAACTTGCGGAGCTACTGTTAGAAATATGCAATCTGTCCCTAAAATCGAGTGTAGTACCGGAAGACTGGAGGGTAGCCAATGTTACTCCGATTTTTAAGAAGAGGAGATCCGGGAAATTATAGACCGGTGAGTCTGACGTCGGTGCCGGGCAAGATGGTGGAGGCTATTATTAAGAATAAAATTGCAGAGCATATACAAAAACATGGACTGATGAGACAAAGTCAGCACGGATTTAGTGAAGGGAAGTCTTGCCTCACCAATCTAATGCATTTTTTTGAGGGGGTAAGCAAACATGTGGACAATGGGGAGCCGGTTGATATTGTATATCTGGATTTTCAGAAGGCGTTTGACAAAGTGCCGCACGAAAGACTCCTGAAGAAATTGCAGAGTCATGGAATCGGAGGTAGGGTATTATTATGGATTAAGAACTGGTTGAAAGATAGGAAGCAGAGAGTAGGATTGCGTGGCCAGTATTCTCAGTGGAGGAGGGTAGTTAGTGGGGTCCCGCAGGGGTCTGTGCTGGGTCCATTGCTTTTTAATGTATTTATAAATGACCTAGAGATGGGAATAACTAGTGAGGTAATTAAATTCGCCGATGACACAAAATTATTCAGGGTCGTCAAGTCGCAGGAGGAATGTGAACGATTACAGGAGGACCTTGCGAGACTGGGAGAATGGGCGTGCAAGTGGCAGATGAAGTTCAATGTTGACAAGTGCAAAGTGATGCATGTGGGTAAGAGGAACCCGAATTATAGCTACGTCTTGCAAGGTTCCGCGTTAGGAGTTACGGATCAAGAAAGGGATCTGGGTGTCGTCGTCGATGATACGCTGAAACCTTCTGCTCAGTGTGCTGCTGCGGCTAGGAAAGCGAATAGAATGTTGGGTGTTATTAGGAAGGGTATGGAGTCCAGGTGTGCGGATGTTATAATGCCGTTGTATCGCTCCATGGTGCGACCGCACCTGGAGTATTGTGTTCAGTACTGGTCTCCGTATCTCAAAAAAGATATAGTAGAATTGGAAAAGGTACAGCGAAGGGCGACGAAAATGATAGTGGGGATGGGACGACTTTCCTATGAAGAGAGGCTGAGAAGGCTAGGGCTTTTCAGCTTGGAGAAGAGACGGCTGAGGGGAGATATGATAGAAGTGTATAAAATAATGAGTGGAATGGATCGGGTGGATGTGAAGCGACTGTTCACGCTATCCAAAAATACTAGGACTAGAGGGCATGAGTTGAAGCTACAGTGTGGTAAATTTAAAACGAATCGGAGAAAATTTTTCTTCACCCAACGTGTAATTAGACTCTGGAATTCGTTGCCGGAGAACGTGGTACGGGCGGTTAGCTTGACGGAGTTTAAAAAGGGGTTCGATAGATTCCTAAAGGACAAGTCCATAGACCGCTATTAAATGGACTTGGAAAAATTCCGCATTTTTAGGTATAACTTGTCTGGAATGTTTTTACGTTTGGGGAGCGTGCCAGGTGCCCTTGACCTGGATTGGCCACTATCGGTGACAGGATGCTGGGCTAGATGGACCTTTGGTCTTTCCCAGTATGGCACTACTTATGTACTTATGTACTTATGTACTTATTCCATGCGTCTTCTGTAGTAGACATGCGGTTTTCCAAATCAAGCGTGCGCCTTGTTAATTCCGCTATTATTGTGTCCAACTTACTCATTTGGCCTGCCAGTGCCTCGAATCTCGGTTCCAAATCCAAACCCACCGCCTTGACTATTTGGGCCACTTGTTGCTCCGTGAACTCAAGATTAGATCCCGCTGCTGCGGCCGCCATCTTGGGTTCCGCGTCAGGCGTCGCAGTTCTCCCTTTTTCAGTTTTAGTGTTTTTTCGTGCAGATCCTGCCGGCATCGAAACCAGGAACTGGTCCATCCACTATTTGGACACTGATTTCGAGTGTCTCACCGCTTCTCAGCGAGATCCGATTCCCGTAACTTGAAAGGAAGGAGCGGGGGCCCCGGAGCACAACTACTTTGCAGCCGTTGCTCTCACTGCATCACATGATCTCCCATATTTATAGCATTTTAAAGTGCATATATAAAAAAAAAGGTAAATTTATTTTGAACCCAAGTTTATTATATTGTCACTATTCTATAACAACACATGTACCTGCTAGTAATGCTCATGATATGCCCATGCCCTGCTCATATGTATGCCCTCTTTGCAGTTCTGGAGTACAGAATTTATTCACAAACTTTATAGAATAGGGGCATAATGGAGTTGCATATGTCAGTGCAAATTAATGCCAATTAGTGCTTGTTAAAATCAATTATTGATAAATATAGCTAATTAAGTGCCAATTACTTCGTTATCTCTGAGATATGCTAATGTTTATAAAATCAATGAAAGCTTTTCTTTTTCAAAAATTGCTCATGTGAATTTTATACTGTTAGCTGATGTGGAGGGGCATTTTCGATATGATGTCTCAATCCAGCTTTGGATGTTTTGCTGAAAATGTCCAAAAATCACCTGGTGAACATGGCCATTTTTGAACCTGAAAAATGTCTTTTTGTTTCAAAAATGACCATTTCCTAGGTGTTTTAGATGTTTTCCTCCAGATTCTATATAACAAGCCAATCAGTAATGATAACTGGCAGATAACAATTAATTATCACCAATTGGCAATAATGTATGCATGCTTCTTTTTAGGCTATTCTAAAAAGATATGTGCATAAATCATAATGAGCATAGTTGAAAAGGGGGTACAGCTATTGAACGAGTGTGTGCGTGTTGGGGGCATTACTTGAATTTATGTTCATTGATATGGAATTCAAGGGAATACACCTACATTTAGGCATGGGTATTTACACCAGGTTTTCACTGGTGTAATGGTCATGCCTAAATTAAGGAGTATTCCCCCAGGTATGTGCTATTCTATAAAGCACATCTTAATGTAGATGGGATTTATAGAATGTGCTTATATTTTAGATGTTATTTGCAGATCAAGCCCTTTGTACTCAGTGCATTTTTCTTTTGTGACCATTAAAAAAAAGTCCAAGGGAAAATACACAAAAACAAGCCATTGGAACATTTGGGGGCAAGCAGTCTTAGTAGATTGGCACCACAGACATCCCAGCAGAGCATTGGAGCACCCTAGGGGGATGCTGCAGTCCATAGGAGCCAACTTTTCAAAATGATTGGGGGTGCTGAATTTTTTTTTTTTTTTTACTGGTGGTGCATTCCCCCTCCCCCTTCCCCCTTGATCCCCTCCCTCTCCCCTCGTCCCCCTCCCTCTCATCCCCTCCCTCTCCCCTGCCCCCCCCACCTCCCTCTGAGTTCCAGGCCTCCTCCCTCCCTTCGAGATTTAGGCCCCCTCCCTCCAAATTTTAAGTCATCTGAAAACCCACCTTTTCACTGCTGCTTTTAGCTCCTAGCCGCCCACTACTCAATTGTCCCTTCCTTCCTTCTCACCCATTACTTCCCTCACCCGTAACTGTCTTGTCTGTCTGTATTATTTAGATTTTAAGCTCTTTTGAGCAGGGACTGTCTCTTTGTGTCATGTGTTCAGACTGCGTGCATCTGTTAGTGCTATACAAATGTTAATAATAATATACAGGCAAATATGCTGTGGCTGGCCCCTACTCGACCTTATATGTATTTTTCAAACGTTTTCATGTTCACCAGAGATCCTTATAAAGAATTTTTGAACACAGCTGGCATGGACATCTCTATATTCCCTTCTCCAGTCTAAAATGGGCTTATTTATGTCTACACACCTGAAAAAAATAACCTTACCTATGTCGTCTGGGCTGGGCTGGCACCTTTCCCTGTACCTCGTCCTCTCTGGTTCTCTCTCAATCTCTGCCTTTCAATCCGGGCTGCCGGTAAGCACACTCGTGACCCAGTGACCACACAGCAGCTGCCTTCACACTCCCGAGTTCTCCCTCTGCTGCCTGCAGCATCCCGCGATTCCCGCCATTGCGGGACAGGAAACTGCTGCAAACTTGGGGCGGGCCTGGAAGTTGAAACAATGAAGCTGTGCAGGGCAGGCCATGGCAGGGATCATGCAGGGACTGGAGCGGGAGCCGGCCCAGGACACGGGAGGGAGAGGACAGGAGGACCGAGGACATGATCATGCTGTCACGCGCGGTGCCACCGGCCCACCCCACCACTGCCTAAGTTTGGGCTTCTTCGGCGACGGCGGCTCCACTCTGGGACCGGAAGCTCCTCTGTGCTCTGCCTCTCTGTTGCAGCACGATGATGATTGATTGATCATCCCGCCTATGCAGGACCGGAAACTGAACAGAGCAGAGCCAGAGGGAAAGCTTCCGACGGCAAAGGCAGTGTCTGCACACTGAGAGTCAGTCCTGACGGAGCATTGAAGGAAGGAGCCAGGTAGGAGGCACAGCGGTACAGCAGGGCAAGGAGTCGGGAGTCGGGACAGACAGTGCAGGGAGGGAGCGGTCACGTGCCACTGCCAAATTATTGGGGGTGCTTGAGCACCCACAGCACCCATGGAGTCGGCGCCTATGCTGCAGTGGACTTCACATGAAAGGTTTCAGGGACATATCTCATTGTTACCCCCTTATATTGTATGGGGAGCCCTCCAAAATTCACCATAAACCTACTGTACCCAACTGTACACTACTACAACTGTCCTTACATCTGCAGGTGTCACCTATATGTGGGTACAGTTTTTGGTGGGTTTTGAAGGGCTGACACTTTCCACCACAAGTGTAACAGTTAGAGTGGGATATGGACCTGGAACCCTTTCTCTCCAGTGCACTAATTGGACTGGCCATAAAATTTGAAGCTATCAGAGAGCCTGGTATATACTGTTTCTTTCACATCTTTGAGGGGTGGGAGGGGATCATGCCTTAATCCCTCCAGTGGCCATGTGGTCATTTAGGGTACCTTTTTCTGACTTAGTCATTATAAAACCAATTCTAGACCAAGACATCTAAATTGTAGCCCTGGATGTTTTTGTTTTGTTTCATTATGGCAGAAAAACGTCCAAGTTTTGGGAACGCCCAAATCCTGCCCCTAACTTACTCCAGACACGCCCCCCCTTGTGATTTGGATGCACTGCAGATGACCTGCTTAGAAAAACATCTTAAAATGAGTTTCAAAAATATGATTTGGATGTTTTGAAAAATAAAACGTCCGTGCCACTTTGTGACGCTTTTTGGACATTTTTCTGTTTCAAAAATGAGCACCTTATTGTATTTGTAATTTGCAAGATATTGCTTGTTGTGTTATATTATCTGTACTGAAGTGGCCTGGTTGCAGCAGAATATAAGTTTTAATTGTGTTGTATAAAACTAGGGAGTTCCTTATAAAAGTAAACATGCTCATTTTAAATCATACAAATAGGCATGGTTTAATAAGTCAGCATGGGTTCAGCAATGTTAAGTCTTGTCTTTCGGTATATTAGAATTTTTGAATATGTAAAAAAACAAGTGGATAATGGTGAACCAGTTAATATAGGGGCTGTTTTATTAAGCTGTGTAGGTGCCTATAAGGCTCATTTTTGAAAGAGAAGGACGCCCATCTTTCGACACAAGTGGGAAGATGGGCATCCTTCTCACAGGGTCACCCAAATCGGTATAATCGAAAACCGATTTTGGGCGTCCCCAACTGCTTTCCGTCGCAGGGACGAGCAAAGCTCACGGGGGCGTGTTGAAGGCATAGCGAAGGCGGGACTTGGGCATGCCTAATACATGGACGTCCTCGACCCATAATGGAAAAAAGGGGCGTCCCTGACGATCACTTGGACGACTTTACCTGGTTTTTCTCACGACCAAGGCACAAAAAGGTGCCCGAACTGACCAGATGACCACTGGAGAGAAATGGGGATGACCTCCCCTTATTCCCCCAGTGGTCACTAACCCCCTCTCACCCTAAAAAAAAATCTTTCAAAATATTTTCTGCAAGCCTCTATGCCAGCCTCAAATGTCATACTCAGGTCCATAGCACAGAGAGAGTGGGAAGTGGACCAATGACTCCAGGAGAACGGGAGATAAGATTTCAAAGAACCAATTTATTCAATGACTCGACACAGAAACTGTGTTTCGGCCAAAAGGCCTGCCTCAGGAGTCTTAGATGATCCTGTAGTTAGAAGAGGAGATGTGTGTCTGGATTGAATGGTCTTTGGATTGAATGGTCTTTGGATTGAATGGTCTTTGGTGATCCTTGTACTCCCAAAAAAACAACCTTAAGGTTGAATGGTCTTGATAAAGACCTTTATGATATCTTGCTGGCGCAGCGTCTCGATATAATCTATTACAAAGATTATATCGAGACGCTGCGCCAGCAAGATATTACAAAGATTATATCGAGACGCTGCGCCAGCAAGATATCATAAAGGTCTTTATCAAGACCATTCGACCTTAAGGTTGTTTTTTTGGGAGTACAAGGATCACCAAAGACCATTCAATCCAGAGACGCATCTCCTCTTCTAACTACAGGATCATCTAAGACTCCTGAGGCAGGCCTTTTGGCCGAAACACAGTTTCTGTGTCGAGTCATTGAATAAATTGGTTCTTTGAAATCTTATCTCCCGTTCTCCTGGAGTCATTGGTCCACTTCCCACTCTCTCTGTGCTGTTGTATTTACGTGGGAGTTAGTGTTCATCCACTTAGGTGGAATACTCAGGTCCATGACAGCAGTATGCAGGTCCCTGGAGCAGTTTTAGTGGGTGCAGTGCACTTCAGGCAGGCGGACCCAGGCCCATCTCCCCCCCCTACCTGTTACACTTGTACAGGACCAGCATTCAAGTGTGTACACCTGTGGGCATTGCAGATCACCTACATGTCGAGGGAGTAAAAAGCCTTTCTGTTGCAGTAAGTGACCTCCCTCCCCTGTGGAAACCAGATGGACACATGTATGCAGTCTATGACCACCAGAACATATGGAAAATAACTGTGTCATTTCATAAAACTGATATAAACAAATGGAAGAACAAAAAGAAGTGCAAAAAAGGGGAGGAAAAGACTTCAGAAAAAGTCTGTAAATATAGACTTCTTATGCAATTGTGTCAACAGACCTCCTTTCAATCATAGGCTAATCCAGGTCACAAGTGCATGGCAAGATTCCAAAACAGTACAATATATTTTATGCTGCTTATTCTATTTTATTTTATGCAGCGGCCCCAGCCCAGACCCCTGGGGAACCCCACTATCTACCCTTCTCCATTGAGAATAATGAACAATGAACCCTACTCTCTGTTTTCTATTTTTTAACCTGTTTTTAATCCACATTAGAACACTACCTCCTATCCCATGACTCTCCAATTTCCTCCTGAGTCTTTCATGAGGTACTTTGTCAAATGCCTTTTCAAAATCCAGGTACACAATACTGACCAGCTCACCTTTATCCACATGTTTGTTCACCACTTCAAAGAAATGTAGTAGGTTGGTGAGGCAATATTTCTCTTCACTAATTCCATGTTGGCTTTGTCTCATTAATCCATGCTTTTGAATATGCTCTGTAATTTTGTTCTTTATAATAGTCTCTACCATTTTGCCAGGCACCAACGTCAGGCTCACTGTTCTATAATTTCCTGGATCTCCTCTGGAACCTTTTTAAAAAATCGGTGTTACATTGTCCAAACTCCAATCTTCCGGAACCATGCTTGATTTTAAAGATAAATTACATATTACTATCTATAGTTCCGCAAGTTCATTTTTCAATTCTATCAGTACTCGGGGATGAATACCATCCAGTTCAGGAGATTTGCTACTCTTCAATTTGTCAAATTGCGCCATTACATCCTCCAGATTTGTAGAGATTTCATTCAGTTTCTCTAACTCATCAGCTATGAATACCATTTCTGGTACCAGTATCTTTCTTAAATCTTCCTCGATGAACACCTAAGCAAATAATTCATTTAATCTCTCTGCTATGGCTTTGTTTTCCCTGAGTGCCCCTTTTACCATTTCTCGTATAGCGGTCCAACCAATTCTTTTGCCGGCTTCTTGCTTTTATTATACCTACAAAAATTTTAACTATGTTTTTGCCTCCAACGCAATCTTTTTTTCAAAGTCCGTCTTTGCCTTCCTTATCAGCCCTTTGCATTTGACTTGCCTCCCTTATGCTGTTTCTTATTATTTTCAGTCAGATCCTTCTTCCATTTTCTGAAGGATTTTCTTGTAGCTGTAAGACCTTCCTTCATCTCACTTTTTAACTATGCCGATTGTCATTTGCTATTCATTCTTCCCTTTTTAATACATGGAATATATTTGGACTGGGCTTCCAGTATGGTATTTTTGGACAGCATCCATGCTTGATGTAAGTTTTTGAGCTTCACAGCTGCCCCTCTAAGTTTTTTTTTTCACCATTCTTCTCATTTTATCATAGTCTCCTTTTTGAAAGTTAAATGCTAACGTATTGGATTTCCTGTGTGTTTTTACTCCAAAGCCGATATCAAATCTGATCATATTATGATCACTGTTATCAAGTGGCCCCAGCACCATTACCTCTTGCACCAGATCATGCGCTCCACTAAGGACTAGGTCTAGAATTTTTCCTTCTCTCGTTGGCTCCTGTACCAGTTGTTCCATAAAGCAATCCTTTGTTTCATCAAGGAATGTTACTTCACTAGTGTGCACTGATGTTACATTTACCCAGTCAATATCAGGGTAATTGAAATCACCCATTATTATTGTTTTGCCCAGTTTGTTAGTCTCCCTAATTTCTGAAAACATTTCTACATCCGTCTGTTCATCCTGTCCAGGTGGATGGTAGTATGCTCCTATAACTATCTTTTTCCCCTTTACACATGGAATTTCAATCCATAGGGATTTCAAGATTTGTTTCCTACAGAATTTTCAATCTATTTGATTCAAGGCCCTCTTAACATACAATGCTACCCCTCCACCAATTTGATCTACCCTATCACTATGATATATTTTTTACCCTGGTATAACAGTGTCCCACTGGTTATCCTCCTTCCACCTGGTCCCATACATACCCATTATATCTAATTTTTCATTTAGTACAATATATTCTAATTATTCCACCTTATTTCTTAGGCTTCTTGCATTCGCATATAGATATTTCAAATTATGTTTATTGTTCCTATTTAAATCTTGCTCAGTAGTTGACAGTGTTAATTTGCAATATTTTGTCTGAAATTTATTTAAGGACACCTGATCTACTATGGTTTCTTTTGCAACCTTGCTATCAGAATACCCTATCTTTCCTGTTTTGGTGATATCTTTGAAAGATACCTTGTTATGAACCATGCATTTTTGAACGACTGTCAGCTTTTCCCCAGGTTCTAGTTTAAAAGCTGCTCTATCTGATTTTTAAATGTTGATGCCAGCAGCCTCATCCCACCCTGGTTAAGGAGGAGCCCATTCTTATGGAATAGGCTCCACCTTCCCCAGAATGTTGCCCAGTTCCTAAAAAATCTAAAACCCTCATCCCTGCACTATTGCCTCGTCCATGCATTTAGACTCCGGAGCTCTGCCTCTTCTGCTTCTCAGAAACTAATTAAATGTAATTAAAACTCATCTGTTGTGCTAATTAGAAAAATTGACTATAAAAGAAGAGTTGAGCTAGGGGCAGTTAGGAATGAGGACTAAACTAGGCCCTTGTCACGTCTGTGGCCGTGACCACCCTCATTCTTACCCTGTTTCTGGGAGTCAGTGGCTGTGCTGACTTCTGCTTGTCTCTGTGTCTGTCTCTGTCTTAGTTTCTCTCTGGCTCTGGGTGCTGATTGCCCTACTGAACCTCACCTGTGTGGGCTATGCCTCTTCCAAGATGGCTGCCGACTCCTCTATGCCAGTTTCCAAGATGGCTCCCGCTTGTTCTTCCTGTGGGCTGACTTCTCTGAGTGTCAAGCCTCTGTTTGGATGCAAGGTGATTGCTGCAGCTGTGCCTCTGGTGTTGAGGGGCTTTATTAATCACTTGGAGACTGCAGCCCTGGCCTTTGCATTTCGTCTAACGGCCCTGGTATGTAGAGTGCTCTGTGCACTGCCACATTGTCCAGCTCAGTGTGAGTTCCTAGTGCTTGACTAGTTAGCTCGGGCACAGCTTTGCTTGTTAGCCTGTGTACAGCTTTACTAGTTCTCCTGTGTTTGCTTTGTGTATGTTTCTAGTGTATGACTTGTTAGCTTGGGCACAGCTTTGCTTGCTAGCCTGTGTACAGCTTTCCTAGTTCTCCTGTGTTTGCTCTGTGTATGTTTCTGGTGTATGACTTGTTAGCTTGGGCACAGCTTTGCTTGTTAGCCTGTGTACAGCTTTGCTAGATCTCCTTTGTTTGCTCAGTGTTTGTTCCTAGTGTATGACTGGTTAGCTTGGGCATAGCTTTCTTGTTAGCTTGTGTACAGTTCCTAGTCTTCTTGTGTTTTGCCTTCTGGTTTTCCTGTGTGTGTTTCTTTTTGCTTCTGGAGCTTCTGCCCTTGTTCTGTCTGTTGCCAGTACTCCTTGATACTGGAGCTCCAGCCTTAGTCTTGCTCCTTGACCTGACCATCGCTTTGAACCTGCCTACTGCCGGAACCCGGACATTCCCTGCCTGTCTGCCTTGCTTTCGCCTAGGTGCCTGGGGGCACTTCTGTATCCTGATTCCTGCTGTTCCTGCTTGCAAGTTCCAGTTCTGGTTTTTCCTGTAAGCCCTGCTAGCTGCCCGAACCTGAGGGCTCATCCCTCAGGGAAAGGTGGCTAAGCGTAGGTGAAGCCTAGGTCCAGTGTGTTCCTGTCCAGCGGGTTCCGGTCCTGTATGTTCCAGTCCAGTGGGTCCACTCTGGTGTGTTCCAGTCCAGCGGGCTCCACTCCAGTGCGCACCCGTCCGGTGCGTTCCAGTCCTGGGTATTCCTGTGTAGAACTCCAGTCCGGGGTTCCGGTCCAGTCTTGTCTCGTCTCTACCTTGAAGGTGATCTTGCCTGCCACTGTCGCTCCACGGTAGTGGTCCAAGGACTCACAAACCCAGTGCTCCCGGGGAAGAAGCCTGACAGTATGCCAAGGTCCTCGGGAACGCAACAGCCCTACTGTGCCTTCTAGAGACTAACTGTTAATGTTGTGGCATAAAATTTTAGTTTTAAAACTGTGGGGGAAATTGTATGGAGACTAGCTAATAAAGTTCGCTTCATCTTCTTCTTTTTTAAAATTCTGTTTATCAATATCCTACAATTACTCTTTTAATATCCTACTCTTTTAATCCAATCTTTTAGTTACCAAGCACAAAATAAAATAATGTCACTTACTCACAGAAATGTCCTCTTCTCTCAGAACTTCTAAGAAAGAAAGTTAAGTGGGACCTTTCCTCTTTAAAAAATAATAACTGTGTGATCCTTCTTCCAAACACTCTTTAGCTTCTTTCAGAAAAACAAACAATAAAATTTCAGGGTATCAATAAATGGTATGTTCAAAGGCACTACTTCTCAAAATCGATGGGGTTGCCGTTTCCCTTGAAAGCTTCATCAGGAGAATATGTGTGCTCAGAACTATATCTGCAGTGATAAAATTATCCATAGATGTTTGCACTAAAAATAATGTCCAAAAACAGATGGAAAACCACTTACATTATAATCTCACAGCGTATTCATTCTAGCACTGTCAAAATGATTAAAGAGAAGATAAATAGTGCTTTTGAACGTATTATTTATTGATACCCTGAAATGTATTATTCTTTTTTTTTATTTCATTTTCCAAAGGAATCCAGCCCCACTCCTTCACCCACAGCACAAAAACAAAAACCTGCACTGTCAAAGATAAAATAAAAAACATTCCAGGCTATTCTTCACTCCTCACTAGCAGTGGGTAGAACAAACTTTTCATGATATGCCATTTCCTGTCCCATTTATTTTGTTTAGGGGTTTTGACATTTTTCTTTTAGGGAAGCAGGGTAGTCAAGATCACTGTTTCCTCTAAGCTGAGCAGGAGTCCTCCAATTGCATTGTTGTCAGTGGGGTGTGGTGTTTCAATATTGTGTTAACAAATGGCTAGAGACAGGCAGGTTCCCTGGAGTCCTGCAGAGCTTACCTGTCCCCTGCTATTGAAAATTTGATTGTGAAACTGCGCCCCTCACTGGTAGGAGTGCAGGTGGAGGACTCTCACTTAGCTCAGAAGGAACAGTGGTGAACAGTGCAAGCTCTTTCTGGAAGGGCACACATTCTTTGTGAAAATGTGGACTCCTCTGAGAACTTGCATACTCTTTATGAACAGTATGCATTCTTTCAGAAAGAAAGTGCCCTCTGTACAAATACTATGAAAATTTAGGTGTGTTCCCAATTTGTGCATGAAATTTACTAGAATAATGAGCCAATTAGTGCCAATAATTGGCTTTTTAACAAGCAATTATTGGCACTAATAAGATTTAATTGGGAGTAATGCATGTCGTTAGGCATGGGATCCACACCTAAAAGTTACACACAGTCCAAAAAAGGGGGCCTGGAAATGGGAGGCTCAAGTGTGTTTTGGGGAGGAATGGGGGCATCTCCGCTTAAGCATTTATTCTATAAACCATGCCAAATTATAAGCATGGCTTATACAATACTGCTTACATAGGTATTTTTTAGTACCATTTTTTTTAGGCATCATATATAGCATCTAGCCCATAGTATGCACTCTGTCCTGGATTCTATATATTATGGCCAAATTTGTGTGCACTGTCAAGACGTGTGCACAAATTAATAGGTTAAAGAGATCTTAAACATCAATAATTGGATGGGCACTGTTCTATAAGGCAATGCACCTAACTCCCATAGCATGTAACTCAAAAGAGGGTGTGGCCATGGGAGGGGCATGGGCCCATCAGGAACATTCTGAAAAGTTATGTGCATAATTATAAGATATTGGATAAGCACACCTAACTTGGGTGCCAACATTTATACCAGCTTTCAGCAGGTGTTAAGTCTGGTGTCCAAATTAGGTGTGGAAATCAGCATTACGTGCTATAGAATTCCCCCTGCTTTGAATATGCACACTCTCTGAAAAATATGCACTGTTTTGAAACAGTGTCCACTCTTTTGGAAGAGTGCACATTAACATTACGAAAACAAAAAAAACAAAAAAATGTGCTTTTTTTCCCCTGATGAAAGTGACTTGGAAAGTATCACTGCTATTTTCCATTTAATTTGAAATGAATGCCAATGCTACCCCTCTCCAATCCCTGCTACAAACACCCACCTGGCACCATTTCACATTTTAGTCCATAGTCATAATTGGTTCCACCCAGGGTCAGTTTGAAATATGTATCTACAAAACAAGATTCTTCCTTCCTCCAAGGATCCCAGAGATAGGTAAGTTGCAAGTAGGGTTGGCAGGAAAGAGAATGTCAGAGGAAGACATTTGTTGGCTTGAGTATCTGTAAGGAGCCAGTTCACTAAGCAGCGGTAAGCCCACCGCGGGCTTGCTGCATGGCAATCCAAACTACTGCCAACCCAAAGCGGATGCTGGCAGTAGTTCCATTCTAGCATGCAGAATTTATGGCGCAAGCAGAAATATTTGAAAAATATTTCTTCAGGGGTTACCCGGAGGTAATTGGGCAGTGCCACACGCTGCCCGGTTACCTCCAGGTTAGCGTGGGAGTCCTTACTACCAGCTCAATGGGTGGCGGTAAGTGCTCCCCCCAAAATGGCCATGTGGCAAGTGCAAATGTACCACACATCCATTTCGTTTTTGGCCATTTTAGCCACTGCAGTAAAAGGGACCCTAGTGCATGGTAACAACGTCTGCCGCCACTAGTGCAGGGTCCCCCTTTAGCGCAGCTTAGGAAAAGGTCCCCTAAATTATCTCACATCAAATAAGATGAAAGAAAAAGTAGCAGAAATAAAATGATCCCCTCCACCAAAAAAAAAAAATCCTGAATTCTGCTGGCTACTAATATACTTTCGGCATACTTTGTACCTTCTCTCTACTCTTGGTCAAGTTGTTTAACCCTTCATTGCCCCAGGTGTAACCTTAGACCATAAGCACTCAGGGAAATACCTACTTGATCTACAACTGAAAAATGCATCCGTGAAATCCAAAATCCCTTACCTTTCCCTTTCCTCTGATCCAGATGACTCTGCATACCCAAAATATCATAATGAGACTTTTGCAATTAATAAAGGGACATAGCATTACATGTTGAAGAATCTGGGCACGTTTAAATATCTACGTAAAGTAAAAGTTTTACTTTTTCTACATAATCAGGACCTCTCTGTTAACTTATCAAATGTATGATGCAAGCATTTTTATTTACTTGATTCATCACTCTTGGGCCACACCTGTCTCCATGTCCGGAATAAGCATGAATCAATCTTTGTGTGTCTTCTGGATGCCATGAAAGAATTTAAGAATTTAAGTGAATTGAGCTGTTAGGAAAGGACTTTTCAGCATTCTATGCCTAGGGAGGAAAAAAATCTTTATTGAATAAACGCTGGTGCTTACACAAAGAAAGATTAGAGAAAGGGTCTGAAAAATAATGAAGACACATGCCATGTGTCATGAAAGCAGCTTAAACCATCAACACATTTTCTTTTGCTGTGTACATTTTTTCTTTTGAATGAATGCAGATGTTATCCATTATGCTACAGATAATTTCAAAAGAAATAGTTTATACTGATTTACCATTGTACTTAGATGCTTTTACATTTGATAAGTACTAAACGATGCTTTATGAAATTTAAAAAAAGTGTATCACTGTAATTTTATTTCTGCAGAGTGCCCTTGGAAAACAAAATTGCATTAAATCTTCTCCCCAAAACCACTAGCTTTACATATCATGCCTTAAGCTATCTGGAATTTTCCATGTGAGCTCACAGTCACACTATGGTGTCACAAGCTCATGTAGAAGTCAAACACAGCGAGGGTTACAAATGATGGAAACAGCAAACATTGTTCAATGTATTGAAGCTTTATTGCAACAAGATGTGCAATAAAGCTTCAACACATTGAACATGTCTGCTGGTTCCATCATTTGTCACCCTCTTTGTGTTTGACTTATTTGTGTGACTGCAAGGGTTGCTGTTCTTCTGTTTTTTTTGACAAGCTCATGTACATCATAGAACATTACCATATTGCTGCCATTAAAAGGTATCACATCTTACAAAGAATCTATTTAAATGAATATTTTCAATGGTTTTTTTTTTAATCAACAGAAGTATGGGACCCTTTTACTGAAGTGTATCAAGCAATTAACACATAAATTAGTGTATGCTGTTAGCACTTCAGTGCAGCAACTGTTACTGTGATAGTATGCCAAAACATGCTATGTAAGGACTGGATTTAGTAAATTGCACTCAATAGGATTCTATAAAGGGTGTTCTGGGATGAACTTCCTTCACAGAAGAGCGCTCAACTTTGAATGCAAGGATTTACACCAAATGAAACCAGGTTGGGCAAGTTGTACGCAGATCCATATGATGCTATAATACTGTGCACCTCTTAAGGGAATGCGCCTGACCTGAGACCTGTTTAAGAGCCACGAGTGGAGGCGTGGCTCGATGTCACCATGGGTCATGCTAAATGTATGTTTGTTATGCAAATGTTGTGCTAATAATTATGAGCTAGTTTTGATACCAAATAGCTCCATGGACTTGGTAGCACACATTGGGGCTTCACATGCTGTACTTTGTCTTAATTCTGAGTTTTTAAGTTAATATAGATTATATGGAATGTTGCAATAATTGGTTTTCTGCCAGGTACTTGTGAGCTGGATTACCCACTGTTGGAAAACAGGATACTGGGCTATATGGACCACTGATCTGAGCCAGTATGGCTGTTCTTATGTTCATATGAAAGGAATTAAGCTGTGGCCAAAATGTTTGTTCTATTTAAATTGGATAAATTGTGTAATTTGGTTATGCAGTATGAATATGTTATAAATGTTGTCACAGGTGGCTTGTGCGAGTTCCAATGTTATGTCATATCAGATAGACAGTAAGTGGCATCTGAGCAAGTCACAGCTACAGGATGAACTGACCCCAGATATTCAATACTGGGGCATGCGCGACTCCCAACATTGAATATTCGAGTCTTAGCAGAAGTTAACTTGGTACTGGCCAAAATTCAGACTGGTGCCCAGTTAACTTTAGTGCCTAAAGTTAGAACAGCCTTTTATGCGGTTACTTAGGGCCCTGTTTACTAAGCTGCGCTGCAGGCATGTTAACGTTTTTAGCATGCTCAAAAGATTATAGCACGCTAATGTTAGAGACACCCATATCTTCCTATGGGTGTCTTTAGCATTAGAGTGCTAATTTTTAGCATGCAGTAAAAACACTAGTGCACCTTTGTAAACTAGTCCCTTAACTGGTTAGAGGACTGAGAATCACTGTTAACCAGCTAAGTAGGCATTCTGTCCCGCGCAACTCCTAATCTAACTGGTTAGGAGATGGCCGGTTATTCAGCGACACTAACTGGTTTTATGTGGCACTAAATATCTTGTGCTGTGCTGCTCAGCAGGCTTTAATCAGGCAGGGTCATCTCCTGTCTGGTTAAACCCTTTTGAATATCAGGTGAAAAGAGAACATAAATCATACATAAAACAAGGCAGACCAAGCAAAATATACATATAGAAAATGTAGGTAAAATATTTTTTTTTCTGTGGGGATATACAGTAATGTGAAATAGGATTAAAAAAAAAAGCTCAACATTATTCTAAGCGTGTAAAGTTTTAAAAATCATGCACAAGGTCTTAAATTGCAATTGAAATGTAACAGGAAGCCAATGCAAATCCAGCAAAGCAAGTATCATATGATCTATCTTGCCTAACACTACAGTAATCCTGGCAGCAACTATTTTGTGCGGCTTGTTTACAGGTTTAAATTAAATTACAGTAAACAAGATATTGAAGCACAGAAAAGTTGGATTATTAGATGATAATCAAGAAGATGAAACAATCTTCTTATCAAAAGCAGCTTAAAGAAATATATTTCAAGTCACCGTCAACACTTGTGCTTTAAAAAGTCAATTTCTAATCAGGTGTAATCCCAAGAAAATGAATCTCCTCATGTATTCAATTCCCATATCTGGCTAAGAAAATACTCTGACACAGATTGCAAGCCTGGTCCAGAAATATAAGCAATGTTTCAGTTTCCTAAAATTGATAGCCAGTCAATTCTCAGAATACCAGTCAATTAAATTCACAACAGGATTTAGAAAATTAATATTATACTAGAAAGACAGAAGACAAAATAATAAAAATGTAATCAGTGCATAGGCAGAAGTCAACAGCTAAGAAACATAGTTTATGACATAGAAAAACCATATACAATCTTAAATAGAATGAAAAAGGAGCTGACCCTTTCAGCACCCCAGAATCTAAGTAATCACATTCTGATACATCAAAAGAACTTATGCATTGCCATATTGGACAGACTGAAGGTCCACCAAGCCCAACATCCTGTTTCAAACACTAGCCAATCCAGGTTACAAGTACCTGACAAGATCCCAAAACAGTACAATACATTTTATGCTGTTTATCCTAGAAATAAGCAGTGGATTTTCCCCAAGACCATCTTAATAATGGCATATGGACTTTTCTTTAAGGAAGTTATCCAAAACTTTTTTAAACCCTGCTAAGCTAACGGCTTTTACCACATTCTCTGGCATCAAATTCCAGAGTATAATTACTCATTGTTGCCTATGCAATAAATATACCCCCTAATTCTGCAAATGGCACTTTAAATTACATACGGAAATGTGGATGTGTGCCCAATTTGTGCACACAATTTATTTAAATAATGAGCCAATTAATGCTGATAATTGTGAATTAACAATTATTGATGGTAATTGGCATTAATTACAGATTACATGCATATAGCCAATTAATTCCATTAATTGTGAGCTAACAATTATCAATGATAATTGGCATTAATTACAAATTATTTGCATATATTTACAAGCCCGGATCCACACGTAAGTATTACGTGTGGCTCCGAAGAGGGGGTGTGACTACAAGAGGGATATGGTCAGATCAAAGGCATTCCAACAATTTGGGTCCAATTCTATACATGGTGCCTAAAATGAATGCGTGATAGGCAATCACGCCTAAGCATATTCTAAATACCACACATAAATCTATGCACAGTATTTAGAATACACTTAGTTGTAGTATTTAATATTTACACACGGTATTTAGAATACACTTAGGTGTAGAACCCTTATCCACACTCTTATCACCTCTCGTCTTGATTATTGTAACCTGCTTCTCACCGGCCTCCCTCTTAGCCATCTCTCTCCTCTTCAATCAATCCAAAACTCTGCTGCGCGACTCCTTCCACCAAAGTCGCAATGCTCACATTAGCCCCCTCCTTAAGTCACTTCACTGGCTCCCTATCCATGTCCGTATTCAGTTCAATCTTCTCTTATTGACATATAAGTGTATTCACTCTGCCGCTCCCAAGTACCTCTCCACTCTCGTCTCTCCCTATGCACCCCCTCGGGTATTCCGTTCTGTAGATAAATCTCTCTTATACGTCCCCTTCTCCTCTACTGCTAATTCTAGACTCCGCTCCTTTTGTCTTGCTGCACCTCACGCCTGGAATAGATTTCCCGAGCCTGTGCGTCTCGCCCCGTCCTTAGCCGTTTTCAAGTCCAAACTAAAAGCCCACCTCTTTACCACTGCTTTTGACCCCTAACCACTACCCACTTGCCCTGTCCTTTATCCTCACCTATTTATTCCTTTACCTTTAATCGTTCTGTCTGTTTACCTGTCTTATCTATATTGTAAGCTCTTTGAGCAGGGACTGTCTTTTTGCGTCTGGTGTACAGCGCTGCATATGCTTTGTAGCGCTATAGAAATAATAAATAGTAGTAGTAGTAGTTCATGTGATTAAATCTATGCACGTCCATTTATGCCAGCGAAAAGCTGGTGTAAATCCATGTGCATAGATTTCCACGCACTATCCCATATTTTATAACAACCCATTTTGGAACGCCCATGAAATGCCCATTTCCACACCCCTAAGCATGCCCCTTTTTGCCTGCACACATTAGAATTTAGGCACAGTACATTACAGAATATGCTTGGCGATGTACATTGCTAAGCGTATTCTGTAATGTACATGTGTAAATTCTAATTTTTGCCAATTAATGCTCATTATTGCTTGTTAAGAGCAGTTAACAATGCTGAACAGCTTGTTAAAACAATTGATCTACGTGTGTAAATGTTTTCGTGGAATAGAGATTTCACAGGCTAACAGCTTTTACCAGCAAACACTGAGATGGTGTTTCAGCCATGCTGTCTGTTATTTTGGTGGCACTTCTGTTGATAGTTTTCTTGAGTTTGTGCTAGCAGACTTTGAAGAATAGCTGTTTGTTTAAAAGAGTAATCCTGGTGAGGGAAGGAGATTCCCACCACTCTGCAGTAGAAGCTGCTACTGGACTCAAAGCACCAGCCAGTCTGGTTCTCCCAGACAAGTACCTGATATACACCTGCATGTTATTTCATTCTGTCCTCTGAATAGTCTGTCTTGTGTGTAGCGCTATGAAAAAGGATAATGTCTAAAAAAAAAAAAATCTGCAGCTTGTGTGGATGATACACATTTACGTTTATTAAGTCCCAGAGAGGCACTTTTACTAAGCTGTGTAAGCATCTACATGCACCTAATGCACGCCAAAAAGGAGTTACCGCCCGGCTACTGCGTGGCTCTTGCGGTAATTTCATTTTAGGCGCGTGTCCGATACTTGCATCCGAAAAATAATTTTTATTTTCTGACGCGCATACTGAGCATGCGCCAAGTGCCATTTGATGCGCGTAGGCCTGGTTACCGCATGAGACTATAACACAAGGTCTTTGAGGATGTTGTCAGTTGTTACTGGCATTACTGTTGCTTTTTTCCTCCCCAATCTCTCAGTTTGATTTGTAAATCTTTGCATTTTGTTAGCTTCTCCATTTGCTTTTTTTTTTTAACTCCACTGTCAGCTGGTATTGACATGTCAATGATCCACACCTGCTTTTCCTTGTTTTTTTTTAAACCAGTGTTAAATCTGATATATTATTTAGTAGGTGTTTATCCATTTGTATTCTGAAGTCCCATAGTCCCATAGCACTTTGGCCTCTTCATTCTCAACTATTTTCTTTGTCATGTGATCCCATCAATATGTTTACAGTTGCTAATGTATATGTCTCACATAAATGTGCATTTTGTCTAAAGGTTTATTTTTTATGTTTCTTGTAACCTACGTAGAACAATAGCAACTGGGTGGGATAGAACATAAGACTACCCATACTGAGTCAGACCAATAATCCATCTAGCCCAGTATCCAACTTTCAACAGTGGTCAATCCAGGTCACAAGTACCTGGCAGAAACCCAAATAGTAACAACATTCCATGCTACCAATCCCAGAGCAAGCAGTAGCTTCCCACATGTCTATCTCAGTAACAGACTATGGATTACCCAGATACGCTAACTGTTGTTACCGCATTCTCCGGCAACGAGCTCCAGAGCTTACCTGTTCTTTGAGTGAAAAAGTATTTCTTCCTATTTGTTTTAAAAGTATTTCCATGTAATTTCATGTTTGAGTTTTTTAAGTACCCTAGGGTGTATATCATCTGGTCCAGGTGATTTATCACTCTTTAACTTGTTGATTTGGCTCAGTACATCTTCTAGGTTCACCAAGATTTTTCATTTCCTCTTCATCGTCACCCTTGAAAACCATTTCTGGTACAGGGAGATCTCTTACATATTCTTCCATAAAGACTGAAGCAAAGAATTCATTCAGGGGTCCTTTTACTAAGGCGAGCTATAAAATGGCTTGCGGTAGTGTAGGTGCAGGTTTTGGGCTTCCGCCGATCCATTTTTTAGTGCACCTGTAAAAAAGGCCTTTTTTTGCTGAAAATGGACATGCGACAAAATCAAAATTGCCATGTGTCCATTTTGGGTCTGAGACCTTATCGCCAGCCATTGACCTAGCGGTAAAGAATCCAGGCGGTAATGACCTATGCTGTTCAAATGCCACTTGGCGCACGTCCATTACGTGCACACGAAAATAAAAACTATTTTTCAGACGCAGTTATTGGACGCACATCAAAAATGAAATTATCACAACAGCCATGCAGTAATTGGGCGGTAACTCTATTTTGGCACGCTTTGGGTGCGTATAGACGCTTACGTGGCTTAGTAAAAAGGGCCCCTTAATTTCTCCACTATGGCCTTGTCCTCCAGTGCCCTTTTTGCTCCTTCGTGATTTAACGGCCCCACAGATTCCCTCACAGGCTTTTTGCTTCTGCTTCAGATGTACCTGAAAAAGTGTTATTATGAGTTTTTGTCTTTGCGACAAGTTTTTCTTCATATTCTCCTTTAGCCTTCTTTATCAATACTTTGCATCCAGCTTTCCAGTGCTTATGTTGCTTTTTATTTTCTTCATTCGGATCCTTTTTCCATTCTTTGGAGCATGTTCTTTTGGTTCTAATAGCCTTTCACTTCACCTTTTAACCATCCTAGCTGTCGTTTGCTCTTCCTTCCACCTTTGCTAATATGTGAAATACATCTTGTCTGGGCTTTCACAATGGTATTTTTAAACAATGCCCATGCCTGATTTAAAGTCCAAACCTTTGCCACCAACCCTTTTAGCTTCTTTTTAACCATTTTCCTCATTTTATCGTCATTATCCTTTCAAAAATTAAATGCTGCTAGAGTAGATTTCCTTAGTGACTTCACTCCAGATATTATCTCATATTTGATCATGTTATGATCACTGTTTCCCAGCAGATCCAACACCATTACCGCTCATAACATGTCCCGCATTCCACTAAGGACTAGATCTAAAATAGCACCCCCTCTTGTCAGTTCTTAGATCAGTTGCTCCAAGCAGTCATTTATTACATCTAGGAATTTTACCTTCATAGCATTCCCTAATGTGACATTCATTCAGTCAATATTGGGGAACTGAAAACACCCATTATTATACTGTTGCCCAATTTGCCAGCTTTTCCCATTTCTGTCAATAAATAAATAAGTTCCAGGCTCAATGTGGCAATGGAGGGTTAAGTGACTTACCCAGAGTCACAAGGAGCTGCCTGTGCTTGAAGTGGGAATTGAACTCAGTTCCTCAGGACCAAAGTCCACCACCCTAACCACTAGGCCACTCCTCCAGAATTTTATTGTGTCTGTTGTCTAAGAAATCCATTTTGAGATACGTTTTTGTTGCCATAGTCCAAGTGTCTGACAGTTTATTTTTATTCTTAGACGAACAGTACTTGCTATCTTTGTACATTTTGGGGCAATTGTATAGCATACGTACTACTATTTTCTTGTCCATTATGCATGTAAATATTTAGAATAATGGCATTTACATACCTATGTGTAAATATTTCTGTGTAAATGTCAAAAAATCTAACTAAGCCCTGGTCTAGAAATACCTGCATAACATACATAGCAAGTTTTGCAAGTTTCTGTCTTCATCCAAATCCATGGACTAGTTTTGTCAACTTTTCATTCAATGCTATTGAAAATTCTGTCCATGGAGCAGTTTACCCAACCACCTGCCTCATCAGTTCTCCAGCTGTTCATTTCTATGTGCCTGCTTGGCTTCGTTGGTCTTCATTATTATTATTTTTATTATTATAGTGTTGCCAGATGTACACGGTGCTTTACAGACACATACAAGAGACAGCCCCTGCTCACTGGAGCTTTCAGTCTAGTGAAGACAAAGCAATTTCATTCATTTATTGTTTATACCACCCTCCCATTAACCAGACTATTTAGTGTGGTGTAAACATACAAACAAAACAAATAAGAAACTTAAAGATAAGGAAACTGACTGAGGGGGACTAAATCAGGTGGGATTCATCAAGGTAAGGGGCATTGCACAACTTTCTTCTAAGTCTGAGCTCTAGGCAAGATACATATTCAGATACATGAGTAATTTCGCTACTCTTATTAGCTCACAATCTAGTTGTTCATGAGGCAGTAGAGGATGAAGTGACTTGCTCAAAAGGGTCAGTGGTAGAAGCAGAATTTCCCTGGTTCACAACCCACTTTTCTAATCACTAAGGAGGTCTTTTACAAAGGCGGTAGCGTCTTTAGCACACGCTGATTAGCACGTGCTAAATTCTAGAGATGCCCATATGAATATTCGGGCATCTCTAGTGTTTAACACACGCTTATTTTTAGCACGTGCTTAATTTTAGCATGAGCTAAAAATTCTAGTATGTCGTTGTAAAAGGCCCACTAACCTACTGCTTAGTGAAATTGCAAGGGACAGGGCTTCTTAGGTTACTATTTAGATACCTCATTGTTGCATAGGTAGCCCTTAGTCTATAAAGGCATCTGGGTACCTCGATTCCATTATAGAGTGTATTGGTGTGTCTTTAAATTTAGGCATGGCCTTATATGCCAGGTCTATGGGTGCATCCAACGAGTGTTGTGCAATGCATGTACATGCATGCTGTAAGTTGCACGCGTAAGTTGAAGATATGCCCATGCCCCTCTCATGCTCTGACTATGTGTTCACTTCCTTGCTGTTATGCACCATCTTACATAGTGCACTTACACACATAATTGATGCTTTTCAAGGCACTTACATGCTCAAAGTGTGTGTAACTGAAGCACCCAGTAATATAATTTCCTTTTTAGAGGCTATCTAAAACTTCTATTGGAGTGGGCTGAACCCCAGAAATGAGTGATTAGGTGAAGTTGACTTGAGGATAGGAACCATTAATTGCAATTGGAGAAAACTGCAAAAATTAGAACTCTGCCTATAGGGAGTCAAGATGGCGGAATGATCACTGGTGGCATTCCTTGAGAGGGCTAAAGCTCAGCCTTTGTTCTACCCTTATTTTCCTCTTACCTGCCTCATATTAAGTGAAAAGGAGTGGTAAAAGTCATTGCCTCTGTGACCCGTATATCCATTCCGGTGCAGCAGTTCATTGTTTGATATGCCACTGGAACCCCTGCAAATGATGGAGTTTGAGAGCTTGCTGTTCCTGTTGGTGTGGGAGAGCCTGAGTATTTGAGCATGGAAACATCTTTGTCTCCTCTGTTCTGTAATCTGCCTTCCTGTCTGGCAGAGTCAAAGGGCTTGACTGTGCCTAACCTGGATGCAGAAGGTATTGCCGAGAAGTCGCAAGAAGAGGTCTGCTCTTCAGGTTCCAACACTGCTGGGACTCCCCCTGGTAGAGGCAACTTTACATCTGTTGCCCCTGGTGGGGTAACTTTGGGAGGTGTGTGGCAGATGGTACAGAAAATGGATGTCTCTTTAATCAAGACTTTGACTGACTTGTCTATGCTTGTGAGTAAGAATGATGTTTTATCTTAAAATGTGGAGATTGTCTAGTCAGATTCTTCGATGCAAATTGAACAGGTCACAAAGGACATTAAGGGGCTCTTTTACTAAGCCGCATAGGCATCTACGCGCGTCCAATGCTCACCAAAATGAAGTTACCGCACGGGTACTGTGTGGCTCTTGTGGTAATTTCATTTTTGGCATGCATCTCCTAAAACAAATGGATTGGCGTGCAGTCAAAAAATAACGTTTTTCTGCCACGCATATTGGACACGCACCAAGTGGCATTTGGTGCACGAGACTTTTCCGCTAGGTCAATGGCTGGCAGTAAGGTCTCAGACCCAAAATGGATGCATGACAATTTTTATTTTGCCACATGTCCACTTTCAGCAAAAAAAAGGCATTTTTTTACAGGTGCGCTAAAAAATGATTCTGCACGCGCCCAAAACACACGTCAACACTACTGCAGGCCATTTTTCAGTGTGCCTTTGTAAATGGACCCCTAAATCTGTTCAAGATCTAACAGTTTCTTTGATGAAGATAATATTCTGATTCACAAAATGAGGGAAAATTTTGAGAATTACAATCGTTGGTTGAATGGGAGTTTGCTGAATTTCCCCAAGTTTGTGGGTATGACTCCAGGTGATGCACAAAGCTTGTGGGTGATGCCTTTAAGAAGCATTTGATTGAATTTTACATTATTCCTCTGAACATATTCCTCCGGTTAATAGGATTTATTATTTGCCTAATTCTCCAAGTAATCACCTGGTGAAACTACTACAAAACAAAGAAGTTGGAGTTAAGCAAATGAACTTTTAGTTAAAAACAGGGGCGTATCTGGAATCCGGCGGTAGGGGGGCCAGAGCCAGAGAGGGGGGGCACATTTTTGCCTCCCCCCCCCCGCTGCCGCCACCGCCACCGCCACCGCCACTCTCCACTCCCCCCCGCCATCAACCCTCCCCCGCTGCTTACTTTTGCTGGCGGGGGGCCCCAACCCCCGCCAGCCGAGGTCCAACCCGCAGTCTTCATATTTCATCTTCCTCCGACTCCTCCGTGGCCATGCTGTAAGTAACGCTGCTGGTTCGTTGAATCCAGTTCAGAGTCTGACGTTGCAGCACATTGTACGCGCGTACAATGTGCTGCGACATCAGACTCCGAACTGGATTCAACGAATCAGCAGCGTTACAGCATGGCCACGGAGGAGTCGGAGGAAGACGAAATATGAAGACTGTGGGTCGGACCTCGGCTGGCGGGGGTTGGGGCCCCCCGCCAGCAAAAGTAAGCAGCGGGGGAGGGTTGACGGCGGGGAGGGGGGCCAGGGCGAAATCTGCGGGGGCCCAGGCCCCTGTGGCCCCACGCAGATACGCCCCTGGTTAAAAACATTGAAAGGGAAAATGAAAATGTAGATTTGGACTTAAATAATGTATTTGTTTGTTTGTTTTAGAAACCTCCATGATTCAAGTGATAGAGAGAGCAACCTTGTTGGTTATGTTTATTTTTGAGCAAGATTTCATCACTATAATGTGGTTGTATTTTAGGAAAGGAGGCCCTTATACAAAGGTGTGAGAGGGCCTATTTGGCATACAGCGCATGCCAAATCAGCACTACTGCTTGGCTAGCATGTGAGCCAGGTGGTAATTCCGAATTTGGTGCGCACCGAATCCCGCTGTTGAAAATAATTCTCTATTTTCTACCGCGGGCCGCTTATCTGGCAGTAAACAGCAGTTGGCACGCACTGCATGATTACCATGAAGGTAGCATGTGAGACCTTACCGCTAGGTCAATGGGTGGCGATAAGGTCTCAGGCCAAAAATGGATGCGCACTAGTTTCAATTTTAGTGCACGTCCATTTTCTGGTCCCTTAAAAAAAGGCCCGTTTTCCTAGACATGGTAAAAAATGGCCCAGTGTGCCCAAAAGACAAACTCGCACTACTGCAGGCCACTTTTTACCACTGCTTAATAAAAGGACCCTCTGGTGACTTATTCTATGAGTTGAAAGTCTGGATTTATTTAAATGTATCTATAGCAACACATCAAAGGAGGAAAGTTTTTCTTTCTATGCAATAGCAAGTTAGAGATTTGGGAGCTTCTTTATTATTAAACTAGTAAAAAAGGCCCATTTCTGAAGGCAAGGAAACGGGCCCTAGGCAGGCAATTCCTCCCCCCCCTCTCGCTACGGCCCCTTGCCCCCCCCACACTATGGCCCCCTCGACCCCCCCCATTGGCAAACCTGTTGCCCCCCCGGACCGCCGAAAACCGCCCCCCCGCCGCCGTTGTGTACTACCTGTGCTGACGGGGGACCCAAACCCCCGTCAGCCGAAGTGTTGTTGTGCCCTTCGCGTTCCTTCCTCATCTTCTCTGGAAGTTCCTCTGGGTGTGTCATGCGTCGTGCGTCTGACGTCAGACGCACGCAGAGGAACTTCCAGAGAAGATGAGGAAGGAACACGAAGGGCACAACAACACTTCGGCTGTCAGGGGTTTGGGTCCCCCGTCAGCACAGGTAGTATACAACAGCGGCAGGGGGGGGGGCGGTTTTCGGTGGTCTGGGGGGGGGCGACAGGTTCGCGGAGGGGGGGTCGAGGGGGCCGTAGCGCGGGGGGTGACAGATGATTCCGAGGCAGGGGGAGGAGTAGGGAAACACTCCTCCCCTTGCCTTGGAATCAGCTGTCATGACGTCAGTGATGTCAGTGCGTGTCTGCCTAGCAGTCCACCTCCAGCCTAGGGAGCTACGGTCCCAGGCACAGAACGTTGGAGGTGAGAACTATTATATAGGATGACCCTTGTAAATGTGTTATTAAGTTCTTAGGTATAAAGTATGCTTTCTTTGTACTTGAATAGTTAAAATCATCATTCTTGGATTGAAAGAGTATTTCCATTGTTCCAGATAGCAGTGCTAAAGATACAGAGTAGTATTTATGTTGCAGGGTTTATCATGTTAGTGCCTTTCCTCGGTATTTCTTTTTCCTTTAAATCTCTCTCTATACAGGTTTGAATACTCCGACCCCCATTGTTGTGGTCTAATCTAAGAGTTAAAGGGTTTCTTGGTTTTATTTTTGTATAGGAAATAAACTTTATGTCCTTGATTCTTCTAATGTTGTTTACTGATGCTCTGTATCTCCTAAAACAAATGGATTTACTTGTGTTAATTGTTTGTTTAAAATGATAAAAAAATACAGATTAAAAAAAAAAGAACTCTGCCTATAACCAAAGACTGAGGAGGTTTGATGAGAGGTAGAATGGGATGGTCCCCAGACAGTTTCTGCAAAGGTCAAATAGGCTAGACAGAGAGCAGACACAACAGCGGTCTTGTATAAGCTGGTAATTGCAAAAGGTGTCTCTTCAACTCTCATTCTCTATCTCATCCCCTATCTAGATTCATAGTTGAAAGAGGCCTTTGACGCCTCCAAGCAACAACAAAAAAATTAGTCTTTCTAGGTAAGGGATTTTTATCACCATAAAGTATTCCAAAATACCAGCAAAGCTAGAAATTCTGGTCTCCGTATCTCAAAAAGGATATTGCGGAATTAGAAAAGGTTCAAAGAGTGACCAAATTGATATAGAAGGTGGAACTCCTTCCATATGAGGAAAAGCTAAAGAGGTTAAGGCTCTTCAGCTAGGAAAAGAGATGGCTGAGAGAGGATTTGATTGAGGTCTATAAAATCCTGAGTGGTGTAGAATGGATAGAAGTGAATCAATTTTTCACTCTTTTAAAATGTACAAAAACCAAGGGACACTCAATGAAATTACATGGAAATACTTTTACAACAAATAGGAGAAATTATTTTTTCACTAAAAGAATAGTTCAGCTCTGGAACTCACTGCCGGAGAATGTGGTAACAGCGGTTAGCGTATCTGAGTTTAAAAAAGGTTTGGACAAGTTCCTGGAGGAAAAGTCCATAGTCTGTTATTGAGATGGACATGGAGGAAGCCACTGTTTGCCTCGGGGTTGGTAGCATGGAATGTTGCTACTAATAGGTTCCTGCCAGGTGTTTGTGAACTGGATTGGCCACTGTTGGAAGCAGGATACTAGGCTAGATGGACAATTGGTCTGACCCAGTATGTCTATTCTTATGCTCTTATGTTCTTCTCTCTGTTATGTTCTTCCCCTTTCCCACCCTTTTGCTTAAAGAAAAAGTTTGTTGTCTTCCATATAGCTTGGTATATTTCTTTCTTCCTCTTCCACCACACCCACTCAGTAGGAAATTAACTTCAGTCTCAACCTCTGTAGATCTTGTAGTTACTAACACCAGTAAAAATGACAAAGAATGATTAGAAGCACTTCATGAAGGTGAAATTCCACATAAAGGTGTATCTGAAAGCTATTTAAAATAATAATCTGTCTCTTTTTTTTATACTTGCTAAATATTGTGCACATTATTCTAGTGGACTGTCTGTACTCATTTGTTTTAAAAATTGTGAATAAATTGCAGAGAATAAAGTAAACTACTTCCTATTTTAGATGCCATATTTTGTTTTCAAGCTCTCTTAAAGTAAGATTTTCAAGAAAAAAAATAAAACATAATTCTTGAACTAAGGAAAGAATAATGGCACAATGATATCTCTCTGCATTTAGGCAAAGGCCCTATACTTTGATTTTCTATCTTTTATTCATTAGGCAGCGAAAATGGTTTACATCTTCACTTTGTTTGAGATCATCTGTCACTCTTGCTTGGTTATGTACTTAGCTCCCTTAGGAACAGTAGTTCCAGGAAGCACCTGTTCTACCATGTATTATATGTAAGATAATACTGCCTAGACAACTGGTCTATACATCTGTTCAGTCTCAATGGGAAGTCCGTCACATCTAAGAAAAGATTCTTCGCTACAGCTCTATAAAAAAAATTTACCCTTGAACAACTATTCTGTATTCAAAGAAATATTTGTGCAATGAGGAGGACCAGAGCAACCAACTAGTACATTAAAAAAAAAAGAAGGAATCATCCTCTCAGATGATCTGAAAGTTGTCAGCAGTAAAAAAAAAAAAAGAATCAAGAAAATTTGCTAGTATGGTAAAATCCATATGGATGAATATCATCAGCAGAAACGAAGTGGCAAACACGACCTTGTATAGTGTACTAATGAGAATCTAACTTGAATGCTATTTTCAGATCTCTGGGCAGATTTAAAATATTTAAAGGGCAGAAGAAGTGCTACCAGTATAGTATTCTTACCTTCCATGCTCTTCCCATCTTCTCCTTAATCGTTCCACCGCCTTACCTATCCCTATCCTTTTTCTCATACCTCTTCTATCCCATTTACTCCTTGTTCATTTGTCCTATCACATACCCCCTTTGGTGATTCGTTTACTATAGATTGTATTCTCTTGTTACTATGTAAGTCACATTGAGCCTGCGATGAGCGGGAAAGCGCGGGGTACAAATGTAATAAATAAATATAGGACCTACATTGCAAACCTTTTATAGGCTCAAAAATCTCAATATATACTATAGAGGTAACAGGGGGGAAATTCTGATTTTTTTTGGATGTTTTCCAATTTTGAAGGATTTTATTTTTTAATTTGTTTTACATATTTATTTTAATAGAAAGATCTTTTAACACAAGTTTGAACTTTTTAGCAGCTTGAATGCTATTTTCAGATCTCTGGGAATATTCATTTTAATAGAAAGATCTTTTAACACATATTTGAACTTTTTAACACATGCAAATTCATTGTACTGTACATATGTTAATTCTTAGGTTAAACCTTTTTTAGGTATGTAAATTGAATGTGAGCTAATGAAAGCACAAGAAAGACAAGGGGAGGGGGATGGAAACACTGACATATAGAACATCCTTCAATCAAATATACAACTCAATATTTTCTAGAGAAAAAAAAGAAATAAAAGGTCATTATATGAAGACTGGAAGATGCAATTTTTTTAGGTTTATCCTTGTTTTAAACTATTGCTTCTGCTAAGCTTATAATGAAACTTCTTGTGCATGTGCTCTTTTTCTGATTTTCCAACTGAGTGTATCATATTTATTTATTTATTTATTTATTTATTGCATTTGTATCCCACATTTTCCCACCTTTTTGCGGGTTCAGTGTGGCTTACAATATGAGTTAAATGTTGGAAATACAATTTGTTACAGATTGGTTATGGATTACATTGTGCAGAGTTATGCGAAACAAATATGCGAAAAAAATATGGCAGGCAGGCCCAATATTATCAAGAATATGTTGATGGTTTGTCCATGCTAATATATTATTTAATTAATCATAATTTCACATTCTATATTGTGCCTTGTTTGTGCATACACGTAAAAGGTCTGAAGTCTATGAGTTGTTTGTAATTTACTTCTGTCTCGCTGCACCCTACGCCTGGAATAAACTTCCCGAGCCCCTACGTCTTGCCCCATCCTTGGCCACTTTTAAATCTAGACTGAAAGCCCACCTCTTTAACATCGCTTTTGACTCGTAACCACTTGTAACCACTCGCCTCCATCTACCCTCCTCTCTTCCTTCCCGTTCACATTAATTGATTTGATTTGCTTACTTATTTTTATTTTTTGTCTATTAGATTGTAAGCTCTTTGAGCAGGGACTGTCTTTCTTCTATGCTTGTGCAGCGCTGCGTATGCCTTGTAGCGCTATAGAAATGCTAAATAGTAGTAGTAGTAGTAGGTTAAACAAACAATAATTCACTATTTTTTGTTGATATTGTAGCTGTAAGCCCATATTTGATAATTGTCTGCCAATGAACGAATAAATGTCATGACAGTACTTGGGATTGGACCAGCAGCAGTAGACCAGGCACCATGTGATTACAAAGTGGTATAGTTTTGCAGTATTTCATGTTTTCCTAACATTTTGAGATCATATATGCAGATAAGCTTCTCTCCTGCTAGCATACAGACTTGTCATTTGAATCATGCTGTTAGCGCTGACGTCGACACTTTCTAACAACATAGGGATAACTTGCTCCGAGGCATCTAGTTCAGCTCTGAGCTGCAGGATACTTATCAACTGTGAGTCCTTAGTGCCCGGACAAGCTTCTCTCCTGCCAGCATAGAATCGTGCTGCTAGTGTTGACATCAGCACTTTCTAACAATATAGGGAGACTTTGCTCCGAGGTGTCATGCCAAAGGGGCATGTCCTTTTGTGTGTCCCTCCTTGTGAAACTTCATGTGGCTTCGGGAATGGCTCCTCGAAGTAGGGCAGCTCCACTGTCTTTCAACTGCCTTGGACAATCTATAAGTGTGACTTTTACCATGCTGGGTTGAACTTTGTACCTTGGCTCTGTTGCTTATTGATTTGTGTGCTGTTGCTCTGCCCTCATGCTGCTGCATTGAAGGTTCCATGTTTGATCCCTATTATAATTTCTCAAAGGATTAATCGCGCAGTCTCTGCCTGTACAATGTTGTTCCAGTCAAGCTACTTTCATGCTCATGTGAGGCAAGGAACTTCCTTCTCCAGATGCCATTCAATCACTTTACCTTCTATTAGTTTGGTGTCCACCTCCTACCTCCCTATTCCAATTGGGTATGTAAATGCTAGGTCAGTGGTCAATAAAACTGATGTTATTAGGGATTGGTTGGTGGACAATTTGGGTTGTTGCTGATCTCTGAAATGTGACTTTGTTCAACAGAGGATCATTTACTCAATGTTTTATGTCCCCTGAGTTACAAGGTCCTTCCTCAAACTAGAGCTAAACAGAGAGGGGGTGGAATTGCCATTATTTAAAAGGACTTCTTCAAAGTAGAACTCTTCTGATCTTGTGATTATTGCCTGCTAATTAAGCGATCCTGGGTTGTTGGAGCCCATATGCCTTGGTCTCTTCTATTGCCCTCCAGAAAGTGGCCTGCTTCAGAAAGCTGTTTTACTGAATTCCCTTCAAATATCTGTGTTACGTTTGCTAATGTTTTATTAGTAGGTGATATTAATTTGCATCTTGATAACCATAGATCTCTAAGACGTTAAGACAAAGAGTTTACTTGATTTTCTCACTTCCTAGTGATTTCTTCTGCCATATTCCCAATCCTCCCACATTAGGGGTCATCTGCTGGATCTGCTGGCTTAAAAAACTGTACATATGGAGAATTTCTACCTGGGTGACCCATCCTGGTGCCATGTCCTTTGGTCAGACCATAAGACTCTGGAGTAGAGACTTGCACAGGAATGGGGTTTACGGGTTTCGTGGGGACAGAAACAATTCCTGTGGGGTTCCCATGGAAGTATATGCTGCACTTCTTACCTACCGAGTACCAAGTTCTTTGAGTGCTATCTCTTCCTCCTCCTCCTTGCTTTAACAGCACAGATGTGGAAAGTCTCCATTAAGGTAGTGGTAGAGACACAAATGGTGATGGAATAAGCAGCATAAAATGTACTGTTTTGGGATCTTGCCAGGTACTTGTGACCTGGATTGGCCACTATTGGAAGCAGGATGCTGGGCTCCAGTCTGTCCCAGTATGACAATACTTATGTATTTATATACTTATATATGTTAAACTGTACCTGCTATACACCGCCTTGGGTGAATCGCTTCCTAAGGTGGTTACTAAATCCCAATGAATAAATAAATATTGTATTTATTTACTGTCAATAGTTAATGCCATTTCATGTAAAATTCAAAATCAACCATAGTATGGCAACATTTTAGAAGAAGCACTGAATGAAAATGAATTCACTTGTAAATTAGCATTTCAAGTATTACATGCTTTGACAATTCATGCTGTATTTTAATGGGAAAGCTGCCATAGCAATAAAGACTTTATCATGTGTCAATAGCATATAGGGCTAGATTCTATATATGATGCCACAAAAGTCAGTGCCAAAAAAGCATAATCTATAGGCTTGAAGTTAGACATGGTTTATAGAACAGTGCTTAAGCCCAGGAATCATGCCTAAATTTAGGTGCATACATTTTTACCAACTGAAATGTGGTGCAAATGTGCACGCCTGTATTAGCATGTACCCCCATTATTCTATAACAATGCACATTAATTTTAGGAATGTCCCTATTATACCCATGACCTTTCCATTTCCATGCCCCCTTTATCAGTTTACATGTAAACTTTAGGCGCTGATCCCATGACTATATTTATACATGCAAATGCAATTAAATCTAATTAGTGCCAATAATTGCTGGTTAAAAAGACAATTACAGGGGCATGGCAAGATGGCTGGTTATGGGTCGGGGAATGGGCATTTGCTGGGCGTTCCAAAATGTACATGCACTGTTATAGAATATGGCTCCCTGCACCTAAATCCATGTGCCTGGATTTATGTCATGTTTTCATCGGTGTAAATTTTGATTTTGCCGAAAATGGACGTGCGGCAAAATCAAAATTGCTGTGCGTCCATTTTGGGTCTGCTACCTTACCGCCAGCCATTGATCTAGCGGTAAAGTCTCACACGGTAACCGGTCGGTAATAACCTAAGGGCATCAAATACCACTTGGCACATATCCGATATGCACGTCTGAAAATAAAAGTTATTTTTTGGATGTGTGTATCGGACACGCACCAAAAATGAAATTACCATGAGCCAAGCGGTAACTGGGCAGTAACTCCATTTTGGCACACATTGGGCATGCACAGACACTTACATGGCTTAGTAAAAGGGTCCCATAGTTTCTCTCTTGTCCCTATTACCCACAAGCAGCAAGCCATGAATGGCTGATGGCTTGAATGACAGGCCCTAAAGAGAAAAAGGTCACCAGTTCCACTCCTGGCTATTCCAGGACAATGGGGGCTTCCCAAAGCCACAAGGAGCCGCTGTGTGAGTTGAACCTGGGCTTTCTGGGGGCTTCTTTTACTAAGCCACGTTATTGATTCCCATGCAGCAAATGAGAGGAAGCCCATAGGAACTGAATAGGCTTCCTCTCATTTGCTGCACCAGGAATCGCTAGCATGGCTTCGTAAAAGAGACCCTGGGTTTCCAAACTGTTGCTCTAACCATTAAACTACTCTTCCATTTCTGTTAATAGTTCAGCTGGACTTATGATAACATTCTGGAGGACACGTGCATTAACAATTATTGGCCAAGCAGATGCAAATTGCCACATAATTCGATTCCAGGGCTAGGATGTTAACCTGGAAGCCTCACAAACTACGTTATTGGGTGGGGAAATGGTACCTTGAGCCAGAGAGTATACCATTTATCCCCAGCATTTTATACAATAGATAATCTGAATTTATCAGAAAATTTAGGAGATATTGGTTTAGGACAGTGTTTCTCAGCTCATTCCTCAATACACAACCAGCCAGTCAGGTTTTCAAGATACCTAAAATGAGTATACACAAAATAGATTTGAATACAATGGAGACAGTGCATGCAAATCTATCTCATGTATATTCATTATCGGTATCCTGAAAACCTGACTGACTGGGTGTGTTCCAGGGACTGGTTCGAGAACCCGTAGATTAAGAATATGAGGTACTTTTCTCAACTGTTTTGATCACTTTTAACATGTCACTTTCAGCCAGTGTTGTTCGAAGTACTAGGTTAAAGTACCGTATTTTTCGGACTATAAGACGCACTTTTTTCCCCAAAAATTTGGGAGGAAAATGGGGGGTGCGTCTTATAGTCCGAAGGTAGCGAGTTTTGGATCGCCGTCCCCTACTTACGCGATGCCATGTTCCCTGGTGGTCTAGTGACGTCGGGGCAGGAAAGAGCCCCCTCTTTCCTGCCCATCGCGCTGCTCTCCGTGCTCCTGACTGCTTCCTGACGGTCTCGGCGATATTCAAAATGGCCGCCGAGATTCTCGGCGGCCATTTTGAATCTCGCCGAGACCGTCAGGAAGCAGTCAGGAGCACGGAGAGCAGCGCGATGGGCAGGAAAGAGGGGGCTCCTTCCTGCCCCGACGTCACTAGACCACCAGGGAACAACATGGCATCGCGTAAGTAGGGGACGGTGATCCAAAACTCGGACAAGACACACCGGAGCACCTAGGTTTTAGAGGAGGGAAAAAGGAAAAAAAAATTTTTCCTATTTCCCTTCTCTAAAACCTAGGTGCGTCTTATGGTCCGGTGCGTCTTATAGTCCGAAAAATACGGTACTTAAGTAAAAGTAAAAATAAAAGATATGTTTTAATATATAAGTAAAACTACAGTGAAGATTAAGAACACATTGTAAAGTTTACTTAAGTGAAAGTAAAAGATGTATTGCCTAATATAATACTTTTGAGTAATAAGTAAAAGTACCATAGCTACAATGAATGCAACTATTTTAACATTTTTATTCCACCAACGTTATTGTTCTACAATTAAATCCACTTTGCTTTTAGCAAAATTAAGTTTTGAAAATAACTGTTGCTTATGTGAGTGCACTTCTGAGCTGTTAAACCAGCATAGCTACAAAGGTTTTCAACAACTGAACTTGCAGGAAGTAGATTGTTGACTCTGATAAAAAGTTCCTTCAAATCAGGTCAGGCTGCCATAGTATTGATGTCTTCTGGTACTGATCAAGGAAATATCTCTCCGAAACACTTCCAAATAGCAAAGAATACTTTATCATCATCAACTTCATTATCATAGGCGGTCGGTGGCCCAACTGTTTGGGGAGGCTAAAGGGGGTGGGGTTAGGGGTGGGGCTTACATCCATAATTGTCAACACACAGAAAAAAAATAAGTACAACATCCCAAATGTGAAAAGTTACAAGCACCACCCTAATTAGTGAGATTGAAGGTTAGCAAGTGAAAGTTTTCTTGCAGTGTATTTGGTATATAATTTTGTCATGGTGGAGAAGAGACTGAGTTCCAAGGAAGGGCTGCTGGTTATTGACAAGAAATGCTTCTATGTGCATGTAAAAATGGATTTATATATCATAAATGACATATTTGACATATCATATTTTAAATCCAATTATTTCAAGCACTTACCATCACTAAATCACATACACATCTATGGAACAATTCGACATCATATCCTCCAAAATATTTTAAAATCATGTCTGATGTTATGACAATCAAACTAAAATTAAATTAAAGTGTTGATGTCACTTCAGTAAGGCCAGCACACAATCCTTCAACTGCAAAACACTATGCACAAACAGCCTTTTAGGGTGGATAGCGTTGACAACGAGCTCTTTTATTAATGACCAGACAGAGATAAGAGTTTTCAATTTTGGCACAGTATAAGTAATCACAAGAACAAAATGGACTGCATTAGGGGCTTATAGCCCATTTAGTTATGTTTAAACAAAAGAGATCTGCATGAAACAAAATATTTATTTTTATTTTGACTTATAAACCCTCTCTCTCTCTCTGCCCCAATCCAACATTGCCCCAGTGTCTTGCCCCCCCTCTCAGTTAAGCAAAGCAAAGCAATAAATAAGAGACCCAAATACTCCTCCCCTTCAACATTTACCTGCTTCTTGCTGGATCTGCTACTGCCTCTGCTCCCTCCCTCCCTGTCTGGGTCAGTAACTGACTGTAAATAGTGGAGCCACATGCTGCAACACTCAGGCAGGCTCACAGTCACAGCTAGACTCTGCCACTGGAAAGGAAGGGCAGCAGCCAGGAAGTGCATCACAGTTACTGGGGGAGGTTTTGTAATTGTTCTGAGGAGGAGCTTCTTTCCTGCACCGAATTTGAGAAGGAGGCAGGGGAAGGTAATGGTTGGGCTGGAGAGCCTCTTATACGGGGCGCCTATGTTCATTATCATTGCCATGCTGTCCAATTACAGAGAAGGCTTACTCAAAGTTAGAATCATTTGTCTGTATTGTTCTAACAATTTTTTGTCTGATGGCAAACTCTGTATTAATGTCTTTGAGAACTGATGCAAAAACATCAACCTGAAATTCTATATATTGAGTCTTAATTGCCATGTGGAAATTGAAGCATATTTTATAACAATGTGTGTAACTTAATTGGTTAACAAGCTAATCAGTGCTGTCAATTAGATGTTAACAAGCAATTATCAGCATTAATTGGCATTAATTAAGATTTACACGCACAATTTGCTAAGTGTATTCTGTAACATGGTGCGTGCAATTTCTAAGTCGTATAATTCAAAAGGGTGCATGGCTATGGGTGGGGTGAGGGCATTTCTAAAATGTTTGCACATTATCATAGAATACACCCACTCTGTACCAAATATAGGCATCGGGATTTACACCAAATAAAACATGGCCTATATGGATGTGACCAAATTTAGTTGTGTGGAGAGGTGCTTGGTGTATTCTGTCTGGATATTTACTACTACTAATTATTTCTATAGCACTACTAGATGTATGCAGCACTGTACACGTTACATGCAGATACTTTTTCTGTCCCTAGAGGACTCACAATCTAAGTTTTTATACCTGGGGCAATGGAGAGTTAAGTGACTTGCCCAAGGTCACAAGGAGCTGTAGTGGTAATTGAACCCTGGTTGCCAGGATCAAAGCCCACTACACTAACCATTAGGCTATTCCTCCACTTCTAGCCTATTCTCTAAAATTTAGGTGAACTTCAGAGAATATGTCTAGGCATATTTTTTTTCAACGCTTATTTTTCAAGTGCCATATATAGAATCTAGCCCCAAATGTTTGGAAACCCTTCAGTCTTAAGGCTAGACAAGCACACTTCTTCTCTAAAGACAGAGGACAGTCACACCAATATTAAATCTTGCATGGGATGACCAATATTCTGTTGTGCTAGAAACACATGTCTCTTCTCCAAAGAAATGCAACCAGCTTCAGCTTCATCTCTGCTTCAAAGTGATCAAACTCATCACTGTTCTGTTTGGGTGGAGACCAGTAACCAGTTCAGCAAATATGAGAGCAACTCCATTGTTCTTATAGGCTATATTTACTGAACAGCAAAATTAAAGATGAAATGATCCACTGTTTGTGTGACGAGGTGTGTAATACCAAAATCCTGTTACAGATTTTACTGTTTTATTTGTAAATCATAATTTACATCTCACTTCTGCTTTTACTTTTTACTGCAAACATCAGATGTAACTAATGGGGCCTATTTACTAAGCCACCTAAGCATCTACGCGAGCCCAACGCGCACCAAAATGGAGTTACTGCCCGGCTGCCATGTGGCTCTTGTGGTAATTTCATTTTTGGTGTGCGTCTGATACATGCATCCGAAAAATAATTTTTATTTTTGGACGCGCATATCGGACGCATGCCAAATGGCATTTGATGCACATAGGTGATTATCACCCGGTTACTGCGTGAGACCTTACCACTAGGTCAATGGCTGTGGGTAAGGTCTCAGACCCAAAATGGACACGTGGCAATTTTCATTTTGCCACACGTTCATTTTCGGCAAAAATTTTAAAAGGCATTCTTTGTAGGTGCGCTAAAAAATAATTCTGCGTGCACCCAAAACACACACCTACACTACCGCAGTCCATTTTCAGCACACCTTAGTAAATGGACCCCTAAAAGTAGTAAACATTGGTGAAAATATTACTTCAGTAAAAGTAACAAATGTTTCCACCTCTTTAACATTGCTTTTGACTCGTAACCACTTGTAACCACTCGCCTCCACCTACCCTCCTCTCTTCCTTCCCGTTCACATTAATTGATTTGATTTGCTTTCTTTATTTATTTTTTGTCTATTAGATTGTAAGCTCTTTGAGCAGGGACTGTCTTTCTTCTATGTTTGTGCAGCGCTGCGTACGCCTTGTAGCGCTATAGAAATGCTAAATAGTAGTAGTAGTTACTATACAACACTGCTTTCAGCAGTACCTACCCTACTCTTCTCCATTATGTTATGCGGTGGAGCTGAGTGTTTCCCCTCTTCTTGTTAGTATTCATTTACATCGTCTTGATGATCTCTTATGAAATTTCTGATTTCTGTTTTGTATTTACACTGATAATGTTCTGTCTGGTATAAATGTTGTCCTCAAGGATGGATTGTTTATCAATTCTTTTCTCAATACAGTGAGAATATGGGTGACATGAGCTAAGCACAGTCTAACCCCAGCAGAGACAGCTGTAATAGTTTATTAGGCATTTACCCACTGATTTGAATTTTCTTGTATCATTGGACAATGCACCCCTGGTTGTCAAAAACTGAGGTGTGTATTTTATGGATAACCCACAAAACCAAACTGAAAATTAAATCCTTCGTTGCAACCACTAAACATAATTTCCTGAAATTATGTGCTCTTCAGCTCTTAAAAATTTATCTACCTAGCTTGCACCTGTGTACAGTAACCCAGGCAGCAGTGCTGTTCTTCTTTGATTACAGTAATCTCGCTTCAAACATGTTTACTTTACAGGCATCTAGACTTATTGCTGACTATGCACCAAGAGGTTGATTTTATAAACCAGAGGGTCTTAGGTCATGCCTAGAAGAACACATGGTGGAAACTGGCATGCACTTTTACAAGTAGACATGCACAGGGACAGAATTTAGGCAGGTCATGGGGGAAGTCATAATATATACTGAATATTTTATAAAATATACATATACATATACACACCAACTTTTATGCCTGTTTTGAAGGAGGTTCAATGTCCATGCCTTGAATATAGGTGCTGCAGGATTACCACTAGAGGTTATAGTAGCCTTTTTAGAATCCAGGTCCATCAAACCAGGAGGGAGTGGGCATTGGATCAAGGTGTGAGAGGTAGAGGTCTATCGGGGGGGGGGGGGGGGATTGGAGGAAGGTGGCTTGGAAGCAGTTCAGTGTTGCCAGCAATCTGTCTTGGGGAGGCATCTGAGGGGATCTGGATATGTTTGTGGTGGTGATGGGATCAGATGTGGTCAGGGAATCAGTTACTACTTACTAAAAGTTTTGTGAAGATCGCTACAGTGAGTTTATCCATAACGTGGTTCATATGCTCATTGATATCCAAGATATAATTTTCCTGACCCCTGATGCAGGCACTTGTAGCGCCAAAACACGGCCCATGTCGGGTCTCCTTTCATTAAAGTTTGTGCTTTGTTCCAGCCTTGGAGGTCCTTTTGTGCTTTTTGTTTTGCCTATTGGATTTGTGTACTTTTGGACCCTCTCTTCTGCTGCAGTGAGATAATAAGAAAGAACCATGACTGGGAGTATTGGACGTCAGCATTGGTAGCTGCATCTTATAGCAGGCACTTATGCATGTCTGGCAGCAGGCGTACAGTAAGTGCCAACATCTAGATTTTTTCCTACTAAATATATAGAGATTGATATCTAATGGGGTTTATTATAATGTCCACACAATCCACACAATACACAATAGACATCATCGGGTGTAAGCAAAGATGGAGCATATAGATGGATAAGATAGAGTAGCAGAAAATAAGGGAACTAATTTATCTTATTTTTTTAAATCTTTACTTTTATTGACGTTTTTCTTAAATATTGGGCCCATACTTAGCATGGCTAACTCTAGAGAGCAGCGCTTAGCCCAGATATTCAATGCCAGGCTATTTCCAGTGACTGGTATTGAATATCTGGTTTATTTTTGATCAGTTCAAACTATTGAGTGCTGGCCGGTTAAGTTTGAACTGGCCAAAGATAACCTGGTATTCATATGGCCAAATATGGCCGCCAAACTTGAGATGAAAATCAGCAGATAACCAGTTATGGTTTATGGTTTATTAAAAGTTTGCTATACCGCTATAGCTAAGTAGCAGGTCACAGCGGTTTACAAAATACGTAAAAAATATAGAAAGTGGAAGATGGAAAAGAACTACATTTTGGATAGGAAAGATCGCATATTCTGGCAAAGCCAACACACTATTAAAGCAAAGATTAGGAGCAAAATAAAGTAGACAGGCAAAATGGCATAACATACTACCTTAGGGGGCCTTTTACTAAGGTGTGCTGTCATTTTTACTGCACACTAAAAAATAGGCGCACACTAAATGTTAGAGTCATCAATGTATTCCTATGGGCATCTTTAGCGTTTAGTGTGGGCTAAAAACACCAGCGCACCTTAGTAAAAGACCCCCTTAGTGTCCATCTTTCTAGGGGGAACATGAGTGTCCATTTCACATAGGGGAACATGCTTAGGTGGTTTCAAAGGCTTGTGCATAGTGCCAGGTCTTTAACATAGGTTTTAAAGCTTTAAATGAAGCCTCGACATGGATATGAAGAGGAAATGAGTTCTAAATGGAAGGTGCAGCGTAAAAGAAGGCACGATTTCTGGTGAACTCCTTTGTTTTGTGGTTTATTAAAATTTGCTATACCATGTGATATTACTGGCTAGTGGGTCATAGCCAGCCATGTCCTGCTGAAAATTCATGGACAGCTGGTTATGGGGCATTTAACTGGCATGGTGGTTGGTTGGTTGGTTAAATGCTTTTTGAATATCAGGGAGATTGTCTGATACAAATGTTTATTGATATAGCTATATTTATCAGTTGTTTTTTAAAGAGACTCATTTAAAGAAAGTTGCACATGAAGTCATAAAGGTGCATAAATATAATCTCAGCTAGGATAAGAGCGGATGAGCAAGTCCTGCTGTAGCATGTGCTTCTGTGTGTGACAAGCAATTTAGTTATGTCTTCCATTAAAGGCCTGGTTGAAGAGCCAAGCTTGCTTCCTGAAGTAGAGGTAGCAGCAGTTTGCCTGTACGGACTATCAGTGAGCACCTACATAACTTTGAAAGGTTGTCCCAGCAAATCAAAAAATGTTTGACAAAGATTCAATAAATGCAAGTTTAGCTAAGAGGTTTGCATTTATATTATGCCAAGTCTGGATTTAAGCATAGGCAACATAGGCAACTGCCTCTGGTGCAAAATTTTGATAGGCACCAGAATATTAATGCTATGCCTCCATCCGAGCTTGCCTTACTTTTCCCACTGCTGTCCCAGAGACAGTAAGAAAGCAAAGCAGAAATCAAGCACTGGGAACAGGACATGGCAGTACTTCAGAACAGGCCTTTAACCGATAAATACCAATAAAACAATCTTGATGGAGCAGATCAACAAATCATTTAATTGGAGTTTATTGGATAAATACCTGGGAAAAAACACACACTTCCCTTTCTCTGACATTCCTTCTCTGGCTTATCTTGTACCCTCCATTCAGTTTAGGTGCCTGACCACTCCTAAGTGGCATAAATGTAACTATTTAATTCAACTGCAATAGTTCTTGAGAAACACAGATTTTATGTACCTCCAATGAACCCCTAATACAAAGACAAATGGATACCTCATATTTACAATTCATAAATACTTAAAAATAGAGACCCTATTCATGTTATATTTGGAAAACTAGTGTCAGACTCTACTATTCAAACGTTTCTGTCTATGAAAAGTAACTATATCCTGCTCAATTCTTTTAATGCTATTTTTGTTCCTATATTCTGATCTCTTAATTAGTATATGTAGCTATAACCCTGAGGCAATTTTCATAGTGCCCATTGGCATTCACACAAATTTTCAAAGGCTCACTCCTCCACAGATGTTTGCTTGGAAAATTGCTGGCCTGCTGAGGACCTAAGGACAAAAACAACAATTATGAATTTTCTGGCACAAATTGAAACATTTCTGTATCATCTATGAAATAAACCCCCCCTTCATTTAATAAACTCAATATCTGTGATGAAAACACCAAAACATTTTTCATCACTAAAAATTATGGAGAAGGAAAACACCCCCCCCCCCCCCCACCACCACCGCCACCCTTCTCCCAGTTGTAAACAATTCTGTAAGTAGACATATGGTTTAATATCACACAGCTCTTAAATTATGTTAAAAAAATACAATTTACAACCTACATTTGTTTTTTTCTTATAAGCCAACAAGACTGACTTTTGTTGTTTATTGGTAGAATTTCAGCACTCTTAGAGTTGTTGTCTGTTAGGAAATTTCCGTTGCCATAGCAATATTGGAAGCTAAAAGAGAGGGGAAGAAAGAGGCAGTAAAGATCCACAATAAGAAGCCTCAGGCCTTCTGTTCCTCCTTGAATGGATTTGAGAAACTATAACTGAATTTAGCTTTATAAAACTGCAGATGGGTACTTTCTATTCATATAGAAAAAAAAAGTACATCTTTATTTGTCATGGTATATCCATTGCAATATCACATAGAATAACAGTCTAAATACCTAATTGGTAGATGTAAAGCTGTCTAGTTAGAAAAAGAACACTAAGATGCCCTTTTACTAAGCTGCCTAAGTGTCTACGCATGCCAGGGGCGTAGCTATGGGTGGGCCCAGGCCCACCCAATCTCGGCCCAGGCCCGCCCAGTCTTTTGCGACCCTCACCAAGTTCCACGACGACGACGACTTATTTTGTTGTCCGCAGCGGCGAGCGGCCGTAAAAGCAGCAAGCAGCGAGCCAGTCTCGACTCCGTCCTTCGCTTCCTGCCCTCTCAGCGTCCCGCCCACCCAAAAGGAAATGACATCAGAGGAAGGCGAGATGGCACAGAGAGAGGGCAGGAAGTGAAGGACGGAGTCGAGACTGGCTCGTTGCTTTTACGCTGCAACTTCGGGAGTGGAGTGGAAGAGAGCCAGCCAGCCCGCCCATGTAGTCCATTGTAAGGAAAGAAGCGATTTAGTTTCCACTCCTCCGCGCAGCCGTCGCCGTTCACTCAAAACACAGGGCAATCAAACCTGTGAGCTGCTGCATTCACGTTCTCGTTCTTTTGAGGGGGGGGCGGGGGAGACGTCGGATAGAATGGGGAAGGGAATTGAAATAAACAGGATGGGCAGGGGAGAGAGGAGAATTGCCGGACAACAAGGATTGATGGAGGGGGCAGGGGAGAGAAGAAATTTGCTGGAGATGGATGGAGGAGAAGGCAGGGGAGAATGGAGAGTTGCTGGACATGGATGGATGGAGAGGAGGGCAGGGAAGAGAATAGAAATTGCTGGACATGGCGTGGAGGGCAGGGGAAGGAGGAAAATTGCTGGACATGGATGGATGGAGGGAGGGGAAAGGGGAGAGAGGAAATTTGCTGGGGATGGATGGAGGAGAGGGCAGGGGAGAATGGAGAGTTGCTGGACATGTATGGATGGAGAGGAGGGCAGGGGAGAGAATATAAATTGCTGGACATGGAGCGGAGGGCAGGGGAAGAAGGAAAATTGCTGGACATGGATGGATGGAGGGAGGGGAGAGAAGAAATTTGCTGGGTATGGATGGATGGAGGAGAGGGCAGGGGAGAATGGAGAGTTGATGGATGGATGGAGGGAGGGGAGAGAAGTCAGGGAGGAGATGCGCATGGATGGAGGGGAGGGAAGAGAGGAGGAATGCTGGACATGGATGGAGTGGAGGGCAGGGAAGAGAAGGAAAAATGTTGGACAAGGATGGAGGGGAGGGAAGACAGAGGAAGTAGAAGCACATGGATGGAGGGAAGTAAGGAGAAATGCTGGATATGGATGGAGGGAAAACTGCTAAGTTTAAGGGCTGGTTTGGAACACGTTGAGGGCAGATACTGAAACTCGAGGAAGGATAGGGACAGGGCTACAGATGGTAGACAGGACACATAAGGACACAGGAGGATGGTGGACATGGTAAGAGAAAAAATATCAGATGGAAAGAAGACACTGCATAAAACAGAAGACACTGGGACCAAAGCGAATAGATCAGACAACAAAGGTAGAAAAAATATTTTATTCAGAATTTATTAATTGGAATATGTCAGCTTTTGGAAATGTGAATCTGTGATATTTTGCATGTAAGTTTCAATTTTTCTGGTATTGCTGCATGCTGAGTCTGACTTCTTGAGTTAACTTTCCAGTTCAGTATTTTGCCTTCATATTTTTTGTTTTCTAGTTCCTTGTGTCATGTCTGTTGTCATGTGTTTTTCATTTGTGATCAAGGTGCAGTATTCTGCTAGCGTGTAGTATTTGCAGCCCTTTTGGTTTTGCTTTTTTTTTTTTTCACGAGGTAGTATATTAGTGTTTTAGAGCCTAGTGTAATTACAGTTCTGCCTTTTCAAGCATAAGGTTGTAGCTCGTCCTGTCCTTGGAATTAGTGCTGTTATGGTTTAGTATGGATATGAGTGTGTTTTTGCACAAGTTTGTGTATAGCATTTTGCAGTGGAGAGATTGTGGGATAATGTAATTATATTTAAAAATATCAATTTTTCCATTAAGTATGTATGTGGTTATACTGATGCAGGGCAACTGTTGGGCATCAAGTGAATTCTAAGGCATTATTTTGTAGGATCCCAAGAGACACTGCTCAAACTTATATAGACAGTGCATGCCCACCCATATTAGCTCTGGGCCCACCCAAAATCTCAGGTCTGGCTACGCCACTGACGCATGCCCAATGCGCGCCAAAATGTACTTACCGCCCAGCTACCACGTGGCTCTTGCGGTAATTTTATTTTTGGCGCGAGTCTAATAAGCGCGACCGGAAAATTAAGTTTATTTTCAGAGGTGTGCATCGGACGAGCACCAAGTGGCATTTGACGCACATAGGTCATTACCGCTCAGTTACTGCATGTAACTTTACCGCTAGGTCAATGGCTGGGGGTAAGGTCTTAGACCCAAAATGGACGCGCGGCAATTTTCATTTTGCTGCACATCCATTTTCGGCAAAAATTTAAAAAGGCTTTTTTTTACAAGCGAGCTGAAAAATGGATTGGCGTGTGCCCAACACCCGCACCTACACTACCGCAAGCCATTTTCGGCACACCTTAGTAAAAGGACCCCTAAATATAGAGTATTTTGCAAGCCCCCCTTCACAGACATTACTCAAGGGTGCCTCAACAGGGTTGAGCCTCCCTCATATCTTTCCCATGGTATCAGGACAGGAAGGGCCCTAGCACAGAGAATCAGGAAAGGCAGGGACAGGAGTTGTTTGGTACACTTAGAACCTGGGGCAACAATCAAGATGGCAGGCAATTCATTGGGGACTTGGGCTTGACATCCAAAGGGACTCAAGTAAGGATCCAAGCTCCAAAACTCTTAACAGTTGGATTTGTTTGGTAGTTTCAAGCACAATTGCCCTCTCAATCTTTCCTCCCAAGTGTAAATAAAAAAAATAAACTGTTAGCTAACATGCATGACTTGGAACAGGTATAAATGTTGACAGACAACTTTTCAAAAGTATGAACATACTATCATTATAAAATAGAAAACATACACAATCGGGTCGATATTCAAAGTGAAATAATCAGCCAGAAATGACTCCTGGCTGGTTAAATCACCTGTTCGGTGCTAACCACTAATTTTTAATGGCACTTAATTAGCTACTGTTACTAAAATAACCGGTTAACCCCAATCTGAATACTGGCTGTTTTGGGGGAGCTCCGGGAGCAGAGTTGGAACCTGGCCAGTTAAGTGCTGATATTCAGCACTTAGGGGTCCTTTTACTAAGGTGCGCTGAAAAATGGGCTGCAGTAGTGTAGGCGCGTGTTGTGGATGCGCACATATCCATTTTTCAGTGCACCTGTAAAAAAGGCCTTTTTAAAAATTATGCCGAAAATGGACATGCAGCAAAATAAAAATTGGCACGCATCCATTTTGGATCTGAGACTTTACCGCCAGCCATTGACTTAGCATTACGGTCGCTTGCGTTAACCATGTGGTAATTGCCTGGGTGTCTCAAATCAGAGTTACTGCCCAATTTTTGCCACACACCAGAATATAAAATATATCTTCTGGTGCGCGTAGCGGTAGTGTGTAAAAAATTAAATTACCGCATGGGCCATGAGGTAGCCAGGCGGTAACGCCAAATTGACGCATGTTAGGCACATGTGGAGGGGCATAATCGAACGGAAACACCTATCTCCATGGGCGTTTATCTTTGAGAACAGGTCCGTGAAGGGGCGGGCCGAACCATATTTTCGAAAAAATGGACATTTTTGAGCTGAGCGTTTGTTTTTTTTAGCGATAATGGAAACTAAAAATGCCCAGCTCAAAAACGTCCTAATCCAAGCCATTTGGTCGTGGGAGGGGCCACGATTCGTAGTACACTCGCCCCCCCTGACATGCCAGGACACCAACTGGGCACCCTAGAGGTCAGTACGGTGGACTTCAGACAACGCTTCCACATGCATAGCTCCCTTACCACGGGTGCTGAGCTCCCAACCCCCCTCCCCCAAAACCCACTACCCACAAATATATAACACTACCATAGCTCTTAGGTGTGAAGGGGGCACCTACATGTGGTTGCAGTGGATTTTGGAGGCCTCCCATTTACCAGCACAAGTGTTACAGGTAGGGGGGAAGGGCCTGGGTCCACCTGGCTGAAGTGCACTGCGGTACCCACTAAAAGTGCTCCAGGGACCTGCATACACGCAGGCCTCTAGGACTTGTTGCTGCTGTATAACATTGGCACAGCAGTTGACACCTGAAGACTAATCTCTCCGAAAACATCCTTTATTGGAATAACCGCATTTACTCACAGTTAACTGCAGATCAGAGGTTGTGCCCCACTGGCAACGAGTCTCCCTGATACTGAGATGAGCAGTAGGTCAGAGCTGGCAGAATGCTGTACAATGCCCTCTTTCAGCCACATTCAAGGTAAAAACTAAGTTCTCTAACGTAGCTAACACAGGAAAGGGAACTAAAACTGGCTTACAAAAATGGCCACTACCACATGGACTACAACAGGAAACACAACAGGGCACACTCTGACCCAGTAGGAAGGGGGAAAAGCACCATGGGAGAAGAGCCTACCAACTACCAACATCGTGAGACTGTAACACAAGCTAATGAAATCACGGAGCCCAATACCCTACACCCACCACAATGCAATGCTGATGTGACCCTGTACTGCACCCGAGAGCCACATCTGACCCAGGGAAAGGCTGTGACAGGATCGAACACATTCTGCTGTCATGGAGGTGGGTACGGCATTTGAGGCTGGCATAGAGGCTGGAAAAAAAGTTTGTAAAGTGGGGTTTTTTTGGTGGGAGGGGGTTAGTGACCACTGGGGGAGTCCGGGGAGGTCATCCCCGATTCCCTCCAGTGGTCATCTGGGCAGTTGGGGCACTTTTTTGGGACTTGTTCGTGAAAAAAAAGGGTCCAAAAAAAGTGACTCAAAATTGCGGTAAAAACGCCTTTTTTCCGATTATTAGCTAAAGACGCCCATCTCTCCTCGGCTGATAACCACGCCCCAGTTCCGCCTCCACCACGCCTCCAACACGCCCCCGTCAACTTTATTCGTTTCCACGACGGAGTGCAGTTGGAAACGCTCAAAATCAGCTTTCGATTATACCAATTTGGGCGCCTTTGCGAGTTAAACGTCTATCTCCCGATTTAGGTCGCACTATAGATGTTTTTCTCTTTTGAAAATAAGCAGGATAGGCACCTATGCAGCTTAGTAAAAGAGCCCCTTAGCTGGAAAGGATAACCACATAAATAGGATGACATAAAAGTCAGTTCTATTTTTATGCGGTAAACCATAGCAGAACATTGTACTTGACCCACTATGCATTAGGTAGCTCTGGAAACCCAGAAATTCAATGCTGGCTCCTGGACATAGCCCAGCACAGAATTTCCAGGTTTAACACCAGCCACGGTCAGCAAAAGGCTGATCGCCATCTGCTGAATATTGGGCTTCTAAGTTTCTGGCCTGGCCAAACATGCCCAGAACACATCCCTATAAAATGTGAATTCAATATACTTACTTGTGTAGAGAAGTAGCACAGTGGTTAGAGCAGTGCGCTGTGAACCAAAAAAGTCAGGATTCAATTCTCACTATGATGCCCTGTGGTCTTTGTGAACCCTCCATTGCCTTATGTGGAAACAAGCTCCTAATGTTAAAATCCTGTGGTTGGTGGCATTTAAAGTCGTATCTGGATATGAAGTACTGGGATGCACCTAGACACCCGCACTGAGTAACCAGGCAGAGGGAAGCTATAGGACTTTATCTGGATACTGCCAATATTCAACACTGGTATCCAGAGAAATTAGGACAGTGGTTTTTATGTTGGTTCTTTTTATTATTATTTGTACCCCGCGCTTTCCCACTCATGGCAGGCTCAATGTGGCTAATGTTAAAGGGGTATAGTGGCATCTGCATGTGTAAATAATGAGGCCCCATTTAACATAAGAAAAGTTGTGCTGAGTCAGACCAAGGTACATCAAGCCCAGCATCTGATATCCAACAGTGGCCATTCTGGATCACAAGTACCAAACAGATCCCCAGTGGAGGAGTGGCCTAGTGGTTAGGGTGGTGGACTTTGGTCCTGAGGAACTGAGTTTGATTCCCACTTCAGGCACAGGCAGCTCTTGTGACTCTGGGCAAGTCACTTAACCCTCCATTGCCCCATGTAAACCACATTGAGCCTACCATGAGTGGGAAAGCACAGGGTACAAATGTAACAAAAAAAAAAGAGTAGATCTATTTATCATTGTTAATATCTAGGGATGAACAATTGCTCTTCCAATTCTACCTAGATAATAATTTTTTTATTGGATTTTCCTCCAAGAACTTGTCCAATCCTCTTTTGAATCCCACTATGTCAGTTACCTTGGCCACATCCTCCGGCAACAGATTCCACAGCTTAATTATGCACTGCATAAAAACTATGAATCGTTTTCAATCTTCTGGTTATTAGTTAAATGGAGGAATAACCTAATGGTTAGTGCAGTGGTCAGAGAGCCAGTTCAAGTCCCACTGCAGCTCCTTGCAACTTTGGGTAAGTCACTTAACCCTTCATTGCCCCAGGTACAAAATAAGAACCTGTATATAATATATAAACCACTTTGATTGTAATCACAGAAATACGGTATTTCAAATCCCATCCCCTTTCCCTAATGGAGTGTCCCTATTTAACTATACTACCCTATTCATAATTTTTAAAACTTCTGTATTATACTATTCTATCGGAGTTTTCTATACCACTGTTATTCTAAAGGATTCAAAACAGTTTACAATTTATAAAAGAAACTCCAAATGTTAGGAGAGAATAACAATCTAATGAAATTATATTGACAAAAATTTAAAAAGAACAAAAATTAAAATCTGAGACAAACATTAACTTAAAATTATTGTTCAAATAAGTAAGTTATTAGCATTTTCCTAAAAGAAAAATAAGAAGGTAGCAACCTTAATTCCAGAGGCAATCTGTTCCATAATGTGGCCTCAGCAAAAGGAAAAGAGGCCTCAAAATAGTCTTAAAACGGATATTCTTTAACGAGGAAAAAACCAACTTCAAGGTTCTCAATAAACCCAAGGTTCTTTCTACAAATGAAAATCCCTAACCTGTATAGCCTTTCTTCATAAGGAAGCTGTTCCATTCTTATTATCATTTATGTTGTCCTTCTCTGAGCCTTTTCTGATTGTACAATATTCTCTTTTGAAATAGGGTGACCAGAAATGTACACAATACTCAAGGTACAGACACACTATGGACCTATAAAGAGGTTTGGTTTTTGCCATCCCCTTTCAGATAAGCCCTGATTTTAAGCAGCTGAGGCACACTGGGCTGAAAATTTCAGCATATTATCCACAACAATTTTTAACATTTTAAGATTCCAGTGTCAAGTCTTCCCTGTTCATTGCACTTGGGTACGTTTTTAAGGAATTAGAAGATTCTGACAGCCTAACAAACAAATCCATCAAAGTGATGATATTTAAGATATCATATTAAACCATGTTATTTGCCTTTTATCTCCTTATGTTATTTTATTTGCATATGCCAGAAAACTCTAATTAGGTCGATTTCGTAAATGTCATCTGTAATACTAGAAATTATGCGTTAACCAAATCTCATAAAATTGGATTTAGAGTGTTTTGTAATTGCCTTGTTTCTCTTGAAGACGCAGTGTTCTCATGAACTCAGTCATTCTTTCTTAGTAATCAATCCTAACACCCTTCTTATTTGATGTTGATTCATCTTCATTGTTTTGGAAACACTAATAGAACTAAAAGTCTTTTTGTTGTTTGACTTATTTGCATTGACAAATTAGGCTTAAGCATCTTTGCTACATGACATAGACCAATACAAATGCTCTCCAAATGTCATTAAGGCTTGATTTGTTCTCATAACAAATTATGAATAATTTCAGAAGTTTCTGACAACTTTGGGAACAAACACCGTGAGAATGATGCATACCCTGACATTTAATAAAGTTGATAAAAGTAACATGGTGACTTTTTCTTAATGGTATGTGTGTATTTTTAACAATAAGCTGCATCAGGAAAGTGGGACTTTCCCGGATAAGTCCTATTCCCCAGATCATACCTGGATTTTCACCTGCATTTACCTGCAGGATTAATCACTTGATGGAACCTAGGCAAACAAGTGTGCCCTCCCGGAGGGAGTGGAAAACATGAAAAAGGATCTGCGGAAGCTAGAAGAATGGTCTAAGGCTTGGCAATTAAAATTCAATGTGAAGAAATGCAAAGTGATGCACTTAGGGAGTAGAAATCCATGGGAGACGTATGTGTTAGGCGGTGAGAGTCTGATATGTACGGACGAGGAGAGGGATCTTGGGGTGATAGTATCTGAGGATCTGAAGGCGACAAAACAGTGTGACAAGGCGGTGGCCATAGCTAGAAGGTTGCTAGGCTGTATAGAGATAAGTGTGACCAGCAGAAGAAAAGAGGTTTTAATGCCCCTGTATAAGTCGTTTGTGAGGCCCCACCTGGAGTATTGTGTTCAGTTTTGAAGGTCGTATCTTGCAAAGGATGTAATAAGAATTGAAGCGGTGCAAAGAAAAGCTACAAGAATGGTATGGGATTTGTGTTACAAGACATATGAGAAGAAACTTGCTGACCTGAACATGTATACCCTGGAGGAAAGGAGAAACAGGGGTGATAGGATACAGACGTTCAAATATTTGAAAGGTATTAATCTGCAAACGAACCTTTTCCGGAGATGGGAAGGCAGTAGAACTAAAGGACATGAAATGAGATTGAAGGGGGGCAGACTCAAGAAAAATGTCAGGAAGTATTTTTTCACGGAGAGAGTGGTGGAGATGAAAACGGTAAAGGAATTCAAACATGTGTGGGATAAACATAAAGGAATCCTGTTCAGAAGGAATGCATCTTCAGAAGCTTAGCGGAGATTGGGTGGCAGAGCCTGTGGTGGTGGGGCGGGGCTAGTGCTGGACAGACTTCTACGGTCTGTGTCCTGAAAATGGCAGATACAAATCAAGGTCAGGTATACAAAAAAGTAGCACATATGAGTTTATCTTGTTGGGCAGACTGGATGGACCATGCAGCTCTTTTTCTGCTGTCATCTACTATGTTACTCACGTTACTATGTATGTGTGGCCACCCATCATGATATAAATATATGTTAAAACTCACAGAAAGTGGATCCTGCACAGTTCTGACTGCAGAGGTAAGCTGGCAGAGGAGAAATGCCAACTCCTCCTGTGAAATGGAGGACAATATGGGTGGACATTTGTTTGCAATGATATGGGAATAACCCATGTTATTGCTTATAACTATCAAATGAAAACCACCAAGAAAAAGAACATTCCTGCTTTCTTGTTTGTTGACAATAGTGTACAATAAGTGTACAATATTTGTACAGAGAACACCCGTTGCATATCTGTGAATTATCGTGCATATGTGAACCTCTGCACATGCTTGCACAGTGCACACACTCTTTCAGAAAGCGTATGTCCGCTTTGCACATAAGGACACACCAAAGCAAGCAGTGTAAACGTCCAAATCAATCTTTATTGCACAAGTCCCAAAAGATCTTTACAGCAAAAGTCCTGACGTGACCATGTTTCACCAAAATGGCTGCATCAGGGGTAAACACAACAGTCTAACCAGGGATGTTCAGAATGTGTTCCTGGTTGTTGGAAAAATATTCCAGCAATATTCATAAAATGTTAGAGTCTCAATCCTAGCGAGCACAGGCTATCTGGTGGTGCCCAAGGTTAGGTGCCGGGATAATCTGCACTAGAGGGGCCTTTTACTAAGCATTGGTAAGCCCACCGCTGGCTTACAGCGTGGCAATCCAGAACTACTGCCAGCCTAACACGGTAGCCGGCACTTGTTCCACCCCCAATGCATGGCATTTCTGGTGCTAGCGGAAATATTTGAAAAATATTTCCACAGTGAGTTACCTGGCAGTGCCAGGCACTGGCCGGTTACCACCAGGATAACATAGGATCCCTTATCACCACATGCCCCCCCCCCCCCCCACACATGGCCCCATGGTAAGTGCAATCTTACTGCATGGCCATTTATTTGTTTTGTTTTTTTACCTGCTGCGGTAAAAAGGGCCTCACTGCATAGCAAAAACATCTACCACTGCTAGCACAGGGCCCCTTTTACCACAGCTTAGTAAAAGGGCCCCTAAGCTACTATTCTGTAAAGGGTGCTCTGTGCCAGTGGCGTTCCTAGGCTGCCTGACACCCGGGGTGGATCGCCGATGCGACCCCCCGGGTGCAGCGCAGCCCCCCCCCCCACCGGCGAAATTACACCATCCTCCCCGGGTGCATTTTTACCTGCTGGGGGGATGCTGCGCACCTGTAGGCCGAGTCCGCTCGTTCCCTCCCTGCTGCTCCCTCTGCCCCGGAACAGAAAGTAACCTGTTCCGCGCAGAGGGAGCAGTAGGGAGGGAACGAGCGGACTCAGCCAACAGGCGCGCGGCACCCCCCCAGCGGCGTGCACCTGGGGCGGACCACCCCCACCCCCACCCCCCTTGGTACGCCACTGCTCTGTGCACAGCATCCATTATAGAATACAAGCTTAGCACACAAAGGTGTAAATGCTAGCGTCCAACTGATGGCAGTTAGGGGTGCAAATGCAGGCATTCTACAATATCACGTCTAATTTCTGGAAACACCCCTGACCCACCCATGCTCTTCCCAGGGCCACACCCATTTGGAGTTGTGCACTATGAAATGTGGAGGGGCATAATCGAACGGCGCCGGCCATCTCCGTGGCCGGCTCCGCAAATGGGTGGAGCCAACCGTATTTTTGAAAAAGATGGCTGGCCATCTTTTTCTTCGCTAATACGGTTGGGCCTGGCCAAATGTCAGAAATGGCTGGGTTTGAGATGGCCAGCATCGATTTTTGGCGATAATGGAAACTAATGCTGGCGATCTCAAACCTGGCCAAATGCAAGGCATTTGGTCGTGGGAGGAGCCAGCATTTGTAGTGCACTGGCCCCCCTCACATGCCAGGACACCAACCGGGCACCCTAGGGGGCACTTCCAAAAATTAAAAAAAAAAAGCTCCCAGGTGCATAGCTCCCTTACCTTGTGTGCTGAGCCCCCCAAATCTCCCCCAAAACCCACTACCCACAACTGTACACCACTACCATAGCCCTTAGGGATGAAGGGAGATACCTATATGTGGGTACAGTGGGTTTGGGGGGGGGGTTGTAGGGCTCCCATTTACCACCACAAGTATAACAGGTAGGGAGGGATGGGCCTGGGTCCACCTGCCTGAAATGCACAGCACCCACTAAAAACTGCTCCAGGGACTTGCATGCTGCTGTCAGGGAGCTGGGTATGACATTTGAGGCTGGCATAGAGGCTGGTTTTTTTTGGGTGGGAGGGGGTTGGTGACCACTAGGGGAGTAAGGGGAGGTCATCCCTGATTCCCTCCGGTGGTCATTTGGTCAGTTGGGTTTTTTTTTTTTTTGAAGTTTGGTCGTGAAAAAAAAGGGACTAAGTAAAGCCGACGAAATGCTCGTCAAGCCTGGCTTTTTTTCCCATTATCAGGCAAAGTCGGCCATCTCGTGAGCACGCCCCCATCCCACCACCGTCCTGCCTTCACTACCCTACCGACATTCCCCCTTGAAGTTTTGCCGGCTCCGCGACGGAAAGCAGTTGAACCCGGACAAAATCGGCTTTCGATTATACCGATTTGGCCGGTTTCAGGAGATTGCCGGCCATCTCCCGATTTGTGTCGGAAGATGGCCGGGGATCTCTTTCGAAAATGAGCTGGTTAGGTGTGTATGTGATAGAATAGAACATAGGGCAAATGTGCGCATAACTCCTAATTATTGCCAAGTACTTGTTAACTCCAATAATTGATTGATAACGCTGGTCACTGGAAACGGCCCAGAATTTAAAGGCTTTGCGCTAATTGCAGCACTTAACTAGCCTGCCTCCCACAGGCTGAATATCAGCTGGAGTGGATACAAGCTACCCCAGAAAGAGGAAGTCAAGCAACAATATTTAGAAAATTAAGACACTCCAGGAAACCCCCCCCCCCCCCCAATCCCAGGAAGACTCCCCCGAACCACCAATGTTTTTAAAGGTACCACTGTAAGGAGTGGGTGGACCTTGTACCAGCGTGGGGCTTAAGTCTGGGGACAATGATATGCAACCCGATGCTCCTGGGCCATGGGAATAATGCTGCCATATTTTCTTTAAGATCACTATTTTCACTTTTCAAATCCTCCAACTCTGGTCTTCCCCTTTTTCTTTTTAAACACCTTATTCCCTATTCCGCTATAGTATGTATTCCTTACCCTCTTCCCCAATAGCATCTTCTAGTTGCAGCATCATTTTTTTTTTCAGATTCAATCACATCTTGCCAGAACTATCTCATTTTCAGTTGTTGCACCTACTTTTTGGAATGATCTTCCTCTACACTTACAAATAGTTTTGCCAATGTCACGGCATGGAGAAGTGGCCTAGTGGTTAGAGCACCTGTCTTGTATTCCAGAGGTGGCTGGTTCAAATCCCACTGCTGCTCCTTGTGATCTTGGGCAAGTCACTTAACCTTCCATTGCCTCAGGTACAAACTTAGATTGTGAGCCCTCCTGAGATTGAGAAATATGCAGTGCCCTTCCTAGAGTGGCTGACACCCATGGCAGATTGCTGATGTGCCCCCCCATGGCCCAGCAAAAAGACACCTCCTCCCCCTGGCAAAAGGACACCCCCCCCCAGGTGCATTTTTACCTGCTGGGAAGTGCCGCGCGCCTGTCAGCTTCACTCGTTCCATGCTCCCTCTGCCCCGGAACAGGAAGTAACTAATTTTCAGTTAGTCTGCAAGAGAGGCTGAAGGATCAACACCTTACCTGGTGAGTTCCTGAATTCTTAGAGAAACTCATAAGTACATAAGTATTGCCATGCTGGGGAAAACCAAAAGTCCATCAAGCCCAGCATTCCAACAGTGGGCCAATCCAGGTCACAAGTACCTGGCAAGATCCCAGAACAGTACAATACATTTTATGCTGCTTATTCTAGAAATAAGCAGTGGATTTTCCCCAAGTCCTTTTTAATAATAGTCTATGGACTTTTCATTTAGGAAGCCATTCAAACCTTTTTAAAACCCCGCTCAGCTTTCCACACGGTTCCAAGACTATATTTTCAAAATTGCTCTAGGAAGAAAATGCAGTGCTATCTAGAAAATGCTTTTTCTATGCTTAGAAACACCTTCAGGTGATGATTTGGAGAAACTGTCAATGAGTGGAGCTCTGAAATATAAGCTTCTCATCAGCTTAGTGATAGAGGAACAACTGCCTCATTACTGTACTAACCCATGTCAGCTCTACAGGATTTGCAGAGTAATGTCCTAGTTTCAACCAGAAAGAAATGTTATACTGCCACCATGCTTTGTAAAAATGTACTACTTTTTATTCACTATGAACTCCCTATGGATTGGATTTTGCTCCTGGACATAAACAGACCTTATGGAACCACCACCAGAGTTTTAGTCTGATCTCTTGAGTAAGTGTCGTTCCCACCAAAGGCTAGCCTTCTGTAAACCCTTGAGTCTATCCTAGGTATAGGCAACCTGTGGCCCGCCATTGGGTTTTATGGGAGGTATACACAGAAGATGTCATTAACCAGATTTTTTTGTGATTGTAAATACTGTATTCTGAAAATATTTTCAGAATAGCTACTCTAACATTTGATTCCATTGCTTTTAGTTAACGTTTTACTTATTTATTTATTTATCATAGAAGGTCTATGGATCTCTGTGAATTTCTGGTTCTGACATTACATAACTGCTAGGAATAGTGTTGACATTCATGTGGCTCTCTGTGTATAAAGGCTGCCTACTCCTGGTCTAAGAAAAAACCAAAAGAAGGGCCAAAAATCTGCAAGCACAAGCCGAAGAAGTGGGTAGAAGCCACCAAAACTACAAATTCAAAGATAGATTGTGAGGACAAGTAATTTATTGTTCCAAATTGTTTATTTATCAATGGTGCATAGTCTTGATAATTCCTACAGGTGTCTCTATTTGACTGCTACTATGTAAGGATCATATAACCTAAGCAGAAATTGGACTCCCTTCCTCCACAATAAAGCACAATAAAGAGTTCTAATCTACTGACATTAGATTCACCTGGCATATACATTATAAATATTGCACAAAATATATTTTTTGTGGATTCTATTAAGTTTGGAGTGAAATAAAATCTATTTACTAAAGTAAGCAGTGATCTAGCAATCCGTGTCATCCTTGAGAAAGAAAGATGTAAGAAAATGTCAGTGAGAGAGGGAACTTCACTTATAAAAGCATCAACAGGCCAAAGGACAGCTGATGAAAAGAAAGACTTAAAGGTCAATTTTGTGTACCGTATCTGAGAAAATTCCTGTCAAAAAGCAGACATAAAAGGATTAGGATCACATAGGTAACATTTAGAATGCCTGGTGAAAGTGGAGGGGAAATATAACACATTTTAGCATCCCTAGGGGAACAAGTGTATTATAAATTTCTCCTAGTAAAGTTTAGCAAGATTAGGGCTCTGACAACAAAGATAAGTGGTAGGGCTCAGAGGAATATTAGGATTTTTTTTTATAGTGATGAACCTATAGTTGTCTGAAAACCTATTCTGAACACACATTCCATATTTTATATGATACTGCTACATAGGGGGTGGTTTTATAACTGGGTGCCTCCAGTTAAAGTACATAAGTAGATAAGTATTGCCATCCTGGGAAAGACCAAAGTTCCATTGAGCCCAGCATCCTGTTTCCAACAGTGGCCAATTCAGGTCACAAATACCCGGCAAGATCCCAAAAATGTACAAAACATTTTATACTGCTTATCCCAGAAATAGTGGATTTTCCCCAAGTCCATTTAAAAAAAATGTTCTACACCATGTGGAAACTCAAAAGAGTAAAACCTTTCTTCCTGAGACACATCTTCCGTACCCTGGTACAGTCAATGGTAATAAGTCACCTGGATTACTGCAATGCACTGTATACCGGGTGCAAAGAACCGACAATCAAAAAACTCCAAACTGCCCAGAATACAGCCGCCAGACTCATATTTGGAAAAACTAAATACGAAAGTGCAAAACCCCTAAAAGAGAAAATTCACTGGCTCCCACTTAAGGAACGCATTGCATTCAAGATCTGCATGATTGTACACAAAATCATCCACGCAGACGCCCCAATCTACATGCTAAACCTTGTGGACCTCCCTCCCAGAAACGCCACAAGATCATCCCGCAAATTCCTCAACTTGCACTATCCCAGCTGCAAAGGACTCGAATACAAACTAATGCATGCCACTACCTTCTCATACATGAGCACGCAGTTATGAAATGCGTTACCTACAGACTTGAAAGCAATCAAGGAAACAACTATCTTTCGAAGATCTCTGAAGACATACTTCTTCAACAAGGCCTACAATGAGAACCTATAGCCTCACTAAGGTAAGGCCTACAATGAGAACCTATAGCCTCACTAAGGCAACTCACCAACCCACTCAATTAAGAACGCCCACCTTCTATATCTACCCTAGTCACTCTCTTCCCCTTCCTTCTTCCCTTCCACAATAGCTACACATTACTAATTGTATCTGATATCCTGAAATGAAAATGTTATCAAATCTATGTAAGCCACATTGAGTCTGCAAATAGGTGGGGGAATGTGGGATACAAATGCAATAAAATAAATAAATAAATAACGGTCTATGGACTTTCCCTTTAGGAAGCCGTCCAAACCTTTTTTAAACTCCGCTAAACTATCCGCCTCTACCACATTCTCTGGCAACGAATTGCAGAGTTTATTTACACGTTGAGTGAAGAAAAAGGAACCTCTAGGTACCTAGGTTCCATGATAGAATACTATAGCAAGATAGAACACTATCACTAGGCAACCTGGTATTGATACACCTAACATCTAGGCACCCACACTTACACCTGCTATAGAGCTTGCATAACTGCAAATATTTGTGTGAAAGGGATACTGCATTCTGAAGTTATGCACATAAGTGGAAGCCACATCTATGTCCCACCCATGCTCTGCACCTATATAAATGCTTTTGCATAAGAACATAAGCATTGCCATACTGAGACATACCCAGTATCCTGTTTCCAACAGTGGCCAATCCAGGTCACACATAACTGGCAAGATCCCAAAAGAATATAACAGCTTTTATGTTGCATATCCTATTATGCTGTTTAAACTATAAATAAGCAGTGATTTTCCCAAGTCCTTCTTAACAATGATTTATGAACTTTTCTTTTAGGATATTATCCGAACCTTTTCTAAACCCCACTAATATAAATGTTTTTACCACATTCTCTGACAATGAATTCCAGAGTTTAATTGCACATTGAGAGTGAAGAAATATTTTCTCCAGTTTATTTTCAATTTACTACTTAGTAGCTTCACAGTGTGCTCCCTAGTCCTAGTATTTTTGGAAAGCGTAAACAAGTGATTCACTTCTGCTCGTTCCACTCCACTCAGTATTTTATAGATCTCTATTATATGTTTATGCTTATGTTTATTACATTTAATATACCACTCCACAATATAGTACCAAGTGGTTTACAATTAATAAAACAATTAAAACAATAAAAATAAATAAAAACAAAACCAGGAACACCAACTTTAATAGGAAAACCTAACCTAATCAATCAAGAGTAAACACAATCACCACACATCTTAAAACAAATTTCCTCAGTAAAAAAAAAAAAAAATGCAGAGTCTACCTGAGCACCGATCATGAATTCTCATCAGGGAAAACCTGCTAAAAGAGCAAAGTTTTAACAACATTTTTTTCAATCAATCATTTCCCAAAATTCTCTAGGTAACCCATTCCACACTTGTGGACCCAACCAAAAAAAATGCTTGCTTATGTGTCCATTGATATACTGCAAGTGCCTGACTAGGCATTGCTAATCTATGATCCTGCAAAGACCACAGAGATCTGGGGAGTGATTTTTTGTACAATGCAGTATGCACTAATTTCAATGTTTTAATCCGGACTCACTGCCAGATTGGGAGCCAGTGGTAATATCTACACAATGGTGTCACATGATCAAATTTAGCTTGATCACCCAGCATCCTAATTGATATATTTTGCAATGATTGCAGTCACCTTAAATTCAACTGAGACAAACCCACATAGACACTATTTCCATAATTCAGCTGAGAAATCAACAAAGCAGGCAATAAAGTATGCAACATCTCTACATTAAAAAAATGCTTAATAGAAAGTAACTGTCAGAGGACAAAAAATCCTTTCTTAACCACTTTAGAAACCTACTCATCAAATGTAAGATGTGAATTAATAAAAACTCCAAGATATTTATAAACTGAAACTTTTGAGATTATCTTTCCAAACTAGTGTTTCTCCAATGACTGACCTGATAACCGTCTGTCCAGTCAACCAACAAGTTACAGTCTTTGATACATTCAAAATGAAATGATTGTTCACAAACCACAATTTAACCTTTGATAAACATTGCTGAATAACAGACAAGTCCAGCTGCAATGGGTTAACCCTACCACCAAAAAGTATGTCATCAGCATAACAATACACATTATGACCTGATGCATGAATCAAGGAAATAGAGGAACCTGGAAAAATATAAAACAATACGGGGGAAAGGGCAGACCCCTGCGGGACTCCATATCCCAATGACCTTGCAAATGACACAGTTGCACTCATCATCACTTGAAATGTCCTTTGACAAAGAAAGGATCTAAACCAATCCAAAACTACATCTTCAATCCCAATACTATATAACTGACCAATCAGCAATTCATGATCCACTAAATCAAATGCCGAAGCTAAATCCAATTAGATTGCTAAAACAACTGCACCGGAGTCAATAATCTCATAGGTATTAAGAAAACATAAATGCCCACACATAATTTCCAGGAAATACACTCTTAGCAAATAAAAATAACCACACTAAATTTCATAACATTTCTCAAACAACCAAGTTTTCAAGAATTTGTGTGAAAACAGAAATAGTTTGATTTAACTCGAATATCCTCAGGTGACTTATTCCATAAAACAACAACCTGATAATATAATGAAGTATTAAAGATAGATTTATATCTGAGTTGCTTAATTGAAGGAAACTGAAGCAACATTAAGTTACACAATTTATAAGAACAGGTTGAATGAAGTAAATTTGCCCAATTAACCAAATAAAAGGGGCTAATCCATTCAGTATCTTAAATACAAAATTTCAAAGCTTAAATTGAGCCCTTGCCTCAATTGGAAGCCAGTGCAACTTTCTGAAAGGGGGGGGGGGGGGGGTGACTGATTCAAACCTGGAGACCATAAATATCAAATGGGCAGCATTATTCTGCAATGACTGCACTCTTTTTACCAACTTCTTTGAACAGCAGACAAATACAATATTACAATAGTCTATTTTACTCAATACTAATGCTTGAACCAACAGCCTAAATTCATCAAAACCAAAAAATGTGCACATAGTTCTTAACTTTCTTGTAGTATAGAATGATTTTTGTACTATTAATTTGACATAAGTAGAAATCACGTCAATAGGCTATCTATGACTCCCAAAATGCGTGTAGATTGCTCAAAGACAAAAGAGTCCAAACCTCTATATGAAAATTTAGAGGAAAACTTAAGTTTTCCGGTCCAAGCCATAAAAATTTAGTTTTTTCACGGTTTAATTTCAAACGATTATTAGTAATCCAACTACCAATGAGTTGAACACACACTTCCAACTTATTCAGAGTGGAAGTCCAATCTCCAACAATCCAGCTTATTTTCGAAAGAGAAAAACGCCTATAGTGCAACCTAAATCGGGAGATAGACGTTTGTCTCGCAAAGGCGCCCAAATCGGTATAATCGAAAGCCGATTTTGGGCGTTTCCAACTGCACTCCATCGTGGAAACGAATAAAGTTGACGGGGGCGTGTCGGAGGCGTGGTGGAGGCAGAACTGGGGCGTGGTTATCAGCCGAGGAGAGATGGGCGTCTTTAGCTGATAATCGAAAAAAAGGTATTTTTACCGCGATTTTGGGTCACTTTTTTTTTACCCTTTTTTTTTCACGAACAACTCCCAAAAAAGTGCTCCAACTGCCCAGATGACCACTGGAGGGAATCGGGGATGACCTCCCCGGACACCCCCAGTGGTCATTAACCCCCTCCCACCAAAAAAAACCCCACTTTAAAAACTTTTTTCCAGCCTGTATGCCAGCCTCAAATGCCGTACCCACCTCCATGACAGCAGAATGTGTTTGATCCTGTCACAGCCTTTCCCTGGGTCAGATGTGGCTCTCGGGTGCAGTACAGGGTCACATCAGCATTGCATTGTGGTGGGTGTAGGGTATTGGGCTCCGTGATTTCATTAGCTTGTGTTACAGTCTCACGATGTTGGTAGTTGGTAGGCTCTTCTCCCATGGTGCTTTTCCCCCTGCCTACTGGGTCAGAGTGTGCCCTGTTGTGTTTCCTGTTGTAGTCCATGCGGTAGTGGCCATTTTTGTAAGCCAGTTTTAGTTCCCTTTCCTGTGTTAGCCACGTTAGACAACTTAGTTCTTACCTTGAATGTGGCTGAAAGAGGGCATTGCACAGCATTCTGCCAGCTCTGACCTACTGCTCATCTCAGTACCAGGGAGACTTGTTGCCAGTGGGGCACAACCTCTGATCTGCAGTTAACTGTGAGTAAAGGTGGTTATTCCAATAAAGGACGTTTTCGGAGAGATTAGTCTTCAGGTGTCAACTGGTGTGCCAATGTTATATAGCAGCAACAAGTCCTAGAGGCATGCGTGTATGCAGGTCCCTGGAGCACGTTTAGTGGATACCGCAGTGCACTTCAGCCAGCACATGTAACACTTGTGCTGGTAAATGGGAGGCCTCCAAAACCCACTGTACCCACATGTAGGTGCCCCCTTCACCCCTAAGAGCTATGGTAGTGTTGTACATTTGTGGGTAGTGGGTTTTGGGGGAGGGGGGTTGGGAGCTCAGCACCCATGGTAAGGGAGCTATGCATGTGGGAGCTTTTTCTGAAGTCCACCGCACTGACCTAGGGTGCCCAGTTGGTGTCCTGGCATATCAGGGGGGCCAGTGTACTACCAATCCTGGCCCCTCCCACGACCAAATGGCTCGGATTAGGACATTTTTGAGCTGGGCATTTTTAGTTTCCATTATCGCTAAAAAAAACAAACGCCCAGCTCAAAAACGTCCATTTTTTCGAAAATACGGTTCGGCCCGCCCCTTCACGGACCAGTTCTTGGAGATAAACGCCCATGGAAATAGGCGTTTCCGTTCGATTATGCCCCTCAATAGGTAACTGTTACGATTTGGCCCATGTTTCATGGTCTCGTTCATCTCGCCACCTGGTGGCTAGACCTGGTGGCTGCTATGGATTGACTGCTGGCTGTTTCCCATGATCCAGAAGGTACTCCGGTCCGGATCTTCCAGCCCTCCGGACTGTCTTGGGAGTTTTTGGAACTAAGCAGCACCCGTACCTGGTGACCTCCCTTGTACTTTGCCTTCATTAACCACCTGGATGCTTTCTAGTTTGCCTTGCAACAGAGGTCCTCAGAGGAGTTTTGCTCGGCGAGAGTTATTGCAGTGAGTCTGTGCTATTTTCCGGTTTCAGCTTTGGCCCTGCTTATCTCCTGGTTTATTCTACTGTCTACTGCCTGCCCAAGACCCGGCTTATCTCCTGGTTTACTCTACTGTCTGCTGCCTGCCCAAGACCTGGCTTATCTCCTGGTTTATTCTACTGTCTGCTGCCTGCCTAAGACCCGGCTTATCTCTTGGTTTATGCTACTGTCTGTTGCCTGCCCAGGACCCGGCTTGTCTGGGACCCGGCTTGTCTCCTTGTTGGTATCCTGTTCCTGCCCTGTCTGGTAAGTCCTGCTGGCCGCCTGCACCCAGTGGCTCAACTCCTGGGGAAGGGCGGTCAAGTGCAGGTGAAGTCCAGTGGTTTTCTGTCAGAGGTCTACCTTGTCTTGTGTTTTGGGTGATTCTCCTGCCACTGCCGCTCCTCGGCAGGGGTCCAAGGGCTCACTAACCCAGTGGTTTCACAGGAAGCCTGACAATAACAATAATGTAATATCATCTGCATAGATATGAAATGGTATGTCCAATTTCTCCAGTTCCTGACCCAGAAGCTGAAGCAGTACATTAAACAGAGTAGGCAACAATGCCAACCCGTGGGGCACCCCACAACCTGGCCTCCAGTTCTACGAAAAACAATTCTGCCTTTTCACCATATAGCTATGTTCAGCCAAAAAGCTTTTAAACCAAGAAAGCACAACCCCATCCAAACCTAGCTTGCTCAGTCTAAATAATAAAAAGATCATGATCGACCAAATCAAATGCCAAAGAAAGATCAAACTGAATAAAGATAGAATTTTGTCCCCTACTCAATAATGATTTTCCATAAACAACAAGAGCACTCAATACTGTCTTAGTACTGTGATTGTTTTCTAAGTCCAAACTGAGAAACATGAAAAACATTGTGATTGTCAATATAATCTTTTCAAAAAGAGGCCCCAAGGTTAGCTCCATGCAAAAGAGGATGCAAAAAATAAAAAAAAAGTTTGGTTCAGCTTCAAATATGATACTTCGAGACTTAAAAATTCCTTTTTCATATCTTCTGGATTTGGCAGTGCTACAGTGTCTGCAAAACATCTTCTCTTTGTTTTTTTTTGTCATACTTCATAGACACTCTATAAATTTATTCCATAAATTGCATTGGCTTCCCATTCATTATAGAATCCAATCCAAAGTACTTTAAATTAGATTCTATAATGAATGGGAAGCCAATGCAATTTATGGAATAGGAGGGTAAGGTGACCACCTTGCCTTGCAAAACATAAGAGATGTATGGCAGTATTTTGAAGGGTTTGAAGCTTTTCCAGCTCTGCTTTGGGTAAATCGGCATATATGACATTACATCCAACTTTGAATCAATAAGGCATGAAACAGTGTAAGCATTGAATTAAAATCAAGGATGCCACAAACCACAATTTTTAATTTACGGAGAGTAGCAAACTCTGATTTCAAAACTGAAGAAATATGAGCAGAAAAGTTAAAGGGCTAAATATTATTATTATTATTATTATTATTATTATTATTATTATTATTATTATTCAGTATTATTATTATTACTGAAGCGTGTTCCCCCAGATTCTATATAACATGCCTAAAGATCCGTGCACAAATCGGCACAGATTCTATAACAGTGTAAGTAACATAACAAGCTCAACAAATTAATGAGCGCTGATAACATCACTTAACAAGCAATAATGAGCACTAATTGGCACTGATTAGAATTTACATGCACACCTCACTAACGCCTGTGTTTACAAAGGCACACTATAGGCGTGTTAGTATTTTTGGCGTGCATTAAACGCTAACACACTTATAGGAATGTGTTAGTGTTTAACATGCCTTAACTTTATAGGTGCATTAAAAATGCTAACGTGCCTTAGTAAACATACCCCTAAGTGTATTATGTAATGAAGTACGCAAAACTTTTAATGTGCACAGGCTAAAAGGGGTGTGGTTATGGGCAGGGAAATGGGCGTTTCATGGGCATTCCAAAATGTATACGCATAGTTATAGAATATAGCCCAGTATGCGTAAATCTACGCACTGGGATTTATACCACGTTTTCAATGGTGTAAATGGATGCGCATAATTTTAGGCATTGAGATATTAACTAAGCTTACTCTATAAATGGCGTCTAAATCTAGGTGCCAATTATAGAATACGCTTAGCACTGATTTCAGTGCCAATTTCTTAGGCGCCATATATAGAATCCCCCCCCCCCCCCCCCCCCATTATGTCTGGAGCATGGTTTATGCACTTTTGACACCTGATCCAGATATTGTGGATATTTGGGAATGGATTTTACAGATCCAAATAGGAATAATGAATAGAAATAGAACAAAATAAAACATGGGAAAGAAAATAAGATGATACCTTTTTTATTAATACATTTTTTGATTAGCTTTCGAGGGTAGCCCTTCTTCGTCAGATCGTAAATAAGCAAATGTTGATATATGACAGTATATATAAGTGAAACATCAAAGCGTTTCAGTGACAGTCTAACAGGATGAGGGTGAGTTAGGTGACAAACAGGGAGAGCTGGGTGGATGAGAGACAGGGAGGTATGCATGGAGATAAGAGGGTGACAAAGCAGTACAATGTTATGGTTTATAATGGGCTAGAAAACCCAGATCTTTGTTAAGTCCTGCCTGGTGGGTGTCAAAATATTTAATCATTCTGACTTCAAAGGTCTTATGGTCCTGTATTGTTTTAAAGTTCTCTTTCAGTATTCTTACCATAAAATCACTGGTACAGTGTTCTGGTTTTGTAAAGTGCTGCCCCACAGAGGTGACATCCTGGTTGGTACTGGCATTTTTCATATCATGTCTATGTAAATTAAATCTCTTCTTTAGCATCTGACTTGTTTCTCCAATGTAGCACCCTTCATTGCATTGTTTACACTGAATGATATATACCACATTGGAAGATGAGCATGTAAAGGATTCCTTAATATTGAATATTTTTCCTTTGTGAATGACCGTGGGGGTCCTGTGAAATGTTTTGGCATAGTATGCAGCTGAATATATTGCAAGGATGTGTGCCACTCTCTTCTTTTTGAGTCTGTGTTGGGAGCTTACTTCTAATTAGCTTGTGTTTTAAGTTGGCTGGCTGTCGGAAGGCCAGCACTGGTGGGGATGGGAATATCTCTTTCAGTAATTCATCCTCCTGGAGTAGTGGCTATAGATCTTTTATGATTTTTCTTAATTTTTCCAGCTGTGGGTTGTATGTCACTACAAGGGGGATTCTGTCTGTGCCTTTCTTTTCCTTCTACTGTAGCAGATTTTCCCTGGGTGTTTTGAGGGAGGAGGCAATTTTCTTGGAGATTATTTTGGGGTTGTAGCCTCTCTGTTCGAAGGATGCAGTCAGAGTTTTGAGGTGTCTATCTCTATCCCCTGGGTCAGACCAGATACGGTGGTATCTTGTGGCTTGGCTGTAAATGATGGATCTTTTTGTATGTGAAGGATGGAAGCTGGAGTTGTGGAGGAAGCTGCTTTTGTCTGTGGGTTTCTTGTATATGGATGTTTGTATATAGCCATTGCTGATTGAGACTGTGGTGTCCAAAAAATTGACTTTTTCTGAGGAGGAGTAGTCAATTTTGAATCTGATTGTAGGATGGTATGTATTGAAGAAATTGTAAAATTCTTTCAGAGGTTTTTTTTTTTGTTACATTCGTACCCCGTGCTTTCCCCACTCATGGCAGGCTCAATGCAGCTTACATATTGTATACAGGTACTTATTTGTACCTGGGGCAATGGAGGGTTAAGTGACTTGCCCAGAGTCACAAGGAGCTGCCTGTGCCTGAAATGGGAATCAAACTCAGTTCCTCAGGACCAAAATCCACCACCCTAACTTCTTCCCCCTCAGTCCAAATCATAAAAATGTCATTGATGTACCGGTAGTTTTTTAGGGGTTTGGTTTGGTCTGGTATGTATTCAGAAATGTCTCTTCCAGTTCAGTCATAATGAGGTTGGCATATTGGGGTGCTGTCCTGGTGCCCATCGCAGTGCTCATGATTTATAAATAGATATCATTGTTAAAGTGAAAATAGTTGTGAGTTAGAATAAATTTGATTAATTCTGTGATAGTTTCCGGTGAGTATTGATGATCCAGTGTGGATGTTTTTAGGAGTTTCTCACATGCAGCTAAGCCATCTGCATGGGGAATGTTGCTGTGTAGTGATTCTACATCCAATGTGACCAGAAGGGTACCTGGTGGTAATTGCTTGATTTTTCAATTTATTCAGAAAATCTGTGGTGTCTTGTATGAAGCTGTTTGTTTCTGAATCCCCTCTTTAAGTCCAGATACTTCCTCCATGAGTGTGCCAATACCAGATATGATTGGTCTGCCAGGATTTCCAGGTTTGTGGATTTTGGGTAGCATATAGAATTTGCCCACAGAAGGACGGTTAGGTATGAGTTTCTTTAAATGCGGCTGTACTTGTTTTGGGAATGTTTTGATAAGGTCTTTCACCTGTTTTGTATAATCCTGTGTGGGGTCCTCATATAGTGTCCTGTAGTATGTGCTGTCTGAGAGCTGTCTGTGCCCTTCTTCGATGTATTTTTGTGTCTCCATAATCACCACTGAGCCTTTTGTCTGCGGGTTTGATGATAATGCATTGGTTATTTTGTAGAGTTCTTATGGCTGCTTTTTCTGGTGGAGTAAGATTGCACAACATTTTCTTTTGCTTGCTGAAAAGGGCTCTCTGTTTAAGTCCAGACCTCCATCTCCACATTCATATAGGCAACTGCCTAGGGCAGCTTCAACCCCAAGCTCAATATAGTGTCCTCTATCTGGGTTTCCTCCTGCCCTGCCAATCAGTCCAAACAGTCATTAGGAGGAACTCAGTCATTAGTGAGATGGAGAAAAACCCTACAGGCATCGGTTCATTCCTCCCCCTTTAGCAAAGTTCATAGCAAAACACAAAGTTCATAGCCAACCCACATTCACATACGTGCTCCCTCAGCTCCCCAGCTCCAACACTAATCAGAGTCCATTGATATATATATCTACAGAGCAGTGATGTTGCTTTTAGCTTCAACCAGAGCTCATTCATATAAGAAACAGTTCTACTGCTTTCAGCTTCTACCAGAGTTCATTTGTATATAAAACAGTTCTACTGCTTTCAACTTCAATCCTTCATTCCTTCACCTCCTCCTGTGTATTAGCAGAGGCTGGTATCCTCCCACATGGGTACAGGTTGATGCTTCTATCTTGTTCTTTTCTCCTTTCCCAGAAACATTCTCCCTCTCTCTGCACCAAGCTAGAGAGTAAGGCTGCTATGAGCCCCTTCAATTGTTCCCATTTCACCTTGGCCAGAACAGAGACATCCATAGGTTCCTGATCCTCAGTTGCTTCCTAAAGAATCTCCTGTCTTCCCTCTAAGGGTTCCTCCTTCTGTCTCTCCCCCAGCTGCATCATATCCCCATGATTAGACCTCCCCAGCCAATCACCTTGCTCCCCATTGGGAGCCTGGGAGTTGTAGTGCTGGGTACTCCTCTTGGCTGGGTCAGGTGCTCTATCCCGGGACTGCTGGGAACTGTAGTCCTCTTGTCTCTCAGAGGAAGGAGAAAGACTGCCCTTCCTGAGAGGGGAGAGCAATCTATGCCGGGGCATCTGGGACCTGTAGTCTCCTGGGTTTTCTGGTAAGGCTTACCTTCCTGGACTTTTTTCCTACAGACTTTCCTGCCCCTTCTCCTGGGCTCCTCACAATGGATTGCCCTTAATATACAGTGGCAGTAGTTTGTCTCTTGCTGGTTGATGCAAACCAAAATCTTCATGCCTTCCTAAAATCTGTTAGTTTTTTGTTTAGTTGGCATAAGAAAAAAACCTACCAGCTGCATTATGTCTTCACTGGACAGTCATCAAAAACTAGACTAGCCGCCACCTGCCTGTTTATTCATTAAGCTATGCCAGTTCTGATTCTAGTGAATTTGCTTTAATCAGAGAAAAAGAAACAAAATTAAAAAAGGTTACAATGTTTTACATACTTGCTAAGGACATTAGAAGCTGAAAGGAGACAACCCCCCCCCCCCCCCCAAAAAAAAATGCTCAATAACAAACATCTGTGTTTCAAGTTCTCTATCATTCTTTTAAAAAATCATAAGTCATTGAAAAGTCAAATGATTTATGATTAAGGAGTAAATCTTTTAATTGAGCTAGTAGATAAGCATTGCTCTACCAATACCTTGAATTTAGAAACATAGAATTTCATATTGTCAAAGATTCTACAGTGGTAAAATTACTTTTTACAAAACCAGCTATATACACACATATGCAATTAAGCATGAGAACTTATGCCAGCCATAGAGCTGATGCAAGTGCTCACACCTAAATGCCAGTGATACATACAGATCTTACAGAATATAAATTACACACATAAATATGAGTGACAAAGGAGAGGAAACCCAAAACACAGGAAACCAGACAAAGTAAAACACACACACACAATGGACCTCCAAGAGTGGACTAGCATCCAAACTTAGCAAAACATCTACTTCAGAGGTCTATTAAAAACTACATAAAATATGTATATAATCACATACATACAAACTTTTAAAACTTAATAACATCAAAACTATATAAATATAACTTGACAATGAAATACAAATTAGGACATTGTGATAATACCCTTTAGCCAAAGTGTGACAAAGTCCTAGCTAGCAGTCCTTCTGAATAACAGTGAAAGCCTTTGCTGCTAAAAAAGAAAGCTCAGAGACAGTCAATATGTCTGCCTTTAATAGCAGTAGTCATCTTTGCCACTCCTCTGTACACTCAGGATGACTTCACAACTTTATTTGGCTGGACCTCCTTCTGTCAGACACCCTCTTTCTTTGGTTGAGGTAACAGTCCTCATAGTTCTAGAGTCTTATGGCTCTTTCACCTCCACAAGAACCAAACTGGATTAGGGAGTGTGTGGAATATGCAAATTAGTCCGTTCAACTCTGCCCGTTATGCAAATGAACTCTTTCTCAGGAAATACTAGTACTTTTTCAAGGGGTTTCTTTAGTCAGCTTTCCTCACTTCTCAAAAATTTGGACTGACTCCTTTCTAGACCACACTCTCTCAGGAGTGCAGCCCAACAGCCACCACAAGATAATACTCAACAAGACCTTACAGTCTGGCATAGAGGCTGGCAAAAAATATTTAAAAAGTTTTTTTTAGGGTGGGAGGGGTTGGTGACCACTGGGGGAGTAAGGGGAGGTCATCCCCGATTCCCTCTGGTGGTCATCTGGTCAGTTTGGGCACCTTTTTGAGGCTTGGTCATAAGAAAAAATGGACCAAGTAAAGTCACCCAAGTGCTCGTCAGGGTCGCTCTTCTTTTTTCCATTATTGATCGAGGACACCCATGTGTTAGGCACGCCCCAGTCCCGCCTTCACTATGCTTCCAACACCCCCAGTGAACTTTGGTCATCTCCGTGACAGAAAGCAGTTGAGGATGCCCAAAATCGGCTTTTGATTATGCCGATTTGGGCAATCCTGGGAGAAGGATGCCCATCTCCCGATTTGTGACGAAAGATGGGCGCCCTTCTGTTTCGAAAATAAGCCTGAAAGTTATTCAAAGTTGTTAAATCATAAGAGGATTCTGGAAAATTACAAGAGAACCTTAAGAGACTGAGAGACTGGGCATTCAATTGGCAGATGATATTTAATGTGAGCAAGAGCAAAGTGATGCATGTGGAAAAGAGGAACCCTAACTATAGCTATGTGATGCAAGGTTACATATTAGGAGTCACCGACCAGGAAAGGGATCTAGGTGTCATCATTGATGATACGTTGAAACCCTCTGCTCAGTGTGCAGCAGCTAAGAAAGCAAATAGAATGTTAGGTATTATTAGGAAAGGAATGGAAAACAAACGTGAAGACATTATAATGCCTTTGTATCGCTCCATGGTGCGACCGCACCTCGAATATTGTGTTCAATTCTGGTCACCGCATCTCAAAAAAGATATAGTGGAATTAGAAAAGGTACAGAGAAGGGCAACAAAAATGACAAAGGAGATGGGATGACTTCACTATGAGGAAAGGCTGAAGCATGTAGGACTCTTCAGCTTGGTGAAAAGATGGCTGAGGGGTGATATGAAAGAGGTCTATAAAATAATGAGTGGAGTGGAATGGGTAGACATGAATCATTTGTTTACTCTTTCCAAAAATACTAGGACTAGGGGGCATGCGATGAAGCTACAAAGTAGTAAATTTAAAACGAATCAGAGAAAATGTTTCTTCACTCAACATGTAATTAAACTCTGGAATTCATTGCCAGAGAATGAGGTAAAGACCGTTAGCATAGCGGGGTTTAAAAAATGTCTGGATGGCTTCCTAAAGGAAAAGTCCATAGACCATTATTAAATTTACTTGGGGAAATCCACTGCTTATTTCTGAGATAAGCAGAATAAAATGTATTGAACTTTTTCGGGATCTTGCCAGGTATTTGTGACCTAGATTGGCCACTGTTGGAAACAGGATGCTGGGCTTGATGGACCTTTGGTCTGTCCTAGTGTGGCAATACTTATGTACTTATGTGTACCATATACTTGAGTTTAACATATATACCATAGAACTCTGCACGATTTCTATGGTCTATATGTTAAACTCAAGAGTTTCCATCAAAGCCCACTCTAGCCTATCAAACTTTGTCTAGCCATAATCGAGGCACAGCTCTGGCCTTATTTCCCAATTACTGGAGTTGGCATCTAAGCACTATGAAATTTGCTTTGATGCTATAGGAATCCTTTGTGATTATCCCATGCATTTTTAAATTCTGCTACCGTTTTCATCTCCACCACTTCCTGCGGGAAGACATTCCAGGTATCTATTACTCTCTTCTTGTTTATGAAATTTGATATTATGAAGACTTTTTATTTCCTCCTGTGCCTTGTTTTTCCATAGTTGCTCCCTCTTGCAGTACTACATTCTTGCCAAAACAACCCCAACCCTTATGCAAAAAAATTGGGCAGAACATAAGCCAACTAAAATTGATTTCTGGGAACACCAGCATTCACAGCTACACAAGAGCAAGCTGAGGGCAGCCTGATCCATGTGGCAAAACTTTGAGTAACTATAAATGATCTGACCTAATATCCATGATCGGAGACTTGAATATTTGACCTGTATATCCTGTGACCTGTGGGCAGAGTCCTTAATCTTTAACCTGTTAATCTGTTTATTCCGTGATCTGTGAACCAACCCAAATGATTCTGTTTTGATCTGGGTTTATAATCCTGTGTCTTCTATCTCCATAAATGCTGGCATGGCTAGGGAACCTGATAATATTCAGGATAATCCGAATATATGACACTCTTTGCAACATGGAGTTCTAAATTCTTAGTAACCTACTGGCCCCAGTAATCTTTCTTTTCTTCTATTGTTTCCTTTCTGCTCAGTAAAAACAGATGCTATGAGAAATTCAGCACAAACTGTATGAAGTATGATAGTGGGATTTTAGGGCACTCTGCTTTATTATAGGGTGTGCGGTAGAGGTTTTTTCCCTCCTTGGTGGCTAAAAAGATAGTGAAAAAGCAGGCAAGCAATAAAAGGTAGCTAGAATGTGAGTGAAAGCAAATCCATTGTGTATATGATGGCTGCAGTATATGTCAATGTTTTCTCTCATCTAATCAGTGAAATGTTTTGTACTTTACAGCAAATCATTCAACTGCTCTAAATGGTGCCTAACTTCACTTTGAAAGATTTCAACTATGTATTACAAGGGCATTTTTTTTCAACAGATGTCATTACTTTGAAGCAAAGTTAAGTGCTAAGTACTAAGAATAGATTTGTACCTAGAGCAATTTAAAAATAACCTTAAGGTACTTGCTTTTTTTTCTGCTGCCATTTATCTACATGGTAATCAAGGTTGCTGGATGACCCCTTTTGTATACGTACTGCACAATAAGGATATATTCTGAGCTCTAACACTGTTGTGAAATAGGCTGCTAGAACTCAGAGCAGATCCTTATTGTGCGTTATGTATACAAAAGGGGTCATCCTGCAACCTTGATTGCCATGTAGAAAAATGGCAGCAGAAAAAAAGCAAGTACCTTAAGGGAGGGATTGGCAAAGTAGTTGCAGAGATAAAGTGGTTCCCTGTAGAGAGTAACAGCAGGGGTGGAGTTGGAAAATAATAAAAGGAATTGGAGTGAGGTACATGAGGTCTTTGGTTGTCTGTATCCCCACGAGGACCCTTGGGAACATTGGGGTATCCTGGACTAAAAGAAATAAATGTAGGCTGAGTAAAGGAGTAGTTGGTTTCCCTATAAGTGGCAACTGAGAAGGCGACAGAGCTTCAGGTGGATACGGGGAATCCAGCCTGGAAGTGGGAACCAGAGCAGGGGAAGCCTGTTCAAGGCTGGAGTGTAGCCCTGCGAGGTACACTGCTAGAAGAAGGATAGCCTAAAGGGTCTGTGCCTGACAGAGTTTGAATTAGTATCTGGAGTACCAGAAGCAGCCTTGGATTTATTTCTGACACAACAGAATGGGTGAAGGACAGGATTCTGTGTAAATATGTACAGCATTGATGTAATCAAAGAGTGAAGGGAACTGGCCAAGAATATTACGGGGGGTCTTGGATGTATGATAGATATAAAGAGTTCTGGAGAATTTAACTGGTGGTTACTGAAGTTCCAGTAGTTATTTTGCATTGAATAAAAACTTTTGGAGTGCAGAGTGGTTTTTGGCATGAGAGGAGGATGCTTGCCTCTGGTCTGTGAAGGGGGTACCATCAGTGAGTCTCTCTCAAGCTCCCAATACTCAGGATCTCAATTCTGGACCATTGACCCACTCCCAAGCTCGATTGCAGGTGAACTGGAAGTCTGAGTGTGGTGTGCGTGGTCCCCTGACACATCTGGTGAAAAGAGACTTGAGCTTTGTGGCCGGGGTGAGACCTGAGCTAGCTGGGACCGCAAGACGTAGGTTACACAAACTGGCACCTAAATGTGAGGTGTTGGGAGTAAAAGCAGAGAGAACAGCTATCTGAGGATTACAAAGTTAAATATTGAGAGAAAAATAAAAGAACTTTAGCCTGTGGATTACAAATTTGTTTGCACTGTGACTGGAAAAATATATCAAGGGGCATAAAGACAAGCCCAGAGAAACTGTGGATACAGATCAGGGATTTACAAATATTGCTAAAACCAGGAGAGAAACTGTTGGAACAGACCCAGTAAATTTGAATTTTCCCACCTAAGAAAGGCCACACAAACAGACCTAAGAGATGACATCAGAGCGGTGAGTACCTGGTTAAAAGGTGGGAAAGAAATTACAGAGTCATCATAGTTGTGCAAACCATGTTCATGGAAGAGGAGAGGAGGTAGTGATACAGGATCCCGGGGAGCACACACTTGAAACTAGGGTGTTGCCCCCAGAGATAAAGGCATTGGAAGAGGACATGGAGACTATAGAGGAGCTGGAGTTTGTGATTGTTAATGAGAAGGAGCTGTTCAAGGAAATGGCCCATCGAAAGCAAGCTGCAGTACAGCTGACAGTGGAGGATGGAACTAGTGTGGGCTGAGTAGTTTGCCCAAGGTACATAAGAGCATAAGAGTAGCCATACTGAGTCCAAACAGTGGCCAAGGTACTGGTGCATCTATGCTGCTCATTGTGCAGTCAAGGATTCTATCAGAAGGAAAAGAGTGCAGAAAATCCTGCCGTGTGGCAGGCCCATCAACTGGAGAGGATGAGGAAAGTTCAACGATGTTGATAAGCCAGAACTACATATGGACTGAGATCTGGAGCTGGAGACGGTCCTAGACCTTGGCTAAGCTCCTCGGGGGAAGTTTCCAAGGGTAATTTGTTCAGGCTGGCATGTCTCAAGATCAGTTCAGAACCCCTGTGGATAGTGATGCTGAGGGGGAGTTGAGTGCAAGCACCCTGCGGACAAGCTGTCTCTCAGAATCGATTGATTTTGTAGCCCTGATGGAGGGTGTGCTGCCTAAGGTGAAAGTGATTGTGCCTGGGCATAAGTTCCTCCAGGAGAGCCTAGGGAGAGAACCCTGACCTGCAGAGAATGCTGTAGATGAAGGATTGAGTCATAGTAACATATAGTAAAACAGAGTAACATAGTAAATGACGGAAGATAAAGACCTGTACGGTCCATCCAGTCTGCCCAACAAGATAAACTCATTTTATATGGTATCTGATACTATATATGTATACCCAAGTTTGATTTGTCCTTACCTTTCTCAGGGCACAGACCATAGAAGTCTGCCCAGTTCTGTTCTTGTACTAAGTTCTGAAGCTAACATGGAAGCCCCTTAAAATTTACACTCCAGCCCATCCCTATCTATTCAGTCACGATCATGGCATAGACCATAGAAGTCTGCCCAGCTCCCGTTTTGTTTCCAATTACTGGCGTCGCCACCCAATCTTCGCTAAGATTCCATGGAACCATTCCTTCTAAACAGGATTCCTTTGTGTTTATCCCACACATGTTTGAATTCCATTACCGTTTTCATCTCCACCACCTCCTGCGGGAGAGATTCCTTTGTGGAAAGTGCCAAGAGACATGGAAATGGGCCTTCCGAGACCCACTACTCTGCTGAAGTACTTGTGTATGGTTATGGTGAAGTTGGAGGGCTGGGACATCTGTGTTTAGAAACATATAAAATATTTCCACCCAGTATTTAACCCGCAACGGTATGTGTTGGATCTGTTCACAACCATGGGCTGGCCTGACCCTGTATATTTAATTCTGGGGCATGTGTTGTTCCTGGCATTTGAAATCCGGGTATCAGCAATCACCTGGAAGTTAATCAGGCACCAGCCAATATTCAGATTGGTGCCTGGTTAACTTTAGTGCATAAAGTTAGGACAGCCTTTTTGCTGTCCTAACTTTACATGGTTACTTAGCCGGTTAGTAGACTGAAAATTGCTCATAAGTACATATATAAGTACATATTACCACACTGGGACAGAACAAAGGTCCATCAAGCCCAGTGTTCTGTTTCCAACAGTTGCCAATCTAGGTCACAAATACCTGGCAAGATCCCAAAAAGTTCAATACATTTTATTCTGCTTATCCCAGAAATAAGCAGTGGATTTTCCCCAAATCATTTTAATAATGGTCTATGGACTTTTCCTTTAGGAAGCCGTCCAAACCTTTTTTTAAAACCCTGCTAATCTAACTGCCTTTACCACGTTCTCCGGCAACGAGAACCTAACTGGTTAGGAGATGGCCAGTTAGCAGCAATATTCAGTGGACAATGTCAGCAGCTGGATGTCCTAGAACTCCTCAGTGTCAGACACCATGACCATCTCCTAATCCTCATCCTCTTTTTCTATGGGTAGCATGGGAGAACAGACAGAAAAAGGCGGTTGAGAGGGTGAAGTAGAGGAAAGGAACAATAGGGCTGAGAGGGATGGTTGAAAGGGAGTGGTGAAGGAAGAGATGGGTGGGGGGACAGTGAGTGGATACTAGGAAGGATGGTTCTGTTAGGCCCCAGCTGGCTATTTCTCGTCCTTTTCCTAGAACATCAGGACCAAGTCACTCAAGGTGGTATACAATAAGAATAAATCAAACATAAGCAATAGACAATTACAGCAGTAAAAATATTCAAATAACAATACAAAGTATGGCATAGAGGGGCATAATCGAAAGGGGCGCCCAAGTTTTCCTGAGGACGTCCTCACAGGATGTCCCGGCGAAGGGGCGAGGAAACCCATATTATCGAAACAAGATGGGCGTCTTTCGTTTTGACAATACAGTCGGGGACACCCAAATCGCAAAATTTAAATCGACCTTAGAGATGGTCATCCTTAGAGATGGTCGTCCCCGATTTTTGACGATAATGGAAACCGAGGACGCCATCTCAGGAACGACCAAATCCAAGCCCTTTGGTCATGGGAGAAGCCAGCATTCGTAGTGCACTGGTCCCCCTCATATGCCCAGACACCAACTGGGCAACCTAGGGGGCACTGCAGTGGACTTCAGAAATTGCTCCCAGGTGCATAAATCCCTTACCCTGTGTGCTAAGCCCCCCAAAACCCACTTCCCACAACTGTACACCACTACCATAGCCCTTATAGGTGAAGAGGGGTACCTACATGTGGGTACAGTGGGTTTGTGGTGGGTTTTGAAGGGCTCACATTTAACACCACAAGTGTAACAGGTAGGGGGGGATGGGCCTGGGTCTGCCTGCCTGAAGTGCACTGCACCCACTAAAACTGTTCCTGGGACCTGCATACTGCTGTCATGGAGCTGAGTATGATATTTGAGGCTGGCATAGAGGCTGGAAAAAATATTTTTTAAAAATGTTTTTTTGAGGGTGTGAGGGGGTTAATGACCACTGGGGGAGTAAGGGGAAGTCATCCCTGATTCCCTCTGGTGGTCATCTGGTCATTTAGGGCATATATTTGTGGTTTGGTCATAAGAAAAAAAGGACCAGGTAAAGTCGTCCAAGTGTTCATCAGGGACGCCCTTCTTTTTCCATTATCGGTCGAGGACGCCCATATGTTAGGCATGCCCCAGTCCCGCCTTCGCTACGCCTCCAACACGCCCCTGTGAACTTTGGTCGTCCCTGCGATGGAAAGCAGTTGAGGACGCCCAAAATTGGCTTTTGATTATGCCGATTTGGGTGACCCTGTGAGAAGGATGCCCATCTTGCGATTTGTGTTGAAAGATGGCTTCCCTTCTCTTTCGAAAATAAGCCAGATAATATACTACTTACGTCAGCACAATACATAATAAAACATTTTCATAGACAGCATAGGGTATAAGCAAAGATGGAACATATAGATAGGTACAGTAAGAGAGTAAGCGGAGTTAGAAAATAAGGTGATTAATTTAAAGAAAGTTGCACATGAGGTCAGAGAGATGATTAAATATTTCTCAGCTAGGTAGGAGTGGATAAACATGTCCTGCTGCAGTATGTGCAGCCTGTGTCACTCCTAATGTGTGCATATGAGACTAAGAAGTTAGTTACTTCTTCCATTAAAGGTCTGGTTGATGAGCCAAGCTTTCACTTGCTTCTTGAAGTAGAGATAGTCTTGTGTTAAGTGGAGCCTTTCAGGGAGTGCATTCCAGAATGTGGGGGGCTACTCCGCAGAAGGCTCGCTTGTGGGTATCACATCATATAATGTCTTTTGGAGAGGGTGCGGTAAGGGATACTCCTTGGGAGTAACTTAGCGTCCTTGGAGGTGTGTAGAGGGTGATCCTATTCTTCAAGTACTCGTGGCCAAATTTCCAAGTTTATTCAAAATATCCTATCCCGCTGTTTGGGGACCATCAGAGTGGCTTCAATCTAACAAAACATATAAAGAAGAGGGGTTTAAAAAAAAAACAAAAAAGATAGGATAACAACTCATGGAAATAGAATGCTAAAGGAGGGAAGAGCTACAATAATTTTGTTAGGAAAGAAAGTGGGGTAAAACAAAAGGGAGGGGATGGCTCTGTAAAAAATTAGGGGGCCATTTTACTAAGCCACGTAAGCATCTACGCGCACCCAATGTGTGTCAAAATGGAGTTACTGCATGGCTACCGCATGGTTCTTGCGGTAATTTCATTTTTGGCATGCGTCTGATACGCGTGGCCAAAAATACTTTTTATTTTCTGCCGCACATATCGGAACGCACACCAAGTGGCATTTGGTGCACGTAGGTCATTACCACCTGGTTACCATGTGAGACTTTACCGCTTGTAAGGTCTCAGAGCAGGGACTGTCCTTCTATGTTATATTGTACAGCGCTGCGTAACCCTAGTAGCGCTTTAGAAATGTCAGATAGTAGTAGTAGTAGATCAATGGCTGGCGGCAAGGTCTCAGATCCAAAATGGATGTGCAGCAATTTTCATTTTGCTGCACATCCATTTTCGGGAAAAATTAAAAAGAAAACATTTTTGTAGGTGTGCTGAAAAATAATTTTTCACGCACCCAAAATATGTGTCTACACTACCGCAGGCTATTTTGCAGTGCACCTTAGTAAAAGGACGCCTAGGAGATCTACAGCATCAATTATCATAGGTGTCTGCAAAGAGGTAGGTTTTGAGCATGGTTTTAAAGGTAGCAAGCGAAGACTGGGAACAAAGAGATTTGGGCAGGGCATTCCAAAATTGAGGGCCTTGTAATGAGAAAATAGAGTGACATGTATGTTTATGAATAATCAGACAATAAGATGGAATGACAAGCAAATTATGGGAGGAGGACCTAAGAGTATGAGCTGGACTATAAGGGGTCAGAAGACAAGAGAGGTAAGGAGATTCAGAGGATGAAAGTGTCTAAAGACAAGCAGTAAAAGTTTGTGATTAGATGATGGGAGATTGTGTTTCTTTCAAGTGGGGAGTAATATGATCATATTTCTTAACATTACAAATTAAACGAAAAGCAGTGTTTTTTTTATAAATTGTAAGCATCGGAGGTCTTTGATTCTAAGGCCCTGGTATAAAGAATTGCAATAATCAATCTGTGAAATAACAAGTGAATGTACCAGAATATTGACTACAGAGGGGAAAATCAATGAGCGTATTAAAAAAACAACTGTGCACCACCTTTGAAATTTGTGGTTTGAATGAAAGCAGAACTCTTAGTATATGCACAATGTCTGATTGTGGAACTGGAGTATTAGAGAGGAGATTTATTTGCTAGGATTTATTCGCTGTGTCAGAAAAAAAGAATATATTTTGATTTACCAGGATTCAGGACTAACTGATGTTCTTGTAATCAGGTAGTTGTCTTAAAAGGTCTGAGAGATAATGCCGTAATCTCAGAAGCGGAACAGCTGTCTAGTCTACAAAGGACTCGAATGTCATTAGCATATAGAAACATCGTAAGTTCAAATGTTTCAGCTAATGTGAGAAGTGGTGCAAGGAAACAGAACTGAATGATACAGAAGTTGAATTATTGAAAGATACTGTGTAATGTCTATTTGTAAGATATGAAGTAAACCAGTCTAAGGTGCTATCTGATAGGCCAATAGAATGAAGACGTTAGAGCAGAATGGAATGGTTCACAAGATCAAAAGCTGAAGAAAGATCTATAGATAATAAAAGTACAGATTTACCTTGATCGAGACAATGGTAAAGAAAAGTAGTAATGCCAAGGATTGTGGTTTCTGTACTGTGATGTTGCCTGAAAGCTGTCTGGTTGGGATGGAGAATAGATGTTTTGTGGATAAAGTCTGCAAGTTGAGAATGAACTATGGATTCTGTGATCTTCATGGTAAGAGGGAGGTTTGCTACTGGATGATAATTATTGCGATCCAAAAGTGGTTTGGTAGTATCTTTGACTTTGGGCTGAATGGTGGCAGGCTTCCAATAGTTAGGAACAAAGGATAGACTGAGGGTTATCATCATACTATGAATAAATAGAAGGAAAAAGTACAAAGAAAGCTTAAATATAGTGGATGGGATTGGGTCAGAAGGTGCTGTAGTCATTTTCATAGCTTTAATTAGGCTCTCTAATCCTGTGACACAAGGTAGGTTAACTTGGCTGAGAGTACTACACAGAGCAGTTGAGGCAATTGGAGGTGACAGGGGAGATGGGGTAAGTTGAGTAGGTAGAGTATGCAGTAAAATGGAGATTTTATTCGTAAATTGTGAAGTTATGACCTGTGCAGAAGGCAGTATCATCAGGGATAATGGAGTAGAGAGATAGGAGAACATAGAGTTTTGTAAATAATAGTAGAATTTGGAGCTTTGATGAACTTATCTGTGTAGTAGACTTTCTTTGCAGTAGAAATTGCAGGACCTTCAAGATCAGTCATAGAGTTTAAAATTTAGCCCTGTATTGTACTAGTAGCCAGTGAAGGTTTTGCAGAAATGGCTTGATGTGGTCACATCACTTACAACCTTCTATTAGTCTTGCTGCAGAATTCTGAATCAATTGGAGCTGGTGCAGACCCTTTGTAGTCAGACCAGATTAGAGTGCATTGCATTAACCCAATAATCCAGCTGTCTATAGATAGAGAATCAGAGAGAGGAGTAAAGCAGAAGGCCAGAGAGGAGAGCACACACTGGTGTAAGGAGAGTAGTGTGGAAAGACGCCATCACCCAGTCCCATCTGGCCCAGTAGTCATGAATGTGCAGCAAGAGGCATAAGCTTTAGTGAACAGGTGAGCTTTAAACTGGGCTTTAAAGTTGACAAGGTAGATGCTATGCACAGGATTAGGGGAAGGACATTCCAAAGTGTAGGGTCTATAATACTGAATGTAGGGCCCTGTGACATGCCCCCAGTTGGACTTCCTTTTCCATTTCCTTCAGTATACTGAAATCTAATATGGACTGGGTAGAACTCCTAAATAATGATAGGAGCAGAGGGTATTGCAGGTCCTGAGTTGGCAGCTATGACCTACCTGCTCTGTGGCTCCATTCATGTGTGTTGTCCATATAAGCATATATACTCCTTCCTTTACCTACCCTCCCCTGCATCTCATTAAAGGTGTGTCGTGCAAGTTAGTGACCTCCTACTCCCACTGATTCAGCTTCCTCTGCTACTCCTATGAGCCTCTGAACCACTACAGGGTTAATTGAGAGGAATGTCTGGCTTTATTTTGGTTAGTAGGCTATGCAGATGGCTGAGATCAGAGTACAGCTTCCAGGGTCCTTGGCCTCCCCCTTCACTAACAGATACATGAGCTCTAAGAATTAAGCACATATTTATTGGCAATGTGTGAGGGGCATATGGGTTTGGGTAGCACAGGAGGGTTCTTCCTTTGAGAGTGCAGTTGAGTCATTTCTACCCTGGACTTATATTACCTCTACTCATAATCCTTTTGTCAGTGTTGGTGATTTGTGTCTTGGCCATCTGCCTATCACTCACATATGGATTTTTTGATAGCATGGCTACACTATCAGACAAATCTGACTGTTCCTCATGCACAACTGATCTAGTTCATCCTTCCCAGCTCTGCCTTTTGTTGGCATTTACCTTTTTTGGGTTATGATGCTTGCCTATTGAATCCGCTGCACAGCCTTTCCCAGGCCCTCAACATTCTTCCTGCATCCCTGCTCTGGCCAGGAAGATGAGCAGGTAGTCAGCAGCTCCAAAACTGACTTTCAATTGTCCTCATACCTGTGATCTCAGGTATGAGGACACACACACACACATGCAAAGATGCACACTGATAGAAGTGTCCAAACTCAGACGGGTGCTTATTTTTCTTCCTACGCATGCTTACTTTACAGAACAGGTGCCTACATCTGAGTGATGCCATTTTTGGTCATGCCCATACGTTTAATCACCCATTATAGAACTGCCCTGCACATAGTTAATGTAAAACCAATCACATTTTCCTTATCCATTTACTCATTCAATATTATCAGAAATGTTTTACCTTGATAGTAATATGTCGAGCAGCATGCATTCCTGCAACATGCATTCCTAAGAATTAATATATAAGATGTAGCAAATAAATTTTGCACCATTTCAATTGGTTTTATAGCACTTGCTTTGTATTTTATTGCTAAAATAATGTAGAAGCTAAAGTCATCAGATTGCATTAAGTCCCAGAAACAATCAACCATACCGTTCAGTCATTAACAGAGTAATAAATATTAGTGCAACTTTTAATTGAAGATAATAGTCTGAGTGGTGGTGTTCATTTGTTTGTTTGCTAAACCTAGGATCAGCAGAGTTTTCCTTTGCAAGTGTGCATAGAGCCATCACATTTTGAAATCTGTCCTTGCCGGATAAAAGAAGCAGCCTAAACTATTATGCAAATTTAACCTTCAGAAAAATAAAAAGGAAACTATTCAAAAGTATTTTGCTGTTTAGTTATAAACAAAACAATTATATCCTATTTTATCTCTTTCTTAATCAGCATAATCATTTTTTTTTTTTATGTTCTTTGTGACATTAAATTCTTGTTGTAAAATGCACTTGCTCCCTGGTAAGGTTGAATTCTGAAGGGAAGCTACTTTGAAGAAGCTTGAAAATCTGAAAATCCCTCCGTCTCTGCCAATGTGGCTTAGAATTCCAACACATTGTGCACAGCTCAAGGATTTATTTTTATTTATTTATTTTTTACATTTGTATCCCACAATGTCCCACCTTTTTGCAGGCTCAATGTGGCTTACATATAACCGTTAACAGCGTTAGCCAATTCTGGTCTGAACAAATACATGGTATGAATGAATACAAAGTGATGTTGTGGTAGAATGAGGTACATGTATGGTACGTACAGTTGGGGGGAACTTAGAGAGGGAAAGGGGGAAGAAGAGTCAGGTAATGTCCATTGCGGTCTTTGGTTACGTGGAGGGGCATAAGCGAACGCCCATCTCCATGGGCGTCTATGTCCAAAAACGGGTATATGAAGAGGCGGGACAGACTGTACTTTCGAAAAAGATGGGCGTCCATCTTTCGTTTCAAAAATATGGATTGGACAGACCAAATGCCATGGATTTGGTCCTTTCTGAGATGGGCGGGGTTTCTTTTTAGCAATAATGGAAACTAAAAACGCCCAGCTCAGAAACATCCTAATCCAAGCCATTTGGTCATGGGAGGGACAAATGTACGACACTACCATAGCTCTTAGGGGTGAAGGGGGCAACTACATCTGGGTACAGTGGGTTTTAGAGGCCTCCCATTTACCACCACAAGTGTTATGGGTAGGGGGGATGGGCCTGGGTCTGCCTGCCTGAAGTGCACTGCAGTACCCACTAAAAGTGCTCCAGGGACAGGACTTGTTGCTGCTGTATAACCCTGGCACAGCAGTTCACACCTGAAGACTAATCTCGCTGAAAACGTCCTTTATTTGAATAAGCACGTTTACTCACAGTTAACTGCAGATCAGAGGTTGTGCCCCACTGGCAACGAGTCTCGCTGGTACTGAGATTAGCAGTAGGTCCGAGCTGGCAGAATGGTGTACAATGCCCTCTTTCAGCAACATTCAAGGTAAGAACTAAGTGCTGCAATGTGGCTAACACATGAAAGAGATCTAAAACTGGCTTACACAAATGGCCACTATCTCATGGACTACCGGAAACAAAACAGGGCACACTCTGACCCAGTAAACAGAGGGAAAAGCACCATGGGAGTAGAGCCTACCAACTACGAACATCGTGAGCATTTAAGACAAGCTACTGGAATCACGGAGCCCAATACCCTACACCCACCACAATGCATTGCTGATGTGACTCTGCAGTGACCTTAACAGAAAAGGTGTCACACTCACCCAAGACCCACATCAGAACCAGGGAAAGGCTATCAGAGGATAGAACACATTCTGCTGTCATGGAGGTGGGTACAGCATTTGAGGCTGGCATACAGGCTGGGAAAAAAGTTTGTAAAGTGTTTTTTTTTGTGGGAGGGGGTTAGTGACCACTGGGGGAGTCAGGGGAGGTGATTCCCGATTCCCTCTGGTGGTCATCTGGTCAGTTGGGGCACTTTTTTGGGACTTGGACCTGAAAAAAAAGGGTCCAAATAAAGCGGACCAAATTCTCGTCATAAACGCCCTCCTTGTTTCGATTATCAGCTAAAGATGCCCATCTCTCCTCGGCCGATAACCACGCCCCAGTCCCACCTTCACCACGCCTCCAACACACCCCCGTGATCTTTGTTCGTCTCCGTGACGGACTGCAGTTGAGGACGCCAAAATCGGGTTTCGATTATACCGATTTGGGCACCCACGGGAAACGGACACCCATCTCCCGATTTGGGTCGAAATATGGGCATCTTTCTCATTCGAAAATAAGCTGGATTGTGTCGCAAGTGACCAGGTATTTTTATGTTGGGTCGGTGGGGTATGCTCTTCTGAACAGGTCTGTCTTTAGTGTGTTCTGAAAATTTAGGTGGTCGAGTGTAGTTTTTACTGCTTTTGGCAATGCGTTCCATAGTTGTGTGCTTAGGTAGGAAAAGCTGGATGCATAGGTGGATTTGTATTTGAGCCCTTTGCTGCTTGGGTAGTGGAGGTTTAGGTATAATTGTGCAGATTTTGTGGCATTTCTGGTTGGCAGGTCGATGAGGTCTGTCATGTATCCCGGTACCTCGCCGTAAATAACTTTATGAATAGTCGTGCAGATTTTGAAAGTGATACGTTCTTTGATTGGTAGCCAATGCAATTTTTCTCTGAGTGGTTTGGGGCTGTCAAAACGTGTTTTTCCAAATATAAGCCTGGCTGCTGTATTTTGGGCGGTCTGAAGTTTCTTTATGATTTGATCCTTGCATCCTGCATAGATTCCATTATAGTAATCTGCGTGGATTAGTACCATTGACTGTACCAGGTTACGAAATATTTCCCTCGGGAAGAATGGTTTCACGCGTTTGAGTTTCCACACTGAGAAAAACATTTTCTTTATGGTGGATTTTGCTTGGGTCTCTAGTGATAGGTTACGGTCGATTGTTACTCTGAGAATTTTCAGGCTGTCTGAGATAGGGAGGGTGTATCCTGGGGTGTTAATGTTTGTGGGTTTGTATGTATTGTATTGGGATGAGATGATGAGACAGTGTGGCAGCCTGTATGATCCAGTGAACTGTGCTTCTGCACAATAATCTTGGCAGTCAGAGTTTTTAAATACAGAGTTAAAATTGTGCCCAGATAATCAAGTTCCTCAAGATTTCACCTGTGTGCAATCCGATGCTCTTGAGTCAAGCAACAGAACAATCAAGGTATAAAAACCAAAGCTGACATCCTTACTATATGCAGACAAGTAATTGATCTGCATTCTTTTAAAACGAATATGAGGAAAGATTTTTTCACTCAATGAAAGGTTAAGCTCTGGAACTTATTGCCAGAGGATTTGGTTAAAGTGGGTAGCATATCTGGGTTTTAAAAAGGTTTGGACAAGTTCCTGGAGGAAAAGTGCATAGCCTGGTATTGAGACAGACATGGGGGGAGCCACTGTTTGCCCTGGGATTAGTAGTATGAATCTTGCTACTATTTGGGATTCTGCCAGGTACTTTTGACCTGGATTGGCCACTGTTGGAAGCATGTTACTGTGCTAGATAGACCATCACTCTGACCCAGTATGGCTATTCCTATGTTCTTATGCAAATAATATGTTTGTTTGATGACACTCTTCTCCAGAAATATACAAAGAAGTATAGTCCAGCTGTGGGCATTATTTACTCAAATTCAGGACTTCGAAGAATTTGCAGCCCAAGCATATTCAGTCAAATTGGCAGCTTAAAATAGACTCCTGCCTGTTTATATTGTCCGTCACCACCTACCCCCTGATAGTTGGTGACACTAAAGCGAGCAATACCACTGAATATTGCCTCTGACTGCTGCCAAAATGCCCCGCCCCACCCTTGGACATGCCCTCTTTTGAATTACACACTAGGGCCCCGATGTTCAGAGGTAAACACAGGCGCTAGAGGCCAATAGTGCTGGACTAGCACCTGCATTTACCAGCACATGATGCACAAAAGGCTCTACTGTGGAAACAACAAGCACAGGCAGGAATACCACAAATGACATGCAAATGATAAAAAACACTTTCACACTTCTCTGGTCCCAGATATTAACTTTCTCCCACCATCTGTTTTACAAAATATTGCTTATATCACGATTTTTAAGAACTTTTTTCAAACCCTTGCCTCAGTGGTGCTTAATTGTCCAACAATGATTTTTGGCAATTTAACCAGCACTCAAATCTTCATCGGCTTTATCTTTATATCTAAATATATTAAACACACTTATCTTTTGGCATTTTCAAAACGGGGACACAAAACTGCCCGACATGCATGTTTCACCACCTGGCTGTGTCAAGGACTTCCCCTATAAAACAATAAACAATTAACATCTCAGCCACAGAGTGAAAAGATTACAATTCTACTTCCCACCCCCATAGCATCTTCTACCAAAATGGTCATAATCACCCTTATGCCGTTCTACTGCCAACTTGACAACATTACTTAGGAAATATTCCTGTCAAGATAGCAACGGCGTCTTATCTACACCCATTTAAAGAGCTCATCATCATGACGTATCAGGAAACCCCGGCTCCCACTGGACCAAACCAAAATGTATGATCAAAGACCTTTAAATTAAAGAGCCCCACTCCAATTCGGCATTCAAGCCTCCCGGACTTACTGTATTTAACCAATAAATATACCACTGCTCACGATAGTTTAAAAATTTCTTCACCGAACCCCCTCGCTACCCTGATATATCTGCTCTAATATTCTCCACTAAATATCCTCCACCTTATGATTTTTTCCAACCCAATGCTCAACCAGGGGAGCCTGAATATTTTGTGTCACAATCCGTGATTTATGTTCTGTTAAACGCACCCTGATTGAACGACTACTCCTGCCTATATAAATCAAATCGCAAGGGCACTGGATACAGTAAATGATATTATTAGTACCACAATTAGTAGTACTCTTAGCCCTCACAATCTTTTTAGTGCCCAGATCTACCCACTCTGATCCCTCTATCGTCATTCTGCACCATTGGCATCTCCCACATTTTTGATGCTCCCCACCTTCCTCTCTACTTCTAGGCATAACAAACCTATTCCTCATTAGTTTTTCACCTATCGTCTTACCCCGTGTATAAGAAAAAATTGGGGGTTCTGGGAAGCAAGGGTACAATTGTACTACATGCCAGTGTTTTCGTATGCTTTGTACAATCTGCTGACTAACCTCTGTAAAGGGTAGAACACAGGTCAAACTATCAATCTGAACTTTCTTATTGTCTGCTAGCAGGAGAGGGCGCTGAGCAAACTTGCTCTAAGGTAAGCTTTTTTGATAGCAGATTTAGGGTAGCCCCTCACTTCAAACCTCGAGGAGTGGCCTAGTGGTTAGGTGGTGGACTTTGCTCCTGAGGAACTGAGTTTGATTCCTGGCACAGGCAGCTCCTTGTAACTCTGGGCAAGTCACTTAACCCTCCATTGCCCACTGCATTGAGCCTGCCATGAGTGGGAAACGCAGGGTACAAATGTAACAAACAAAAAAAAAAAAAAAATCCCAACTCATGTGCCTTTACTTTGAACTCAGCCAGGGAGGAGCACACCCATCTAACCCATAGAAATTGATTTATGGGTAACCCATATTTCAATCTGAACAGGTGGAGGCTTCTAAAATGCAGGAACGTATTCCTGCTAACTGGCTTCCTATGAAGAGTAGTAGCCAACCTTGTGCCCTCCTTATAGATCAACATATCCAAAAACCCAATTTTTTCTTTACTAGCTGATTTAGTAAACTTAATATTAGCATCCAAGGAATTGAGCCAGTCCACAAATTCATCTAGCTCTTGTTCAGTTTTAGTCCATAAAAAGAAAATGCCATCGAGGAACCGTTTCCAACACACAGTGGCTTTAAATCTCACAGACGGATAGATCAAAGTCTCTTCAAGACAGGCAATATATAAAGTTGCCACTGAAGGGGCAACAGTGGCTCCCATTGCCACGCACTCTGTCTGCTGATAAAACTGATCATGATACCAAAAATAATTATAGAAAATAACCAATTCAGCTAGTTTCAAAATCAGTTCAGAAGGAATCCATTGAGGTTGTATATGACTTTCAACAATTTCTTTTATGATCTCCATCGCCCCAGCTTGTGGTATTCGAGTATATAGTGAAACTATATCAAGCGTAACCATCAGTGTGTCCTCGGTAATGGTCTCAATTTCTTCTATTTCTCGCAAAAAATACGATGAGTCTTTAATAAAAGATGTCATTTTAAATACAGACGCTCTTAAAAAAGTGTCCAGAAATTTGGAGAGAGGCTCTAAAACTGAATTTCTTGTAGAAACAATTGGCCGACCTGGCAGATTATCGATATTCTTATGTATTTTAGGCACAAAGTAAATTTTGGGTGTCTGAGGATTATCTTCCGTCAAAAATCTACTTTCTTTTGCCGTTAACATCTGATGTTCAGTAGCTGGACCAACCACTGCTCTGATTTGATCCTGTAGTCCTTCCAATGGATCCGCATCCAGCAATTTATAAGCCACCTGATCTGCCAGCTGTCGTTCCGCTTCCGCCTGGTATTCATCTCTACCCCATATCACTGTTGCTCCTCCCTCGTCTGCTTTCACAACTATGATAGATAAATTATCACACAGCTGTTCCAATGCTTGCCACTGTTTAAAGGGTAAGTTGCTCCTCCCATAGTGAATAGTTCTTTCAAGTAATTCAAGATCCCTAAACACCAGATCTTTAAATGTCGAGACTACCGCATTCATTGGGCCGGGGGGGGGGGGGGGCTCCACTTCGAGGCTAACTTCACCACCGAAATATCAACTGTACTAGGATTATCCAAGAAGAATATTCTACACTGTAGTTTTCTGATAAATTGATGCAAGGCTATACGAAGGTGAAACCCATCATGTCTGGTCGTGGGTACAAACCCCAGCCCCAGGCTCAACACCTGGCTCTGTTCTTCTGTGGGGTTAAACTTTGAAATGTTTACTAATATTTCCGAGTCCCTCTTCCTCTGGAGTCCCCCGCTTGTCCACGATCCCGATCTTTGGGGAACTATTGCTTGTATTGGCCCCCTTTGGATCTTGTCCTGGGCCCCTCTTGTTCACTTGGTTCCGGATCACTCCCTGTGCCTGTTTCATCACTATCTCCTGAGGATCCTTCAAACACAACTTTCTTACGGGTACTCATGTTAACTTCTCGCTTTTGCTACGTATATACTCTACCCATTTGGTTGTCTCATTCATCCCTTTTTAGCTTTTTAATCTTAACTTGTCTAGTAGAATCCCTTAGTTGTTGAATGATCTCTTTCAATTCCCCCATCTTCATATCAAACTCTTCCAAATTGATATTATCTTTCAAACCATCTTCAATCGTCTGAATCTGAACCTTCAGATCACTTTCTACTTGAGTTGTTGTCTCCACTATCAACGCCATCAAATCCCTACTACACTTATTTAAGATAGTGGACCATTTTCCCATGATGTAAAAATCCTAGGTTCTTTCAATATACGTAAGCCGCGCGGGATCCATGACTTCCTTAAATACTGCACCAACGTACCAGCATGGAGTTCCGCCCTCACTAGTCTTTTTTGTAGAGTTTCCAATTCTGTCCACATGCCAGAGTGCTTCAGATCATCAGTCTCTTCAAAAAGCGCAGGGCGCTGTAGGAGCTTCTGGATTTGCTGTTCAGTATAACCCTCAAAATCAGCTGCCATATCCACTTGTGTCAACAGATTTAAAAGGCAGACCCTAGTATCAATCACTTATCCAGGGACCATATATAAACTCTTTCACACTTCTCTGATCCCAGATATTAACTTTCTCCCACCATCTGTTTTACAAAATATTGCTTATATCATGATTTTTAAGAACTTTTTTCAAACCCTTGCCTCAGTGGTGCTTAATTGTCCAACAATGATTTTTGGCAATTTAACCAGCACTCAAATCTTCATCGGCTTTATCTTTATATCTAAATATATTAAACACACTTATCTTTTGGCATTTTCAAAACGGGGACTCAAAACTGCCCGACATGCATGTTTCGCCACCTGGCTGTGTCAAGGACTTCCCCTATAAAACAATAAACAATTAACATCTCAGCCACAGAGTGAAAAGATTACAATTCTACTTCCCACCCCCATAGCATCTTCTACCAAAATGGTCATAATTACCCTTATGCCATTCTACTGCCAACTTGACAACATTACTTAGGAAATATTCCTGTCAAGATGGCAACGGCGTCTTATCTACACCAATTTAAAGAGCTCGTCATCATGACGTATCAGGAAACCTTGGCTCCCATTGGACCAAACCAAAATCTATGATCAAAGACCTTTAAATTAAAGAGCCCTATACCAGCTCAGAGCTGGTGTTAGGGTTTCAGAAGAATGATACAGAACAGAAGTGCTGTGGTAGCCACTCATCAGCTGAGGACTTGGGCTTCAGCTAAGGAGGAAGAGAGAGGGGTAGGCACTGTCCTCCACTCTGTGGAAAGCATCCCATCCAAATGTGGTAAAAAGCAAGAGTCAGGCATGAGGATCTGCGTGGATGAGGTTCTGTTTCCACAGATCAGTCACTCGGGGGAACCTGGGTGTCAAACAATGGGCAGGAGAGTGATTGCAGACAGGGATAGCCAGGGCTTCTAATCCAGCCACTCAGCAGTCCCACATCAGTTTAGCTGCATAAACCCACTGTCCTGCTGACTTTCCTACTCTTGCTGGGAGTCATAAGAACATAAGAATAGCCATACTAGGTCAGACCAATGGTCCAACTAGCCCAGTATCCTGTTTCCAACAGTGGCCAAGCCAGGTCACAAGTACCTAGCAGAAACGCAAATAGTGGCAACATTCCATGCTACAAATCCCAGGACAAGCAGTAGTTTCCCCATGTCCGTCTATTTTCCTCCAGGAACTTGTCCAAACCTTTTAAAAATCCAGATACGCTAACTGCTGTTACTACGTCCTCCAGCAAAGAGTTCCACAGCTTAACTATTCATTGAGTGACAAAATATTTCCTCCTATTTCTTTTAAAAGTATTTCCATGTAACTTCCTTGAGTGTTCCATACTCTTTGCACTTTAGGAATGAGTAAAAAATTGATTCACTTCTACTTGTTCTACACCACTCAGGATTTTGTAGACCTCAATCATATCTCTCCTCATCTGTCTCTTTTCCAAGCTGAAGAGCCCTAAGCTCTTTAGCCTTTCCTCATACGAGAGGAGTTCCATTCCCTTTATCATTTTGATTGCACATTTTTGAAGCTTTTCTAATTCTGCTATATCTTTTTTGAGATATGGTGACCATAACTGAATGCAATATTCAAGATGAAGTCGCAGCATGGAGTGATACAGAGGCATTATAGTATTTTTGGTCTTATTTACCATTCCTTTCCAAGTAATTCCTATTATCCTGTTTGCTTTTTTCTCTGCCGCAGCATACTGAAACTTCAGGGCTCAACAGAACCATGGTAAACAGGGCATCTTTGTGCCTGAGCATGGCTTCCACCAGCCTATTTTTAGCCCGCTGTGCATGGACATCACCCCTCTCCTCCTCCTGTCCTCTTGCCCTCAAGCCAGCACATTGTTGCAAAGTTTCTGTTATGATTGGGGTCTGAACCCCTCTCAAACTTACCTCTTTCCTGGGGGTCAGCTTCTTAGCTGGCTTCTGTTTCTTTTGTCTGTCCTTTCTGAGCTGGCTCTGTCTCTCTGTGCTGGCAGTTTCCAGCAGCATGGGGTTAATTGTTTCACTATACTGCACCTGTGTGTGTTGCCTGAGTTGCTCTACCTCTCTTTGGGTGTACTGGCTTCAAGTGCTTCATGGTGTTGCATTGGTGTGGGTTGGGCCTCTCTGGGTCAGTGTGCTTTGGCCTAGGTCTAGGGAGTGTGACATCATCAGGGAGGGCCTTGATAAGGAAGTGGTGTTGTTTCCTTCAGAGCCTTTGCAACGGTGGTGTTTGCTTTAGGTAGGGTGGTGCAGTGTGCACTTCTGACTTTGTGTCTAGTTTCCCTGCTTGCTTTTGTTAAGGGCCAGGTTAGTGTTAGTGCAGTGTGCACTGGTGACTGTGTGTTTAGCTTTCCTGCTTTTCCCTTTGGTTCCCCTGCTTTTCCCTCTTGGTTTTGGAAGCATTGCTGTGTGTAGGGCTTTGGAAGCTCTGTTATTGATAGAAGTACTTCAGGGTTTGGTGTTGTTAGGAACACTGCAGAGTTTGCTGTTAGAAGTACTTCTGGTGTTTGTGCTATTGGGAGCATTGCAGTCTTTGCTGTTGGTGTTTGGTTTCAAGCCGATGCAGCAAGGGGTCACCCTGTGATGCGGCCAGCAGCTGTTGCAAGCAAGCTTGGGGGCTCCATCAGCCATAGCTCTGCACCAGCCCGGGACTCTGCCAACTAGGCATGTGCACAAGAGCTGTGCTTACCATACAGCTCTTGTGTGCATGTTCTGGGCATGTTCCCCTCTCCTTATTTCCCAAAGCTCAGAGCTAACATAAAATTTCCACGCCATTAGCGTTGAGCATTAGGAAGTCCTTTCCAGCACTGTTACGGCATTATTTTCCGGCGCTGTTTTGTACAGCGCCGGAGTTTTGACCATCAACCTGTAGGGGATTTAGGTGTGCGAACAAATCCCAATCAATGTCAATTAACTACAATAATTGTTAACATAACATCAATTAAATGTGAGTTAATGGCTCGTTAAACAATTTATTTGTACACACATCTTTGATCCGCACTGAAATTTTGGCATCCAAGTCTGCAATAGCAAACCACTCCTGTATCATGTCAGGAAAACCACAATGAGGCCGGGTCCCTGAGGGATCAGGATATCCTTAGACATGTCTATCTATAACAATACCGTCATTCAATAGCTTGATTTGTTCTGACTTTTCAAACTTTCCTTTAGTTATTGAAATTGCACATTTGCCAAGCCCGAATTCCATTGAAATATCTGTGCTGAACATGTTAACTGTGTTGAGTAATGAAACAGGTTAGTTTACATTTTCCATACAATTTCAAATTGTCAAGGAGTCTTCTGAAATATAAACTGTAGAAAAGCTGTCTAAACAAACTGAAAATAATCTAGAACAGCCGGTATTACATGTTGATAAGAAGGAAGGAGTACAAATCTTCCTTTTCCATTTCAGGAAATTCTGCTTTGTGATGAAATAGAATAGAAAATATAGAACAGTCTGTGATCAACTCAATGATTCGCTAGAAGAGAGAAACTGGCTAGATCCATGTCAATCTGGATTCAGACCTGGTTATAGAACAGAAACTTTCCTTGTATCCCTACTAGATGATCTTCATAGAAACCAAGACAGGGGATTTGCCTCGGTGTTAGCACTGCTAGATTTCTCAGCAGCTTTTGACACTGTGATCACGATACTATGCTAGCACGACAGACAGAAACAGGTATCAATGGAACAATACTTGCCTGGTTCAGATCCTATCTATCAGACAGAAAATAGTCCACAGTGTTTGGCAGCACCTCATCACCAAGATAGGCACTGACCTGTGGGGTACCACAAGGATTGATACTGTCACCTATTCTATTTAATATTTACCTCAAGCCACTAGCCAAGCTGGTTCACTCCATGTGTGTGTGTGAGGTGACAGGTTGAGAGAGAGAACAAGCCAGCCAGATTGTATGCTGGCAAAAGAGAATTAGTCCGAGCAGGAGAGGTGACTGGCAGGATGAAGGCAGGGAAGAAAGCCTAAGGAGAAAGGAAGCTGCAGATTGGAAAGAGGCAAGCCAGCAAAGAGAAGGAGCTGCATGCTGTTGAGAGCACAAGTCTGAGCAGAGAAGACAATAGCTGGAGATTGAGAGAGGCGAGCCTTCACCAGAGAAGGAAGCCTGAACTGTGAATAACCAAAGAGACAGAGTGAGAGCTGCAAGCAAGTCTGGGGAAGTGTAGAGCACTGAAGCAAGCAAGAAGAGGGAAGGAGGGATTCTGGAGCAAGCTGGGACATAGGAGAAGCTGAGCTGCAGGAAGGCAGGCAAGCTGGGACAAGGAGCAATAGTACCCACAACAGAGACCAGCCCAGATGGAGAGCAAGGCAGAGGAGCCAGTGGGACTGTGCTGAGAAGCGGTGTCATGCTGGGACTAGGGCAAATCCATTCTGGAAGAAGCGCAGGGCTGTGCTGGGTGTAGTATTGTCCATGAGGGGCCATGCAGTCTGGGGCAGTGCTGAGGAGAGCAGGGCCAGAGCGAGAAGCCGGGAAAGAATGGCATGGCTGGGGGCCCCACATCCTTGAAGAGCTCAACCTGCGTGTGTGTGCTCCAGTCCAGAGAGAGTGAAGCTGGCCCCATGAAAGTTTGCCTGGTAAAGGGGAGTCCTGCCCTGAAGAGGAAACCCCCACCTGAGCCGTCTGTCCAGACCTCAAGAAAGCCTGCATTAAAGTGTGTCCCAACTGAAGTGCCTGCTCCCATGAGAAAGGCCTATCTAGGAGAAATTAAAATCCTGCACCAAATACTCTCATCCTAAAACCTGCTACTGTGTATGTCTCCTGCCAGGTGCCCACTTCTGGGAGATCCTGCCTACCTCCCTGACAGCGCCAGTAGGGGGTATAGTACGAGTGGGGAAGAGAACCTGGAAGAGAATCTAAGAAAAAAAAGGGTTGGGAACTAGCTAGGAATTTCCCTCACTTATCTTTTTATTTAAATTTACTTAGTCTACAAGGCTCTTTGTCAAATAAAATTACTGACCGAGTCTAGGGGCCACACTCATTAAGCACAGAGAGTCAGGGTTTTCCTTTTTCGAGTTCTTTTGAGTCAGGATAGCAGGTACCCTGGAGTTCCTGAGATGGTGAGCTGACCCCGCCAACCGAGGAGACGTGGACGCAGAGATGACCAATATACCCAGACAGTGGCGATGCTAGTGAAGAACTGATATATCGATAATATCATTGTGCAAAAACAAATTGATCCCAAAAAGAAAGTCTCTGATCTGAATATACTAGCTATTACATGCTCACTGCAACACACTTATCTGAGAGAAGCCTGGGTGTATATGAATCTGCTGAAACTTGTAAGAGAAAAATTAGACTTGGGGACAAAGGGTCTGGTCCCTGGGGAACACAGTTGAAGTTACATTAAGGGGACAGGAGTAGCTGGGTATGTTTGTCTGATTCTTATTGCAGAGTAACTGTGAATATTTATCTTTGAAGTATTTAAATAGCAGTTTTAATAGCAGGGGAAGTGGAGGGACGAAGTGACAATCAAGTTTGTGATAGTGTTTGGGATGTATTCTGTTATTGCAGAAGTTGGATTAGGGTCTTGGTGCTTTTTATTGCAAATTTGAATGCCTTATTGCCTTTGTAATGTATTGCAAAGTATTTAACATCTTGTACTATCTCTGTTTAATACCATCAAACTTTAATAATTGGTACCAACTTAAAGAAACATATCCAAGTATTTCCATTTACTTTACTATTTAATAAACTATTTAACATTTTTCTTGTCAAAACCCTTGGTTGTGTGGAGTTTATTTGGGCTAGATGGCAGATGACGTTTAATGTGAGCAAGTGCAAGGTGATGCATGTGGGGAAAAGGAACCCGAATTATAGCTATGTCATGCAAAGTTCCACGTTAGGAGTTACGGACCAAAAAAGGGATCTGGGTGCCGTTGTATCACTCCATGGTGCGACCGCACCTTGAGTATTGTGTTCAGTTCTGGTCGCTGCATCTCAAGAAAGATATAGGGGAACTGGAAAAGGTGCAGCGACGGGCGACTAAAATGATAGCGGGGATGGGACGACTTCCCTATGAAGAAAGACTAAGGAGGCTAGGGCTTTTCAGCTTGGAGAAGAGACGGCTGAGGGGGAGACATGATAGAGGTATATAAAATAATGAGTGGAGTGGAACAGGTGGATGTGAAGCGTCTGTTCACGCTTTCCAAATATACTAGGACTAGGGGGCATGCGATGAAACTACAGTGTAGTAAATTTAAAACAAATCGGAGAAAATTTTTCTTCACCCAAAGCGTAATTAAAATCTGGAATTTGTTGCCGGAGAACGTGGTGAAGGCGGTTAGCTTGGCAGAGTTTAAAAAGGGGTTAGACGGTTTCCTAAAGGACAAGTCCATAAACCACTACTAAATGGACTTGGGAAAAATCCACAATCCCAGGAATAACATGTATAGAATGTTTGTATGTTTGAGAAGCTTACCAGGTGCCCTTGGTCTGATTTGGCCGCTGTCGTGGATAGGATGCTGGGCTCGATGGACCCTTGGTCTTTTCCCAGTGTGGCATTACTTATGTACTAAAACTGTGACATTTCTATTTTTATTTATTTATTTATTTGTTGTAATTACCCGCCCCACCACTAGGGAGTTTACAGTAGTTCTCCTGTCAACTCAGTCCACCTACTATCTTTTTCTCCTAGTTTTAAGGAGTAGGATATAGCCAGAGCCATTAAACAGATCTCATTCTGTGATTAAACCTTTATCTATGCACCACCTTGTGGTAATTTCTATTGGTGCTTCATTATTTCTAGCACTAGTGGTGATTGGTTGTCTAATTATAATTTGTAATTTGGTTAGAAATAAATTCCTAGTACCAGAGAAAAGTCCATTTTTTGTATAAGTGTTTTAAAATGAAAAATTCCAAATCTGTATCCCATAACAGTTTCAATAGACAGCCACATTTTTTAGAAGGTGCCTTTTTTTTTTGTTTCAGCCATAAATATAATAGGTGCAAAATATGTGAATATTTTTGCATCCATTTGAACTTTATTGAATTTTCAAATAGAAACCACTCAGTTTCCTTATGAAAATTTACATGGGTGCAAGAGTAATTGCATATCTTGCAGGTATGTTACATAGGAGCCCTATCTACTAAGTTGTAATATCTGTTTAAAATGGAAATTAATACAGTGTAGCAAAGTATTAAAAGTTAACACAGTGCATTACCTATTAGAATGTGCTAATTACCTTTTTAAACAGTTAAGAGAGAAATCACCATTAAAAGACAAGGAATAAATAGGAAATGATAAATAAACAAATGGCAAAAACATTTTTCATTTTGTCTTGATTCTGTTTCCATTTTTAGTGTGAGCTAAAATCAGAAAGAACATCAGATCAAAATAAAATATTTAAAATGACACAAACAACAGATTTTTCTATGCAGATGCTGTTACTTTTGACATTGGACCTCATTTTTCTTTTAAACGCAGGTATTGCAGTACATGCTTTGAATCTGTGAATGTGGAATGTGGAAACCTTCGTGACCCCCAACAAAGGTTTTTCTGAAACTTAGCCAGGTTGGGTCCTGTTTTCATTAAAGTTGACATTTGAATAAAATCTTGCCGTGCTTGTCCTTCCTTGGATCACTGCTGTTTTGTTGTTGTTGTCATCTAAAATCAGAAAGGACATCAGATCAAAATAAAATAACATTTAAAATGATGCAGAAACAACAGAATTACATTCCTTCACATGAAAGGAAAATTTCAACCTGCACAAACTGCTCACCTAACTAACCTCTTGGCCACCAGCTCTCCCTGGAAGTATTTTCTGGCTTAGTCAGAGGAGGTAGACCCACAATCAGTCAGAGAAATAGGTGCCTGACTAATAGATACAACTGTCAGAGACCTCCTGCTGCACTGTCAGAATATGTTCAGATAAGTTTTCCAATATAATAGTGAACGTTAGCAGTTTCCCAAGAGGTCTCTTCTATTCTTCAACTAAGTTTAGGAAATGAAAGACCAGAATTGTAGCATTTGTTCCTTTATCCTGGTTGATAATTTTGTTCATCTTCACCCACTAATTATGGAAATAGGACAACTATTGTAGTTCCACCAGGGCATGCAAAAGAAGTTCTAATAATTCTCTGAATGTGTCTTATCATGCTTAATTCAAGCATTTTCTTTTTTGAGATACTTATTTATTTGTTCTTTCATTTCAATCTCTGTTTCCACCACACACACTCCAATATCCCTTTGAGAGCTCCCTATACAACAAGACAGATGTGGGGCATGAGCACATCACAAAGAAGGTTTCCATAGCAACAGCAGCCTCTCAAAAGTTCTCCAAACACCCTTTCCTTGCATGGGCATCTGTTTAGCAATGCACTTCAGGCAGATAGCACATAATAACTATCTGATCTGAATTCACTGAGACTAGGAGAGCAGATCACATGCTCCAAGACCTGCACTACTCACTGAACGCTCTTGTTTTTCAAAACGTCTAGTTCTTTTCTGCTGAGATCAATGCATATTATTTACCTTATAAGAATAGCCATACTGGGTCAGACCAGTGGTCCATCTAGCCCAGTATTATGTTTTCCAAAACGGTGGCCAAGCCAGGTCACAAGTACCTGGCAGAAACTCAAATCGTGACAACACTCTATACTACAAATTCCAGGGAAAGAAGTTGCTTCCCATGTTTGTCTCAATAGCTGAATATGGACTTTTCCTCCAGGAACTTGTCCAAACCTTTTATAAACCCAGACACACTAGCCACTGTTACCACATCCTCTGGCAGCGATGTCCAGAGCTTAACTATTCATTGAATGAAAAAATATTTCCTCCTATTTGTTTTAAAAGTATTTCTGTGTAGTTTCCTTGAGTGTTCCCTAGTCTTTGTATTTTTGGAATGAGTAAAAAATCTATTTACTTCTACACCACTCAGGATTTTGTAGACCTCAATCATAGCTCCCCTCATCCATCTCTTTTCCAAGCTGAAGAGCCCTCACCTCTTTAGCCTTTCCTCATATGAGAGAAGTTCCATCCCCTTTATCATTTTGGTCTCTCTTCGTTGAACTTTTTCTAATTCCATTATATCTTTTTTGACCAGAACTGAATGCAATACTCAAGGTGTGGTTGCACCATGGAACGATACAGAGGCAGTATGTTATTTTTGGTCTTATTCACCATCCCTTTCCTAATAATTCCTAGTATCCTGATTGCTTTTTTGTTCACTGTCGCACACTAAGCAGAAGATTTCAGTGTATTATCTACAACGACACCTAGATCTTTTTCTTGAGCATTGACCCCCAAGGTGGACCCTATCATCAAGCAACTATGATTCGGATTATTCTTTCCAATGTGCATCACCTTGCATTTGTCCATATTAAATTTCATCTGCCATTTGGTTGCCCAGTTTTCCAATTTCCTAAGGTCTTCCTGCAGTATTTCACAGTCTGCACGTGTTTTAACAACCTTGAATAATTTTGTAGCATCTGCAAATTTAATCACCTCACTCGCTGTTCCGATCTCCATATCATTTATAAATATGTTAAATAGCACTGGTCCTAGTACCTAGCCCATGATTCTTTAATTTTCTCAGGAGTGTCCCATGAGGAACTTTATCAAAAGCTTTCTGAAAATCTAGATACACTACATCAACTGGCTCACTACATGTTTATTCATGCCTTCAAAGAAATGAAGCAAATTGGTGGGGCAGGACTTCCTTGGCTGAACCCATGCTGACGGCGGGGAGGGGGGCCAGGGCGAAATCTGTGGGGGCCCAGGCCCCTGTGGCCCCACGCAGATACGCCCCTGCTCCACATCATCACCCTTGAAAACCATTTCCGGTACAGGCAGATCTCTTACATCTTCTTCCATAAAGACAGAAGCAAAGAATTCATTCAGTTTGTCCGCTATGGCCTTGTCCTCCCTGAGCACCCTTTTGATCCTTCATGATCTAACGGCCCATGGATTCCCTCTCAGACTTTCTGCTTCTGATGTACCTTTTAGCCTTCTTTATTAATGCTTTGGCCCCACTATTTTGTAATAATTGCAGCCTTTTAACTAATTTTGTATTTAGTCCTATGTATTAAACACAGTAATCCAACTGAGGTAGTACAATAGCTCAAACCAGTTTGCAAAAGTGTTAAAAAAAAAGAGATCTTATTGCTCTCAATTGTTGTAATATAAAAAGTAACTTATTAACTCAGATAATTTATCTGTGGATTCATTATCAATCGATTATCCACAATAATACCTAAAACCCTAGAGGATTTTTCAAACCGTAACTGTTCTCCTGAAGAAACAGTCACACTGCAAGGAACCAGAGTAGTATCATTGCAAAAGTACAGCAATTTGATATTGGCTGCATTTAGTTTTAAAATATCATGGTTATACAATCAGAGATAGTAGTGTGTAATCCTGAGAAATCTGATGTAACTGGAATTATAACAAGTTTATCGTCAGCATATGAACAGTGACAGTAAGCTGATGTCTCCAAAACTGAGCCCAATGTGCTCAGAAATATATTACAAAGATTCAGAGACAGTTGTAAGCCCTGTGGAACACCAAAATCTAATCTCCATGTAAATGAAAATAATATTATTATTCTTGACACAATAAGTTCTATTTCTTAGAAAACCTTCTATCCATTTATAAACAGTACCAGATAAACCAAATTCACTGTATCAAGTGCTCTGGAAATATCAAATTTGAGCAAGACAGAATGAACCCCCAAACTTAGAAATTCTCGAACTTTAGAAACCAAGAATAATAATAATAAGTAATGCCATACTAGGAAAAGACCAAAGGCCCATCAAGCCCAATATCCTGTCCCTGACAGCAGCCAATCCAGGTCAAGGGCACCTGGCAGCTTCCCAAATGTACAAACATTCTATACATGATTCTATACTGTGTATTCGCCTTGGAACCAAATTGAAAACTGTGTAAACAATGAAAAGACTCCAGATATGATGTGATTTACATTGTACTATTACTGGAGAGATTTTCTTTTTCTTTGGTCAGAAATTCAAAATTGCTATTAAGACATACCCCCCCCCCCTGTTTACTAAGTCACAGGCTAATGCCAACACAGCCCATTCACTTTGAATGGACTATGTTGGCATTGCCATGTGGCAGCCTGGCTTAGTAAACTATTTTGGCAAGCTTTTCTGTAGGTTAACCTTGGATGAATAATCTGTGTTAAGAATTTGAGTTTAAAGTTGAATTGTAAGATTGAATTTATGTAGCTTTGGTGGTAGTTTACTAAGGTGAGCTAGCGTTTTTAGCACATGCTAAAAATTAGCACGCGCTAATGTTAGAGACATCCATATATTCCTATTGGTGTCTTTAGCATTAGTGCATGCTAATTTTTAGCACATACTAAAAACACGAGTGCACCTTAGTAAACAGGGCCATTCATTTATTATTTTTTCCTTGTGTATCCTTGTTGCTCCCAATCAAAGAACGTATTATTTTCAAAATCTGCACCCTGGCCCACAAAATTATCTACGGCGAAGTCCCAGGCTACATGACAAACCTCATAGATCTACCAACCAGAAAAAGAACCGGATCATCATGAACATACCTAAACCCCCACTACCCAAACTGCAAAGGACCCAAATACAAAGCAACTTATGCATCCAGCTTCTCCTATATAAGCACACAACTATGGAATGCACTGCCAAAAGCCGTGAAAACAATATACGACCATCTAAATTTCAGGAAATCCGATTTGACGAAGAAAGGCAACCTTCGAAAGCTAATCAAGAAATGTATTAAGTTATGTCCAATAAAAAAGGTATCATCTTATTTTCTTTTCCATGTTTTATTTTGTTTGATTTCTATTGATAACCTTAAGAGTGGACTAACACGGCTATCACACTCCTCTACTTAGGAAATCACTAAAAACCAACCTGTTCATAAAGGCATACCCTACCAACCCAACATAAATGCCTAATCTCTGCAACACAGCAAAACCAAAGATCATACTGGACACTATCCAGCTTATAATCGAAAGTGATCGCCGGCCATCTTCTGACACAAATCGGGAGATGGCCGGCGATTTTTTAAAAGCGGCGAAATCGGTATAATCGAAAGTGGCATTTTTGACTGCATCGCCGCTAACCCGTCGCTTTGCCGGTGAAAGTTCAAGGGGGCGTATCGGTAGATAAGCGAAGGTGGGACATGGCCGGGCATGGGCGAGGCTACCAGATGGCCGGCTTTCGCCGATAATGGAAAAAAAAAAGCGGCGTTAAGCAGTATTTCGCCGGCTTTACTTGGTCCTTTTATTTTCACGACCAAGCCTCAAAAAGGTGTCCCAACTGACCAAATGACCACTGGAGAGAATGGGGGGTGACCTCCCCATACTCCCCCAGTGGTCACTAATCCCCTTCCAAACTAAAAAAATAAAGCTAAAAACCTTTTTTGCCTGCCTATATGCCAGTCTCAAATGCCGTACCCACCTCCATGACAGCAGAATGTGTTGTATCCTCCGACAGCCTTTCCCTGGTTGCGGTGTGACACCTTTTTCTGTTAGGTGCCCTGCAGAGTCACATTAGCAATGAATTGTGGTGGGTATAGGGTACTGGGCTCTACTCCCCTGGTGCTTTTCCCCCCCTGCTAACTGGGTCAGAGTGTGCCCTGTTTTGTTTCCTGTTGTAGTCCATGCGGTAGTGGCCATTTTTGAAAGCCAGTTTTAGTTCCCTTTCCTGTGTTACCCACATTAGAGAACGTAGTTCTTACCTTGCATGGTGCTGAAAGAGGGTATTGTACACCATTGTGCCAGCTCTGACCTACTGCTAATCTTAGTACCAGGGGACTCTTTGCCAGTGGGGCACAACCTCTGATCTGCAGTTAACTGTGAGTAAACATGGTTATTTCAAGAAAGGACTTTTTCAGAGAGATTAGTCTTCAGGTGTGAACTGGTGTGCCAAAGTTATACAGCAGCAATAAGTCCTAGAGGCTGTATGCAGGTCCCTGGAGCAATTTTAGTGGGTGCAGTACATTTGTGGGTAGTGGGTTTGGGGGGGGGGGGGTTGGGGGGCTCAGCTCCTAAAGTAAGGGAGCTATGTACGTGGGAGCTTTTCTGAAGTTCACCGCAGTGACCCCTAGGGTGGCTGGTTGGTGTCCTGGCATGTCAGGGGGGCCAGTGCACTAAAAAATGCTGGCTCCTCCCATGGCCAAATGCCTTGAATTTGGCCGGGGTTTGAGATGGCCGACATAACTTTCCATTATCGCTGAAAAACAAACCCGGCCATTTCAAATCCGGCAAACTCCATGGCATTTGGCCAGGCTAAACCGTATTATCGAAAAAAAAGATGGCCGGCCATCTTTTTCGATAATACGGTTCCGGCCAGCTGTTTGCGGCGCTGCCAAAATAGATCGCTGGCAATCTATTTTGCCGGCGCCGTTCGATTATTCCCCTCTATATAACCTTCCTCTCTACAACCCTATAGTACCGAAACACAAGTACCTTATTCTACCACAACATCACTTTGTACCTGTCTCCCTACCGGACTGGGCGAATGTCTTCACGATATTATGTAAGCCACATTGAGCCTGCAAATAGGTGGGAAAATGTGGGATACAAATGTAATAATAATAATAATAATAATAATAATAATAATAATAATAATAAATGATTGTGATTGGTTTAAATTGTTGTGCTGTATATTCCTTTTCCTTTTGTGTCTGTTTGTAATTTTTATATTGGTGTTTATGTAGTTTTTTGCTCCATAACTTTTCTTTGGAGTTGTTTTCCCATTGTTGTTTTTGCTGACGTGCTGAAAAGCCAGTGATAGTAATCCTATTGAGCTTTCTGTAATTAGCCAGTGTGGGCTTTCCTCTGAGTGGTTGAGGCTTCTCTTTGTTAATATTGTCAAATGCTTTATGCAATAATAGCGGTAGGGGGACTTTCTACATCAGCCTTCTGAGTAAAATGTGTAATTTAAGTAGTGATTTGCATCATTTTTGCTCTCCATATTGATTGTTGCTTTAACATGGACATATTTGGGCGCATTTTCGAAAGAGAAGGACGTCCATCTTTCGACACAAATCGGAAGATGGACGTCCTTCTCCCAGGGTTGTCCAAATCGGTATAATCGAAAGCTGATTTTGGACGTCCCCAACTGCACTCCATCGCAGGGACGGCCAAAGTTCAAGGGGGCATGTTGGAGGCATAGCGAAGGTGGCACTTGTGTGTGCCTAACACTTGGACGTCCTTGACCCATAATAAAAAAAAACAGGGACGTCCGTGACGAGCACTTGGACGTTTTCACCCGGACTTGTTTTTTTTTTTACGAATAAGGCACACAAAGGTGCCCAAAATGACCAAATGACCACCAGAGAGAATCGGGGATGACCTCCTGTTACTCCCCCAGTGGTAACTAACCCCCTCCCACTCTCAAAAAACATCTTTCAAAACATTTTGTGTCAGCCTCTATGCCAGTCTCAGATGTCATACTCAGGTCCGTGACAGCAGTATGCAGGTCCCTGGAGCAGTTTAGTGGGTGCAGTGCACTTCAGACAGGCGGACCCATCCCCCCCACCTGTTACATTTGTGGAGGAAACAGCGAGCCCTCCTAAACCCACCACAAACCCACTGTACCCACATGTAGGTGCCCCCCTTCAGCAGTAGCGTGGGTAGTGGGGTTTTGGGGGGGCTCAGCACACAAGATAAGGGAACTATGTACCTGTGAGCTATTTTTGAAGTCCACTGCAGTGCCCCCTAGGGTGCCCAGTTGTTGTCCTGGCATGTCAGGGGGACCAGTGCACTACAAATGCTGGCTCCTCCCACAACCAAATGGCTTGCATTTGGTAGTTTCTGAGATGGACATTCTTGGTTTCCATTATCACCAAAAATAAGAAACGTCCATGTCTAGGGACAACCAAATCTAGGGACGACCAAATTTAAGGATTTGGACGTCCCTGATGGTATTTTCAGAATGGAAGATGGACATCCATCTTCTTTCAAAATATGGGTTTCCCCGCTCCTGGATCGCGACGTTTTGCGAGGACGTCCAAATCAAAACTTGGATGTCTTTTTCAAAAATGCCCCTCATTGTGTTTTATTTTTATTTACAATTTAATATTTATATTGTACACTGCTCTGATATGTTTGTGAAGCATGGTATATTAAATTATTCAAATTAAATATATAAATAGACATATTTGAGATGACATTGCTGAGGGGTTAGAAGGAAAAGTTTTCCTTTTTGCAGATAACTCCAAGATTTGCAGCAGAGTGGACTCCCCAGAGGGAGTGGACAACATGAGAAGAGATTACAAAAATTAGAAGAATGGTCAAATGCTTGGTGTTCAAAATTGAATGTGAAGAAGTTCAAAATGATGCACTTAGGGTGTATAAATCCAAAAGAGCAGTATGTGCTAGGGAGTGAGAGACCTTGGGTTCATAGTGTTCGAGGATCTCAAGGTGGTGAAACAATGTGACAAGGTACATAAGTATTGCCATACTGGGACAGACCAAAGGTCCATCAAGCCCAGCATCCTGTTTCCAACATTTGCCAATCCAGGTCACAAATACCTGTCAAGATCCAAAAAAAGTTGAACACATTTTATGCTGCTTATCCCAGAAATAAGCAGTGGATTTTCCCTAAATTATTTTAGTAATGGTCTATGGACTTTTCTTTTAGAGAGCCGTCCAAACCTTTTTTAAACCTCGCTAAGCTAACCACCTTTACCACATTCTCTGGCAATGAATTCCAGAGTTTAATTGCACATTGAGAGAAGAAAAAGTTTATCCGATTTGTTTTAAATTTACTACTTTGTAGCTTCATCGCATGCCCCCTAGTCCTAGTATTTTTGGAAAGAGTAAACAAACGATTCATGTCTACCTGTTCCACTCCACTCATTATTTTATAGACCTCTATCATATCTCCCCTCAGCCGCCTTTTCTGCAAGCTGAAGAGCCCTAGCCTTTCCTCACAGGGAAGTCGTCCCATCCCCTTTATCATTTTCCTCACCCTTCTGTGTACCTTTTATAATTCCACTATATCTTTTTTGAGATGTGGCGACCAGAATTGAACACAATATTTGAAGTGCGTTCGCACCATGGACCGATACATAGGCATTATAATGTCCTCATTTTTGTTTTCCATTCCTTTCCTAATAATACCTAACATTCTATTTGCTTTCTTAGCAGCCCCAGCACACTGAACACAGAGTTTCAACTTATCATCGACAACGCTGCTGCGTGAAAAATGGTAGGCAGCATAGAGAAGGCATAGCCAACAGAAGAAAGGCAGTGTTGATGCTCCTGTACAGGTCATTGGTGAGGCCCCACTGGGAGTACTATGTTCAGTTTCAGAGACCAAGGACATGAGGCAATTCAAAGGAAGGTGACAAAGATGGTACGGAGCTTGTCATAAGAAGTAAGAGAAGAAACTGGAGGACTTGAATATGTATATACTACAGAAAAGGAGAGAGAGAGAGAGGTAGTGTGATACAGACACTTAAATACTTGAAAGGTATTAATATACAAACAAACTTCTTACAGAGACATAGGGCAGTAGAATTAGAGGACATGAACAGGGCCGTGCCAACACGGTAAGTGAGGTAAGCATGGCAGGAGGGTGCCATCCTCTGGGGGGGTGCCCCGCCGCACCATGCTTACCTTGCTCTCTTCTCCCCAGATCCTTTTCCTTTTTTTTTTTTGTTTAAATTTACCTCTGTACGGCGGCAGCGTAGTGTTAGTGAGAAGGAGGCGGCGCTCCCCCGCCCCGACGTGTCAGTCTTCCCTTCGCTCAGTTCCACCTTCTTCTGACATCAGAAATGACGTCAGAAGAAGGCGGGACACTGAGCGAAGGGAAGACTGACATGTCGGGGCGGGGGAGCGCCGCCTCCTTCTCACTAACGCTACGCTGCCGCCGGACAGAGGTAAATTTAAACAAAAGGAAAAGGATCTGGGAAGAAGAGGGCGGGTAGTGTAGCGATCGTTTTGGGGGGGGGGGGGCAACTGCAGGGGGCGCCGGAGACCCTAGGCACGGCCCTGGACATGAAAGAAGGTTGCAGGGAGATAGACTTAGGAGTAACATCAAGAAATACTTTTTCACAGAAATGCACCTGGAACACCCTTGCAGAAATGGTAATAGAGTGAGAAATGGTGAGCAAATAGAAAGAGGATGGCAACACAACCTGACTGTTGAGATGTTATATTGGGGAAGAGTAGTGGAAACTAAAACCAAAGCAGGACAAACTTCTACGGTCCTTGTCCCGCAAATGGCAAAAGACTGAAGATTTGCCAAATCCGGCATAGGGGGAACCAAGGCTGATGCCAAACAAACTTCTACAATCTGTGTCCTGCAAACAGCAAAAGACAGGTGAAGCTTCGGCAACTCTAGTGCAGTAGATCACTTTATTGCCACCTGCTATAAGTGAGGGTGCTGTGTATAGCTCAGGGGAGAGGAAGACATCTTGATGGGTAAGTTGAATACTGTCAGCAATACTTAGGGATGATATATGGTTATAACCAATATACTCATCATGTTTGGCTAATTATATGGTTGGCATGGTGGAGACTTGACACCCAGTGTTTAAGGATAGGTGGCTGGGGCCCACAGAGAGTGTCAGGCGCAGTTTGGTCACCTTGTTGGGAAGACTGGATGGAACCTGTGTGTCTTTTTCTGCCATCATTTACTGTGTTACTGTGTATTAATGATTGGGTGGTTTGTATGGAGTAGGAAGGTATGAAGGTTTTGTGTATGATTGGAAGTTTCAGGGTATATATATGGGGTATAGGCAGAGCAGGATTAACCCTTGCTTTGGTGGGACATAGGCCATCAAGTACAATGATCCCCCATCATAATACAATACTTTTTTAAACCATCACAAACAAGACCTTGCATAGTTCTTATAACAGAGTACAACTGGTAGAAGAGGAAGTAGCAAACATAAAATTATTCCTCCTTCTACCTGGGTGATAGTCCACGTAGAGGGGCATAATCAAACGCGAACGCCCATCTCCATGGGCGTCTATGTCTGAGAACGGGTACGTGAAGGGGTGGGACAGACCGTATTTTTGAAAAAAATGGGTGTCCATCTTTCATTTCGAAAATATGGTTTGTACGGACCAAAATGCCATGGATTTAGTCGTTTGTGAGCTGGGCGTTTGTTTGTTTTTTAGCGATAATGGAAAATAAAAACGCCCAGCTCAGAAATGTCCTAACCCAAGCCATTTGGTCGTGGGAGGGGCCAGGATTCATAGTACACTTGCCCCCCTGACATGCCTGGACACCAACTGGACACCCTAGAGGTCAGTGCGGTGGACTTCAGAAAATGCTCCCACATGCATAGCTCCCTTACCACGGGTGCTTTGCCCCCAACCCCCTCCTCCAAAACCCACTACCCTCAAATGTACAACACTACCATAGCTCTTAAGGTTGAATGCAACTACCATAGCTCTTAGGAAGTGGAAAGCATGAAAAAAGATCTGCGGAAGCTAGAAGAATGGTCTAACGTTTGGCAATTATAATTCAATGCGAAGAAATGCAAAGTGATGCACTTAGGGAGTAGAAATCCACGGGAGACGTATGTGTTAGGTGGTGAGAGTCTGATAGGTACGGACGGGGAGAGGGATCTTGGGGTGATAGTATCTGAGGACCTGAAGGCGACGAAACAGTGTGACAAGGCGGTGGTCGTAGCGAGAAGGTTGCTAGGCTGTATAGACAGAGGTATGACCTGCAGAAGAAAAGAGGTTTTAATACCCCTGTATAAGACGTTGATGAGGCCCCACCTAGAGTATTGTGTTCAAATTTGGAGGCCGTATCTTGCGAAGGATGTTAAAAAAATGGAAGTGGTGCAAAGAAAAGCTACGAGAATGGTATAGGATTTGCGTTGCAAGACGTATGAGGAGAGACTTGTTGACCTGAACATGTATACCCTGAAGGAAAGGAGAAACAGGGGTGATATGATACAGACATTCAAATATTTCAAAGGTATTAATCCGCAAACGAACCTTTTCCGGAGATGGGAAGGCGGTAGAACTAGAGGACATGAAATGAGATTGAAGGTGGGCAGACTCAAGAAAAATGTCAGGAAGTATTTTTTCCACGGAGAGAGTGGTGGATGCTTGGAATGCCCTCCAGCGGGAGGTGGTGGAGAGGAAAACGGTAACGGAATTCAAACATGCATGGGATAAACATAAAGGAATCCTGCTCAGAAGGAAGGGATCCCCAGAAGCTTAGCCGGTGGTGGGAGGCAGGGCTGGTGGTTGGGAGGTGGGGATAGTGCTGGGCAGACTTATACGGTCTGTGCCAGAGCCGGTGGTGTGAGGCGGGGCGGGTGGTTGGGGAGCGGGGATAGTGCTGGGCAGACTTATACAGTCTGTGCCCTGAAAAAGACAGGTACAAATCAAGGTAAGATATACACAAAAAACGGCACATGTGAGTTTATTTTGTTGGGCAGACTGGATGGACCGTGCAGGTCTTTTTCTGCCGTCATCTACTATGTTACTATGAATGGGGCACCTACATGTGGGTACAGTGGGTTTTGGAGACCTCCCATTTACCAGCACAAGTGTTACAGGTAGAGGGGATGGGCCTGGGTCCGCCTGCCTGAAGTGCACTGCGGTACCCACTAAAAGTGCTCCAGGGACCTGCATACACACAGGCCTCTAGGACTTGTTGCTGCTGTATAACCTTGGCACACCAGTTGACACCTGAAGACTAATCTCTTTGAAAAAGTCCTTTATTTGAATAAGCACGTTTACTCACAGTTAACTGCAGATCAGAGGTTGTGCCCCACTGGCAAAGAGTCTTCCTGGTTCTGAGATAAGCAGTAGGTCAGAGCTGGCAGAATGCTGCACAATGCCCTCTTTCAGCAACATTCAAGGGAAGAACTAAGTTCTGTAACGTGACTAACGCATGAAAGGGATCTAAAACTGTGTTACAAAAATGGCCACTACCTCATGGACTACCGGAAACAAAACAGGGCACACTCTGACCCAGCAGAGGGAAAAGCACCATGGGAGTAGAGCCTACCAACTACCAACATCGTGAGCATGTGGCACAAGCTAGTGGAATCATGGAGCCCAATACCCTACACCCACCACAATGCATTGCTGATGTGACTCTGCAGTGCCCTTAACAGAAAAGGTGTCACACTCACCCGAGAGCCACATCAGAACCAGGGAAAGGCTGTCAGAGGATAGAACACATTCTGCTGTCAAGGAGGTGGGTACAGCATTTGAGGCTGGCATACAGGCTGGAAAAAAAGTTTTTAAAGTGTGTTTTATTTGGTGGGAGGGGGTTAGTGACCACTGGGGGAGTCAGGGGAGGTGATCCCCGATTCTCTCCGGTGGTCATCTGGTCAGTTGGGGCACTTTTTTGGGACTTGGACCTGAAAAAAAAGGGTCCAAATAAAGCGGACCAAATTCTCGTCCAAAACGCCCTTCTTGTTTCGATTATCAGCTAAAGACGCCCATCTCTCCTCGGCCGATAACCACGCCCCAGTCCCGCCTTCGTCACGCCTCCGACACGCCCCCGTCAACTTTGTTCGTTCCTGCGACGGAGTGCAGTTGAAGACGACCAAAATCGGCTTTCGATTATACCGATTTGGTCGCACACGGGAGAAAGACGCCCATCTCCCGATTTGGGTCGAAATATGGGCATCTTTCTCTTTCGAAAATAAGCTGGATAGGGAGTGAAGAGAATATATAGGTATTGGGGCTCTGGGCCTCATCTATCATGTACCTTCCCTCACCTTCAGTTTTCTTTATGCCAGTTGCTGTCTTATTACATGTAAATACTTTTAAAACAAATAGAAGGATATTTTTTTCACTCAAAGAATAGTTAAGGTCTAGAACTCGTTGCCGATGGATGAGCTTTGAAAAAGGTTTGGACAAGTTCCTGGAGGAAAAGTTCATAGTCTGTTATTGAGATGGACATGGGGAAGGCACTGCTTGCCCTAGGATTAGTAGCATGGAATGTTGCTACTAATTGGGTTTCTTCCAGGTACTTGTGATCTGGATTGGCCACTGTTGGAAACAGAATACTGGGCTAGATGAACCATTGGTCTGACCCAGTATGGCTATTCTAATGCACTTAAGATTCTTCCAAAAGATTTTAGCTCTAGGCATGTTCTTAATTTGCCTATGCCTTAATCTTGTCCTATAAATCAAAAATAGGGCCACTATGCAACTTAACTTGTATTTCACTAGGCAGGGGCAATATTAAACCAACTAGTAGAACCAAAAATACTCAGCGCCTCAAATACTCTCAATATAACATCTTTCAGTGCAACATTTCAAAAACACAGTATACCCACAATAGTCTTTTTTCTTTTCTATTCTTTTTTTCTTTTCTTTCTTTTTCTGTATCCACCAACAATTTATTATATTTAGACTATTTATTAACATTTATCATTCACGGATCTCAGCGGCACAATCCTTGCGGTGGATAATTCATTTGTTAAGAGACCAGCTTGCTCTTAACTCTTAACATGCCATTGCCTCTTCATGGGTCCTCCCTTTTATTCATTATACCTGAGTCCGTGTGTGTGTAAAGACTGAGGCCTGGTTCCTTTAGAACAGGGATACAGTTAAAGAATAGGGGACAGCCAGGGAATAATTAATTATTTTTTATTGTCTATAGTTAATTGGCCACAGTGAAATCCCTGACCCAGAGTAAGGAATATTTGGTAAAATAGTCAAGGGAGATAGGGTATTTTTCCTATTCAGTTTTATTAAAGACAGGAAACAAGCCGGAAAGATACACTTTGAACCGAGTCCAGAGGATTGAGTCCAGAAGATAAACTTTGGGCCCCCACGTAAGCAAGCTTTGAAGAAATGGACGCAGATAAATGACTATAACATCATCTGCACACCTAAAAAAAACTATACCTATGATCAGAACTCTGATAGTATTGAAAGAATAAGTATGTACTTACCTGAACTGGTTAAAGATCTTGGAAGTTAATTACCTGAAAGATATAAGGGTAACCACAAAGAATCAATTCTTTTGAAAAAGGAGAAAAGAATAATTAAAACTTGACAACTTAAAAAAGGTTAAATGTTTAGAAAATAGACACATCTGATTTACATCTGTGTTTCTGAGTAAGTGGTATTGAAGAGTCAGATTGTCTTGAAGAGAAAATTGTTTGGTTCTGTTAGTTTAAAAAAAGAAAACTTGACTTGTTATTAGAAAGCATTCTATTTCTAGTTCATTGCACTTCAACTATAGCACTTTTCACTGCATTTTATATAGTTATCAAATTGATTGGTGCAATAAAGCTATTTACTGAAACTTTGTGCTTTGCATATTAATTGAAGCTGTAAAGGGTTCAGGGAAAATTGTTCACCACATTAAACATTTTTTTTTCTGTGTTACCCCTCAGTGTTTGGATAAACAGGGAACCAACAGTGACTTGAAAAATTATTTTCATAGTAATTACATCTTACCGCCACTAGGGGTGCTACAAAAACTCAGGGTGAGCTGCAGATGGGTGCCTGCAGGAAAGGCCACCACCATTCACAGACTTTTAGTCAAAAGCAGGTGAAACTTCCTGCACTGAGTGAAGAGCCTGAGCCAGAAAAAAAAGCTTAGATATATTAGTCAGTTAAATAGAGTCAGTTGAGACTGGGCATTGAAGAGGTGGTTGTTTGCTTAACTACTGCTCTGACAGGGTGTGAAAAGTGAGAAAGGCCTGTGATAAAACTGTTAATTGTGTTGAAGGCAAAAATTAGATTTATGTATGGAACAAAAGTTAATTGGTTTAAAAAAAGATGTGCGGTAAATGTTATGAATGCCAGTCAGAGTTTGTTGAGAGCTATCCGCAAATACCAATTACTTTCAGTATGAACGAGTGAGAGGATGATGCTGAAAAATAAATAAATAACCTGGTTGATATTCAGAAATGCGGTGAAAATAGCTGGATATATCTATACCTGTATTTTCAATGCCAGAAATTATCTAGATATTTTTTCAATATCTGAGGTTAGCTAGTTGCATATGCAGACATATAAATTGTCCATAAAAGTGTTATCCAGTATCAGCATTGAGGCCTTACAACTGTTGAAAATTATATATCACCATTTTGTGTGTCATGTTCAGCACTGAATATTGCTTGAAACATCAACTGTAGTATACTATCCAGCTTATTTTCGAAGGAGATCGCCGGCCATCTTCCAATACAAATCGGGAGATGGCCAGCGATCTCCTGAAGTCGGCCAAATTGGTATAATCAAAAGCCGATTTTGGCCGGCTTCAATTGCTTTCCATCGCGGAGCCGGCCAAACTTCAAGGGGGTGTGTCGGTAGGGTAGTGAAGGCGGGACTGGGGTGTGCTCACGAGATGGCCGGTTTCGCCCGATAATGGAAAAAAGAAAGCCGGCCTTGACGAGCATTTCGCTGGCTTTACTTGGTCCCTTTTTTTTCACTACCAAGCTTCAAAAAGGAGCCCCAACTGACCAAATGACCACCGGAGGGAATCGGGGATGACCTCCCCTTACTCCCCCAGTGGTCACCAACCCCCTCACACCCAAAAAAAAATAAAAAAATATATATTTTTTGCCAGCCTCTAACCAGGCCTCAGATGTCATACCCAGCTCCCTGACAGTAGTATGCAGGTCCCTGGAGCAGTTTTAGTGGGTGCAGTGCACTTTAGGCAGGTGGACCCAGGCCCATCCCCCCCTACCTGTTACACTTGTGGTGGTAAATATTGAGCTCTCCAAACCCCCCCAAAACCCACTGTACCCACCAGTGGCGTAGCCACAGGTGGGCCTGGGTGGGCTGGGGCCCACCCATTTAGTGCTCAGGCCCAACCAACAGTAGCACACATTTAGCGGTAGCTGATGGGGATCTCAAGCTTGGCCAGCTGAAGACTTCCCCCTGATGGTAACAAAAACACTACTCTCCTTGATACTGGCACCAGCACATGCTCAGATTTCAGCGCATGCCTGCTGCATACTGCCAAGGTGGAAAGAAGCACTTTCCCGTCAGCTGAAATATTTTTTTGGGTGGTGGTTGGGAGGGGGGAGAACACTTGGTGCCCACCCACTTCTTGCCTAGGCCCACCCAAAACTTGTTGTCTGGCTACGCCCCTGGTACCCACATCTAGGTGCCCCCTTCATCCCTAAGGGCTATGGTAGTGGTGTACAGTTGTGGGGAGTGGGTTTGGGGGAGGATTTGGGGGGCTCAGCACACAAGGAAGGGAGCTATGCACCTGGGAGCTATTTTTGAAGTCCACTTCACTGCCCCCTAGGGTGCCCGGTTGGTGTCCTGGCATGTCAGGGGGACCAGTGCATTACAAATGCTGCCCCTCCCACAACCAAGTGGCTTGGATTTGGCCGGGTCTGAGATGGCCAGCTTCGGTTTCCATTATTGGCGAAAACCGAAGCCGGCCATCTCAAACCCGGAGATCTCAACATTTATATCGAGATTTGGCTAGCCTCAACCGTATTATCGAAAAAAAAGATGGCCGTCCATCTTTTTCGAAAATATGGTTGGCTCCGCCCATTTACGGAGCTGGCCCTGGAGATGGCCGGCCCCGTTCGATTATGCCCCTCCACATACGTCTCAAAACTAATAGTCACAGCCCATGTCTATCAGGCCCAAACTGGAGTAAATATGAAAGTGGCCTGTAATTCCAAAAGACATGTACTTGGGTGTCATGTGCGGGTGATGTGGCCGCACAGGGCGCAAGGGAAGCTGGGACACGAAAATCACGTCCCTTCCATTGACTTCCCTTGCAAAGTAGATGGGGTGGGGGCATGCCACACAGCGCATGCTCTGGGCTTCCTACATTTCTGATGGGTGTAGATAGCATTGTAACTGGATATGTATCCCTGTATCCAGATGCAGACAATATTATAACTGGGTATGTGGTGCCATATCCAGGTGCATGGTACATAATAACCAAGTAGATGCTGTTGCCCTTGCAGCTCTCTCCTGCCTTTTGCTAGTGCATTTTTTGACTGGGAGTCATAGCAGAGAGAGATGACACCAAAGAGGATGCAGCTGAATTTTACTAAGGAGGAAATACTGGACCTGTGTAGGCTGGTCTTCCAGCATGAGGCACAACTCTATCCTAAGAATCAGAGGGCCAGCCTGTGGATCTCCACAAAACTCTGAAGATGGTCCCAGAGCTGGCTTCAAAGGTAAGAATGACTTCCTCAACAGATCACCTAGTGTGTATCTAGACCACACAATGGTAGTGATAGAATGTGGTCTCTAGGTAGAGTAATGAATGTTGGGTGCAATGTATAGAAGCCACTTGCCACTGCTAACACCCACTTTCCCACTACTATGACCCCTACAACTGTATGGCTGGCATGACACCTTTGTTTGTAACCCCATCTGGAGTGGAGGAGTGGCCTAGTGGCTAGATCACTGGTTTTGCAATCCATAGATGGCCGGTTCAAATCCCACTGCTGCTCCTTGTGATCTTGGGCAAGTCACTTAACCCTCCATTGCCTCAGGTACAAACTTAGATTGTGAGCCCTCCTAAGACAGAGAAATATCCAGAGTACCTGCATGTAACTCACCTTAAGCTACTATTGAAAAAGGTGTGAGCAAAATCTAATAATAAAAAAATCTGCAGTACATGGGTTGAATGATCATGTGGAGTCAAAACCATGTGTGCCCACTTCAGTGTTGACAAAACCATCTTACACCACAGACTAACATATGCATATAGGAATACACAGATATAAAAAGACCTAACCACAAATGAGTCTCTAGTGCAAAGTGCCAAATAGTAACAAAAAACACTCTGCATATGGATACATGCTCATCTGTACTGCAGGCTGATAGTGGTCATGACATCTGAAATTATATCACAATGATAGGGTGGACCAAATTGGAGGGTGGAGATTGTGGTGTATGTTAAAGAGGGAATTGAGTCAAACAAAATAAAAATTCTGCATGACACAGACAGCAGTGTGGAATCCTTATGGATAGAAATTTATTTTCTGAAGGGAAAGAATATTCGTGTAAGGCTATATTACCGTCCGCCAAGCCAGAATGAACAGACAGATGAAGATATGCTAACAGAAACTAGAAAAGCTAGGAAAGTTGACAACAGGATAATAATGGGCGATTTCAATTAAATCAATATTAACTGGTTAAATTCCACATCAGGGAGTGATAGGGAGGTAAAATTCCTAGAAGTAATAAATGGCTGTCCATCCATGCCATCTACTTTCCCTATCACTCCCTTATAGATCCTATTCACTTGTCCCAAGCTCTCTTGAATTCAAATACTGTTTCATCTTCACCACTTCCACCAGGATGCCATTCCATGAATCCACCACTGTTTCCATGAAGAGGTATTTCTTCAGGTTACTTCTGAGTCTACCTCCATCTCCTTTTACCTTCATCCTATGCCCCTAGTTCCAGAGCTTCCTTTCAATTGAAAGAAACTCACCTTCTGTGCATTTATCCAGCATAAGTATTTAAATGTCTCTATCATATCTCCCCTCTCCCGCCTTTCTTCCAAAGTATACATATTGAGATCTTTAAGTCTGTCCCTATATGCTTTATGATGAAGGCCACTGTCCATTTTAGTAGCCACCCTCTGGACCCACTCCATCCTGTTTATATCTTTTTGAAGGTGCGGTCTCCATAATTGAGGAATGAGGAAGAGTGAAGTCAAAATTCTACCATGCCCAACTTGAGACTTCAAGTTTCGTTGAAACTCCAACTTCCTCAGGGGCTGTAAACTTCTTTTTGTTTGGTATAATTATTCCACTATGTAAATTGGCAAGTACTCTGAAGACCCAATATCATGCCTTAGTTGCTGCCTCCCTGCAGCAAATTTGTGGCTTCCTGGCCCAAACAGTTACAGCACCTGCTGCATATCTAGAGCAGAGCCCTGCCCCACCACCCTCCTCTCAGGGAGATGAGGCTGATATGCCCCAGCATGGACAAATGGAGAGGGGGATGGAGTGAAGGAAGATGCAGAAGGCATTGCTGTACAGAAGTGGGAGGAGGGGAGTGAGATGGGGTTGTGAGCACTATCCCTGGCATGTTCCCTGCATTTTTGTTCATTCCCTTCATTTTTGTACAACCCCCATCACTTGTATTCATCCCCTTCAGTTTTGTTCATCCCAATTACTGTAAATAAATATACTTACCTTTGCACAAAAAAGCTTCTTGAATCAATATGTGTCTTGCAGCTGCAGCAGTGTGTATGGGGGGGGAGGGGGATGAGTCTAGATGGGTGATGCATCCTCCTCCTCAGAGGCAGAGCTCCTGTGCTGGTCTTCTACCATCTCAGAAAGGACCCCCGATCTTCTAATATCTCTTTCGGTGGCTGTATTGTGTAAGATGAAACATAGTAAAATTGTCACACATCTTCTCAGGTCTATATAGGGCTCATCTCCTGCCCCAGCTCTTCAGGAGACTACTGGTATGACCTTGTAATAAAACGAATTTTAGAGATTGCTTTTCAAGTCTATCTGAGTTACCAGAAGTGCACTCGCTCATTAAAATGATTGTTTATCTTTGATTGTGTGAAAGTAAGTTGGAATGTAGAAGATAAGACAGAGCCCAAATAATTTGGTATGTGAAGGGAGAGGTGGAGCCTGTTTCGGGTTTAGACTGGCCACTTGGACTGAGAAACATGTGACCACATTCCCACAGTATGGCTTGTTTACCTAAACAGAGAAATTTCATTCTGAAATGTTCCTTAGCTCTGAACATGAGTTCTAAGCCTAATAAAAAAAGTGGGGCCTCTTACAGTGAAACCAGAAGCTCATCTATGGATGGATGCATTGCATAGAACCAGACTCCTGGTCATGAAACTGGCATCGCTGAAAAAGGGGTTTCTCTCAGCTGATGTAAAAAGCCTGGATGATGCAAGGACCAGTGATGTATGTATAGATATGATGTATGTATAGTGTATATATATTGCTTTTCCTTGTCTTGAAACTCCTAGGATGTAGGGACCAGTGATGTAATGATTGTTTATAGGTATTTTTTCTTTTCAGTTATATGGCTTAATCATTGTATTTATCTTAATCATTGTGTATCTTAGAACCTCTAGAAAAAGTCTAATTTACCTAATATGAATCCAAAAGAATCCACAGTAATTGCTGACTAGTCTGTGTTAGTGCTGTGTCAGTGAGGCAGGCTGTAAAACCAGGTCAGAACAGACCTATTATATTGCTCTTTCTGTGGTCTCATAGGCTGCCTCACAGAAGTTAAAGGACCCACCCATGCCCTTCCCATGGCCATGCCCCCTTTTGGGTGGCAAATGAGAAAAGTTAGCCACCATGTTACAGAATAGCATGCAGAGGAGATCTGTGTGCAACTCTAATTAAGTGTGTGTTAATAGTAATTACGTGCCTAATTCATGCTTGTTATCATTCATTAATCAATTGAGTTGTGTGCTGATGTCAAATCCATGTGCAAATTCCAGTGCCCAACTTTGGTCAACCTACATAGAACCTAAGGGGTAGTGCATAACAAACTCTGCTTGAACTTACCTAGCAACCTATCCCCAAGCACAGTCTTGACCCAGTCTGGACTGTGAAAGCGTGAAGGCATCATGACAGAAACTGGGGTTCTGGTTCATGAAATGTTCACTAGCAGAGTTATATGAGGGAGGAGGAAATAGCAACAGGCAAAAGCATACTTCTCCAATTCGACATGTCCAGTGCGTTCAACATGGTAAACCATAAAATACTACTAAGACTTCTAGATTACTTCGGGATTGGCGGACACATACTTAGTTGGATCAAGGGTTTCCTAACCACTAGAACATATCAAGTGAAATCAAGCTGAAACATATCACCACCGTGGAAAGCAGAATGCGGAGTACCTCAAGGATCACCACTATCACCGATCCTTTTCAACCAAATGATGACCCCACTAGCCAAATCCTTATCCAACCAAGGCCTTAACCCTTTCATCTATGCAGACAATGTCACAATATACATTCCTTACAAATGTGATCTGACAGAAAACACCAATGAAATCAAGCTCAGCTTGAATATCATGGACTCATGGGCAAACGCATTTCAACTAAAACTCAACACAGAAAAAGCACACTGTCTCATCCTCTCATCCCAATACAATATGAACAAACCCACAAACATAAAACCCCCAGATTATATCCTCCCTATCTCAGACAGGCTGAATATTCTCGGTGTTACAATTGACTGTAACCTCACACTAGAGAACTAAGTGAAATCTACAACAAAGAAAATGTTCCACTCAATGTGGAAACTCAAACACGTGAAGCCATTCTTCCCGAGGGAAACATTTCGCAACCTGATACAATCAATGGTACTAAGCCATGTAGACTACTGCAATGGAATTTATGCGGGATGCAAAGAATAAATTATAAACTTCAGACCGCTCAAAACACAGCAACCAGTCTTATATTTGGAAAAACGTGATTCGAAAGCGCCAAACCCCTCCGAGAAAAACTGCACTGGCTCCCAATCAAAGAATTTATTGCTTTCAAAATCTTCACCCTGGGTCATAAAATTATCTACGGCGAAGCCCCGGGATACATGACAGACCTCATAGACCTACCAACCAGAAACACAACAGGATCAACACGAACAGACCTAAATCTCCACTACCCAAGCTACAAAGGACTCAAATACAAATCAACCTATGCATCCAGCTTTTCCTACATAAGCACACAACTATGGAACACATTACTAAAAGCCGTGAAAACAACTTATGATCACCTAAAGTTCTGGAAATCATTAAAAACTAACCTGTTCAAAAAGGCATACCCTACCGACCCAACTTAAATGCCTGTACCCGGCAACACAACAAAACCAAAGCTCATAATGGACATATAATAACTCTTCTTCTACGATTCTCTTCCTCTCTACGATTCCCTAATGTGTCTGTACACACGAACCTTATTCTACCACAACATTACTGTATTTGTTCATACAGGAATTGGCGAACGCCTTTATGGTACTATGTAAGCCACATTGAGCCTGCAAATAGGTGGGAAAATATGGGATACAAATGTAACAAATAAATATAGGACACTGCCACTTCCTCACAGTGTCAGGGCCACCTTAAAACCCCTAGCCTGCCCAAGGGGGAAGTGACACAGGAAGAATGGAGCAAGGAGGGCATGACCCAGGAAGTATAAAAGATGGGGCCACAGCTAAGTTAGAGGGGCCCAGAGGAAAGCAGCAATAGCACAGATGCCTCTACCCTGAAGCTGAAAAACTGCAATCACTACTTTCAGATAAGCCAAATTCAGCTTGGAATCTTGAAGAGTTTGTGTTTTGACCTGGCCGGCTGTAGGTCAACCTTAAGTATCTGCTTGGGACTGTGCTGGTAACTTTGAATCCAGGGACCAGGCATGAGACTAGTAAGAATTGCTGCTGAAGAAAAACATTCATGTATGTTGTGACCCTGCAGGAGCAGGTCACCCACAGATGCTGTTGTGCTTACAGAATTAACTTTGAATATTGTTTTCTTCCCTCCTGTGAAGTAAACAGGAGCTCTTCCTGGACACTTTTTTTTAAATTGAATTTCTATAATTTTACAAAGCAAAGAATGCAATGAAATATTCCATAGGATAATTATTGTAAAGGAAAAAAGATACAATTAACTATAGTCCAAATCTAGCAAGCTGTAGGAAGCAGAAGAATGAGATAGAAAAACAAAAACAGAAAAATAATCATCAAAACAAAGAAGGCACATATAACAAATTATTACACTCCATTAAAGCTCAAACAACCATAATAAACATTAGGAAACTTATTTAGAAAGTACTGGTTTATCCAAAAGAAAAAATTCTAAATGTGAAGGATCCACAAAAAATAAATCTATTGTTCCCATAATGAATCTGATCCTGGACACCTTTAATAAAATATTATTTGTTTTGATCGTAACTTCTGGAGCATGTGTGGCTTGTCTTACTGGGCTTTGGAGCCCACCCTCGCTTATGGTACCACATGTTGTGGCAGCGGTGGGATCTGAGCGTACCTTGCCAGAAGATGACGGAATCCTTAGCTTCCAGTGTTCTGGGCCTTGTATAACTACCACACGGGACCAAGGGGCTACAGATGTTAGCTCTGCCCTGAGAGAGAGGGAACCTTTAAAGAGTTTAGTAAGAATCAGACAGGCAAGTTTTTATTTTGTTTTGTTTCCCACACAGTGCGTGCTGTGGGTATACAAAAACCATGGCGGATCCAATCCAGGCCCTCCTGGAAGGGCAACAGCAGTATCAACAGCAGCAATTTATGTAAGCTCACTTTGAATAACAGCAGTAGATTGCAGCAGCAACAGATGCAGCAACAAATGCTACAGGAGTTGGTAGATCTGCAACGGGGCTCTCTGAACCAGGCAATTCTGGCACTCCAGACACCTAGTCTACAAGCCACAGTTCCGGTATTAAAGTAAATGGTACCGGAAAATGACCTGGACTATTTCATGACCATCTATGAAAGGACTGCTTGCTTATCATGTGGAGGAGTGGCCTAGTGGTTAGGGTGGTGGACTTTGGTCCTGAGGAACTGAGTTTGATTCCCACTTCAGGCACAGGCAGCTCCTTGTGACTCTGGGCAAGTCACTTAACCCTCCATTGCCTGCTGCATTGAGCCTGCCACGAGTGGGAAAGTGCGGGGTACAAATGTAACAAAAATAAAAAAAATGTTGGCCAGAAGCATCACAGACAGCCTATTTAGGAAACTTCCTAGTTGGTAGCATCCAGACTACCTTTCAGGATGTCAGTTCCATTGGGACAGCCACCTATGAGGAAGTGAAGGCTGCCATTCTGGAGAGGGCAGGCTGCACACCAGAAGCCTATCAGCAATGATTTTGGAAGGGGTCTCTACAAGCAAAAGAGAATCCCTGAAGATACTTTTTACAGACTCAAAAAGTGGCCTGGAGATGGCTCCAACAGGAGGTCAAGACTGGCATGAAGATGGCAAGAATTGTTTTTCTTGAACAGTTGCTTGATAGGCTACCCCAGTCCATGAATCAGTGTATGAGACAGCACCCTAAGTTGATACCGGTGAGTGCTGTGGAAGTGGCCAAGGTCTTTTACCAAACACAACCAGAACCTGAAACCTACAAACAGAGCAAGCAAGCTGGGAATCCTGGGAAGAAAAGAAAGAAGTCAGGATCCAAGAACCCAAAGGGTCAGAAGTTGCCTTCTAGCCTGGCATTCCCAAGAAAGGGGCCAGATCATTGGCAACCTTTGTACCCATGAGTCTAGAACATCCACTGCCCGAGTTGTGGGACTCACATTTGCTCACCTGATTCAGGTGTGGGAAGAGAGGCCACATAGCCAGAGATTGCCAAGAGCTAGACAAAGAGGACATGGATGTGAATATGGACACTCCACACTCTTGTGACTTTGTGTTTTCACTGTAACTTGTAGAGTGTGTGTGGCTTGTCTTACTGGGCTCTGCGGCCGCCCTCACTCACGATACCATAAGTTATAATCAGTGGTGTGCTGGAGCGGGCTCTCACGGGCTTGCGAGAGCCGTTTGTTAAGTTTTTAAGAATTTTGGGAGCCGGTTGTTAAAGTAGGCCTCCCCATGGCTATTCTAACAACTGACTCCCAAAATGTAGGCTTGGGCCCCCTCCTGAATTCTCTTTTACTTTGCTGGCAGTGATTCTGGCCCCACCAGCCAAGTAAATAGACTGCTGCTGCTCCCTGCTCCTTGTTTCTGACTCTGAGCATCAGGCTGGGACTTTTCATGCAAGCGCAAGAAGGTTCCATCATGCTGCTCAGAGCCAGAAACAAGCAGCAGAGAATGGTGGCAGTCCATTTATTGGCTGGTGGGGCTCGGCAAAGGTATGCCTAGCGTGCCCGCACAAGGGAGGGGAGAGAGAGGCATGTATTCCCCCCTCCCCCCAAATTTCAGGGCCAGCTATGTCCGGAGAGAGAGCCCGTTGTTAAAAATTTACCAGCACACCCCTGGTTATAATACTATCTGAAAGGGTAAACAATCGTTCTCTATTTACTACGGTTGTTCTTTTATTTCAAACGACATGGGAAATGTCAACAACATTTCTCATATCATTCCACATTGTTTTTAAATGAAATGACACTAAAAAGTTGGAAGTTTTGTTTTCCTATGTCATTTCATGTTAGTTTCCCCCAAAACAGAAAAAACCCCTAAAATTTCATTTTTTTTTCATTTGTTGATAATAGAGGGCATAGATAATAGATAATCTGATGCATATACATATAAGTACTGCTTCTTCTAAATTTGCTACTTTTGAGAGCAATTCTAATAAGTGGGCACCTCCAATTAGGTGTCCCGATGTCAAGTGGTGAGAGCCAATTGTATAATCACATCTGAGTGCCAAGTACCATAATAGAATACAAGAATAACCTAGCATCACTGTGCCTTGGATATAGGTGCCTACATTTACACCTGCCATAAACCTGATGTAAGTGTGGGAGACCAAATTTGGCAATGGAACGTGCAATTTACAGTATTCTGTTAGTTAAATGCATAAGTGAGAGATACAATCATATCCTGGCCCAGGCTCCTTCCATGTGTCTATAGCACTTACATGTGCTCTTGGAGAATAGTGCTTAGGATGCTTACGTGCAAAAGTGTGAAATTTCTCTGCACTTATGCGCACTAACCCCAGGATTCCATATAGTGCAACTTAAGTTGCGTGCGCAAATCTCGTCATATTCTGGATTTTTGTCCATGCAACTTAATTAGTTAATAAGCTGATCAGCGCTGATAATTGCCACTTAATAAGCAATTATTGATACTGATTGGCATTAATTAGAATTTACATGCATATCTGTCTAAGCATATTCTATAACATGATGTGCGCAAATTCTAAGTCGCATAGTTGAAAAGGGAGCATGACCATGGGCGTGGAACGGGCAAGGCATGGGCATTTCTAAGACCTAGGGGGTCCTTTTATTAAGGTGCACCAAAAAATGGCCTGTGCTGGTACAGACACGTGTATTGGATGCTCGCAGGTCCATATTTTGGTGCGCCTGCAAAAAAAGGCCTTTTTTGGCTGAAAAATAAATATTGGCGGACATCAATTTTGGATCTGAGACCTTACCACTACCCATTGACCTAGCAGTAAAGACTCACACGTTAACCGGGCGGTAATGGTCTACACGTGTACAATGCCAATTACCACCTGGTTAGCGTTAAAGAATATGCTTAGCGATTTGTGCATATAAATTCTAATTATTGCCAATTAGTGCTCATTATTGTTAAGTGCTGTTAACAACACTGATTGGCTTGTTAAGCCAATTAAGTTATGCACATTGTTATAAAATACATCTGGATTTCAGTGCAGAACGCTAGGCGTTTTACATAGAATCTGGGGGTTAGCATGCATCATCCCAGTGCTTAACTGTAGGTGATCCTTTCAGAATTCCCTCCTATGGACTAGATTCTAGACTAGAATTTGCATGCATCACATTATAAAATACACTTAGACAGTTGTGTGTGTAAATCCTAATTAGTGCCAATAATTGCTTAAGTGGCAATTATCGGCACTGATTGGCTTGTTAACTAATTAAGTTGCATTCGCAAATTCTGAATATGATTGGATTTGCACACGCAACTTTAGTCATGTTATATTGAATCTGGGGGTATATGTGTATAATGGTTTATATATTTAAGTGACAATACAGTCTAAGATCAGTTGATGCCCCTAACTCACAAATTATAAATGAGTGTAATGTAATGATGATAATTACAATGACCGTAATGCAATGCTAAATACAAAAGTATGTAACATCTACTAAATGAAAATTGTAAGTCACATTGAACTGAAACCTGTTTTTGCATAATTGTGGGATATAAGAATGAATGAATAAATAAATAATTTTTAGTCTAAGGGATGCATTTAATTTTTTTATGTGCCTTCAGCGATGTTAGTACCTCTCTGCGGGGTCCTTTTATTAAGGTGCACCAAAATGTGGCCTGCGGTGGTGTAGATGTGTGTATTGGACGCACACAGGTCCATTTTTCAGCACATCTGCAAAAAAGGCCTTTTTTTGGCTGAAAACGGACGTGTGGAAAAGTGAATATAGGCGCGTGTCCATTTTGGGCTTGAGACCTTACCGCCACCCATTCACTTAGCAGTAAGGTCTCACGTGTTAACCAAGGTGTAATCATCAACGTGCTTACAATGCCAATTACTGTCTGGTTAGCGCCATGCGCCAGAGAATAAAATATATTTTCCGGTGTGCATACTGGGTGTGCGTAAAAAATGAAATTATCACCCGGGCCACGCGGTAGCCGGGCGGTAGTTCTGAACTGGCGCAGGTTGGGCACATGTAGGCGCCTATGCGGCTTAGTAAAAAGGCCACTGTGTAATTACAGTACAATTCTGGCTATACCTGTTTGGAATTTTTGTATTTTATTACTTTTCTTTCTAACAGGTGCACATGTTGGTGATTTTATAAAATGCCATTCTGTTTCTAGAACAAGAAGAAATGTAACATCAGAAGGTGCTTCAGAATTTTCAATCATATGGCACAATCTAAAGAAATGGAATGAGATGAAAGGCAAAAACTCTATTCATGAACAAAAATGAAGCATCAAAGAAAAAGCCTATTGCAGACTCAAAATATAAAGCCAGTCATGCATTTTTGTATTTGCTTTGAGAAAGAAAAATATTTGTTGCAAGAATCACATAAATTACGATGTTTCTGCAATGCTTTACAATAAATATAATAAACTCAAATAGGAAAAATTAAATAGCAGAGTTAATATAATAAGAGTACTAAATAGCAGGGAGAATCTAATTCCAACAAAGGAAACTGACATAATTTAGAACAAATTATTAAATAAAAATGAATCTTATCTTCAAGTCTGTGGCACCTACACAATAAAACAAACACCAATAGAAATTAGTGGCTTACTAAAAAAATAAGGTCTATGCAAAAGCTACTTAAATAGCAATGAAAAAGCTTTTCTGAAGAGTTCACACAGTTTCAAAAACATATGCATGGGAACAGGACATTTAGGTAGTGCTTTTAGGCCCCACTGGTTAGGCAGAGGACATTTAGGCACCGTGATCTTTACTCTGTCTCCCAGCCTGAGTTTTTATTTCTTTCTGGTGCCCTGGTTGTTATTCCTCTTCATTTCTCCCAGTGCGGCTGCCTCTCCAACTCCTTAACACAACAAAGGCATTCGCTCAACACTGTGGATACCCACTATCTACCCTTCTCTGTTGAGAATACTGACCATTTAACTCTACTCTCTGTTTTCCAACTTTTAACCAGTTTTTAATCCATAATAGGACACTACCTCCTATCTCATGACTCTCCAATTTATTCTGGAGTCTTTCACTTTGTCAAACACCTTTTGAAAATCCAGATACACAATATCAACCGGCTCACCTTTATCCACGTTTGCTCACCCTTTCAAAGAAATGTAATAGATTGCTGAGGCAAGATTTCCCTTCACTAAATTCATGTTAGCTTTGGGGCTCATTTTCGAAAGAGAAGGATGTCCATCTTTCAACATAAATCAGAAGATGGACGTCTTTCTCCCAGGGATGTCCAAATCGGTATAATCGAAACCCGATTTAAGACGTCTCCAACTGCACTCCAACAGCACGTCGCAAGGACTGCCAAAGTTCAAGGGGGCGTGTCGGAGGTGTAGCGAAGGCGAGACATGGGCATGCCTAACACTTGGACGTCCTTGACCCATAATCGAAAAAAAACAAGGATGTCCCTGACGAACACTTGGACGTTTTCACCCGGACCTGTTTTTATTATGACTAAGGCACAAAAAGGTGCCCAAAATGGCCAGATGACCACCGGAGAGAATCAGGGATCACCTCCCCTTACTCCCCCAGTGGTCACTAACCTCCTCCCACCCTCAAAAAACATCTTTCAAAATATGTGGTGCCAGCCTCTATGCCAGCCTCAGATGTCATACTCAGGTCTGTGACAGTGCATGCAGGTCTCTGGAGCAGTTATAGTGGGTACTACAGTGCACTTCAGACAGGCAGACCCAGGCCCATCCCCCCCTACCAGTTACATTTGTGGAGGAAACGGTGAGCCCTCCAAAACCCACCAAAAACCCACTGTACCCAGATCTAGGTGCCCCCTTCACCCGTTAGGGCTATGGTAGTGGTGTACAGTTGTGGGCAGTGGGTTTTGGGGGGCTCAGCATACAAGGTAAGGGAGCTGTGTACCTGGAAGCAATTTATGAAGTATACTGCAGTGCCCCCTAGGGTGCCCAGTTGTTGTCCTGGCATGTCACGGGGACCAGTGCACTACATATGTTGGCTCTTCCCACGACCAAATGGCTTGCATTTGGCCGTTTTTGACATGGATGTCTTTGGTTTCGAAAATCGCCAAAAGTCAGAAACGTCCATGTCTAGGGATGACCAAATCTAGGGACGTCCAAATTTAAGGATTTGGATGTCCCTGACGATATTTTCGAAACAAAAGATGGACACCATCTGTTTCGAAAATACGGGTTTCCACGCCCCTGAATTTCATAGTTTTGCAAGGACGTCCAAATCACAACTTGGATGTCCCTTTCGAAAATACCCCTCTTTGTCTCATTAATCCATGCTTTTGAAAATGCTCTGTAATTTTGTTCTTTATAATAGTCGCTACTTTTTGCCTGGCACTGACATCAGGCTCACCGGTCTATAATTTCCCGGATCCCCTGTGGTGTAAGTGTGGTGGATGCCCAACAGGAATTGTGGATTTGACAGGAGCTCCAACTGAATGAGGCTGGATCCAACATGCAGGGCACATAGCCTGGAGGACTTTAGCTACTTAGGGACTAGTGCAGCAATAATGTGACTGGGCTGACAGATTGGTCGCTCGATCAGAAAGCATTTTGTAGAAGTGGTGGACAAGTATGATACCCGAAAATACTACAGTGTTACCCACACCTTACCTGGAGGTGCGGTGAAGAAGCCTGATTCTAAATTATATGGGTGAGGGTGGACACAAGACATGAGGGAGGTTGGAGAGGGAAATCTGTGTCCAAGGAAGAAAACAAAAAAAGAGTTGTGATGTGAAGGGGAAGTGAGGGAATTGCCTCCAATAAATGAAGGAAAATTAGAAAAAATGTGTAGTAGGGAGATTACCCAAATAACTTGTTGTGAGAATAGTGGATAATTATGCAAAGGTGAAAGGATACAGGTGTGAATGTTAGCTCATTTGTTGTTTGTTAAAAATGTATTATGTTTGGATGATTAAATAGAAGAGATGAAAATAACCCCCTTTGGACAGAGGAAAAATAGATTTCTCAGAAGAGAATTTTTTTTTCCTTTACTGGAGGGAAAATGTACCTCCCACCCCGGGAAAATGCCTCTGCTGCAGGCAGGAGGTAGGAGGATTTTCTGGGGCTCACTATGGTAATGGGGACTGACAAAGCTGGCCTGGTGGGTGGAATTAAGGGAAGCCTAGCCTTCAAAGGCAGGGCAAAGAAGAGATAAAGAGGGACAGTGGATAGTGAATTGAGGTCTTTGGTTGTCTTATCTCCACTGAGACCCTGAGCAGTAAGGGGGAGTCCTGGAGCTGAGCAGGTGGGCTTTGGCATGGCTGGCTGCTGAAAACTCTGTCAGGGGATAGAGGGGTCCAAGTTGGATCCCTGTCAAGGGGAACCGTGAGCAGAAAGGAGTGCCTGGTGGGAAAAGACATCCCAGGCAGAAGGGACATCGGTGCAGAGGAGCCCCACTCTTGGCAGGACTTTGCCAGCCAGAGAATCTCTAATCCAGGATGGGTCAGACGTATAATAGACACCGATCAGATATGACTTTGGACTCTTATGCACTTAAATTGAAGAAATGAGGGTTGGTTTATGAACTGTTTGATGATTTCAGTTAATCCAGTAAAAGAAAGTGTGAAGTTTATATACTGAGACTGCTGATCATTATTTGAAAGTAAATTCTTGCAACTCCCAGGGTAGGAATACCCTTCGGCCTACTGGAGGTTTTCTTTAACACCAGCTACGCCTGGTGAATCCTGGTCTCAGGCACCTGACCTAGGAATCTTAGCCGGTGACCCTGATTGAGGGATAAGCTAAAGTTACAGATAGGAAAGGGGAAAGTAGAACAAGGAATGGATGGAGTACAAAGAGGGACATACAAGGCAATGAGGAGAGAGAAAAAGAGAGATCCAGGATAAGAGGCAGAGTGGGGAAAAATAGGGAGATCCCGGAGAATAGTAGAAGGAGAGAGAAAGGATGATGCTAGGCAGGAAGGAAGGGGGAGAGGAGGGTACTGTACTCTACTAGGGCTGTTGCCCAGAGGGAGGTCCATGTGTCCACCAACAAAGGAGAGAATACTAGACCGAAGCAGCCATTGGTAAGTCAAAGTGGGACAAGGGCATAATTCTGAATATTGGCCCCAGATACAGAAAAGGCTAGCCCTAGCACCTTGCTACAAAACCCAGTATGGGCAGGTTCTAATTCTGGTTCTAATTCTATCCTTAGCACCCCCCCCCCCCCGACCCCCCCCCAAAAAAAAAAAAACAGGAAGAAGTGGCTGGACAAACAAAGCAAACCAAGAACTGCTTAGTTTCCCTGTCTTTTTATCTATAAAACAAAGTAAAGATTTTGACTATAACCGAAAGTGGTGTAAGCATTTCTTTTTCATTCTACTTTATCAGACCTGTTGATGGCTTTAAACCTGAGCTTGGAATAGCAACATATATTAATGTTTTGGCATGCCACAGTGTAAAAGTTTACTGCTATCTTCTTTAGGTCAATAGCAGTTCTAGCACTAAGAGATCTAATGAAACATGAGCTGAGAAGACGTTGACTAGAACTAGATTTGTATGATCAACTATGCTGCAGTCTGAGCTGCATCAATGAAGATAAATGAACAGCTCCATCATATTGCACTGTAGACATATTTAAAGAACAGATTGGCTAGTGTATGATTTGTGACACCTTTGCAGCGCAGCAACTAAGTGAGATACATCAGGGTTGTCAAATCCCAATGTTCCTTTGGGTCAGACATACAAGAGAACCGCTTTCATTATCTTTGTGTTACAGTTAATGGATAATAAACCAGCTTACAGCACTCAAAGGAGGTACTTTAGAACCTCAGACACATTTCTGAAACATGGTGTGTTCTTTGAAAATATCTTTTCTGTAAATGTGTTTAAATCAAACTAGAGGCCTTTTTATTTATTGCTTGTCTAAGTAAAAATCAATTTTTAAAACTCTTTGGACTGAATGGGCACTTAAACTATTACTGTGTCACAAGCAATATGTTATTATTTATTTACTTTTTACCAAACATCGCTGGACTGGTTTGGGTGAGAGAAATAAAAAGTTAAAGGGTATGATACTTTAATAGGAAAGAAAAAAAAACAACATAACAAATGAGATTTGCTAATTAGCGTAATATAATACAATACAATAAGAGAACTTCTATTCCACTACTTGCCAATAGGCTTAGGGGCCTTTTTACAATGCCGCAGTAGAACTAATACAGTGTTGTCACACACCAAATCGGGACTACCGCTGGGCTACTGCAGGAACCCGGCAGTAGTTCCCACCCCTAGTATACACCAGTTCCGGCGCAGCAAAAATATTTTTTATTTTTGTAGTGCTGGTACTTAACCCGGCGGTAATCGGGCAGCACAAGTTAGCATGGGAGTGCTTATCATCACCTAAATAGGTGGCGGTAAGGGCTTCCTCTAGAAATGGCTGCACTCCAATCCCTGTGATTAGCGCAGGGCCATTTCTTTTTTGAGGCCTAAAACAAACTTATCCACTGCGGTGAAAGGGGACCTCGGCGCACAGCAAATCCACATGCCGATGTCACTGCAGCCCCCCTTTTACAGCAGCTTGGTAAAAGGAGCGCTTAGTGCAGATATTAAAAAGAGAGAGGGAAACATCCCTGATTATACATTAATAAAAAAATAAACAGAAATATGATAGAGGTGTATAAAATAATGAGTGGAGTGGAGTGGAATAGGTAGACGTGAATCACTTCTTTACTCTTTCCAAAAATACTAGGACTAGGGGGCACCCAATGAAGCTACAAAGTAGTAAATTTAAAATGAATTGGAGAAAATATTTCTTCACTCAACGTGTAATTAAACTCTTGAATTTGTTGCCAGAGAATGTAGTAAAAGCAGTTTGGATAGCTTCCTAAATGAAAAGTCCATAGACCATTATTAAAATAGACTTGGGCAAAATCCACTGCTTATTTCTAGGATAAGCAGCATAAAACATAATGTACTGTTTTGAAATCTTGCCAGGTACTTGTGACCTGGATTGGCCACTGTTGGAAACAGGATGTTGGGCTTGATTGACCTTCAGTCTGTCCCTGTGTAGCAATGCGTATGTACTTATGACAACAGATTCGGGGAGAAAAGGTAAAAGCTTTTGTGGCCTCTGTACTGCCAAGACTGTGGATGTTGGGGGAGGCTAAAGTGAGTCAGTGGAGAGGAGGCTGGTGGAAACAACTAACCTGGAAGCTGTCTGCTTATAAAAGATAGTGCTGTGGGGTTAGCAGAGTCAGCAACTGTCTGTGGAAAATAGGACTGAACTTTGTTGGAAATAATGACTGTTAATGATAAGCTGAACTATCTCTGCTGGAGGAACTGATGCAAGTCACGGCTAATACTGTGTTTAAACAGCTTGAACAATAAAGCCTTGGATTTTTTCTAAGAACTTTGAGTGTGTTAAAGTCTCTGGAAGCGGGTGGAGAAAGAAACTAAGGGCTATACTGACCCTGACCAACGGAGGGAGAGACTGAGTGGGAGGAAGCTGGTCTGATCCAGGAGGTGTGCAGGCAAGTTCAGCTCATGAGAATCAGCTGAAGCTAAGCAGGAACACCCTTGGTCCCATCTGGAAGGGTGACCTGGTTACAACATCTAGAAAACCCAAGATCAGAAAGCAGCCTAACTTCAACATGAGTTACATATTAGAATGTTCAGTCATTCTTTGCCAGGCACAGAATCCCCTCTCAGCTCGGGGGTATCATCTCAATCATATTACTAGCTATACCTCACCCAATCACTCTCAACAACCTAAGACATGATTCCTACTAGGTCTGCCCAAACATGACACTACTCCCTTCTACAAGAACTCTCTGACTCCTATACCTGCTATATACTTTAATGCCAGGTCTGTGGAGAACAAAACCTTACTACTTAGAGATCTATTAGAGCCATTAGATCTTGGTTTCTTATTCATATCTGAGACATGGCTTGCGGAAGTTGAAAGCCCACTTCTCCCTCACCTACTCCCCTCTCACTATGATATTGTGCATTCTCTGAGACAGGGTATGCATGGGGGTGGGCTGGCCCTCATCTACAAAAGCTTCTTCAAAATCACCTTAGCCAGCTCATATCTGTCCACCAAATTAGAATACATGTTATGCAAACTCCACGACGACTCATGCGAATCAAGCCAGATTGACCTTCTTCTACTTTAGTGCCCACCGTACTTCTAGTCCAAGTCTGAACACATAACATTGGAGACCATCACAGCAACATTGTCTCAATTCACTAGGTCAATTATCCTGGGAGACCTAAACCTCCATCTAGACAACAACATTGATACAAACGTCAGCAAAGTTAAATTCTTTCTGGACATGAGGATTCAACCATGAGGATGGATGGCACAACTCATGAACATGGCCACACCATGGCCTCACCTCATACCCTAATAGCTTGGTCTGCTCATTTAAATGGAAAGCTATCCTCTGGTCTAACCATTTACAATTAGATTTCACTATTCACACATGCATGCCAAGCCCACCCAAACACAAACCCTGCAAACTTGTATTCACCAGAGGAAAAATCAATGAGTCATACTTCTGGACTGAAATGAAAGACTCCATCTTGTCCAGGATCCCAACACAAGAATCACTTAAGTCTTTCTGGGACACTAATGTTACTATGGTCCTAGACAAACTCGTACCTATCATCTACAAAAAGGTTAAAGAGATTAGAAATGCCCCTTGGTATTTTGAAGAACTATCAATGCTAAAACAAGAATGCCATCATCATGAAAAACAATGGGGAAGAAGCCGCTCGTCTACAGACAAAGTCGGCCTTCCATCTCTCTATAAATCAAAGGTTACAAAAGCAAAACAAAACCATTATATTGATTGAGTAAGTCAGGATACTTCAGACAACAAAAAACTGTTCACCTTAGTCAGAAGTTTAACATCCACCACATCTACCAACAACTCTCATCATTTGCCAACAAGATTAACCAGATCCGCTCTGAATGATCTAAAGCCGTTCCACCTCTGGAAAGAACACCATACCACAACACTAACATTAATACCACCAAGGGTGCCAAGGCAGACCAAAACTGGTCCACATTCCAAACTTTGGGAGTGGATAAAGCAAAATTGCTGCTGCTGAAATGTTCACGCTCCCACTGCCTTCTGGATTACTGTCCCAACCCTCTCTTCTGATCGATCCCAACTGATGTTATCTAGTAACTGACAGCCAGTCTCAACAGGCTACTTGAATCAGGCTCTTTTCCTCCAGACATGGGAGAAAATTGTTCTAACCTCGCTGCTGAAAGGCACAGGCCTGGACATTTCCTCGACTTCAAACTACTGCCCAGTAGCCAGCATACCTCTCTTTACAAAAATGCTGGAATCCTTCATTAGCAAGCAGTTTTCCCCAAAATTAGAGAGATTCTCAATATTACACCAATCTCAGTTCAGTTTCAGATCTTTACACAGCACAGAAACCTTACTTCCCACCCTTACCACATACGTTAAAAAAACATATATGCAAGGGTGACCAGGTGGTACTACTCCAATTCAATATCTCGGCAGCTTTCGATGCAGTTGATCACGTACTGTTCCTAGAATGATTGGATCAAATTGGCATCACTGGTCCTGTGCTAAGCTGGTTCAGCCAATTCCTTACTAATAGAAGCTATTCTGTTAGATAGAACCACCAACTCTCCCGAGATTGGTTCCCAGAATGTGGAGTCAGGTTCCCAACTGTCCCCAATACTGTTTAATTTCTTTATGTCCTTTCTGAGCTCAATCTACCTGGCGCTGGGTGAGCTACTCCTATTCTATGCCAACATCCTACTTCTCCTCCCAATATCCCCCTCCTAGCCTGATTTTACCCAGTTAAAAACTACCGGTATAAAAGCAATCCAGAATTGGGCCCTAATAAACAAACTAGCTGTACTTGCAAAAAACAAAGATCCTGTGGTTCCATAACCCAGGAGTTGTCCCATCCTCTGTAATAGTCGGGAACAACAAAACATTGGGAGTTGAATCAAAGGCTAAGGTGCTAGTGGTAATTCTAGACTCCTCATTAACGTTTTCCTCCCACATCTCCTATCTTTGTAAGAAAACACTATTCAAAATTAGACAACTACGACTTGTTTGATTGTTCTTTGACCAAAAGTCCTTTGCAACTCTGGTTCAAATGCTGATCCTCCCACATCTAGACTACTGTAATATCCTATTGCTTATTACTTAAAAACAAATATCAAGACTCAACATGGCACCGTGTTTCGGCATTCAAGATGCCTGCCTCAGGAGTCTACAAATCAAAACAAAAATGCAAGATACTATAAACAAAGGTAAAAAATGCAGATTTAAAAAATAAAAATGAATAATAATACAGCATCCTTAAACAGAGGGTATATAAACATAGTAACATAGTAGATGACGGCAGAGAAAGACCTGTGCAGACCATCCAATCTGCCCAACAAGATATATGCTACTTTATGTGTATACCTGACCTTGATTTGCATCTGCTATTTTCAGGGCACAGACTGTAAAAGTCTGCCCAGCACTAGTCCCACCTCCCAACCACTAGCCCCGCCTCCCACCACCGGCTCCGCAACCCAACCTCGGCTAAGCTTCTGAGGATCCATTCCTTCTGAACAGGATTCCTTTGTGTTTATCCCAGTGGCGTAGCTACGTGGGGCCTGAGGGGGCCGGGGCCCCCGCAGATTCACCCCCGGACCCCCCTCCCGGCGAACCCGCCCCCGCCTCCGCCTACCTTTACTTTTGCTGGCGGGGGATCCCACGTACAACGTGCAGGACATCAGCAAACAAATTGAAGAGCAGGAAGCGACTGAGAAGAAGACGTCGGCTGGCGGGGAGTGGGATCCCCCGCCAGCAAAAGTAAGGTAGGCTGCAGCGGCGGCGGGTTCACGGCAGGAGGGGGGGCGGCAATGTCGGGGGGGCGCCGGGGGGAGGGCTAAAATGAGCCCCCTCCCCCGGGCTCTGGACCCCTCCCCCAAGGAAGGCTGGCTACGCCCCTGGTTTATCCCACACATGTTTGAATTCCGTTACTGTTTTCATCTCCTCCACCACCTCCCGCAGGAGGGCATTCCAAGTATCCACCACTCTCTCCGTGAAAAAATACTTCCTGACATTTTTCTTGAGTCTGCCCCCCTTCAATCTCATTTCATGTCCTCTAGTTCTACAGACTTCCCATCTCCAGAAAAGGTTTGTTTGCGGATTAATACCTTTCAAATATTTGAACGTCTGTATCATATCACCCCTGTTTCTACTTTCCTCCAGGGCATACATGTTCAGGTCAGCAAGTCTCTCCTCATACATCTTGTAACGCTCCTCGTCTTTCCTCCTAAACCCACCTCTCCTCTTCCTCCACTCTCTATCTCTGTTGATAACACCCTCATCCTCCCCGTCCCATCTGCCCGCAACCTCGGAGTCATCTTCGACTCCTCCCTCTCCTTCTCTGCGCATATCCAACACACTGCCAAGACCTGTCGCTTCTTCCTCTTCAACATCAGCAAAATTCGCCCTTTCCTCTCTGAGCATACCACCAGAACTCTCGTCCACGCTCTCATTACCTCTCGCCTTGATTACTGCAACTTACTCCTCACCAGCCTCCCACTCGGCCACCTATCCCCCCTTCAATCCGTTCAGCATGCTGCTGGACGTCTTATATTCCGCCAAAACCGATATACTCATATCACCCCTCTCCTCAAATCACTTCATTGGCTTCCGATCAGATATCGCATACAATTCAAGCTCCTCCTCCTTACCTACAAATGCACTCAGTCTGCGGCTCCTCACTACCTCTCCACCCTCATCTCCCCCTATGTTCCCGCCCGCAACCTCCGCTCACAGGACAAAGCCCTTCTCTCAGTACCCTTCTCCACTACTGCCAACTCCAGGCTCTGCTCATTCTGCCTTGCCTCGCCCTATGCCTGGAACAATCTTCCCTCACCCATACGCCATGCCCCCTCTCTACCCATCTTCAAATCTCTGCTTAAACCTCACCTTTTCAATGCTGCCTTCGGCGCCTAACCGCTCTAGAAATATGAAATGGCCCAATCTATCCACCCTATCAGATTAACTGCTCACTCGTCCTCCAATCTATCCACCCTATCAGATTATCTGTTCACTCGTCCTCTAGATTGTTCACTTTTCTTTTAGATTGTAAGCTCTTTGAGCAGGGACTGTCCTTCTATGTTTAAATTGTACAGCGCTGCGTAACCCTAGTAGCGCTTTAGAAATGCTAGTTAGTAGTAGTAGTAGTAACGCAAATCCCATACCATTCTCGTAGCATTTCTTTGCACCGCTTCAATTCTTTTTACATCCTTAGCAAGATACGGCCTCCAAAACTGAACACAGTACTCCAGGTGGGGCCTCACCAATGACTTATACAGGAGCATCAACATCTCCTTTCTTCTGCTGATCACACCTCTCTCTCTACAGCCTAGAAACCTTCTAGCTACAACCACCACCTTGTCACACTGTTTTGTCGCCTTCAGATCCTCAGATACTATCACCCCAAGATCCCTCTCCCTGTCCGTACATTTCAGACTCACACCGCCTAACACATACATCTCTCATGGATTTCTACTCCCTAAGTGCATCATTTTGCATTTCTTCACATTGAATTTTAATTGCCAAACCTTAGACCATTCTTCTAGCTTCCGCAGACCCTTTTTCATGTTTTCCACTCCCTCCGAGTGTCCACTCTGTTACAAATTTTAGTATCATCCACAAATAGGCAAACTTTACCTTCTAACCCTTCGGCAATGTCACTCACAAATATATTGAACAGAATTGGCCCCAGCACCGATCCCTGAGGCACTCCACTACTCGCATTTCCCTCATCCGAGCGAATTCCATTAACCACCACCCTCTGGCGTCTGTCAGTCAACCAGTTCCTAATCCAGTTCACCACTTCGGGTCCTATCTTCAGCCTGTCCAGTTTATTTAAGAGCCTCCTGTGGGGAATTGTGTCAAAAGCTTTGCTGAAATCTAAGTAGATTACATCTATAGCACGTCCACGGTTCAATTCTCCGGTCACCCAATCAAAGAATTCAATGAGATTCATTTGGCACGATTTACCTTTGGTAAAACCATGTTGTCTCGGATCTTACAACTTATTGGCTTCCAGGAAATTCACTATCCTTTCCTTCAGCATCGCTTCCATTACTTTTCCAATAACCGAAATGAGGCTTACCGGCTTCTTCCCTATCACCACTTTTGTGAAGAGGGACCACATCCACCATTCTCCAATCCCTCGGAGCCTGTCCCATCTCCATGGATTTATTAAACAAATCTTTAAGAGGATCCACCAGAACCTTTCTGAGCTCCCTCAATACCCTGGGGTGCATCCCGTCCGGTCCCATGGCTTTGTCCACCTTTAGATTTTCAAGTTGTTAATACACACTCTCTTCCGTGAAGGGTGCTATATCCACTCCATTCTCAAATGTACTTTTGCCAGTCCATCGTGGTCCTTCTCCAGGATTTTCTTCTGTGAAAACAGAACAAAAGTATCTATTTAGCAAATTTGCTTTTTGTTCATCATTATGTACATAGCGGTTCGCAGTATCTTTTAGTCTCACAATTCCCTTTTTAGTCATTCTCCTTTGAGTCAGCTAAGTGCTGTATCAAAGAAAGTTCTCTAGGTGTGACCAGAAATGGTACAGTCTGATCAAAGAATTTTCAGTTGATTTAACTTTCAAATTTCCCTAGAATATAACTTTCCTTTTGTAAATAAATCTAAATATTCCCAATAATTATAGCCGTTTCATCAATGTAAAATGCAACTTTATAACCACAATGCAGTTTGAAAAGCCTATCCTTTATCAGAGCTAGGCAGGAACGGAAAGAGGGTTCACAGGACAATTTAATTAAGCAATAAGCATTAAATCAAATAAGCTTTAAATTAAAGAGAATATCAGGTATCTAAACCTATAGCCAAAAAGTTGAGAAGTTAGAATAAAATAATCAGAATTTACTTAGCAGTAATTTATAATAAAAATACTATGATATTGTAAAATGTGGTTTAGTTCACTAGGAAATAAAAAAAATTATGAATTGCTATTTATGCCTTTCCCTTCACATCTTCATAGCTAGGGATTCTATATTTATCTCAGGATTTGTTAAACTTAGTTACTGTGTTTGCCTCTATCATGTCCTCCCCTCCCCAGATCTCTCATGGAAAGTAATTCCATCTGACATCTGTTCCATAAAGAAGTGTTTTCTGATGTTGATCAAACATAAATACTCTGGGGGAATTCTATACTTCTGTGCAATACAGAACTTTTGCAGAATTCCCATCCTCCACAGGCTGTGCAGAATTCTGTGCAGTCTGATGTTGCAGAGGGCAGCACAGAATATGCTCTTAATTCCAGTTGCCTCCCTCCCTCCGTGCACATGTACCATTATAGCGCAGCAAGACAGAAAAGCCACATAGCCACACATCAGGCTTCTTCCACCTTCTCTGCTGCCTTTGGCCCCCAGTATTTTTTTAAGTCGTAGGGCTGTACGCAGGCCTGCTTGGCTCAAAGGAACAGTTGAGCCAGGGATGGTATAGGAGGAGGAGGCAGCAACCCAATGTGCGGCTGTACTGCTCCTCTCTCTTCCCATGCTATAGCGATGCATGTGCAGGTAGGCAAAGAGAGAGAGAGAAAGAGAGGGAGGGAGGGAAGGGGTGCCTGGAAAAAAGATGAATGGCGTGTGAGAGGGACTGGGAAAAGGTGGATAAGGTATGGCATGTGTGTGTGTGTATGGCATGGAAAGAGAGCTGTGTATGCAATGTGGGTAGAAAGCTGAAGCAAGGTGGATGGAGTGGTGTGTGACATAGGAGGGAGGTGGAGAAAAGTGGATGGTATGGGTGTGTGGGGGTGGGGCAGGAGGAAGGCGGATAGTATGTGTGTGTCATGGGGTGGAGGGCTAGAAAATGGTGGTTGGAGGATGTGGGCATCTGGGAGGAGATGCTAGCCCTTGTAATGGGGGAATTCTGCACATGAAAGTTACAAATAAAAGTTGTGATATTCCGCCAGTGACAATCAGTGTTTTGCTGACTGCTGCTACACTAAATCTGGAAATTCAATGCCAGGGCCATGTGCGGGCACTGGCATTGAGTTTATGGGTTTCTACACCCAGAAATATTCAGCACTTAACCGGCTATGGGTTACTGTATAAAGATAGGACTGACTTTTATGCAGTGCTATTTATGTGGTTAACCTGGTCGGTTAAGTGCTGACTACGCCCCTGGAACAGCCTCAAAATAGCTGGTTTTTATGTTTAAATCTGTTTATTGAACTTACACGCCAAATACACACTTAATATTTCTGCGAGAAAAATAGTGTTCACACAACAAACAGTAGCCCCAATTTGACTGCCCCTATTTAACTAACTGTACATTTGTCCTTTAGATTGTAAGCTCCTTGAGCAGGGACTGTCCTTCCATGTTAAACTGTACAGCGCTGCATAACCCTAGTAGCACTTTAGAAATGTTAAGTAGTAGTAGTAGTAGTAGTAGCCAAGCTTCAATTGGTTTTCTTATTTTTATCCCCACCTCCCCCATCTCTTCTTCTAAGTTCAGTATTAAGTAGTTATTTTTAGCACCACTAATTTTAGCAGCACTAACTGGTTAAGAGCTGCTGAAAATTAGTGGTTAACCCCAAACAGGTGATTTAACCAGCCAGGAACCATTTCTGGCTTGTTACATTGCTTTTGAATATTGACTGCAAAGTGTACAGAATTTTCAAATATTGTGTGCTGAATTTTGATTTTTTTTTTTGTGCAGAATTTTGAATTTTTTTTGCACAGAATTCCTCTTGGATTACATAACAGAAGTCAGATTAATTTATCTAAACAGCACCTTGCATGCACCATCTGTACCTTTTTATAGACTACAAAATCTCTGCACACTCAATAAAACCTCCTTATTCCCTTTTTCAGCAGAATACAAGTTTCTTGATTGCACTTTCATTTAAACTTTACAAGGAAAAATAATAGTTGTCCTTCCTCGAAGAGCTGAAAAGTCAGCATATGCAGGGTGAAGTTAGAAAAAAAAATGAAGACAGTGCTTCCTGATCAGTGTGTTGTAACAAAGCCCCTGAAGTGTTGTATAATCCTGTTCTTCTCCTTGAAGCGAGCAGGAGAAGATTGGTTGCTTATTTCACATATGACTTCTGACTCATTGAAACAAGTGTCCCTCACAAAAGTGTGCTTTGAATTGCAACAGTCTTTTTATAATAACACCAAAGACTGGAAATGCAATTTATTAATATGGAGGGTAATTGTATAACAGGTCACCTAGGATGAAAGAGCAGGAAGGCACCTATCTGTAGCCTATTTATAAAGACACATGGAGGCAGATATTAGGGCATAGAAATGGAAATTCACGCATCCAATTGAGAACATATAGAATTCTCAAACTATTGAACAAGAGACACTGCCAAAATAGAGCCTCTTATAAACTAGGAACAGAGCTGCATGTTCAAGCCCCTCCATATCTATAGGGAGCAGCAATTTTACACAGCTGCATGTGAACTCCCCCCCCCCCCCCCCCACCAGACATAGGAGAAGCTTTGTAAAATTTCTGATCTCTTACCAAATGTCTCCAGTCAGCAGCAGACTCCTCAAAGCACCATCCTACCCCCCCCCCCCCTTCATTAGCAACCCTCCTTAGAGACTTCCAGTAAGGTTGGGGTTGGCCAAGGTGGTAGACCTACTAGGGGGTCTACCTAAAGTGGTTTGGCCTGTGGGAGGGGGTTGTTTTGGGGAAAGGAAACCATGTGTTGGACACATGCTCACACTTGGGGGGGCAGAGGGGGGTCTGTCTTGAGGAGGGATTCCTTGGGAGGGCGTATGAATGGGGTGGTATTGGGTTTGTGAGCCAGCTTGCTATTGGGGGCCCTAAAGTTGGGAGGTGCTTGCTTGGTTATTGGGGCACTATTGGGTGGTACTCCTGAGGGGCAGGAAAAGGAAAAGGGATGAGATTTGATATACTGCCTTTCTGTAGTTAGGAACAAAGCAGTTTACATATTATATACAGGTACTTATTTTGTACCTAGGGCAACAGAGGATTAAGTGACTTGCCCACAGTCACAAATTACTGCAGTGGGAATCAAACCCGGTTCCCCAGGTTCTCAGACCACTGCACAAACCAGTAGGCTGGAAGCTGCTGCAAAGAGAGTTGGCACTACTCATGTGGTAATCAGGTAGCTCACACTAGCCCTGTGGTAGTGTCAATTTGGCATATGCTACCCGCACGTTAGCTTAGTAAAATGGCCCCTTATTGTATTGATGTTTTTGATGTTTATACTTGGTCATTTAACATTCAATTATTGGCACTATTTGGCAACAATTTGAATTTACATGCGCATCTTGCTAGGCGTTATTCTATAAAGATGTGAACCTTTATTTTTCAGCACACAACTGAAAAGGGGGGTTGCCATGGGAGGGTCAGGGACATTCCTTACAGATGCATGCAATATTAGAGAATATGGGAGATCCACGCCTAATTTAGTTGGTGTAAATTCTTGTGCCCAACATTAGGCACAGATCCTGGCACTAAGCGCTCTTCTATAAACGGCTCTTCTATAAACAAAAATGTTTAACTTTTTGTTTCAAAAGTGGCCTTTTTCTAGATTTTGCTGTACTCAATGTGTTTATCTTTTTGGACCATTAAAAAAAGAAAAATGTCCAAGTGAACAACACACAAAATCAAGCCATTGGGATGTAGGAGGAGCCAGTTTTCTTAGACTAGCCACACAGACATCCCAGCAGAGCAGTGGGGCACCCTAGAGGCCACTGCAGTGAACTGTTACCCCCTTATATTCTATGGTGAGCCCTCTCAAACCCACCAAAAACCTACTGTACCCAACTGTACACGGTTACAATAACCCTTATGGCAGCAGATGCCACCTATATTTAGGTATAGTATGTTTTTGGAAGGCTCACACATTCCATCACAAGTGTACCAGTTAGAATGGGATGTGGGCCTGAGTTCCCTTCTCTACAGTGTACTGAATCGGCCACTAGACTTCTCCAGGGACCTGCTTGCTGCTCTTACAGGATTGGCCATAACATTTAATGCTGTCATAGAGCCTGGTGTGTACTGTTTATTTCACATCTTTGGAGGGTGGGAAGGAGTCAGTGGCCACTAGGGGAGTAAGGTGGGTCATGCCTTAATCATCCCTCAGTGCTCATCTGGTCATTTAGGGTACTTTTTCTGACTTAGTTGTGATAAAGATCTAAACCAAAACATTTAAATTGTAGCCCAGGACATTTGTTTTGGTCCATTATGGCAGGCAAATATCCAAGTCTTAGGAGTGCCCAAATCCCACCCCTAACATGCATCCTTGAGATTTGAATGCAGTACTAATGAACTACATACCAAAAGTTTTAAAAATGGATTTCGATAGCAATTTGAACGTTTTGGCAAGCGTAATGTCCAAATGACAATTTCTGCCACTTTAAAGCATTTTCTCTTTTGAAAATGAGCCCCTTAGGCACCACCATTTACACCACCCATAGACGTGGCCTAGTGGTTAGAGCACCAGCCTTGCAATCCAGAGGTGGCCAGTTCAAATCCGACTGCTGCTCCTTGTGATCTTGGGCAAGTCACTTAACCCTCCACTGTCTCAGGTACAAACTTAAAGACAGAGAAATGTCCAGTGTACCTGTATGTAACTCACCTTGAGTGACCTACTGAAAAAGGTGTGAGCAAAATCTAAATAAATAAGTGGCTGTGCCAAAAGCTTGGTGTAACCGCAGACTTATACTAGTGTTCTAGAACTGATTTGGTATGCAGCTCTGCCATTATAGAATACTTGCTTAGTGCCCAATTTTTTGGCGCCTTTCTTTAGGTACCATTTAAGGAATTGACCCCCATATGTCTTAGCGTCTGCTGTCCTTTACTGCCATTGTCCACGACCAAGTAACACACACTAAATTCCACACAAACAACCAATCACACTTTAGTAAACATGCCCTTTAATCCCTACTCCTACTAGGGACAAGATCAAAGGTGTCCTAATGCATCATACAAAATTAATTAATCATTACATTAAGTGAACAATTTTATAACTGGGCACCTCCATTTAGAAGCCTAGCCTATAACAGAACCTAGGTACTTAGGATACACTACAGAATACTAGCATAACCCAGTATTCACATGCCTAACGTTTAGGCGTACACTTTAACCAGCCATAGAGGTGGCGCAAGTACTTAAATCAACCACAGAGGTGGTATGAGTACTTAAACCAACCATAGAGGTGGTGAGAGTACTTAAAGCCAGCCAAGGAGGTGGAGTAAGCTCTTAAATCAGACATAAAGGTGATGTAAGTGTGAGTACCTAAATGTGGCAATGATGTAGGTAACTGCACATAACTGGGAGGCCCATCCATGATCTGGCCATGTATATGCCCCCTCCCCTTTCAAATATGTGCTATGCAAGATATGCACATATTTATAGCACTGTGCATAGGCGGAATATTGGCATGCATACATGCACACACGTGTGCACATTCTCATGCATATGCTAGAATTCTAAACTTTTATATGCATGAATACTATGTTTGTAGAACGGCTCCATAAATGCTGTTATAAGTAAACCAAAAGTCTAAGTTTATACTTGTACTATCTCAGGATTCTGATTCAGAATTTTATCCTGTAAAATAGGTTTCCTCTGCTGCCACCTAGCTTTAATAGTTCAAGGACTCACTAATTTACCAGTTAAATATTTATCTTCCTTTCAACTGTCTCGTCATATTTGGTAAGCACTTGAAAGCTGAGTTATTATATATGTTGCTCCTAGCCTTGGCCTCTTATTTATATTTTCATTTCCATTTAGAACAGACACTTATTGAACAGCATCAGCTCCACACCCTGAAGGGTTTCATCCCCATCAAAATAAATTTATTCAATCTTTGCACACAAACTATAAGCATGAGACAAACTGTCAAGTTGACTTTGCACTTAAGGCTAATGAAATATGTTGTGGGGTGAATCCAATGTAGAGAATTTCCATGAACATGGAAACATAGTAGCCTAACACGTAATTTTCATATACATAGATGAATGCATTCCATTATATTTGTAGAATATTGCAGACTACGGCCCAAGTTAATCATATTTTTCCCTGGTGCCTCACTTATAACCTAGAAGTCATTTGTGTGTTCATAATGGTAATTCAGCATAACTATAAAATGTGTTGGGAAACTCATTGCATGAATATTATAAGGGTACATTTCTATTGAAAATTTTGCCGCTGTGCTGTTGGGGGGCAGTTTTTATTTTACAATTGGTTTATTTGAATTTTAAAAATGAAATCTATCTGACATAATATGGTTTTAAAAAAATATATTCAAACCCCTGCCTAACATATCAGTCTCTTTGGTTCAGCTGATATTTTAAATTTAACTGTCACTAATATTGCACAAGATTTTACATACTTGCAATTATTAAGCTCTTTCATTTTAATTTTGCACTTCCCAATTTTTCCCAGAAGTTCCATATTAGTCCATTCCAAAAGGAGGCACTTTTTAATACCTTCAAGGTCTCAGAGTTAGTGATTCATCAGCCACATACCAATTAGCAGGATAAGAACTTTCACAGGATCTTCAAAGAGCCTGGCAAGGCTACTTCAGTGGCAGTGGAGCTATTGAACCTACAACAGGAATCCCAGCCCATCGGAGATGCCCCTCATTGTCACTTAACTGTTACCTATATATTGAGATCAGTTTTATTCGGGGTCTCTACTTTGTAAGATTAATCCCTTGAATTAGGCCTACAACCAAACACTACACATCAGGAAACCAGAAAAATTCCTAAAACCTGACAGGATAAACTGAATCACTATCAGGCTCATTTTCGAAAGAGAAGGACACTCATCTTTCGACACAAATCGGCGGCCCTGATCCATATATCCTTAACAATGTCAGCACAATCTAAAATAGCTCAGATAATACAAATAGCATACTCAAATCATGATGTTAGTTTGAATTAAGGGTATGGCTAAGCAATGTGTCCCACATTCCAGCCATAAACTTCCTCTTCCTTTACAGTTTCTAGATAAAGTTAGAACAAATATAAATCAATAGGAAATAATAGAAATATTACACAGTTAAATGGTATACAGAGTTGTATGAAAAATAAACACTAATTGCCCAGCATAGATATTTTTTGTTACATGTTATATTTCTAAGTATGAAAAATTAGCTTATTTCTTCAAACTCCTAAGGTACTTTGCATTGCCTTGAACACTTTAACAGGTGGAAATCTCAGTTAAAATGTTACTTTGCCTCTCAAGCACACATCCATTCAGTATGAAATCACAATTGTCATTCTCCATGCCAACCTCCTACAGTGGCTTGCTTTAACATCACCGTATACCTTTACAAAGGCTAAATTATCATAGGAATGTTTTGAAGATTGAAAAAGACATTGTCAAATGGCCAGGAGATTGGAGTGAACCTCATCCTTTGAATCCAATCTAAAAACGAAAGTAAAGAACAGCTGCTCATTAGAAAAATATTTTCACTATAACACACACATAGTAAATTCAATTTTCAGTCCTGCTGTAAAGCCCAAAATTCCATTTTGCACAATTTCACACCTAACTTCAAATTCTCAGATGAAGATTGGTGTCACTATCCAAAGACACAGCAACTATCACACTAAAGCTATTACACTCTTCCCTCTAGCGAGGAAAGAAGCTGGCATGACGCTGATGATGTGGCTCATACAGCACTTTTATTATCAAACTATAAAATGTGGTCTAGGCAATGATAGTTAAATAAAAAAAACTTTCAGTAACTCAAAAGTTAAACTCAATAACAGCGCTGCTATATTGGTAAAAGCTTTGTTGTGTTTCTCAGGGATATTACCTGGAAACAGGAAAGAAATCTGCAGGCATGGTAACAGGGAATATTCATTGTCACCTAGAAATGCATGAAAAGAAGAACATATTAGAAGCAAGCCTCACTCAATAAAAAAGTAGAACTAAGGGTCCCTTTTACTAAGCTGTGGTAAAAGGGGTCTTGTGCTGCACTGAAGCCCCTGTTTACCACAGCGGGGAAAAGGCTGTAATTTTTTTTTCTAAGAAATGGCCATGCAGTAAGTGAACCACTTGCTGTGTGGCCATTTCGGAGGACAGCACTAACCGCCACCCATTGAGGTGGTAGTAAGGGCTCCCATGTTAACCCAGAGGTAACCGAGCAGCACACGACACTGCCTGATTACCGCCAGGTAAACACCGGCACTACAAAAATAAAAAAAATATCTGTAGTACTGGAAATGGTGCATGCTGGGGGTTGGAACTACCGCCGGGCTGCTGTAGTTCCGGATTAACAACTGGTAAGCCCGCGTTGGGCTTACCGCCGCTTAGTAAAAGACCCCCTCTTACTGAGTAGTACTATGTCTGTAGCAAATAAGTTACATAAGTACATAAGTATTGCCATACTGGGAAAGACCAACGGTCGATCAAGCCCAGCATCCTGTTTCCAACAGTGGCCAATCCAGGTCACAAATACCTGGCAAGATCCCAAAAAAGTACAAAACATTCTATACCACTTATCCCAGAAATAGTGGATTTCCCCCAAGTCCATTTAATAACGGTCTATGGACTTTTCCTTTAGGAAGCCGTCCAAACATTTTTTAAACTCCGCTAAGCTAACCGTCTTTACCACATTCTCTGGCAACTAATTCTAGAGTTTAATTACATGTTGAGTGAAAAAAAAAATTCTCAAATTTGTTTTAAATTTAATACATTGTAGATTCATCGCATGCCCCCTAGTATTTTTGGAAAGCGTAAACAGACGCTTCACATCTTCCCATTCCACTCCACTCATTATTTTATAGACCTCTCTCCTCTCAGCCGCCTTTTCTCCAAGCTGAAGAGCCCTAGCTGCTTTAGCCTTTCCTCATAGGTAAGTTGTCCCATCCCCTTTTTTATTTTTGTTGCCCTTCTCTGTACCTTTTCTAATTCCACTATATCTTTTTTGAGATGCAGAAACCAAAATTGAACACAATATTTGAGGTGCGGTCGCACCATGGAGTGATACAAAGACATTATAACATCCTCATTTTTGTTTTCCATTCCTTTCCTAATAATACCTAAAATTCTATTTGCTTTCTTAGCCACAGCAGCACAGTGAGCAGAAGGTTTCAGCGTATCATCAATGACGACACCTAGATCCCTTTCTTGGTCTGTGACTCCTAACATTGAACTTGCATGACGTAACTATAATTCGGGTTCCTCTTTCCCACATGATCACTTTGCACTTGCTCACATTAAACGTCATCAGCCATTTAGACGACCAGTCTCGTAAAGTCCTCTTGTAATTTTTCACAATCCTCCCACGATTTAATGACTTTGAATAACTTTGTATCATCAGCAAATTTAATTACCTCACTAGTTACTCCTATCTCTAGGTCATTTATAAATTTGTTAAAAAGCAGCGGTCCCAGCACAGACCCCTGGGGAACCCCACTAACTACCCTTCTCCACAGGGGTGTAGCCAGACAACAGATTTTGAGAGGGGGTAAGCAAGAAGTGGGTGGGCACCAAGTGTTTCCCCCTTCACCACCACCCAAAAAATATCTCAGCTGGCAGAAAAATGCTTCTTTCCATCTTGGCAGTCTGCAGCAGGTATGCACTGAAATCTGAGCATGCGCAGGTGCCGGTATGGTGGAGAGTAGAGTTACCATCAGGGGGAAGTCTTCAGCTGCTGGAGATTGGGATCCCCACCAGCTACCACTAAACATGTGATATTGTTGGGTGGGCCTGAACCCTAAGTGGGTGGGCCCTGGCCCATCCAGGCCCACCTATGGCTACGTCACTGCTTCTCTATTGAGAATACTGACCATTTAACCCTACTCTCTGTTTTCTGTTGTTTAACCAGCTTTTTTTAAGTGATTTTAATTTTTTACACAGCTTTAATCTTGTTACAAGCAATACAAGACAACAGGAAAAAAAAGAAGAAAAAAAACCCATATTGTTACATACATAAATGTCTTCCTTAGACCACATAATGTGGGGGGGGGGGGGGGGAGACAAAGAAATTTCAGAGAAAATAATTGGAAAACTTAAAGAATAGGCTAAACACCTTTAAACTACCTATTTCTTCTATAAGCTGTAGTTCTATTATCACTTGACTATTTTTTTCAGGTCTATGAAATCTCTTAATTGTTTCGGTACAAAGAAAACATACTTAATACCTAAATATTTTATAATACATTTACATGGGTAAGCGAATAAGAAGGTTGCACCCAAGGACCTTGTCTCTTCTCTCATTTCCAGAAATTTTTTCCTTCTTTCTTGTGTTACTTTTGTAACATCAGGAAAAATCCATAGTTTTTGACCACAGAATTTCTGGTGAATATTTTTAAAGAATGACTTTAGGACTGCATTATAGTCTTGTTCAAAGACAAAAGAAATCAAAAGAGTAGCTCTATTTTCTACCTCAGACAATGAGTCTTCCAAAATTAAGGATAAATCCTTAAGCTCATCGGATTTTTCTTGTTCCAATCCTTCCAGATTGTCCCCTTGGTTTCTATTTGAAGGAAGAAAAAAGATCTTATTTATAGGAGGTATATGTTGAGAGGAATATTTTAAATTTTCAACCCAAAATGTTTTAAATAAATCCATGGCTGACATTTCTTTTTAGACATCTATTATAGTTCTCAATTTGTTCAATTTTTTGACGCATATTGGTGTTATCTTTCATCACAGCTAGCACATTTTCCTTAATTTTTTCTGTCTCTTCATGGTTATTCTTTACTTGATCCTTAAAATCCTGTTCTAATTTGCCAAAAGACTTAGAGAGTTGGCCCACTATAGAAACCAAGTTTTTTGTTTCTTGCATTGATTCAGCAATCATGGCATGCATTTTTTCCATAGCCTTCCAAAGTGTTTCAAGTGTTACCACCTTGGGAGGGTCTAAAAAAGTTGCCCCTCTTGAGCTCTCATCCACTGCTGCCTCACGCTCCGAGAAAGAGCCCTCTCTGCTGACCTCAGTACTCCCGACTTCCGGGTCTTGCCGGTCAGCTCGCTTCTCACGCATTACAGCAGGGCAGGGTGGAATTACAGCGTCCGGAGGAGAGAGAGAAACATCATGTCCCAAGGACTCTGAGTTCCCTGCCTCAGGATCCAGCGAGACCTCAACTCTGGTAACTTCAGGTGGGCGCCGGACCGCAAATTCATCAAGTGTTTGCTGCCTCGGGGAAGAGGTAAGAGCTGGGGAGGGTAAGGCTCTTACATTCCCCTTTCTCTTGGTATGTGGCATAACAGCAGTAGAGGAAAGATTGAATAATTCAAGCAATCTACACAAGACAAGTTTGCAAGGTTCGGCGTGCTGGCGTCATCTTGGATCTGCCCCCTCTTAACCAGTTTTTAATCCACAATAGAACACTACCTCTTATTCCATGACTCTCCAATTTCCTCTGGAGTCTTTCATGAGGTACTTTGTCAAACGCCTTCTGAAAATCCAGATACACAATCCTGCTTATAATCAAAAGAGAAAAATGCCTATATTGCAACCCAAATCGGGAGATGGGCGTCTTTCTCCCGTGGGCGCCCAAATCGGTATAATCGAAAGCCGATTTTGGCCGTTTCCAACTGCAATCCGTCGCGAAAACGGGTAAAGTTGACTGGGCATGTCGGAGGCGTGGTGAAGGCGGAACTGGGGCGTGGTTATTGGCCAAGGAGAGATGGGCGTCTTTAGCTGATAATTAAAAAAAAAGGTGTTTTTACCACGATTTTGGGTCACTTTTTGTGGACTCTTTTTTTTCATGAACAAGTCCAAAAAAAGTGCCAGATGACCACTGGATGGAATCGGGGATGACCTCCCCGGACTCCCCCAGTGGTCACTAACCCCCTCCCACCAAAAAAAAAACTCACTTTAAAAACTTTTTTCCAGCCTCTATGCCAGCCTCAAATACCGTACCCACCTCCATTACAGCAGAATGTGTTCTATCCTGTGACAGCTTTTCCCTGGTTCTGATGTGGCTCTCGGGTGAGTGTGACACCTTTTCTGTTATGCGCACTGCAGAGTCACATCAGCAATGCATTGTGGTGGGTGTAGGGTATTGGGCTCTGTGATTCCACTAGCTTGTGGCAAATGCTCACGATGTTGGTAGTTGGTAGGCTCTACTCCCATGGTGATTTTCCCCCTGCTTACTGGGTCAGAGTGTGCCCTGTTTTGTTTCCGGTAGTCCATGAGGTAGTGGCCATTTTTGTAAGCCAGTTTTAGATCCCTTTCACGTGTTAGCCACGTTAGACAACTTAGTTCTTCCTTTGAATGTGGCTGAAAGAAGGCATTGTACAGCATTCTGCCAGCTCTGACCTACTGCTCAGCTCAGTACCAGGGAGACTCGTTGCCAGTGGGGCACAACCTCTGATCTGCAGTTAACTGTGAGTAAGCGTGCTTATTCCAATAAAGGATGTTTTTGGAGCGATTAGTCTTGAGGTGTCAACTGGTGTGCCAATGTTATATAGCAGCAACAAGTCCTAGAGGCCTGCATGTATGCAGGTCCCTGGAGCACTTTTAGTGGGTACCGCAATGCACTTCAGCCAGGTGAACCCAGGCCCATCCCCCCTACCTGTAACACTTGTGCTGGTAAATGGGAGGTCTCCAAAACCCACTGTACCCACATGTAGGTGCCCCCTTCACCCCTAAGAGCTATGGTAGTGTTGTACATTTGTGGGTAGTGGGTTTTGGGGGAGGGGAGTTGGGTGCTCAGCACCCTTGGTAAGGGAGCTATGCATGTGGGAGCGTTGTCTGAAGTCCACCACACTGACCTCTAGGGTGCCCAGTTGGTGTCCTGGCATGTCAGGGGTGCGAGTGTACTACGAATCGTGGCCCCTCACACGACCAAATGGCTCGGATTAGGACGTTTTTGAGCTGGGCGTTTTTAGTTTCCATTATCGCTAAAAAAAAACAAACGCCTAGCTGAAAAATGTCCATTTTTTCGAAAATACGGTCTGTCCTGCCTCTTCACGTACCCATTTTCGGACATAGACACCCATGGAGATAGGCGTTTGCGTTCAATTATGCCCCTCCACATCAACCGGCTCACCTTTATCCACATGTTTGTTCACCCCTTCAAAGAAATGTAGTAGATTGGTGAGGCAAGATTTCCCTTCACTAAATCCATGTTGACTTTGTCTCATTAATACATGCTTTTGAATATGCTGTGTAATTTTGTTCTTTATAATAGTCTCTACCATTTTGCCCGGCACCGACGTCAGATTCACTGGTCTATAATTTCCCGGATCTCCTCTGGAACCTTTTTTTTAAAAATCGGCATTACATTGGCCGCCCTCCAATCTTCCAGTACCACGCTTGATTTTAAGAATAAATTACATGTTACAGTGCACTCCATTTAAGTGCACATCGGATAAGCAAATGCTCTGTTTAACTGCATGCCGTACTTCGGTCCCATTTTTGGCGCCATCAATTTCTATGGGGACAAACTTCGGTTTAGCTCACCACTGATAAGTGCAAGATTCACATATATGCATGGTTTAAGACTGCTCCTCTGTAGGAAAGACTCCACATAAGCGCACACACACACGGAATATGGAAGCCGATTGGCACGTGACAAAGGGGCAATAAATTTGAAATTTCATTGGTTAACTGCCACAGGTGGAATAAGTGAAAGAAAGTTGTTTGAGTGTACACTGGAGTCGTCGACGTCATTGCGCAACTGTAAGACTTTAACACTGGCTGAACGAATAGAACTTCTTAAAAAAATAGAAAACAAACAAAGTCAAGCATCTATTGCTAACGAATATGGTGTCAATCCCAGTCAAATTTTACGTATCTTGAAGCAGAAAGATCAGCTTCTAGAAGACTGGCAAAACAATACAAATCCACACAGGAAATGTAAATGGACGGGAAAAGCTGAGGATGTAGAAGATGCTCTTCGGTGGTTTTCTCAAGTCAGGAGCAGTTTCCTGTCAGTGGTCCACTGCTAGCTGAAAGTCTTGGACTAACTGAATTCAAAGCCACTGTTGGATGGTTGGAAAGATGGAAGGAAAGGAACAACATAAAATTCAAGAAACAGCATGGTGAAAAACAAGATGCTGATGACTTTGGTGCTGAAAATTGGGTTGTTTCAGTTCTTCCTACCATCTTGAATGAGTTTGTATCTCGTGACATTTTCAATGCTGACGAAAATGGTCTCTACTGGCGAGCGATTCCTGATGGAACACTTGTATTCAAACAAGCCGAAACTACAGGAAGTAAAATGTTGAAGGACCGACTGACGATCCTCCTTTGTTGCAATATGGATGGGAGTGAGATGTTGGAACCACTCGTCATTGGAAAGAGGAAACAGCCCTGTTGCTTCAAGAATGTTAAGCGACTTCCTGTGTCATACGAGGCTAACAGAAATTCATGGATGACTGGGAAATTTGGAAGCAGTGGCTAAAGAAGTTAGACACTAGAATGCGGACACTAAAGCGTCAGATTTTGTTGCTTTGTGATAATTGTGCTGCTCACAGTGATGATGTCAGGCTGTCTAACGTCAAGGTGGTCTTCCTGCCACCAGACACTACTTCTCTGATCCAACCTATGGATCAGGGCATAATAGCCAATTTCAAACAACATTATCGGGCTCTTGTGCTACGTCGTCTGATGAGCGTTATGGATGACCAGACTGGCAAGGATAAGCGTGCTGTTGAACTGGCTCGTAATCTATCATTGTTGGATTCCCTACATATGCAGAAAGAAGCCTGGAATCATGTTACACAGACAACCATTGTGAACTGCTACAAGCGGGCAAGCTTTGTTAAGGATGTGGAGAGGGACGAAACAGATGCAGCTGTTGCAAACGCGTCAGATGAACAGGCTATTGACATCCCAGCCGGTGCTACTGAAAAGGAGTTACGATCTACAAACAGCTGATGACAGCACAGATGTTCAGATATGCGCCTACACGCAGGCAACGGCTGATGATTAAACAGATGATGAAATGAGCAGCGAGGCACATGCTGACAAAATTCAACAACCTCTTGTCACTTTTGCACGAGATCTGGAGAGTCTCAACACCGTGCGGGCCTATCTGGAGGCCACTGGATGTCAGTGCTATGACAGTTTTTACCGCCTGGCAGACATACAGGGGCATAATCGAACGCAAACGCCTATCCCCATGGGCGTTTATCTCCGAGAACGGGTCCGTGAAGGGGCGGGCCGAACTGTATTTTCAAAAAAATGGACGTTTTTGAGCTGGGCGTTTGTTTTTTTTAGCGATAATGGAAACTAAAAACGCCCAGCTCAAAAACGTCCTAATCCGAGCCATTTGGTCATCGGAGGGGCCACGATTCGTAGTACACTCGCCTCCCTAACATGCCAGGACACCAACTGGGCACCCTAGAGGTCAGTGCGGTAGATTTCAGACAACACTCCCACATGCATAGCTCCCTTACCACGGGTGCTGAGCACCCAACCCCCCTCCCCCAAAACCCACTACCCCCAAATGTACAACACTACCATAGCTCTTAAGGGTGAAGGGGGCACTTACATGTGGGTACAGTGGGTTTTGAAGGCCTCCCATTTACCAGCACAAGTGTTACAGGTGGGGGGTGCGTATTTTGTCAGCAATGTCTTTGCTGTTTTTAAGATGGGTAATTTAAAGGAGGACCATATTCTGTCTGCTGTGGTGTGGATGTAATTTGTTTTGCAGTCTTGTAAAAAGTCTAGTATGGATGTTTGTGTTTTAGGTCTGATCTCATCTGCTATTTTGTGTTCAAATGTTCAAAGTATTGTGTGAGCTCGTCAGCTGTAGGTGGTGTTTCTGTTGATGCTAGTTCATCTTGTGTCTTTATTCATCAGTTCAAATATCTTTTTCATGTTGGTCTGTTCTGGGTTGACATATGTGCTGTAATGGTTTGCTTTAGCTTTCTATATGTTGTGTGTGTATGTTCTTATGGCTTTTCTCCATGTGGTTTTGTTTGAGTCAGTTTTGGTTTTGGCCCATGTTCTTTTGAGTTTCCTACATAGTTTTTTCAGTTGTAATAACTCGTCGTTGAACCAGGGTCGTGGATGTTTTTTATTTCTTATTTTCGTTTTAAGTGGTGCTATTTTGTTTAGTATACTTTCACTTGTTTCATCCCATTTTCTTATGAAGTGGATGTCCTTGGGTGGTATGTTGCTATGTTCCTTCATCGCTATTGTCCAGAAAGTTTGATTGTCCACCTTCCCTCTGGTTGTGCACATGCAGGACGTCAGATGCACAGAAGCCCTGCAGAGTACAGCAAAGATCAGCTGAGAGGAGCGCGTCTGTGGGCTGCGCACGCCGGAGTCAGAAGACAGCACTTCTGCTGGCGGGGGTTCGGGTGGAAGGGGCACGGCCCAGTGGCGGAGGTGGGTGGGACTGTGGCGCCGGGCCCCCCCTCAGGGGGGGCGGCAACAACCTGGGGGGTGGCAGTGGGGGCGGGGCCCGGGCCCGGCCTTGTCCCGGGCCTGGCCCAGTCTCTCGGCGGGCCTGGTTGTTGGTAGTTGGTTTGGTCTCTGTTTTGTTGTGAAGGGTGTGATTAGGCTCTTCCATAGTCAGTTAAGTCAGTATTCTGAACTTAACCAGCCATGGGTTGCCACATAAAGATAGGACTGTGTTTTATGCAGTTACCCTTGCCGGTAAAATGCTGAATATTGGCAGAGGGTGGTGGTTAATGGAATTCATTGGAGGAAAGAATTTAGGAGCCTAATTAAATCAGTGAGGTCAGCATTCCATCAGCTAAACATTGTCCAGGATAAGTAATTATTATTAAATTCCACATGTTAAACCAAAATTTTCCAATCCCACAAAACTGGTTTTGTAATTTAAATTGATAAGGCAACTGCTTTACCTCCAATTCAGTGTCAAACCTGGATTTATAAGTCTCAAGTCTGTTTCTAGCTAGACATATCCCAAATAATTTACAATTGTATATAAGAAAGCCTAGAGCTAAGAAATTAACATAGCAGTGTTTCCTTTTTAGTGCAATGCGAGAGAAAATGGGATTTAACACAAAAGTGGCATTAAAACTGTAACTGTGGCAGGAGTCTCATAATAAAAACACATCGCAGTAGCCGTTAGTGTTTCTGATTAATGCTACCTTAAGGTCTGCTACACTCCTGGGAACTGGCAGTGCCATAGATGATCCTGTAAGTTCATTTTTCATATTCATTTTTACATCGATTAATCTATATGAGGCAACCCAGGAGCTGAAGGAATGAAAGACGTATCAGTTATTTTGCAGTTCACTCAGGCTGGAATGGATAATTACAGTTCTGAAGCAAAGCCAAAAAAAAAAACCTAAAAAAAAAACAATGTAAACACCAAACACTGGCACAGAAAAGCAATGCAGTTATTAAAATGTCATTTATGATGTAAGGAGACCTAAAATAGGTACAGTGTAGAAGACAAAATCCCAAGTTTCTGTGTTTACTTGAATGCAGGTTTTTCAATGGTAAGGGTGGTGGTAAAATTAGTAACAGGAAAATGAATATCTTACTTTAATAGGTTCACACAGTGCTTTAATATAAAATCCCCTTTCCTTTACACTCTTTTTTGAAAGGAAATAATTAAATGATTATTATTCCTAAGAGTGTTATTTGGTCTACTAGCCCAATCTTTGGAAGCCGAGGGTATATGAACCAATTCATCAATGGCAGATGTTTAAGCATAAATATATTCAATATATGTAAATGATAAATACTAACCTTTAGAAAGATCACAACATACAGTACAATGCTAATACAATGGTTATGAGAAAAGCTACAGGCAACATGAGGCTAACACGAATAATTCCAAGGCACTATAGAACATATTTTTTTTCTTACTCCATTCTTGGCATTTACAACTTTGTCTTGTTTCAATATGCACACAAAACACAACATGTATAATTCTCAGTAGTTTGCCTCCGAGATAGATATGCAAATGCTGTCTGCAGCCTTATGTGTAGGGTTTGCTTAGAAATATCCCCTGGAAGTAAATCAGAAATATTTCCCATATGTGTTTGTTTTGGGTTTTGTTTTCATGATTTAGCCACAATTCAAGGGAAAAAAAGTGCAATGACTTTTTATGCCTTTTATAAAAAATGAAAAGTGTTTATGCTTTTACTTTATCATCCATTCATCTGTGACGTTGATGCCAGAGTCAAGGAGAAGCAGATAACAAGCCACCTATCAGAAAACTTAAGTGTTGCTGGGGAGCTACCAGTAGATGGAGCAGCTGAACTGATGGGATTCAGTGGCCCATATCAAAGTCCAGAGCAACAAGACATGGGGCTGCCCAGATCTTGACAGAGACAAAATGGTTAGGAGGGCCTAGGGAATGGCCAGGAGGAAAAGAGGAAAGGCTAATCTTCCCCAGCATATACAAACTACAACCTACCCACTCACCCAGACCCTCTATTCTTATACTTCTCAACCAACAACTTAGCAAAGATACCACTATTCATCCATCCAATGCCTTATCTACTCATTCTCACCTTCCAGCCCCCTGCTTCACATACCCTGCATATGGCTGGCCATCTTTTGTTTCGATAATACGTCACCCTAGGGGGAACTGCATATAACCATATATCTTTACCAAAGCTGTAACCCCCATATACACTTTCATTCTTTGTCATCACACAGACCTACATTTACACATACATACCCCACCCACATGCTCATACTCTCATTCACACTTCCACCAATACAACCACACAAGCCGAAATCACACATACACTCCACACAAACATACACATATAGAGGGGCATAATCAAACGATGCCGGCCAAATAGATGGCACGGCAAAGAACCGTATTATTGAAAAAGATGGCTGGCCATCTTTTGTTTCGATAATACGTCACCCTAGGGGGAACTGCAGTGGACTTCAAAAATAGCTCCCAGGTGCATAGCTCCCTTACCTTGGGTGCTGAGCCCCCCCAAAACCCACTCCCCACAACTGTACACCACTACCATAGCCCTTAGGGATGAAGTGGGGCACCTACATGTGGGTATAGTGTTTTTTTTTTTTGGGGGGGGGGGGGTTGGAGGGCTTAACATTTACCACCACAAGTATAACAGGTGGGGGGGATGGGTCTGGGTCCACCTGCCTGAAGTGAACTGCACCCACTATATACTGCTCAAGGGACCTGCATACTGCTGTCAGGGAGCTGGGTATGACATTTGAGGCTGGCATACAGGCTGGCAAAAAAATATATATTTTTTTTTGGGTGGAAGGGGGTTGGTGTCCACTGGGGGAGTAAGGGGAGGTCATTCACGATTCCCTCCGGTGGTAATTTGGTCAGTTGGGGCACCTTTTTTAAAACTTGGTCCTGAAAAAAAAGGGACCAAGTGAAGCCGGCGAAATGGTCGTCAGGACGGCTTTCTTTTTTCCATTATCGGGCGAAGCCGGCCATCTCGTGAGCACGCCCCTGTCCCGCCCCGTCCCACCTTCGCTACCCTACCGACACACCTCCTTGAAGTTTGGCCAGCTCCGTGATGGAAAGCAGTTGGCGCCGGCCAAAATCGGCTTTCAATTATACCGATTTGGCCGGGTTCAGGAGATCGCTGGCCATCTCCCGATTTGTGACGGAAGATGGCCGGTGATCTCCTTCGAAAATAAGATAGTCACCTACTTAGATTAATCTTAGTCACCCTGTTTTTCCTTGTTCAACCCATTTAATGCACTTCCCCCATCCCAACCACTGCCTATCCTCACCCCCTTCTCCTCATACAGCCTCTCTCCATAAATCTCTCTCCATCCTCTCCCTAAGAGTGTCTTTCTTCCCAACTCTTCCCCACCAGTATCTCACCCCTCCCTTCCAGGACCACCCCATCACTATTTTCCCTTCAGTCTCTCTAAACCAGTTCCACCCCACTCTTATTCTCTCTATCATCAAGCATCCTCATTAGTCTCTCTCTATCCGTTTCCAGTTTTTTCTTCATCACTTGAATTGTCAACCTCTTTCTCTCTCTCTCTCTTTTTCAGCCTCCTTCTGCAACTTCTCTCTCCAGTCATTTTTCACTCTTATGCCCTTCTGAACTACCAGCCTTTCTCCATTTCCCCCAGCTGCTCCCTGAAAGCCCCTCCACAGTTGCCTTCCCTTCTGCTCTCCTTCCTTTCATGTCCATTGTGCACTTTCTACTTTCTGTAGTTTTTCCACGATTCCTTTCTGTGTGCTAACTCCTATAGCCCTATTTTGGGTGTCATACCCCTCAACTCAATAAAAAGTTGGCAAGTGTTATACAAGCTGGTCAAGGAAATACAGAATGAGCCTTCTCCATAATGAGATCTTGTAGTAAACAACAGGCAGGAAGAATTTCATCTAAGGTTACTGGCCAGGATCCAATACTAACTCTTGCAACAAACTCAAAGAAGAATCACTACTTAAAACAGCACCTAAGAAACATATGTATGCAAAGATGTAGAAGAAGAACAGGAACAGTGAACAGAGGTAAAAGGAAAACTAGGTCTTGTTCCTAAAGTGTACAGGAGCTGCTGATGGAAGAAGTAGCAAATGGAAGGGAGATCAGCACCAACCCCTTGAACTGTGGAGGAGCAAGAAGTCAAGAGCCAATGATATTCCCAGTCTTCACTGGATAAACATGCAGCTGACCATGGTGGTACATGGAAGCAAAGAGCTGGCAAGAAGTGACAGCCTGATTGGCTGAAGGTGCAACTTGACTGTGGCGGCAAATAAAGAAGGAATGGCCAGATCCAGTTCACATGGACTAGAAATAGGTGAATTGGAACATCTGTGAATGTATGCATCTCAAGATTGTTAAATGTAAATATGCTGAAAACCCAAACCTGTTTGTATCCTTTGAAAAGTCTTTTATTGCTATGCTTTAGCATCCTGCGGTACTTTCCTCAAACACATGTCTGGGCTACAGATCCCAGTGCACAGGTTCAAAATAATTTTGCAAGGAGAAAATAACAACACTGTATATCTTGCCCTGCTACTATATTTCCCTAGCGAAAGCCTCACATATGAACATCAAGTGGCTCATAGGCAAGGAAGAGGGGAGGGGAAAGGAGACAGGGAGAGGGAGGAAATGGGCAGGCAGGGAAGGGGTGATCCAGATTATCCCTATATACCTCCATCTCCATCACACACACATACGCAAACTAAAATTCACTACCTGTACTCAGTCCCGCTTCCCTCCTCCCACACATAAACACAAAGTTGGTACACACAAATACTTAACACCACTTTCCCTCTAAGTTAACATGAGTACATATTGATATACTGGGACACACCAAAGGTCCATCAAGCTCAGCATCCTGTTTCCATCAGTGGCCAATCCAGCTCACAAGTATCTGGCAAGATCCCAAAACAGTACAATTCATTTTATGCTGCTTATTCTAGAAATAAGCAGTTGATTTTCCCCAAGTCCATTTTAATAATGGTCTATGGACTTTTCCTTTAGGAAGCCGTCTAAACCTTTTTTAATCCCCGCTAAGCTAACCACTTTTACTATATTCTCAGTTTAATTACATGTTGAATGAAGAAATATTTTCTCTGATTCTTTTAAAATTTACTACTTACTAGCTCCATTGCGTGCCCCCAGTCCTAGTATTTTTGGAAAAAGTAAACATACAATTCACGTCTACCCATTCCACTCCACTCATTATTTTATAGACCTCTATCATATCTCCCTTCAGCCATCTTTTCTCCAAGCTGAAGAGCCCTAGCCGCTTTAGCCTTTCCTCATAGGGAAAGTTGAGTGGGTGTCCTCCAACTGCATTGCTGCCAGTGGGGGGTGGAGCTTCAATGTTGTGTTTTCAATCTCTAGAGACAGGCAGGTTCCATGGAGTCTGCAGAACTTGCCTGTTGCTCACAACTGAAAATGTGATAGTGAAACAGCACCCCCCCACCCCCACTGGTGGGACTGTAGATAGAGGACTCCTGCTCTGCTTAGAGGGAACAGTGCTTAATACCTATACACACCACCACCACATACATCCCCATGCGACCATCACAAACACACACACAAACCCTCTGCAGGCATCCCACCCTCCATCTATATTCACAGAACACCACATGACCGTGCAATGCTTATATCATATATTTTTCAACTTATTATATATAGTAAAAAGTGATGGCTGATAAAGACCTGATTGGTCTATCCAGTCTGCCCAACAGTCACATTCATTATCAATTCAATATTAAATCAACAATGTATGTGATATTATATACTTGATCATGGTATTTCTTTGGTGTTTCTGGGACATAGTCCATGGAAGTCCACCCGGCTCTGTCCTTATGTTCCAACTACCGGAGTTGCCATCAAGGCCAACTTTAGCCTATCCGAATCTGTCTTCTCATTTGTGGGACACTTACCATAGAAGTCTGCCCAGCACTGTCCTCACATTCCAAATTGCTGAAGTTTCCATCAAAACTCTCTCCAGTCCATCGTACAACCAGATTTCTATATGCGGGACTCATACCAAACAAGCCAGCCGAGCACTGTCCTTAGTTTTGATCTAAGGTGGCAGTTAGCAAAATATCCAATAAGCAAAAAGACAGAGAAGTAACAATTCTCTACATTGTTACCAAGATTTTTTTTTGTTACATTTGTACCCCGCGCTTTTCCACTCATGGCAGGCTCAATGCGGCTTACATATTGTATACAGGTACTTATTTGTACCTGGGGCAATGGAGGGTTAAGTGACTTGCCCAGAGTCACAAGGAGCTGCCCATAGGCGGTCGGTGGCCCAACTGTGTGGGGAGGCTAAAGGGGGTGGGGTTAAGGGTGGGGCCAGGGTTGGAGCTTAAATCCACAATTGTCTGATAACACACAGAAAAAATAAATAAATAAAAATAAAAGTCACAATTAATACCTATTATTAAATTTAGATATTAGATATGTATCATATGTCAAAAAATAAAGTGGTTGCTCAAAGCATATTCTAACCACAGTCACTCAACTGCAAAACACTATGCATAACTTTGTGCAAAAACACACTCAGAACCTTACTGTACCACAAATATTACACTGGGCAGGACCTAATACACCAACATACCATGACCCATATGGAAAATGCAGACCGTCAACAATATGAAACAAGGGATCATAATATCACAATTCTCATGTAGAGCCACAAAACATCCTAATTCATGTTTAATGTGGGATAAAATGCCATACATAAGTAAATAAATATAAACTTTTAATGTTGAGCACCTGATTCTCAAAGTGGACATATTCCAAACACTATAATGAAAATAAAATGATCTTTCAAATACTTTTAAAACTTATTTTTAGCACTTTTAAAATTTCAGGGGTCAGTGCAACTCTCTTTGGTATGAAGTGCTCATGTGCAGGAATTCAGCCTAGTTAAATATCTCCATGGGAACCCAGGACAAGTCCAGCCAACCCCCCCTGCTCTGCTCTCCCAGCAGGTAATCAAATTACAACTGGTTACAAAGGCTTTCACTGCAGCTGCAGCCTGCTGCTATTTAGCATTTCTATAGAAACAGCTGATCCCTCCTGTTGTGGCTGGGGAGGCATAGCTTCCCCAAGCCTCTTATACCGGGTGCCTATGGAGCTGCCTGTGCCTGAAGTGGGAATCAAACTCATGCCTCACTGCCATGTGCTTAGCGCCAATTCTCTAATGGCATCTTGGCACCAGGATTCCATTACAAAATATTAGTGTAAGTCAGCATTGGCACATCTAAGCTTAAGTACCATCAGTTATGCCAAGTTAATAGTTGTTGTAACTGTTGGTGCCTAATCGTACCCTGAAGTGTGCATAACTTATAGTATTCTAGAAGGTTATACACATATCTCAGAAACATATGCATGACCCACCCATACTCTGTCCATGTTTACACGCCCTTGCACTTTCACCCTAAGCAATGCTGGTGCAAATATTACAGAATAGCGCCTAGCACTTACACGTGTAATTGCTGATTAGTGGTGCCATGTAAGTCCTATTATTCTGTAACTTATGTGCACAATTATCCCATAATTCTGTAAGAGTCGCCAAAAATTGTGCACACAAATTTAGACACATGCCCAATTTGCACATGCAATTTAATTAAATAACAAGCCAATTAGTACCAATGGTTGTTTTTTTTTAACAATTATTGGCACTAATTAAATATAATTGAATTTTATACACTCGATTTGAAAAAGGGGGTGCGGAAATGGGAGGGGCATGGACAGAACAGAGGTGTTTCTAAAATTAACACACATTGTGATAGAATAACGGATACACGCCTAATGTAGACACATACATTTGCACCACATTTGATAGTGCAAATATTCCTGGGTATAAGTGCTATTCTATAAACCGTTCCTAACTTTAAACGTGGCTTATAGAATAGCACTTTTTTCGGCGCTGATTTTTTTTGTGCCATATATAGAATGCAGTCTTTAGTGCTTATCTTTAGGCATTAATATGGTCTTTCATAAAGCACCGGTAAGCCCAACGTGGGCTTACCGAACGCTAAATCGGGACTACCACCAGCCCAACGTGGCCACCGGTGATAGTTCTGCCCCAAGCGAACACCATTTCCAGGGAACAAGAAAACCCCATGAAATGGCTTGTGTTGCAGTACCTTGGAGGTAATAAGGCATTGCTGTGAGCTGCCAGGTTACCGCTGCCTTATCACCACCTCAATAGGTGGTGGTAAGGATTCCCTGCCACATGGCCATGTGGTAAGATTTCTCTTACCGCATGGCCATGTTCGTCTGGGGGCTTTTTACCCACTGCGGTAAAAAGGGCCCTGGTGTGCAGGAAAAACAGCCCCCTCCACTAGCGCAGGGCCCTTTTTCCTGCATCTTGGTAAAAGAACCCCTAAGTTAGAGAGTTGCCCTTAAAATGTTTAGTTGATTCAAACAAGAGAAGAAAGAGTTGAAGTTCAATTATTACAGGAAAATATATGGAAAAGTATAGATATTATACTGACATTGGCATATATGTTCCAAATATTCCTATCCACAGCCTATTGCCTGAGCTCCTTCCCCCAATGTTGAGCTACTCATTAGTACACCTTTTATTATTTCTTTTTTATTTAATTAATTTAAAACCAGTAAGAATCTGAGTTTGACATGTTCATATTTTATAAAGTAAAATTTTATCTGCAAAACACAGAGACATTATTAGAAAACGAGTACAAAAATTTGTAAACAGGCAGCATGACCAGAGATGCAAAAGATAAAAACCATAATAATAAACAGAAGAATGCAACTGTAATCTCACACCACTGATGATGTCTCATCTGGGAGTAAGGGGAAGCGAGTGCTGAATATTGTATGAGATTAGGAGTTCAGGTTTCTTCCTATATGCTCACACATGAAGCTAGATTCTTGTTACTGATCTCTCCCTTACAAAGAAAGAACTTGGATGGGCATTGTGTCTAGTTGTACTGCATCCCCTCGTTTCAGCATTATTTGAGCAATTTATTGGTCTTTAGGTTCACATTTCTCAGCAGCCAGTGGAGCTTCTTTGATTTCACTCTAACTCCCCACGGTTCAACAACCATATGCTGTTTGACATTCTCTTTGTTTAGTGACAGATGGATGAAAATTTTTTTTTAGATCTGACTGTATTCCATGCTGGTGAGGTATCTTATATGACTCAACACATGAAGTCAATTTTATTCCTTCTCTGGCTTGAATTCTCGAAATCTCCTAGATAGTCTAGGGTTCATAGAAAACAAAATAGTGTTTATTGCTATATTTATCAGAAAGAATAATAGATATTCAGTGGGTTACTGAATATCACAACTAAGCAACAGTATTGGAAACATACCTGTAGCCTGTAGTTCTACCATGTGATAACAGGAACTGTCTCATATGTGTTCAGTGTACAGTGCTGTGTACATCAAGTGGCGCTATAGAAAGATAATAGTAGTGGTCGTAGTAAAGTGAGTTTAGCTCACTCTAACAGGCTAGCACAGTGCTCACGCTAAACTGTATACTACAAATGTCTTTTTCAGATTTTGTTATGGAGGGGTACGTCATGTATGCACAGTGGCCATTCCTGCATTATCCGGCTAGCATGTTATGATTAGTGTATGCTAATTGGATAATATAGAGTTAACGCATACTTCTTCATGATATTTCACGTATGAGTGAACCATTGCTCATTTGTGCGCTTGCATATACTATCAGGACAAAGCCCATCCTATCTCCCAGATTCTATATATCGCGCCTAGTATTCCACACTGAAATCCAAGTGTATTCTATAACAATGTGCGTTGCTCAATTGGCTTAGCAAGACGCGAAAGGAGGAGAAGGGCAGGAGAGAACTTCCTCACAGAGAACCAGCTGCACGGAGTAAACAGGCTACCTAACCCAGGACAAGAGGACCCTAAAGTTAATGCAGTGCCTGGCTAGTGAAAGAAGGAGAAAGAATTAGTGTCCTCACTGGGGGAAATGCTGTTGTGAGACAGAGACTTGCCTACATGAAGAGTGAGAGGGGTCATGGTCAGCCATGTGAAGGGTGCAGAGACTGTTATTGAGCAGTCTTAACCTACGGCTGGGATCAGGTGGGGAATTAACCTGGTCATAGAGAAAGGTTTATTAAGGGCACATCTCTAGGCTGTGTCCCGGAAACACTGGTTCAAGCTTATGAGAAAGGTATGAACTGCTATGGAGTTAAAATGCAAGCTGGGTTAGGGAAAAATGAGAAACCCTTCCTCTACAGTTTTTGTATGAATTCTTTTGGGTTTATTTTTTCCTTTGAATACCTGAATATGTCAGGGGGACTTGTTCTGTGTTTTGGAGACTGAACTTTGCTTATGGAGTTTAATTCTTTGTGCTGTATAAAAGCTCTTTATGTTTTGGAATTTGCTTGCTGTGTGAGTGTCTGAGCTGGAAAGTTGGAAATCCTAGACTGGAGCGGGATCTGGATCGGAGGATTTTTCCAGACCTCTTCCAAGGAAAGTGTATGAGGTAGCAGACCTGGTGATGCAGACCATGCAACGCCCTGATGTGACATTACAATGTGCATAGTTTTAAGCACTATGATATCAACTAAGTGTATTCTATATACTGCAACTAAATCTAGGCACTGCTTATAGAATACGTTTAGGCGGAAATGTATTCCACGTGAAGTTTTCAGGTGCCATATATAGAATCTAGCCTTAAGTGCAAATAGCACACACTCTTTTAAGAAAAGTGTGCATTAATCCCCGAATTCTATAAAGGGCACCTATATTTGGGCACCCACATTTGCTCACGATTGGGAGTTGGGTGTACAACTAAATTAGTTATGAGCCATCAATAACCAATAATTGAGTGCTAACAATCAATTATTCTAAATATCACCCAGCCATAAAAAGTATTTTGTAGAATTTAAATCAAGGTTCAGAATGACACAGAAACTCAGACTAAAATCCTTTGAAGGAAATCAGCAGCGACTCGTTCATATGAGCATGTAAGCTCATAGCTCACCTGCCTCTTCATCGGTCCACAATTTTAATATTTTATATTTTTAATGTAGAATCACTAAATAATGAATCTTACACATAAACTTATAACAGTTATCGTATAACTTATGCAGGACACAGATGCCACCATCAACATGCGGCATGTTTCGCAAATGCTGCCTCAAGAGTGTGGTCCAGTATAACTACAGAAAAAAAAACGGATAATAATAATAGCAAAAAATGAGCCTAAAACAGAACTATCTTAAAATGTTAAACTTTTAACATACATACTTTAGAATACTTTAGCTGCACATAATGTGTCAATGCTGCCTCATTGCAATTGCTCTAGAAAGACACCGTGTATAATATAAATATTATCACATGTCCCTATCCTACCAATGAATGCAGCTCATAAACTCACTGCCCCAATAAGAATGTGATTACATAGCTGAAGCCCAATCAAGTTCTAGATTCAACCCACCAGGAGTTACCGTATCCAATGAAAAAATCTACCATTGCTCGACTGTCAATGGTGCACAAATAATGCCTGGAATCAGATGCAAGATTTTTTCCATGAATTATAATTAATGGGGTCAAATATTGTGGAGCTAACCCATAAATAATTAGAAAGGCCAGACAACAAATTTTAAAAATAGAGCAGGCCTCCATTGACAATCAATGGAGAGTATTTAGTAATGGAATGGCACTTTCAAACCTGAATTTCTTGCAAATCAGCCTTGCCGCTGTATTTTGCAATGTCTGAAGATTGTGACAAATAGATGCACTACACCCAACATAAACAACGTTGCAATAATCTAAATAACCCATCTTCAATGTCTGAACAATCAGCTGAAAAGCCTTGGAATCAAAACAGGATATTATTCATTTTAGTTTCCATGACAAATTGAAAAACCCTAGTAGACAGTATTTGTACATGAGGCTCAAATGATAGAGAACAATCCAGGTTCACACCAAGGATCATTAGATGAGGTTCTAGTTGATAGGTAGTACCATCAACTGAAAAATCTTTGGTGGAACAATTCTATTGTGGATGACTTATAAGAAGAAATATTGTTTTTTTCTGTGTTTGATTTCAGTCTAACAAACTGAGCCCGGGATTACAAACAGTGTAACCCTTGTCAAATTACAGAACGTATCTCACTTAATTCACCCATAAATGGAATGTAAATCATTATATTATCAGCATAAACATCTAAACCACTTCAGAATTGCACCAGTTATCCCATATCCACTCATAATATTCAACAGAATATCATGATCCACCAGATGCGCTTGACATATCGAATTGGAATATAAGTACTCGCCTTCCGAGACTAACTTCTCACCTAATATTAGAAGCTAACGTGGCAAGGACAATCTTTGTACAGAACACACTTCTGAAACCAGATTGCGAATGATCTAAAATATCATGCTTTGTCAGAAACTCCGTTAACTGACCGGACACTATACCCTTCATCACCTTGGAGAGGAGTGGGATCGAGGCCACTGGCCTACAATTAGTAATATCAATACTTGAACATTTAGAATTTTTCAATATATGTGTTAAAATAATTTTGCCATCCTCATTATGGAAGTTCCCTAAACCTAAACTGGATTTCAAAACATATGTAACAAAACCAACAAATGTAAATGAAATTGCCATCATCAGTATGGGTGTGCAAGTATCTAATACACAGTAAGAAGACAAATATTTCTGCAAATAAGTATATATCAACTCAGGGGGTGGTGGGATAAAAGAACTCCAAATTCTATCAGCTGGGATTGCTGTAGGATCAGGAGACTTTAAGTCCCATTACTAGATGACATAGGCTTAAGTACATAAGTGTTGCCATAATGGGACAGACCGAAGGTCCATCAAGCCCAGTATCCTGTTTCCAACAGTGGCCAATCCAGGTCACAAGTACCTGGCAAGATCCCAAAAATACATTTTATGCTGCTTATCCCAGAAATAAGCAGTGGATTTTCCCAGCCACTCATCTGCTCCCTCCACCTTTGACTATCAAAGATAGTGCTGCAAGAAGCAAGCAGAGACCTGATAGATGAGGACACAAAAATTGTGAACTCTTCCCTTTCTAAAGGGCAACTACCAACAGCATTAAAAAGCTGAAGTCGTACAACTGTCCTAAAGTACAACAACTTTGACTAGGACAAGCTCAAAAGTAAACAGCCAATATCAAGCATCCCATTTCTAGGAAAACATAGAACAAATAAGCTATTTTCATATAATTGATCAATGAGAAGAGAGAAATTGGCTAGATCCATGCCAATCGGGATTCAGATCTGGTTACAACTAGCATCCCTATTAAATGATCTTCACATAAGTTATGACAAGGGATTTCCCTCAATGTTAGTACTTCTGGATTTCTTAGCAGCTTTTGACACTGTGAGCTATAATATAATGGTAGCTCAACTGGAAGGTATGAGTGGCATTGTGCTTTCTTTGTTCATATCCTATTTATCAGATTTGTCAGATACTATTCAGTAGCACCTCATTACTACTACTAATCATTTCTATAGTGCTACTAGATGTACACATTATATACAGGTACTTTCTCTGTCCCTAGAGGGCTCACAATCTAAGTGCCAGGATCAAAGCACATTGCATTAACCATTAGGCTACTCCTCCACATTACCACCTTGGGCACTGACTTGGGTACCGTAAAGATCAATACTCCTATTTTGTTTATTATCTACATCAGGTCTCTAGCTGAGCTGATGGACACTCAGTTCTACATCTATGTGGATGATCTGCAGCTACTCATATCCATCGAACCACACTTACAACCTATCTAACCAAACTGAGAGCCTATCTTGCAGCAATTTAAGAATGGGCTAAAAACAACAAACTTTGTCTGAAGTCAAGTCAAAACTGTGCTCTTGTGGATCCCTAATGTAAGTGATCACATACCCAGCATCAAAATATCTTTTGGGAGCTATGAACTCACCCTTGGGAACTCACTCAGGAACCTTGAGGAGCAGCTGGACTCAATACTTATGCTGAACCCACAAATCCAAACAACCTTGAAGATCTGCCTCTACTGTTGCCTGTTGCCATTCATTGAGCAAACAAGACTCAAGAAAAATGTCAGGAAGTATTTTTTCACGGAGAGAGTAGTGGATGCTTGGAATGCCCTCCCGTGGGAGGTGGTGGAAATGAAAATGGTAACGGAATTCAAACATGCGTGGGATAAACATAAAGGAATCCTGTTCAGAAGGAATGGATCCTAAGGAGCTTAGCCGAGATTGGGTGGCAGAGCCGGTGGCGGGAGGCGGGGATAGTGCTGGGCAGACTTATACGGTCTGTGCCCTGAAGAGGACAGGTACAAATCAAAGTAGGGTATACACAAAAAGTAGCACATATGAGTTTATCTTGTTGGGCAGACTGGATGGACCATGCAGGTCTTTTTCTGCCATCATTTACTATGTTACTATGTCACAATAGTTCATACTATGATAACATCACTCTGCACTGGTGTGACTACAAAGGGCTTCACAAGCTTAGCACTGATTAACCTGGAAGGACTAGATCACAGTTGCCTCAGTTATAATACCTGGATGTATTCTGAATTAATATATTACTTTATGGAGTTAAATACAGTAATTACAAACATTATTTTAAAAGACCAAATGAAGCTGGAAGAATCTGGAAAAAGACATCAATGGTACTACCAATATTAATTGGAACTTTGTTAAAGAACAAACTTTGGAATAGGGGAAAAGAGGCCTAAATGATTACATCCTAAATAGCAAAGAACAACTATTGATTGCAGTACGAAATGAAAAATTGTTTAAATCTATGGAAACTAATGACAAATACAAAAGGAAACAAAAGACAGATTAGAAAATTAGAAAAGCAAAAAGTTGCATGGAAAGTATTTGAAAAATACATAAGGAATTAGGGACAACAACTTAACATGGAAATGAGTAAAGAATAGAAGTCTAAAAAAAAAGCTGTAATTTTTGCTGCTCAAGAAAAAGCAATTCAAACAAATGTCATCAAGACAAAAAGAAAAATATAATTGCAATGATATTAAATGAAAGTTGTAAATTAATGTAAACCACTTTATTAGTGGCTGCAGCATAATATCCTGAATATCAACCGGGAGATGTTATCAATGCGGGCTACTGTTAAGATGGGTTATTTTACTACAAGTCCTGCTATTTCAGCGCAGGATCTTTTTGCATAAAATGGGACCCTGTGCTAAATAGCACAACTTGTGGTAGAATAACTCGTCTTAATGGTAGCCAACATTGATACATTCATCTGAAACTATCATTAAGTGGGGAAGTTAACAAGTCAGTTTTTAGTTATTGGAATAACCTGTTTCTCTTCAATATATAGAATCATTTTTTGAGACAGAAAGAGGATAAATGCCACAAAAATAATTCATATGTATTCTATGACTGAAAAGAGCTTTCCATATTTAGTATATATTAAAAAATATGTGCTTGAAGATTTATGAGTTCAATGTCATTTGCAACTTTTTAAATATATTTATGCTGGATTTATACAGACTGGTGTCTGGGACCCACAATATTTGCCATTGTACATTTCTATGTGTGCCAGGGACACATCCACCTGTGGATTGGTGTCTACATGTTCACATGCACAGTGGGTATGCCTCACTCCCTTACTTTGTCATACTGCTGTACTCAGAATCTGTGAGACACATGAGGGCTGGGAATGAAGGGAAGGATGTGCCAATGTGTCATTATGAGGTGTGGCCCTAGTTGTCACATGTTTACTGTTCCATATAACCTACCATTCTGCTCACCTGCTCGGCAGCCAGCTGCATCTCATTGGCTGATCCCTGCAATGATGTTATGTTTGCAGGTGGCCAACACCTCCCTCTCTAGGGAAGTGAAGGATAGTTCCAGTCAGAGACCTTGCAATGCCAAGCTGCTTGCTTTTTGCAGGCTCTGGAATGCAGATCCCACCACTTTTTCTTCAACTCTCGGCGGCCATTTTGAATTGCGAGACTGTCACAACAGGATGCAGGGCAAGGGCAGCGCGCCGGGCAGGAAAGAGGGGGCTCTTTCCTGCCATGAAGAGGTCACTAGACCACCAGGGCAGTAAATAGTAAGTAAGGGAAGGGGAGGCTAGGATAGGCCCGCCGCCCGCCCACCCATTTGTCCAGAAATCTGGACAAACGGGCGGACTGGCAAAACCCGTCTGGACGCCCGAGCATGTCGTCAAAAAGAGGACATGTCCGGGTAAATCCGGACATATGGTAACCCTAGTCATGGCTTAATCCTTCTCATGGTTATTTGGTCATTTGGGGCACCTTTTTGTGACTTAGTCATTATTAAAACAGGTCTACCACAAAATGTGTAGGTTTTATCCCTGGACATTTTTGCTTTGTTCAATTATGACAGAAAAAAAGCCAAAATCCTGCCTCTGACATGGCCCCCTTGTGATTTGGATGCATTACAGATGAACTACAGGTCTGTGAGATATGATGTGACATGGCAGGGTCCAATCCCCCAACTATCCAGCTATAGATATGCAGTGTGCTTGGGGATCCCACCTCATTTAGCACATGATTTCTGTGCGCTATGTTGGCGGCCTTCCCCTTCCTAACAGGGGATCAGAGAGATACACTGGAGGTGGTAAGGCTCAACAAACAGTGGACAGTTTGACTGAACAGGATGAGGCACTGATTATGTACCAAAGGCATGTGGCTGGTGTTGGGGCAGAGGGGAGAACAGTAGAAACTGCTTGGTAAAGTGCAGTCTGTATGACTCGACAATCTTTGATGGCCATTTCATTATCTGAAATGGTGTAATTCTGCATTGTTTGGGGAGGTATGTATCTTCTGTAAGGGTACTTGAACCATATGAGTGATGTACTTACCTGCTTCCTCATGCATCTGTGCAAGGAGGCTCTGGAGGTATTTAGGTCTCCTGCAATGTAGATCTCTGCCCCTCTTCTTCACTTCCTCAGTTTGTTTGGAAAGAAGAAGCATGGGAGAGAGACAGCGAGAGAGAGAGAGAGAGAGAGAGAGAGACAGCGAGAGAGAGAGAGAGAGAGAGAGAGATAGTGAGTCACTATCACTCCACAGAGATTCCGTCTGATACTGTGCAGGGCCCACCATGGTCTCAGTGGAATGCCATGGATTGCTTTGCACCATTTCATGTGCATGGGCTCAGCCTCCTAGTGCAGACCTGCCAAGTCTCCCACATTCCTGCTTTCGCTGGTCATCTCCCGCTAGGGAACAAGGATCTCCTGCTGAGCCAGGAGCCACCCTTTGTTCTTTCCCAAATGTCTTTTTCCATCCTGACCTATCTTCTCCCTACCCAGGTGTTCAATACCACTCCCCCCACCCCAGCTCTTCCAAAGCAGCAGCAGCTGGCTGACAAAGACAGTGCTGTAAACAGATTACCTGTGGCCGGCCCCACTAGAGCCTTTCTCCTCCTGCATTTGCCTCCTTTGATGTCACGCCTTGTAGGCAGATGCAGCAAATCCAGCCACAGGCAACCTGTTTACAGCACTGCCTCTGCCGGCCAGCCGCCACTGCTGCCTTAAGAAGGCCGTAGAGGTGGAAAGAGATGCCAGACCCATGTGAGGGGAGGAAGTATGTGGAACAGAGAGTTATGGGATCCATGTGGGATGGGAGGAAGGGGACACAGATGCTGGACCTGCAAGGGGGTGAGGTGAGAGAAGAGAAGAGAGATGCTGGACTGGGATGGTGAGAAGAGAGAGAATGACCTAGACCAGAAAGGGAGGTGGTAAAGAGGGGGGGATGCTTGGCCAATGGAGAGTGGGAGAGAGAGAGATGTTGGCCCCATGGAGGGTGGGTGGGTGGGTAGGTGAGGGGGGGTAGATGTAGCAGGAGCGAGAGATGGAGTGAGAAATGCTGGCCCCATGGTGTGTGTGTGGGGGGGGGGGGGGGGGAGAGAGTAGCAGGGCAGAGAAATGGAGAAATGCTGATGCCAAGGAAATGGTATAGGAGGAAAGGAAGAAGCTGGATATGGGGAGAGACAGAGACACAGTGAAAGAATGCAGGGCATGAAAGGAGCATAGGGATAGGGACAGGGACACAGAGGGGCAATGATGGACACAGGAGGAAAATATGGAGAAGGACACAAGAGGAGATGATGAGTAATGCTGGATAAGATGGAGAAGGGATGCACAGGAGAAATGGATGGTGGACATAGAGAGAGAGAGAAGAAATGTCAAAAGGACAGAGACCTTGGAAAGGAAGTTAAGAAAAAATAGAAAAACAGAAAAATGACAATTGGACCAAAGCAATGCAGAGACAACAAAGGTAGAAGAATTATTTTTTTTTTCTAAATATATTGTAATGTGTCATCTTTGGGGAAATATGCATATCTGATATCTTGCATTTCAGTTTCTATTTCTATTACTATGATAGATTATCTATATAGGTCTAGAATGTGTTTGCTTTTGACAGGGGTTGTTTATTGGAGCTCTGAAAGGATTTCCCCTCCCCTCCATCCCTAGTCCCTTGGGAGAAATGGAGTTATAGGGGGTCCATCTTAATTTTTCCTCCTGGGGGGTTCACTGAATCAGATACACCACTGCACAGCAGGAGATGGCGTTAATAATACATCATCTCCTGGTGCTGTGAAACCAGTCTCGTGATAAAAGCTGCAAAATCCCGTGGGAGCAGAAGATGTTTTATTAAGGCATATCCTGCTGCTTGAGGGGGAAGTTGCTTGTTGGTGCTGTGGCTGAGATTTGTCAGAGTGGAGCCATAAAGTGGAGCGGGTGGGTCTGCGTGTGTGACAAAGTATGACTGGGGGTGTGGCTAGACAGAGTGAGGTGGAGTTGGGGGCATGACTTAAATCTCCCTCTCAAAGATTAGGCCCCAATCAAGCTTATTTTCAAAAGAGATCACCGGCCATCTTCCGACACAAATCGGGAGATGGCCGGCCATCTCCTGAACCCGGCCAAATCGGTATAATCGAAAGCCGATTGTGGCCGGCGCCAACTGCTTTCCGTCACAGAGCCAGTGAAACTTCAAGGAGGCGTTTTGGCAGGGTACAGAAGGCAGGATGGGGGCGGGATGGGGACATGGTTACGAGATGGCCAGCTTCGCCTGATAATGGAAAAAATATGGCCGGCTCTGATGAGCATTTCGCCGGCTTCACTTGGTCCATTTATTTTTACGACCAAGCCTCAAAAAAGTGCCCCAATTGACCAGATGACCACCGGAGGGAATCGGGGATCACCTCCCCTTACTCCCCAAGTGGTCACCAACCCCTTCCCACTAAAAAAAAAAAATAACACATTTTTTTACCAGCCTCTATGCCAGCCTCAAATGTCCTACCCAGCTCCCTGACAGCAATATGCAGGTACCTGGAGCAGTTTTTTGTGGGTGCAGTGCATTTCAGGCAGGTGGACCCAGGCCCATCCCCCCCTACCTGTAACAATTGTGGTCGTAAATGTGAGCCCTCCAAACTCCCCCCAAACCCACTGTTCCCACATGTAGGTGCCCCACTTCAACCTTAGGGCTATGGTAGTGGTCTAGAGTTGTGGGGAGTGGGTTTTGGGGGATTTGGGGGGCTCAGCACCCAAGGGAAGGGAGCTATGCACCTGGGAGCAATTTTTTTTTTAATTTTTAGAAGTGCCCCCTAGGGTGCCCGGTTGGTGTCCTGGCATGTCAGGGGGACCAGTGCACTACAAATGCTGGCTCCTCCTACGACCAAATACCTTGCATTTCGCCGGGTTTCAGATGGCCAGGCCCGGTTTGCATTATGGCTGAAAACCGAAGCCGGCCATCTCTAAACCAGGCGATCTCAACATTTGACCTAAATGTTGAGATTTAGCCGGCCCCAACCGTATTTATCGAAAGAAAAGTTGGCCGGCCATCTTTTTCAATAATACGGTTTGCTCTGCCCCTTTGCGGAGCCAGCCCCGAAGATGGCCGGCCATCTATTTGGCCGGCACTGTTCGAGTATGCCCCTCTTTGGTAGCTCTGTTAGTGCTGTATTTTGGGAATTCATAAGTATACATGTGGAACAGAAATAGCTCTGCAAAACTGAACTTAGTGCATTGACATGACAACCTACTACATTCATCCCACAATGTGGTGTGTTCTTCTGTAGACTCTTTGTACACTACTCAGATGATGATAGGGAAGAGGGTCTTGTGTTGCAAATTGGGGTGGGGGTGGGGTGACAACTATATCCTACGTGTGCTATGTGACCCTGCTCACATGTGGTGTTTATTAGAATATATATATCCCCCCTTCACATCTCTAGGGTGCTGACAGCTCTTTCCCTCCCTCCCTCCCTCCCTCCCTCCCTCCCTCCCTCCAAGGCAGGGTATTGCTACTCATTGTATGTTAATCATATAGGCTGGTCACCTCTTTCTCAACCTACTTTGTCACCCTCCTTTGTCACTCCTGTGTCGCACTGTACCTGTGCATCGTTTTCTGGTACTTGACCATATGAAGGAATGTGTGGACATAGGGCAAGCTAGTGGATCAGACCAACGACAGACATCTGAGTGATGTTCCCTGGTTCCTTGTTCTCCATTTTCACCTAGTTCTACATGTAAGGGAAGGGAAAGGGAAATGGGACTTGATATACCGCCTTTCTGAGGTTTTGCAACTACATTCAAAGCAGTTTACATATATTCAGGTACTTATTTTGTACCAGGGGCAATGGAGGGTTAAGTCACAAGGAGCTGCAGTGGGAATTGAACTCAGTTCCCAGGATCAAAGCCCACTGACTGCACTAACCACTAGGCTACTCCTCCACTAGCAACATTCCATGTAGAAGTCTGCCCTTGCAGATCAGCAATGCGGCCGCACAGGCTTCTGTTTCTGTGAGTCTGACGTCCTGCGTGTACTTGCAGGACGTCAGACTCACAAAAACAGAAGCCTGTGCAGCTGACCTGCAAGGTTAGGCTTCTACATGGAATGTTGCTAGTGGAATAGCAACATTCCATGTAGAATCTCAAATAGCAGCAACAGAATCTCAATAGTAGCAACATTCCATCTAGAAACTCCAATAGTAGCAACATTCCATGTAGAATCACAAATAGGGAAAGGGAAATGGGACTTGATATACCGCCTTTCTGAGGTTTTTGTAACTACATTCAAAGTGGATTTACATATATTCAGGTACTTATGTTGTACCAGGGGCAATGGAGGGTTAAGTGACTTGTTCAGAGTCACAAGGAGCTGCATTGGGAATTGAATTCAGTTCCCCAGGATCAAAGTCCACTGCACTAACCACTAGGTTACTCCTCCACTGTTAGACAGTAGCATATGTATACAATAAGACAGTACATGTGGGGACATTCAATTAATACCTCCCTGAATAAGAGTTAGTCTTTCCCCACATGACACTGAGCAAGGGATAATAAGAAAAAAAAAAGAAAGAAACTTACAGAGGAGCAAAAACAGACTGAAACAAAAACTTTCTAAAAACAGCTTCATTTGATAGAAATATAAACATTTAAGACAGAAGGCAAGAAAAAAAAAAAAACTTTCCAGCTTGAAATGCAAAGATCTCCTCAGAGATTATCTCTACAGCTCCTGCTTCCAAAATTTTACAAATAATATCAGTAAAATGAAAAACCTGGACACATGAGGGAAATTTTCTGCAATTTGGACATACATAGTCGACAATTCCTTCTGGGGCACATGAACGGTCTTAAAGCAATAAATAAATAAAGCACAAATAAACTCAGTTAGAAATCAAAATTGTAACATTTTTGGGCAAGGCATTTTCAGTAGTTCTGTGGAGATCTGACCGACAAATTTCTAACTAGCGAACAGGAGTTTAAAAACAGATCAGAACACAGATGATGGGGTCAAGATGGCGTTTGTAAGAGATGTTGTGTTAAGCTGCTCCTTAACCTCCACTTGTAGCTCTGAATTTGGGGCTCCTCAGTACTTATTGCAAATGGGATGTTCGCTGCACATTATGTTCCGGAAAAACTTTGGCATTACATCAAACTGAGTTCTATGACTGGGAGAAAAATTAGATCATATCCTAATGCAATCATGAGGCAAGTCAACACCTTTTACCCCCTCCCCCCCTTAATAAGTTATGTTGCTATTAAGTCTCCTTCAGGGGTCCTATTTGGGAGTCTCCTTTTAGATAATTGATTTAGTTTTCTTATTTTTCTTTTTCCTCTTCTTGACCCATTATTGTGGATGAACATTGTAAAAAAATTTGTGGTTGATATTTTTGTTGATTTGCCAATGTTTCTTAATATTTCCATTGGATCATTTATCTGTGATTCTTCTTTGAAAATTCTGACAAATAAAAAATAGTAAAAACAGATCAAATAAAAAGTCTAAAACAAATAGAAATGATAAGGAAAATAACATTTGTCAAGTAAAAGGGGAAGAAAACTATTGGCTGAACATAGAGCCTCAAGAAAAGAATTACACAGTTCCTATCTTAAGTAGAGGAGTGTGGTAGCCATGTTAGTCCACTCTTAAGGTTATCAATAGAAATCAAACAAAATAAAACATGGAAAAGAAAATAAGATGATACCTTTTTTATTGGACATAACTTAATACATTTCTTGATTAGCTTTCGAAGGTTGCCCTTCTTCGTCAGATCGGAATAAGCACATTTGCTTATTTCCGATCTGACGAAGAAGGGCAACCTTCGAAAGCTAATCAAGAAATGTATTGTTATGTCCAATAAAAAAGGTATCATCTTATTTTCTTTTCCATGTTTTATTTTGTTTGATTTCTATTGATAACAGTTCCTATCTCAAAGCTCTTAGAATTATAAGACAGTTGGGAAAGGAAATATGTGAAGGGGAAGGGGAAGAATATTTATAAATATTTATAAGGCCAAAGAGATCAAACCTAAAGATCTCACAGAAGATCTGAAAGCCTAGACAGGCATTAAATACGATGGGAAGATTATTAATCAAAGAATATAAAATACTATTAGATACTAGAGATAAACTGTCATTTACAATGACAAAGGAAATGTCAACGATATGGCTTATGTTGTTGAACATAGCTAGCAAATGAAAATGAGCAAAAAAAAAGGGGGGGCCTTTGCAGTAGGGCTACCATGTGGGTAGTGCACGGCAAAATAGCACTAGCACTGATTGTGCCCAGACACCCTGCAGATATTTCCATTCTTGCTGTACGCCGTTTCCCATGCTAGAAAATAAAAATTATTTTCTAGCATTGAGGTGGGGATTAGGTGTTCTTGGTGGATTATCGCCAGAGTAGCATGTGAGCCCTTACTGCCAAGTAAATAGGTGGCGGTAAGGGCTCAGGCAGTAGTGAAATTAGTGCATAGCCATTAAGGGCACCAATTGAAAAAAGACGCTTTTTTACAACTGCAGTAAAAAATGGTCTCTGCAAGCGGCAATCCTACGCGCCAACAGTGTCGCAGGCCACTTTTTACTGTGGATCTGTAACAGGACACCTTTGTGTTTTACTGTTCACCAATAATAGTGCACACTCTTTGGAAATAGTGTGCATGATGTGAAAAAAGGGAATATTATTTTGTAACAAGTGCACACTCTTTTCTGATAGTGGAACCACCTCACATGCACGAACAATGGTGCATGCACAAACTAGTATGAATGAGCAAATTCAAGAAAAGAGTGCAACCTTTTTCCACATAGTGCACATTATTTCCAAAGAATGCGTACCATTATCAGAAACTGACAAAATGTCAACATGATCAGATAAACCCAAATAAAACAAAAACTCTTGTAAACTACATGGAAAATGAAGCAAAATGTAAATTTTCTGACTACCTATTTCTATGAGATACTCCAAATAATACAAAAAAAAAAAAAAAATCAAGGCATTAATATATTTGCCTGTTGCCCTCCTTGTGGCTCACACAACTGCCTCCCCCTCCCTTTCCTGCCCTATAAAAAAATAAATCACCGTGATTTCCTATTGTGCTATTCCCTCCTCTACTAAAAGTGTCCAAGATTCTTTTTTATTTGTTGTAACACCCATCAGAGCCTTCTGAGCGGTTTACACATATATATATATATATATATGATTTATTTTTAGTGAATAAATAGCAAAATGAATTAAGACAGGAAAGTTGAAAAAGAAGATAGAACAAAGTTAAAGTAGTATTGTCCAGGACTTCCCACTGCATCCATGATCCAACCCCTCATCTAATAAAGGGGTAGCATAATTCAAGGGAATGCATCTGCAAATAATAGTCTTTATGCCAATTTTAAATCTAGTTAAAGAATCATACAGTCTTATGAAGGAGGGAGAGCATTCCAGACTAGGTCACACCACGGGTATCATTTACTCTCTCCTATCCACCCCTCTCAATTGTCTGTCTACCCATCCCGGGCCGCCAAGAGGGGGGCAGGGGAGGGCAAAATTCCCAAGGCCTGGCCTCTAAGGGGAGCCTGGCACCAGGGTCTGTCTCTCTCCTGGTCCTGTCGGGACCTGGGAGATTACGTTAACACGATAATCTGGTTCCGGCACACAGGAAGTAGGAGAGAGACAGACCCTGACACCAGGCCCCCCTTGGAGGCCGGGGAAGAGCAGATGCACTGACGCAGGAAAGTACGGGGTGGTGGGGCAGTGGCAGCCTGAACTAGCCAGTGAGGAACAGTGGCGGCAGCTGTGTACCGAGTAGAAAGGTAGTGGCTGCGTTCTAAGTGTGGGGTTGGGGGGCTGCGGTGGCCCTGCCCCAGCATTGGCTTTGTCTCTCAACGGCCCTTTACCCACCCTCTTCTGATACTAATGACTCTTTGACCAGAGAAAGGCCATGTTATGCAGCCAATGTCCTTATGGAGCTATGCTATTTACATGCCATACGACTGTTCACAGATTAAAGCACAATATGGTTGATTCTCTTGTATGCAGATGTGAAAAACTGGGATTAATTTCAAAACAAAATTTAAAGGACTCTTAAAACATAACCTGAATTCTAAATAGTAAACTCCTGAACCATAATTACTATGCAATATAATGTATTAATATTGCTTACCAGACTTGAAGCAGGTGAATGTTTATGAAATAAAAGTCATCTTTATCTCTAAATTGTGTTAATATTTATGCTGATCCATCAGGAAGATGAGAGCGTACTTTCCTCTTAGAATCAGCTCATTATCAGTTTTCAAATTAAATCATAAATATAATCTCTCATTAGCTCTATTGCTTTTGGAACATAATCACTTCTTATATTCTTTGAAGAATATTAGCACAGAACAGAAGGAATACAATTAGTTAGTAAGTGCATGGGCACCAAATGTGCAGTGTCTGTCTTTCAAGTATTGCTATGGGCTTGTTTTAATATTTTTTTGGGGAAAAAAGGCCCATTATTTTTTTCTCAGAATAGTTTAATTTACCTTTCTCTACTCATTGTTCAATGATTTACGTGATTTTTCCATTAGAAGAGAATGTCCCCTTATTGGGGCCCATGTACTGTCCTGCAAAATAAAAAATGAAAATGAAGATTAGTGGTTATTTTTTATGGTCTGGTTGGGACTTGCCACCAGTTTTGCTCTTGCTCTCATGCCTCTACATCTGCTTAAGGTCCTCCGCATCACGTTTGTTGAGGAAGAGCACATTGAATCCTGACCCAGTCCTTCTATTTTGTATACGCAATAATGTGCTGTCCAGGCTTCTCAAACAGTGTCTAATATCTTCAGGACCAGGAACTCCACCTCAGACTGTGAAAAATTCACTGTAGAGATAATCAGTTCTTCTTTTGTCACCATTTTTATTTAGATTTTGTTCACACCTTTTTCAGTAGTAGCTCAAGGTGAGTTACATTCAGGTACACTGGATATTTCTCTGTCCCAGGAGGGCTCACAATCTAACTTTGTACCTGAGGCAATGGAGGGTTAAGTGACTTGCCCAAGATCACAAGGAACAGAGGTGGGATTTGAACCACCCACCTCTGGATTACAAGACCAATGCTCTAACCATTAGGCCACTCCTGCACTCCACCATTATATAGCTTCACCTATAATGTTGGCATCCAGAGTAAAATGGCCACAAGAATGTTCATATAAACTCTGGTCAGACATTTTGGAATGGCATCCTTTGGACGTTGATGACATTGATATTCATCCTGTCAAACTGAGACATGCCTGTGGATGTTATTTGTGGAGTATTGTATTGTCGGCCATTTTGCAATTGCCTCTGTAGATGTCTGTGTGCACATTTAGGGAGTGGATGTTCATATGTCTTATTTTGCTAATGGTACTATAGAATATAAGACTTGCATGTCCACAAATGTACCTTCACATTCCACTTTCACAGCCCTATGTTGACATTATAGAAAAAATGCAGCACACTGCTCTTTCAGCTGCCATGACTGTCCCCAAAGACCAAACTATGAATAGAATGGGCCCTATACTGTCTTATGGATCCTTGTGCATATCTATGTGACATCCTGATATTATCATGTAGCCTCCTCTTCAGTTGTTGCTCACTTGAGGATGACCATCCTGCACCTGATATAGTGGGAGCCAAGATATGCATTCAGTGGGGATCCTGGCAATTGTCTCCTTTCATCTTGCCCGTAGCAATAGATTCTGGCATCGGAGTCGAAACATCTGCATTCTTGGCACATGATGTGATAAACAGTACTGAAGATTATTGTCTTGCACTTCCAAGGTATGGATATTTTTACAGCTGTAATTATTGCTTATGTTTGATTTATTCTTACTGTACACTGCCTTGAGTGAGTTCTTTCAAAATGCAGTGTACAGTGATAAATAAATAAATCCTAATAAATAAATAAATATAGCTCCTGGAAGTCAAGTGATTAGGATTTAAACCTTAAGATCACTCGGGAAAACCTCTATTCCCAGGGAAGTCAAAAGAACTTTCAATAATATATCCTTACCTGCTTGTTTCTTTGTCTACATCCAAGGAACTCCCTGAAATCAGGCAAAGCAGAATAACAGAAGTAGCTTGCAGAAGGTACCTCCAAGCAGGCAGGTGGAGTCAGAGAGCAGAGCATCTTGGGACGTACAGCCCAGGACTTAGTCTCTCCCCAGCTGAGGCAGATAGCTCATTAGCTGAATGGGAAGAAGCAAGAGGGTGTGGTTAGAAGCACATGCTGCAGGCAGTATTTGAAAGAGATCAGAGATACAGCACAGAGAGAACACACACAGGCAGAAATTCCTTGGTTATGAGATAGACCCTAAAGCATTGAATCTACCAGGAAGGTAAAGAGAGGCTAAGAGAGAAAAGCCTTTGGGAAAGTTGTCGTGGAGGGGCATAATCGAACAAAAACGTCTATCTCCATGGGCGTTTATCTCCAAGAACGGGTCCGTGAAGGGGTGGACCGAACCGTATTTTGGGAAAAAATAGACGTCCATGTTTTATTCGACAATTTGTGAGCTGGGCGTTTTTGTTTTTCAGCGATAATGGAAAATGAAAGCGCCCAGCTCAAAAACGAATAAATCCAAGGCATTTGTTCGTGGGAGGGGCCAGGAGTTGTAGTGCACTGGTCCCCTTCACATGCCAGGACACCAACCGGGCACCCTAGGGGGCACTTTTACAAAAAAAAAAAAAAAGGTAAAAGAGCTCCCAGGTGCATAGCACCCTTCCCTTGTGTGTTGAGCCCCCCCAAATCCCCCTCAAAACCCACCGCCCACAAGTCTACACCATTACTATAGCCCTAAGGGGTGAAGGGGGGCACCTACATGTGGGTACAGTGGGTTTGGAGGGCGGTGTGGAGGGCTCCCATTTACCAGCACAAGTGTAACATGTGGGGGGGGGGGATGGGCCTGGGTCTACCTGCCTGACGTCCACTGCACCCCATAATAACTGCTCCAGTGACCTGCATACTGCTGCCAGGGAGGTGGGTATGACATTTGAGGGTGAACATAAAAAGTTGTGAAACGGCATATTTTTGTGGTGGGAGGGAGTTTGTGACCACTGGGGAGTCAGGGGAGGTCATCCCCGACTCCCTCCAGTGGTCATCTGGTCGTTTAGGGCACTTTTTGGGGCCCTATTCGTGGAAAAACAGGGTCCAGGAAAAGTGCCCTAAATTCTCGCTAAAAACGCATATTTTTTTCCATTATCGGCGAAAGGCGCCTATCTCTGATCGGCCGATAACCACGCCCCAGTTCCGCCTTCACCACGCCTTTGACACGCCCCCATCAACTTTGTCTGCATCCGCGACGGAGTGCAGTTGAAAACGTCCAAATTTGGCTTTCGATTATACCGCTTTATTCGTTTTTGTGAGATAAACGTCTATCTCCCGATTTGGGTCGCAATATAGGCGTTTTTCTTTTTCAATTATAAGCTGGATAGCCTTCAAAGAATGGGCTGGAAGAGAAAAGTCTTTGGGAAAGTATAAAGAATTTTATTGCAGCCTGCAGAGAGCATTTTATCCTGGTCAGGAAGGGAAAAACCTCTGTGTGCTGAGCTTTGTAACCCAAGGGAATAGTACCGGTGGGCTGAACCAAACGTTTGAAAGCCTAGGTGTGGTGCATGTTATATGCATGGAAAAGTGGTTTAAACCCTCTATGTGCAGTGCTGTAGAAACAATAGAGAGGGCACTGTTAGGCTGAACCTGGAAGAGAGGAATTGCCCACAAATAACCAGTACTGTATGGAACCAGAGAAGGGCTTTGGCTCACTGATATATGTTTGATGCCCTACTGTTTAGAAAGAATGGAAAGTTTTACTTTGCTACATAACTGGTACTTTTGTATATTTTGAAAACCCTATAAGCAAATGTCAAGAATAAAGGCTTGTATTTTCCTTTTGTTAAAACCACAATAAAAGCTTGGTTTGGGGAAATGCTGGGAATTGTGGTCATTTTAAGGAAAGGGCTTCCATAGGGTTAGGTTGACCTAGTTCTGGGGGATGTAGGAATAGCAGGAAGGCTACAGCTCCCTCTCAGTACCAGCCATACCTGAGTGGAAACTCCTTCAGGAACTGCTCCCTCACCTTACCAGCCACCAGGACCCAGACTTGCATCCTAGGGTGCCTCCTAGTGGTGATAATACTTGCATCAAAATGTTACTGAGACTAAAACGGAACATAATGGCTGAGCAGCACACACTATGCTTAGCTTGTTACAGTTGTTGCAGCTAGATTAATCTGAGTGTTGCAAGTAGGGGCAGAAGGAACTGATTTGATGGCAACTTCCAATAGTATAACCCCTTAAGGTTCAGGCCTTGGTGCTTGCCTATTGAAGACTCGTGTATTTCCAGGTACTGGCTGCCATAATGCAAATACATTGCATGTGCAAACAGCCATTGTATAAATGATACATGTTGTTGTGATAAAGGGAATCTATCTCTGTAAGGAGGGGTGGGCCTAGAGGTATTGGAAAAATAGGTTAAACCAGGGGTTTTAAGCCCAGTCCTTGGGGCACACCCCAGTCAGTTGGGGTTTTCAGGATATCCCCTTTAATTCAATAGTGATATCCTGAAAAACCCAACTGGCTGGGTTTGCCCTGAGGACTGGGTTGAAAGCTTTTGGGTTAGACTAAAGTCAAGCCTCCCCAATGACATCTGATAGTTACATGGATGAAAATCACAAAGTTTGTCTCTGTATAGTAGGGATTATGCTGGGTACATGAAGACCTACCATAATATGATGCTACACCTTTTCCCATATTTGCTAGTCTAGTATTTACCCTAAGGACAGATGCGAGCATATGGGTTTGTTTGGGGAGAATTCCTTGTGGCCTGGCAAATTACTCTGTGAGGAGTCTCCCATGGAGAGTAAAGGCAAGTTGGCCAAAAACCCTCTTGGTGCACCATATACATAGAGACACTAGGCGTATCGCCATTATGATAAATATCAAAGCAGAAAACAGCAAGTCAATAATTTAACTGAGTAATCACTCAAATAAACAAAGGAGAGAAAGACTTCAGATACTCAGTTACCAGTGCAATATATGTATAGTTTTACTGAGGAGCCTCTTCATGTCTAAAAAAACATCTTATTCAATTTAAGTTTAATTCCATCATTTCTTTCTTTGTGTGTATATATATATTTATTTTTTTTTTCATTCAACTTGAAAACCCATCATTTATATGGAAGACTACTTATCCTTTTATCAGAATCCCTTGTAAAGAACAATATGGCTTACATTACACAAGAGTGAAATATCAGTTTTCACATATTGTAGGGCTATTGCATTAATCTAAGTAGCAATTTAATAGACATCTAGTACCAGGGCAAGAGTGGTGGGTGCTCTAGTTAAACTGTCAGCCTTGAAAGTCCTTCAACAATCTTTCAGCCACCATAGCATGCAGACCCTCTAATACTTTGATCATACTACTTTGCAAGCATGAGCCTCACACAAACATCCTGTATCTGTGCTAGTAACATTATGTGCCAGTGGTGTAGCTAGGATTGAATGGGCCCCAGGCAGAAAAATTAAGGTGTTTGTGAGGGGATCTATAGAACACTGCCCCTCATGCTTAAAAGTAGTCCCTCAGACAGCATGAGCCACCTTAAGAATGCTAGTCTAGCGCCAGGAGGAAGTGAGCCAGGAGGGGCAGAGCAAGTACCAGGGAGTTTAAAAGACAGGACCAGACTGAGGTTAAAGAGGCCCAGGGAGGGAAACGTTGAAGCCCCAGCATATGTCATTGCAGCACCTATGTAATGATCGTGAGCTGGCTGAGGTAAGCCACTTTTGCTTCTTAATTGAGACTTACAAGCCTTGTTTTGAGGTCTGGCAGGATCCCATGCCCCTTGTCAACACCCCATTCGAAAAACTAGCGATGAACTTTGTGGGACCCCTGGAATGCACCACCCATACTAATAAGTATTTTCTGGTCATTTTGGATTATGCCACTAACTACCCAGAGGCTACTGCCCTGTGTAAATATGAAAATTACCACAGTGGCTAAACGCTCTGTGAGAATTTGTCTCCAGGATGGGGATCTTGGAAGAAATATTGGCTGATCAAGGTGCTACCTTTATGTCCAGAGTTATGAAGCAAGTATGTGCCTTGCTAAAAGTGAAGACACGTGGACATCAGTTTATCATTCACAGTGGAACACTTTAAAAAGACTCTGAAACAGATGCTGAAAGACTGGGATTCTCTACTCCTGTATATACTGTTTCCAATCTGGGAGGTGCCCCAGAGTTCGACAGGATTCTCTCCATTTGAACTGTTATATGGGAGGAGACCTAGGGGAATTCTGAATGTGGCTCAAGAGGCTTGGGAAGAGGAGTCGAGTACAGGAAAGAACTTGACCAAATATGTGCTCACCATGTAGGAGAGGCTAAAGAAAGCCAATGAGGCTGCTAAGCTCTGCTGGAAAAGGCTCAGGGCAGGTTAAGCCCGGGTTTACAAGCAGAAGGCAGTACAATGAACCTTCCAGCCAGGGAATAGAGTTTTAGTCCTTATGCTAACGAATTTAGCTCACGCTAAATTCCATGCAGTCCATTGTAAACCTAAAGGCTGCATCAAAGAGGTTTTATGACAGGAGATGGCATGACGTCAAAAAGTTGAAGCCATCTTCCCCAAATACCTGCCATATTCTGTAACCCCAAACATTTGCCAATGCTATTGAAAACAATAGCAAACTTGTGAGGTTTATGACTGCCTATATTTTTTTGTATTTGACAGCTTTTTTATTTATTTGAAAACTTCCCATGTGTAACCTGAGGAGTTTTTTGTGTACCTAAATGGGGGGTGTCCCCATAACTTGGCCCCAGGGCTCAGGCAGAGCCGGGGCCTTTCATAACGCTGCCCCCTACAATCGAGCCTCTCACAGCTCCGAACACAAGTCTGCTGCTCCGGAGCACCCGCATCCGTGGACTGTAGCTCATGCCCTGGGACCCCTCAGAGATTAAAAAAAAAAACCTCTGGTTACATATGGCAAGCTTTCAAATTAAAAACAAACAAAAAAAAACCACACATACACACACATAGGCAGTCATAAACCTCACAAGTTTGCTGTTTTCAATAGTGTCTGTGAATGTTTGGGGGTCACACAATATGGTGGCAAGCTCCACCCACTGGCTTCAACCCACAGAATAGGCTAGATAGGCTCATGCCATCTCCTGTCACAAAACCACCTTGGGCTGCATGGCACTTAATGTCTGCTGATTTGTTAGTGTGCACTAAGGGGCCCTTTTACTAAGGTACAGTAGGCCTAGCACGGGCCTACTGCTCACTAAAAGGGCATTACTGTGGGATGAACTGAGGCATCTCTCTGTAGTTTTCTACTCAATGTGAGCTAATGTCACACTGGAAAATATGTTTTATTTTCCAGCATGGGAGGCATGCCCATGGGCGGAGAACAGGTGTGCCTGCACTAATCGTGTAGCACGAGCACATTATTGTGTGCTACCCAATTAGCACTGGAGTAGCACGGCAGCCCTTACCATCTCCTAAATAGGTAGCAGTAAGGCCACTCACTGAGGAAATTAGTGCATGGCCATTATTTAAAAAAAAAAACTATAGCAAGGCGGCCATTGTACTGCCACACTAAAAGTGGCCACAGCACATGGAAAACCTATGTGCTGACACCAGCGTCGACCACTTTTTAGTGCAGCTTGGTAAAAAGACCTTGAAATATATTAGTACACCTTAGTAAAAGGACCCTTAAGACATTTTGAGCATGTACTTTAAACTGACAGAGCAAATTTGTGTATGCAAATTGAGTGAGTATAACAATCTTACTGTTCACATTTTTATTTGTTAAAGTGATGTTTCAAAATACCTTTATTATGTGAAGTTTACAAAGAATTATGATTTTATAGCTCTATCATAGGCCTATTTGAGAACCAAATTTTATTATTGTAAATCCAACCATTTATGTGTTATAAAGAAAAATAAAAAGGGTCCCATTATTTTGAAACATGCTGTAGTTTGGTACAATGTGGATTACTTGAAAAGTGTTCCCTTATTTAGCAGCTCTACTGATGTAAAATGGCAACATTTGGCATTTCTGACATTTAAGGAACAGAATGTGAAATAATAATGCTTCAGCTGTATGAAAGAATTTTCTCCATTTTACATGTATGATAAAAATGTTTCTTTTATATGGTCCAGTCATAAGGAACATGAAGGGAAACTACTCAAAGCATAAAAATAATTACCACTTTCCTCCATCACTAACTTGCATTGTCAGTCACTGGTATATAAAATTCTTCAATTCAAACATTAACGTCTTAGGTACAAGGTAATGAACCCATCTTATTTGCTAAAGCTTTCAGTATAAACCTTAATTGCTTTATTATTCTCTACTCTTGATTTTTATGTCTGCTGTGTTATGCTTTCCAATTTTATTTGCATATATTTTAGTAACCAATCTGAATTATTTGACCATGTAGAATAGAACATTTTATGCTGAATTAATAGACTTTCTGCTTCTCATCTCTATATATTGTACAAGCAGTAGCTGAAACTCATGATAGCAGTGACCTCTCATTTTTATCTAGAGTGAGTTTGTCACCTGTATGAAGCAGCTTAGAAACACTTTAGTTTTCTTCTTTTAACTACCAGAATTAAAAAAAATATATGTTGACATATCTAAATCTGGATCAATTTGCAGCCTCCTTTCTTTGTTAAAGAGGTTATAATGACCCGGTACAGAAAAATTGCATTACTAGTACAATAAAGACATTTAAAAATAATAACCAAGTGGCCTTTTTCCTGCTTCCTATCCTTCTTTTACTTTGCATGCATCTTCTATTAATAGTCATGAGGGTCCAGCCTTATAAGTACAGCCATTTTCAAGCTGATTTCCAATGTGTGATCATTCCCTGAACTTCATTTTCTACAACCGAGACATAATTAGGACTGCTTTAACTGCTTATGGGATCTTAGGCAAATTTATATGGATGGGCCCCCTTTTATTTTTTTTTCAGAGTGCCCCTCCCTAAGAGTAGTTATTAACATGAGTTAAGTATAACATACAATTTTAGCCAAATAGCATGCATGGATTGGCAAAATTAGTGATGTGATCAGGGGGCTCTGCAATGTTTGGTTGGAGAATCAAGAGGGATTGGGGGTCTGAAATCTGTTGATGGGGTCTTAGGGCAGGTTCAGTGTGAGCTTTTGTCATGATTTTTTTTTTCATGGACCCCCTAACAGATTGCAGGTCCAACTTGGAGCCAATTATCTGGGCTATTGAATCTAGGAACCTACAAGTTTTTAGCTATGGGAACACACATTTGTATTGATCAAGGGAGTTATTTATTTTATTTATTTATTTATAACAGCATTTATATATCACATTTTCCAAACTGGTTCAGTTCAATGAGGCTAACTAATAAAGTTTGAAGGAACAAGGTTAGATTGCAAAGATTTGATGTTACAAACAATTGGGTTTAGAGAATTTACGACAAGAGGGGGTGGCATTGGGATTAAGTCAAAGGGCTGGCAAGTCCAAACAACTGGATGAGGGACGTGCGCTAGATGTAATCTACTTGAACTTCAACAAAGCCTTTGATATGGTCCCCCATAGAAGACTCCTGAATAAGCTGAAAGGGTTGAACTTAGGAACGAAAGTGGTGAACTGGATAAGAAACTGGTTGACCGACAGGTGTCAGAGAGTGGTGGTAAATGTAATCCACTCGGAGGAAAGGAAGGTGAGCAGTGGAGTTCCTCAGGGATTGGTATTGGGGCCTATTCTGTTTAATATATTTGTGGGAGATATTGCTGAAGGGAAGGAAAGGTGTGCCTTTTTTGCAGATGACACAAAAATAGCCAATAGAGTGGATACCCTGGAGGGAATAGAAACAATGAGAAATGATCTCCGAACATTATAAGAATGGTCGAGGGTCTGGCAGTTAAAATTTAATTTGAAAATCAAAAACACAGTATGTGTGAAGCTGTGTTTTTGATTTTTAAGTTAAAATTTAATGCCAAGAAGTGTAGAGTGATGCACTTGGGGTGCAGAAACCCGAAAGAGAGATACCGGATAGGAGGGGAGAGATTAATAAACTTGACTCAGGAGAGAGACCTTGTGGTGTTCTCCGTCTGTTTGTGTCCAGAAAATATAATGGCTAGCCTTTTAAACTGCCTTAGTCCAGGGTATAGAGCAAGTCCTAAAAGAAAGCAGCATGTCTCTTTTGCAGCTTTACCTGCCAGTTCATAGCTCAGTGAATCAGTTCCAGGCTGTGCAGATTTCCTTGCCTCCAGCCAGGACTGAGACTGCAGCATTTCCAACACTCAGCTGGGGCTGCAAAAACATCTTTTTCACAGTTTTGCAATCCATGGCTGTGTTCCACAAAAAATGATTATCATTAATGCATTAGCTGAGATATGCTTATGCTTATTGAGCATAAAATTCTTTTAGTTAAATCTTACAGGTTCACTTACGAGCCTTTGCCTCTCTGGGCTTAGGTAAGGCAAAGGGGAAGGCTTGGCAGGCTCCTCCCAATGGCCTTTCTAATAAACTGCTAGCAACAAAATCACCGATAAAACTGAACTCTTAATCAGAGCTTACCCCTATTCCTTTGTCTCAATGCCAGTTTTTTCAGTTGACTCGGTCTTTGGAACTTCAAAAGTTACCTCCATCTCTTCGGGGTCTGAAAGTACTTGTGTTTCAGCTAGAAGCTCCTGTCTATCTCTCTCTCTCTGCACTGAGAAAGTATCTGTTATACTCCCAGCATGGCTCATTAACTTCAAGAGCTACATCTGTAGGTTTAGCTCTCCTTGAAAGGACCATCTCATTTAGTTGATTCTTTTTTTTTTTTTGGGGGGGGGGAGGGGAGGAATGGGGCCTGGGACTACATTCCTCATGATTCCAATGGTAGCCCTGGGCTGCTGGGACTCTATAGGAGCTTTTTCTTTTTAACCCTCCCCTAAGGTACATAGCTGTTTCTCCATTCAGCAGCTACCCAAAGATCTTGCTGCTATTCCCTGAAGTAAGAGTTTTTATTTTATCTTCTGCTGCTGTCTTGCCACATTTCTAATTTGGCACTTCAGGTTTTTGGCCTAAAGTATTCAGTTTTTTCCTCTTCATCATACTGGGACCCAGTCCCCAGGACATAGCATTTATTCATGCATTTTATAAAGAACAGGCATAAATTGTGACACGGCACAATTGCCTCAGGTACAAACTTAGATTGTGAGCCTTCCTAGAACAGAGAAATATCCAGTATACCTGAATGTAACTCACCTTGAGCTACTACTGAAAAGGTGTAAATAAATAAATCTGTCCAAACTTTGCCCTAGAATATGCTTACAGATGAGTTGCATAAAAGTGCTCACCTTCTTTGCATTACAGGTGTAATTCTACAACCATGTGCCTATATATAGGTACCTAAATGGCATCTTCTATGAGAATATTCTATAAAGGAAAACAGATGCCTACTTTCTTGTATAGAGATATATTTGTAACTTATAGTATTCTATACATTATGGGCCAGATTCAGTAAATGGCACCCAAATATGGATGCTGAAAAAAATTGACAACCACTGCTATTCTATCAAGGGCATTCAGTAATCAACGCTCATTAAAGAATAGTGTTGAACACTGAATTCCATGGCCAACTTTGGATGTGAGGACTAACACCAACTGAAATAGGTGTGATCCTAGCATGCAAAGCGGTGTGCATCCACGATATTCTATAATATTGTGCACAATTTTCCGTAATACCCCTGACCTGCCCATGCCCCTCCCATGGGAACATTCCCTTTGGAGTTTTGTGGAGATACACTTAGAAGCTATCAGGGCCCGAGAGCCCAGAGGCTCTGCCCGCTTGCCCTCTGCTGCTGCTGCCGCCACACATTACAGCCGTCCCTGGCCCTACCTTGAAGGGCCCTGGTGGTCTAGTGGCCTCTTCAGGGGCAGGAAAGATCCCACTCTTTCCTGCCTGCTGCCACTACTCTGCCTTGCGGCACTGCCATGTTTTCAAAATGGCTGCCGAGGCCCATGAGACTTCAGCAGTAAGTCTTGGTAGCTATTTTGAAAATATGTTAGCGCCGGGAACAGTAGTGATAGCAGGAAGAAAATATTGGGGTTCTTTCCTGCCCCCAAAGAAGCCACTAGACCATCAGGGCTCTTCATGGTAGGACCGGAGAGGGCCCACTTTGGCTCAAGGGGTCTGTAGTTTGTGAGAGGGACTGGCAACTGCAGCGGTGGGGGGGGGGGGGGGGGGGGGGGGCTATAGTGTGTGGGAGGGGTGGAGGTGCAGCGGTGGGACAGTGGTCAGTGGTCAGGAGGGCCCAATAACCTTTACTGCTCAGTGGCCCCGACCACTGTCAGCTGCCTCTGGATGCTATCCTTTAACTGGGCATCTAAATGTATTTCTGCGTCGATGTGCCATTTCAACCCTGTTTCAGCACCTTCCACTCTGAAATTTGGGTGCAGAATAAGTGTCTAGCTTTAGATTCCATTTATAAAATTTTCTCCTATGTGAGTCCCATCCATGATCCACCCAGACTCTGCCCATGTGCATGCCTACGTGTCAAATATGCACTATGTAAGAAATGTGTGTATTTACAGAATAGCACATAGATGGATTTTTGGCATTTATGCATATATGTGCACATATTCTAAACATTTGCACACCTTCTTTAGCACCTATCTTATATAATTGCCTCCCAGGTGCACACGCATAATCCCCTGGAGTAATGTTATAAAAAAAAGGCCCTTAGTGTGAAAAACTTATAAAATTACTCCCATAAAAAGTAAATGGATTGCAAGATTATGCCCAATTTCATGTAATCCATGCACAAATATTCCTGGGGATATAGACTTTCCAGATCTGGCGTGGTGTTGTGATGTATAAGTGTATTTTATAAAATACACGTATAGAGGTTAATTTTATAGTAGGTCTCCCAGTTTAAGAAGGCAAGAAGGTGCTTATCTGTAGCCTATTTTATAAAAGCTATATGTCTTTATAAATACCAGCATGAATCACTCCTAAAATGAAGCCAATGGTATTTATACCTGCTCTGAATCACATGTAAAAGTTCCCACGTAAAGTACTCATTGTTAGTCGGTAAAGTTGGGTGAAATTGAATTAGTGGCGAAGAGTAGGATTCCAGTTCTAGGAGTGGTTCTAGATTTCCAGTTGTCTATGCATAATCAGATTTTGTCTGTAATTCATTCTGCTTTTTTTCCAGCTGCGTCTACTGACTAAATTACACCCAATGCTATCTAAATGTGATTTCAGGTCTGTAGTTCAGAGTATGGTGATCTCTCAGATTGATTTCTGCAACGTGTTGTATCAAGGTATTTCTAAATCCAAAATGCAGGCATTGCAGACAATCCAAAATGCTGTTACACAGTTGTTGGGTGATATATCTTGGTTTGAGCAAGTTTCTCCTCTACTTCAAACTTTACATTGGTTACCTATTCAGTTTAGAGTATTGTACAAGATTCCATATTTGATTCACCAGGCTTTGTATTCAGACTCTGCTCCATGGTATCTTAAGGAAACTATTTTTGTGTATCGGTCATTGAGGGCCTTGCGGTCTAAACATTAGAGACAAAATAGATTTGCATTCTGTGAAACTTGCCTGTACTAGGAAGACAGCCTTTTCCATAGCTGGTCCACAGGTTTGCAATACTTCACCTGGCACTCTAAGGTTGTGTAACAGTATGATACGGCTTCATAAATTCTTGAAGACACACCTCTTTGTAAAAGTGTGGGGATGATTATTTTTAGTATTTTGATTGATGTAAGATGATTTTGCTGTGTATGATTTTATTGTGGATGTTTTATTGTGAGCTGGTTAGTAGTAAGCAGCATAGACATTTTTTTAATAAAAATAATAAATGAAGTACATGTTTTGTAAAGTAAGTGCGTAAATCATGACTCATCTGCTTCACCGAAACCATGCTCCCAAACATGCTTACATGTGGGTCTTGTAAACATGTGCACATTTTGGTAATCACGCGTACTTTTATGCAAAGAGTAATTTTACAAGTATCATTTTTATTTACATGCTTTTGGAGGGTAATTTCATCAACTTTTTCTATGCATAAAACCCTTTACACACATAAAAGAGCTTTTATTAAATTACCTCTGGGGTTAGATGCATAAAATTGTGTTCCCCCCCCCCCCCCAAAACAAAACAAAACAAAAAAACAATCTAGCCAATGTTCAAAACTATTTAACAATCCAGGAATGGTTCCTGGTCAGTAAAATAGCATTTTAGTGCCTAACCGTGGATACTCAGTGGGAGATAACTGGTTATTTCCCTGAATATTTGTGGTTAGCTGCTAACCGGCTATATCACACAACATAACCGGTTAGGTGTTAATATTCAGTGCCAAACCAGTTAGGCTTAGTGGTTAAAATAGGCTGCATAAATATTAGGCCTATTTTTAACCTCTGAGGGCTTCTGTATATGTCGCCTAGAAAATCTGCATGGAAAACATTTCTGCCTAAACGTATTGTATAAGCAGTGCCTAGATGTAGCCATGGTATATAGAATACACTTAGTTGATATCCTAGCTCCTAAAACACCAACAAAAACATGGCATACATCCCAGTGTGTAGATTTAGGCGCAGAGTGCCATATTCTATAACAACGCATGTAAATTTTGAAACATCCATGAAACACCAATTTCACCACCACTAACCACACCCCTTTCTGCCTACACACCTTAAAATTTAGATGCACTGCATTACAGAATACGCTTAGGGAGTTGTGCTCGTAAATTCTAATTACTGCCAATTAGTGCTTATTATTGCTTGTCAAGTGCTGTTAACAATGCTGATTGGCTTGTTAAGCCAATTGTTACATCCGTTGTTACAGAATAAGCTTGGATTTCAGAACGGATCACTAGGCGCACTATATAGAATCAGGGAGTAAGTACTTAACTGGTTAAGATGCCACAGTCAAAAATGAAACTGGATATTCAGTGCTGGTTGCCAGAAATGGCCTGGCATTGTATATCTGGTCTATCTGCTGTCATTGGGTAATCACTGCGCAGCCTGATGCTGACTCAATATACATATAGGTGTGTTGTGGGGCAGAGTATAGATGGAGTATGGGATGAGTTGGAAAGTGCATTTATTCTTTAGAAAATAAAAGATGTGGAGGCATGGCTTCATGGGCTGAGAACCAGAAAAGCCAGGGATCAAATCTCACTGACTTCTTGTGACCTTGGACAAGTCTTGTGAACCTTCATTACATCAGATACAAACGTGAAGGGTAATTCTCTAACTAGGCCCCTTGGTGCATGCATATGAGCAAAAAGTGCTATTCTATAAGGGTCTGTTTTGGTGCTATAGCATGCCAATGCTAGGTGGGCATACATGTGGGAGGGGCATGGGTGGGGCTATGACAGGCAAGTGCTGGTTCCTTCTTGTACCCTGGATGTGACTGAAACAGGTCTAACTTACAACGTCCTTCTTTTTAGGGTTGGACGTTTCTTCCCATTCAGTAATCACTGTTGGACATCCTGATTTTAGGCCCTCTCTAGTCCCGCTCCAAACATGCCTAAAACACATCCCCTTAATATTTGGATATGCTGCAGTGTTGGAGATCTCTTTTCTGCCGTTGCAAAATCAGGATTTGGATGTTTCAAGCACATAGATGTCCATATGCTTCATAAATAAGCTCCACAGCATGGTAATGCAAGGGGGTGTATATATGGGCATAGCATGGGTGATGCTCCTAGTTATGAATGTATCTTGCAGAATACTTACATATTTAAAAAAAAAAAAAAAAATATATATATATATATATATATATATATATATATATATATATATATATATATATATATATATATATATATATATATATATATATAATTAGAAGAATGGTGAATCAATATGAAGAATTAAATATGAACAAGTAAGGAGGTTTTATTTATTTATTATTTATTTATTGCACTTGTATCCCACATTTTCCCACCTATTTGCAGGCTCAATGTGGCTTAAAATACCTGTTATGGCAACGCCACTCCAGGGAAGAAGATACAGTTGGTATTACAATGAGATCGAGGATGACAAAGAAGAACTAAGTAGACAGTAATAGAAAGGCGTCATTCAGAGTAAGGTGGAGTGGTGCAGGGTTATAGTTAAGCTATGGATTCTCGTGGTAGGCCTTGTTGAAGAGATGGGTTTTCAGAGATTTGCGAAAGTTAGTGATTTCATTAATTGTTTTCAAGTTTGTTGGTAGTGCATTCCACAACTGCGTGCTTATGTAGGAAAAGCTGGTAGCATGTGTTAGTCTGTATTTTAATCCTTTGCAGCTAGGGAAGTGTAAATTAAGAAATGTGCGGGCAGATCTTTTAGCATTTCTGGGAGGTAGGTCAACGAGGTTTAGCATGTAAGTCGGAGCATCTCCATAAATGATTTTATGGACTCATAAGGAGTAATAAAGCAGCTCAGCTGCTAGTCCAGCAAGTTGTAAGCCGGACAGATTCTGAGCTTCTGAAGTCCTTTTTCCTCCTTTTTAGAAATATCTTCAAGTTTAAAGTGACTTAGCAGAGTCTCAAACCAGCGAGAATTTTCTGCTTTGCGCCGATCCATCATTGTTTTGGAGATGCCTTTTGGCTTGTGTTTCATTCCATGCCTCTGGTTCCATATCAGTACTTTGTTTCTGAGCATCATAATGCTCCAGTGCAGCACAGAAATTATTTAGGTGCAATGGTTGGGAGGGTGGATGCCTCTGTGTCACAGGTTGTAATCTACTTGAGCCTACTGTAATTCATCTGTTCCTCTGTTGTTTTATTCTCTATGGCAGAGGTGGTCATAAATTGGCTGGGAATTGGGTAATCCTGGATGCTTCCTTAATTGTAGCCAATTCCTTCTTGAAGTTGTTGAGTTTATCCCCAGCCCTGGCTGACCCCTTGCATCCGTTACCTTCGCTCCTGCGCCCGATCTGCTGAACGCCTCTGGAGGAAATCTCGCACCCATTCAGACTTCCTTCACTACAAATTCATGCTATCCTCCTTCCACTCCTCCCTATTCCTTGCCAAACAGGACTATTACACCCAATCGACCAATTCTGTCAGCTCCAACCCCCGTCGTCTCTTCTCCACCCTTAACTCCCTCCTCAAAGTGCCCTCCGCTCCCACCCACCCCCCTCGCTCTCTCCTCAATCACTGGCTGATTACTTCCGCGACAAGGTGCAAAAGATCAACCTTGAGTTCACTACCAAGCCATCTCTTCTTCACCTTTCAACCCTCTCCCTCAACCAACCAACCCAAGTCTTTTTCTCCTCCTTTCCTGTCATCACCGAGGAGGAAACTGCTCGCCTTCTTTCCTCCTTGAAATGCACCACCTGCTCTTCTGATCCCATCCCCACCAACTTACTTAACATCATCTCTCATACTGTCACCCCTCCATCTGTCATATCCTCAACCTCTCTCTCTCCACTGCAACTGACCCTGACACCTTCAAGCACGCCGTAGTCACACCTCTCCTCAAAAAAACATCACTTGAACCTACCTGTCCCTCCAACTACCGCCCCATCTCCCTCCTACCCTTCCTCTCCAAAATACTTGAGCGTGCCGTTCACAGCCGCTGCCTTGATTTTCTCTCCTCTCATGCCATCCTCGATCCACTTCAATCCGGCTTTCGCCCTCTTCACTCGACAGAAACAGCACTCTCTAAAGTCTGTAATGACCTGTTCCTTGCCAAATCCAGAGGCCACTACTCCATCCTCATCCTCATTGATCTATCCGCCGCTTTTGACACTGTCAATCATGACTTACTTCCTGCCACACTGTCCTCATTTGGGTTCCAGGGCTCTGTCCTCTCCTGGTTCTCCTCCTATCTCGCCCACCGCACCTTCAGAGTTCACTTTCATGGATCTTCCTCCACCCCTATCCCCCTATCTGTTGGTGTTCCCCAGGGATCTGTCCTTGGACCCCTTCTCTTCTCAATCTACACCTCTTCCTTGGGCTCCCTGATCTCATCTCATGGTTTCCAGTATCATCTCTTTGCTGATGACACCCAGCTATATCTCTCCACACCAGACATCACCGCAGAGACCCAGGCAAAGGTATCAGCCTGCTTATCCGACATTGCTGCCTGGATGTCCAACCGCCACCTGAAACTGAACATGTCCAAGACCGAGCTCATCGTCTTTCCACCAAAACCCATGTCTCCTCTTCCTCCACTTTTTATCTCAGTTGATAACACCCTCATCCTCCCCGTCTCATCTGCCCGCAACCTCGGAGTCATCTTTGACTCCTCCCTCTCCTTTTCTGCGCATATCCAGCAGATAGCCAAGACCTGCCGCTTCTTCCTCTTTAACATCAGCAAAATTCGCCCTTTCCTCTCTGAACACACCACCTGAACTCTCGTCCACGCTCTCATTACCTCCCGCCTTGACTACTGCAACTTACTCCTCACCGGCCTCCCACTTAGCCATCTATCCCCCCTTCAATCTGTTCAGAAATCTGCTGCACGTCTCATATTCCGCCAGAACCGATATATTCATATCACCGCTCTCCTCAGGTCACTTCACTGGCTTCCAATCAGATACCGCATTCAATTCAAGCTTCTCCTTCTTACCTACAAATGCACTCAGTCTGCTGCCCCTCACTACCTTTCTACCCTCATCTCCCCTTACGTTCCCGCCCGTAACCTCCGTTCACAGGACAAATCCCTCCTCTCTGTACCCTTCTCCACCACCGCCAACTCTAGGCTCCCCTCATTCTGCCTCGCCTCACCCTATACTTGGAACAACCTTCCTGAGCCCTTACGCCAAGCCCCCTCCCTGCCCATCTTCAAGTCTTTGCTTAAAACCCACCTCTTCAATGCTGCATTAGGCACCTAACTCTTACCGTTCAGTAAATCCAGACTGCCCCAATTTGACCACCCCTATCGGACTGACCGTTCACTTGTCTCTTAGATTGTAAGCTCTTTGAGCAGGGACCGTCCCTCTATGTTAAATTGTACAGCGCTGCGTAACCCTAGTAGCGCTTTAGAACTGTTAAGTAGTAGTAGTAGTTTATCTTTCATAGCTGATATTTGGAAACAAATGGGGTAAACTCTAAGGTTCCAGATGGTTTCCCTTAGGACTAAGGCATAACATGTATTGCATTGAATAAAAGTCATGTTGACGTGATTAAGAAGTATGAAAGGGTGAACTGTGTTTAGTGATATGAATGGGCAGGATTGATCAATATAAAGTTTATTGAAGATACTTGTCTCTTGATTTCCCTATATCCATTTGCACTTCACTAAGGGCTCCTTTTTACATAGCTGTGCTAGAAATTCTGGCACAGCAAATGCGACAAAGTCTAAAGAAATTGAAAAACCTACTGTACCCACAAATAGGTGACACCTGCAGATATAAGGGCTATTGTAGAAGTGTACAGTTGGGTACAATAGGTTTTTGGTGGGTTATGGAGGGCTCCCCATATAATCTAAGGGGAGTAATGGTGAGATATGTAACTTGAACCTTTTATATGAAGTTCACTGCAGTGCCCCCTAGGGTGCTCCACTGTTCTGCTGAGATGTCTATGTGGCCAGTCTACTGTCCCCCTCATATATCCCGCTTTGGCGGGAGTGTGGGAGATGACCTGCCAAAGCAGGAGTCTCCCGCGGAATGCGTGAGACTTGGCAGGTCTTTACTAATCCCACTATGGCCTCCCACATGTCATTTCAGTATCTTGAATGAGGCTTTATGAGGTTTCTCATTCCATTTCTATATCTTTTGCTGCAGGGCTGGGGGGGGGGGGGGGCCTTCCAGGCCAACTGTCACGTCTGTGACTGTGACCACCTCAGACTTACCTTTCTGGTGGCCTTTGTTTGCTTCTGTGTTAGTTCTGTCTCTGCCTTGTGTGCTGATTGCTTCACTAGAGGTCACCTGTGTGGGCTATGCCTCTCTGGGGAGCCAGCATCTAAGATAGCTCCCACCTGTTCTGTTCCAGCTTCCAAGATGGCTCCTGTCTGTCCTTCCTGTGTGTTCACTTCCTATGTGCTTCAAGCCTCTCCTTGGTGTCAGGGTGTTTCCTGCTTCTGTCCTGCTGTAGGTGACATCATCGGTGAGGGCCTTCATAAGGAAGTGCTATACTGGCATTCAGGGCCTTTGCATGGTGTGTGTGTGTGTGTGTGTGTTATGCAAAAGGTCATCAGGTTAGTGAGTGTTCTTTTGCGCTGCTACAAGCCTGTCTTTCCATGTGGGCTCTAGCCCTTCTGTTCTTTGTGTCTGTGGACTGCTAATCCTTCTGTGTGGGCTCCTGCCCCTTCTGCTCGGTGTCTGTGGACTGCTAGTCCTTCTGTTGCCTTGCTCTGTGTTTGGAGTCTGAAGCTTCAGCCATTCTGTACTCCCTGTCTGTGTATGGAGCTGCTGAAGCTTCAGCCTTGATTCTGTTATCCCTGGTTTATTCTATTGTCTGCTGCCTGCCCTAAGACTCTGTTAGCTCCTGGTTTATTCTATTGTCTGCCGCCTGTCCAAAGACTCTGATAGCCCCTGGGTTCTCTCTGTTTGTAGCCTGCCCAAAGACTCTGCTAGTTCCTGGTTTATTCTCTCTGTTTGCAGCCTGCCCTAAGACTCTACTAATATCCTGGTTTATTCTCCTGTCTGCTGCCCAGCTTATGTGCTGCCCTGAACCTGTTGCTGCCTAGCTAGTGTGTTTATCCTGAGTGTATATCCTGAATCCTGCTTCTGCCTAGCTAGTTTGTATATCCTGAGTCCTGCATATCCTGAGTGTACATCCTGAATCCTGCTTCTGCCTAGCTAGGGTGTGTATCCTGAGTGTATATCCTGAACCATGCCTCTGCCAAGCTTGCATGTCTATCCTGAACCCCGTATATCCTGAACCCCGTTTCTACCAAGCTTGTCTGTATATCCAAGCCCCTGTTTCTGGCTAGCCTTTGTGTACGCCCTGTCTGCTTCGTCTGTCTTGTGTTTCTTGCTAGTGGCTGCGTAGCAGCTTTCAGTCCTAGTCTAGTATTTAGCCTAGCTTCCCTCGTGTATCCCAGACCCAGAGTGGGTCCTCTGGATCTTCAGTTCCTGCTCTGTCCTGCAAGTGCTGGAGGAATGGTGGTCAAGCGCAGGTGAAGCTGTTCCTGTTCTGCCTGTTCTAGTTGCCTGCCTTAGTTACTACTCCAGTCCCGAGTTCCAGTCCTGCTCTTCCCTGTATCCAGTTCCAGGGTGGTCTTGCCTGCCTCTGCCACTCCTCGGCAGTGGTCCAAGGGCTCACGAATTCCAGTCCTTCCTCGAGGACCTGACACCATCCATGACCTCAGTGTCAGGAGGAACTCCTCACCTTCCTTGCTCAGTCCTCCTCCTTGCTCAGCTCTGTTTTTTAGCTGGACTTCCAAAAGCTCCTCCTCTCCACTTCCTCTGAGAGGAGGCATCCCATATTGTTTCTTTACCTAAGGAACTGGACTTCATCCCCAGGGCTCTTCCTAGTGGCCACCCAGGGTAAATTCAGCTCTACTTCTGAAGGGGTTACTCTGTTCCTTTCTCTCTGATGATGCCCCCTGGTTTTCCTTCTCTCTCTTGTATCTATAGACCAAAGCCATTTCCCTTAGAGGGGCTCACTAATCCTGCTTCATCTCAATATCAAATTCCATTCCCTTTCCTTTCAATCTAGCAAATGGCCATTTTTGAAACAAAATGTTGAATGTTTTTCTGGTTTTAAAATGGCCATGTTCACTACCAGATTTTTTGGACGTTTTCCACAAAACGTCCAAAATCGGATTTAGACTTTATATTGAAAATGCCCCTCTGCACGGAATGCTCCTATCAGAAGCTCAACGAAGAGCAAAACGGGGGCTTTTTTGCCATCTGCCAGCAGCAGGGCTCCCCAGCTATTTAGGAATCAATTCAAAAGCAGATTGGTAGGTGAGGGAATTTCTAACAGAAGACCACTTTGTACAGCATGACACAAAGATATTACCTGTTTTGTTTTATTATTATATAGAATTGCTGATTGATTTTATTATAGTAAAGGTAGGGGAAATGCTGTCTCCTGTTTGTTGATTCATAAGCAATATTGAAGCCTACAGTAGGTGGAGGAAGTGCAATATGAATTAGGTAGGCTAATAAAGTAGAAAATTGCACTGAAAGTATTCTGGAACAATACAGTAGAGTGGGAAGAAACCATCTCCATATGTGGCTAATAAAGGGGAAATTGCCACCTAGTTATTGCATGGAAAATTAAAAAGAAAGAAAACTCACAGTTTATTCTGTTTCTCTCCACAGACCAATTTGTGTCTCAGTGTATACAATATTAACACATCCTGAATGAAAAATAAACATCTCTGATGCCTGTTGTGAACAATTTCATTATATCTTCTCCATAATTTTCCACATGGAATGATACTAAATAAATACTTTCATTTCTCATTTAAACTATTTGTCATTTCCTGGTAGCCTACAGCACACAATAAGCTCCTTGTAATAAGATGACATTTATTTGTTACACTAAATTATTTCTCTCTTTCATAAAATGGAAATGATTTTCATATGTGTTTGAAAACAGGAAACCTGTTGATTCTTGAACAGAAACTAATATAATTAACAAAACAATCACAATATAACCTTTAAGACTGATATTTGTGAACACTGTTTGCATTTGACTTTAAGATCATGGTTCACTGTAAAAACAGGAATTGGTCTATCAAGTCAGGACTCAAGTCTTAACAAATGATGGTGGAAAAGACCAGTATGGCCCATTTTACCTGCCCAGTAAGGTGACTAAAGTTGTACCTACTGCTTCATGCAATTAGACCCTTCTATACATTTTATTGAAGTGAGAAAGTCATTTGAGTTTTGTTCTGATTTCATCCTTAAGGGTCAAGGATCTGGCAGTTAAAATGTGATGCAAAGAAGTACAGAGTGATGCACTCGGGGTGGAGAAATCCAAAGGAGATGTATCAGATAGGAGAACAGAGATTGATAAGCTCGGCTTAGGAAAGGAACCTTGGGGTGATGGTGTCTGAGGATCTCAAGGTGATGAAACAATGTGACAAGATGGTGGCCACACCCAGAAGGATGCTAGGTTGCATAGACAGGGGTATAACCAGCAGAAGAAAGGAGGTGTTGATGCCCTTGTACAAGTCGTTGGTTAGGCACCACTTGGAGTATTGTGTTCAGTTTTGGAGGCCGTATCTTGCTAAGGATGTAAAAAGACTTGAAACAGTTCAGAGAAAAGTGACAAAAATGGTAGGGGTTTGCGTAGCAAAATGTATGAGAAGAGACTTGATGACCTGAACATGAATACCCTGGAGGAAAGGAGAGAAAAGGGTGATATGATTCAGACATTCAAATACTTGAAAGGCATTAATTTACAAACAAACCTTTTCCAGAGAAAGAAAGGTGGTAGAACTAGAGGACATGAATTGAGGTTGAAGGAGGGCCAACTCAGGAATAATGTCAGGAAGCACTTTTTCACAGAGAGGGTGGTAGATACCTGGAATGCTCTCCCATGGGAGGTGGTGGGATAAACACATAGAATCCTATTTAGCAGGAATAGATCCAAAGAAACTTAGTGATGATTAGGTGGCAACACCAATAACTGGGAAGCAATGCCAGTGCTGGGCAGACTTCTACGGTCTGCGCCCTGATCATGGCTGAACAGATTTGGATGGGCTGGAGTGGGGCTTTTCAGGGGCTTCGATGACAACTTCAGAAGTTTTTGAACAAGGACAGTGACGGGCAGATTTCTATGGTCTATACCCTGAAAATGGCAAGAAGAAATCAAGGTCAGGTATACATATGAAGTATCACATCATACCTTATGCTATGAGTTTATCTTATTGGGCAGATTGGATGGACCGTACAGGTCTTTATCTGCCATCATCTACTTTGTTACTATGGTTATGTTTCTATATATCCTTTTGCTCTATAGGTGTCCTCTGTGTTTATCCCAAACCTTTTTGAATTCTGTCACACGTTTGTCCTCACCACCTCCAATTTGAGGGCATTTTGGGCACCTACTACCCTTTCTGTGAAAAAAGTATTTCCTGATATTGCTCCTAAGTTTACCTTATTGTAGCTTCATGTTTATGTCCTCTAGTTCTGCAGCTTCCCCATCCTTAAAAAAAAATTGTTTGTTTATTAATACCTTTCAAAATGTAAACTTCTCTATCATATGTCCTCTGCCCCTTCTTTCTTGTATGTTTTACATATTCAGGTCTTCAAGTCTCTTCTCATGTGTCTTCTGGTACAGACCCCATACCATTTTTGTTGTTTCCTCTGAACTGCTTCAAGTCTTTTTATATCCTTAGTGAGATATGGCCTCCAAAACAGAACACAATATTCCTACTGAGGCCTCACTTGTACAGGGGCATCAACACCTTCTTTTTCTGTTGATTATGCTTCTCTCTATGCAGCCTAGCATCCTTCTGGTTTAGCTACTGCCTTGTCACATTTTTGATACCTTGAGGTTGGTGGACATTATGAACCCAAGGTTCCTGTCCTGGTCTTTGCACAGCAGCCTTGCATACAACTTCATCAGATTTCTACACCCAAAATGCATCACTCTGCACTTCTTTACATTCAAGCTTAACTGCCAAGCAGGGCACCAAGAGACAGTCAGGCCCGGGACAGCACCACCGCAGCCACCATTGCTCCCTCCCCACTTGGTCTGCCGCCCCCCACTCTGGACGCAGCTGCAGCCACTACCCCGCACCCCCCTATTTCCTACCTTCCTGCATCAGTGTGTCTGCTCCTCCCTGGCCTCCAAGGGGGTCCTGGCACTGGGGTCTGTCTAGCTCCTGTGTGCAGAGACCGGTTGTACCGCTATGGATTTACAGCCTGCTTCACTGACTACTCAGTAATTACTGTGGATTCTTTTGGATTCATATTAGAAAAATGAAACCTTTATTAGAGGAGCTAAATTCTACATTGATTAGCTATATACACACAATGATTAGCTAAACAATCATTACATCACTGGTCTCTACATCTAAGCAATGCTAACAGTTCTTAGACCAGGAAAAGAAGCAATAATACACTACACATACAATCATCACTGGTCCTTACATCATCCAGGCTCTTATCATCAGCTTGGGGGACCCGTTACAGTGATAGGCAGGAGTTTTTTAGACCAGGAACAAGTCCTCTGCTCAGTACGTACGTTACTCACAGATGAGCCCCCGATTTCACTGACAGAAACTCCCCTTTATATTAGGCTCAGAACTCATGTTCAGAGCTAAGGAAAAATATAGAATGCTTCTCTGTTTAAGTGAACAAGCCATACTGTGGGAACATGGTCACATGCTTTCCAAGTCCAGGTGGCCAAGCTGAACTTCCGAAAACAAGAACCATCTTTCCCTTCACATAACAAATTAATTAGAGCTGTGTCTTATCTTCTGCATTCCAATGTGTTTCTGTATTTACAAGAAAAGTTACTTTCGGTCAAAGACAGAAGATTTCAGAGTTCATTATCGATCAAAGCAGGGTTGAAAAGCAATCCTTTAAATCTTCCATTACACCGGGTTATCTCGTTAACACAATCACCCGGGTTCTGACAGGAGCAGGAGAGAGACAAACCCCCACTCCTCCTCTCAGCGGCCCTCCTGCCAAACGTGAACCCATGCTTCTAATTTTTGTAGATCACTTCTCATATTGTTTACCTCCATTTACAAATTCTTGTGTCATCCACAAAAAGACAAACTCTTCCTTCTAACTCTTTGGCAATATTGCTAATCAAGATATTGAACAGTATCAGTCCCAGGTCTGAATCCTGAGGCACGTCATTACGCACATTTCTTCTGAGTGAATTCCATTTACCATCATCTATTGTTTTCTATTGGTCAACCAGTTTCTAATCCTGGCCACCACCTAGGGACCCATCCCCAAGTTGCTCAGTTTATTTTATTCATGAGCCTCATATGAGGAACTGTATCAAAACATTTGCTGAAATCTCAGTAGACTACTTCCAATGCATGTCCTCGGTCTAATTCTCTAGTCACCCAGTCAAAGAAATGAATTCAATTTGTTTGGCCTGATCCTCCTTTGGTTAAACCATGTTGCTTCAGATCTTGCAACCATTTCCTTTTCATTAACAGTGTCTCTATTACTTTTCCATCCACCAAGATAAGCCTTAGCAACTTGTAGTTTCCAATGTTTTCTCTTTTACCACTTTTGTAAGGAAGGACCACATTTCCTCTCCTTCAATCCCATGTAACCTCTCTCATTTCCAAGCAGCTATTTAATCTTTAAGCGAACCTGTTAGAACCTATCTGAGCTCTCTCAATATCCTGGGATATATCTCATTTAGACCCATGGTTTTTACCACTTTCAGTTTTAAAAGATGGTCATAAACACATTCTTCAGTGAATGGTATGGAGTCTTCTCCAGTTCCATATATTCTGTACCTGTGTCAATCAACTCTAGTCCTTTTCTTTGACTTTCATTATTTATTTAATTACATTTGTACCCTGCACTTTCCCACTCATGGCAGGCTCAATGCAGCTTATATGGGGCAATGGAGGGTTAAGTGATTTGCCCAGAGTCACAAGGAGGTGCTTGTGCCTAAAGTGGGAATTGAACTCAGTTCCTCAGGACCAAAGTCCACCACCCTAACCACTAGGCCACTCCTCCACTCCAAGTCCAGTATCTTTGCTTTTTCTTCACCACTTTCCATACAGTGGCCCTCAACATCTTTCACTCTTACATTTCCATTTCTAGTTTTACTCCTTTCCCAAACGTACCTGAAAAAAGTTCTTGTCATCTCACTTTCGTCTTTAGCCATTTTAATTCTGCCTCTACATTTTCCATCCTTATTTCTTTCTTTGCCTTGTTGAGATTTATACATTATTATTTTCTGTGTTCCTTTTCTTGTGTTCTTCTGTATTTTGTGAATGCTCTCTCTTTTGCCTTTATTTTCTCAGCCAGTTGTTTTAGAAAACATTTTGATTTCTTTTTCCTCTTGCTTGCATTTACATTCTTTATATTGTAACCCCCTGATTCCAGAGTGTACTATCAGCTCTACTATACCAATTGTTTCTTAGTCGTGAGAATACCTCAAGCTGATTCTCTGGAACAAGGTGGCAAAATATTCACTAACCATGTCCACCCTAATCTGAGTTGAGTGGAAGAAAAGAACCTAATTTCAGGATTTTTTTTTCCTATGAAACATAAACCCTCAGGTGGATGATGAGTTAAAAAGCTTTATTTAAATAATATTCTGGTTTCCTTTCAACTTCTAACAATTTCAAAACTCCTTTGCAGAATCCCTAATGTTAATCACAACAATTGACTGCAAACGATTGAACTTCTTATGTTGAAAGACTCAAATTCTTTTTATCTGTTACTATTAATTTATTTTAATCTTTTGTTCCTTTCTGAATTTTTTTTTTCTGGAAGAATTTTTTCTTAGGAGGAAAAGGTCTCAAAATGCCCAGGTCCCAGGACAAACTCAATCATCAATATGTCTCAAGGCACACTGTAGGCTAGGTTCATCACTGACCTAAAAACCTCCTATTTTGAATATTTTTATATGAGTTTTTTTAAAATTTACACCTGGCCATTCTAGTAGGCTCATTTTTGAAAGAAAAGGGCGTACAAAAAGTGACACAAAAGGCACATGGGCGTCCCCATGAAAGAAGGTCACCCAAATCCAATAATCGTAACAGGGCCGTAAGGGTGTCCTCAGTGCGAGGACGCCCATCTATGGTCGTCCCCACAGGGGGGGGGGGGTGCTAGGGGCATGTTATGGGCGGCATTACAAGATGGGCGCTCCCAGCATATAACGGCTAGCAAAATGGTTTCACATGGGTTAGAACATGGGCGTCCTTAGTTAGACCTGAAATGAAAGCAACCAGGCTAAGGGGGAAGTCGTCTTTAGACCCATTAGTGATTTTGTGCAGTTGGAGAGTGGCAAGAGTGTTGTTGAGAGAGAAAGCTGAGAGTTTGTTGAGTACCTGTTACCTTTGTCTGTGTGCCGTAGTCAGAACGTTTTCACCCTCACCTGCCTCATTTGTGTTTTACCTTTTCAGCTTTCCCTATCCTTTCTAGCCCCCAAACCCAGACACCACTACTCCTTCCTCTATCTCCCCATCACCTCCCCCTATCCCTCTCCATTCACTGTCCCCAAGTTCATATTTCATTCCATTACCTGTTTGTAGTCTCTGTTTGTCTCTTTGTCCTGTGTACTGCTGCAGCATGTTTGTGAAGACTGCTTGGAGAGTGAGTGTCTAGAGGGTGTGGCAGCAGTGCTTGCAGTGTGGCTCTTCTGTGTGTGACCGCATTGTTTGTCGGTGGTGGGAGAGTGAGTGTCAGCTTCTGTTTGTTGCTGCTGTGTTTCACCAAGTTGGTAGGGAGAGATGAGCACTGGTGGCACTGCATTGCACCCGTAGTGTGGGAAAATGGAGGCACTAAATGCACAGGTGACTTACATGTTGGAGGAAGAGAGGAGACACCGTAAGAGATACTCACACCCCAGAGTTTTCAGGCCCCATAGCAGTTTCCTAGACCTCACTGACCTGCAGTGTCTCACTAGGTACCGCTTTGATAGAGCTGCCATTCAGCACCTTTGTGACCTGCTCAAACTCCTCCTGCAGCCCAGGACCCATAGGGACATCCCCATCCCTGTGCACCTAAAGATCACTACTTTTCTATCTTTTCTGGCCACTGGGAGTTTCCAGTCTGTCCTATCTGTGAACATGGGTCTCACCCAGGCTTCCATTTTTAACTGCCTCACCCAGTTCCTTGATGCCTTCCTTACCCACACCTCTGAGTTCATCACCTTCCCCACCTACCCCTAGGCCCTGCAGAACAACATGGCTGACTTCTACACCGTAGCTCGCTTCCCCTCAGTCATAGGCGCCATTGACTGCACACATGTCGCACACAGACCCCCCCTCCCCCCGGGCACGAGAGGCCACTTATAGGAAAAGGAAAGCATTCCACTCCATGAATATGCAAGTTGTGTGTGACGCCCAGGGGGAGATTCTAGATGTGTGTGACCGATACCCAGGTTCCACCCATGACGCCTATATATTGTAGCACTCATGAATCTTCCACAAGGTTGGACCATGGGGAGATCACCAGCAGATGAGTCCTAGGTAAGTGCAGCATGAATCTACCCAAATTATACCTCCTCCACCGGGCAACCCTCCACAACCCACTATTCACCCCCCCCCCCCCCCACACACTTCCACAAGATACCCACTCCAAACAATACACACTCATCTTTCTCATCCTGCTTCTCCTCAAAGGTGACAGAGGCTACCCACAGCGGAGTTGGCTCATGACCCCCATAGTGCACCCACAAACAGGGTCAGAGGAGAACTATAACAGTAGACACCAGACCACCCATGGCATCATCGAGCATATCTTCGGACAACTTAAGAACAGGTTCCAATGTCTGGACCGTTCTGTAGGGGAGCTCCTGTACAGCCCCCAAATGGTGGCAAAGATATTCCTGGCCTGCTGCATGCTACATAATTTGGCAATACGCAGAGGACAGGCCCTCCCAGAACAGCCACAGCCACCACAGCAGCAGGCCCTAGATGAAGAGGATCAGGAGCCCCCTCCACCTCCCACCACAGAGCAGAGCAGAGTGCACACCAGCTGGGGGTCAGAACCAGGCAAAGACTGATCGAGACAAGTTTTGTGTGAGAGTAAGTTGACATTTATTTCTATGATATAGTGTTTACACACCACCACCACCACCACCCCCCTCCCACCACCATCAACCGCTCTGTGCATATTCCCCTCCCTCCAATCCTCACCCCCACCCCCCAGCATGCCCCATCACTTTTCCCGCCCCTTCCCATGGCCCTGTCCCCGTCCCCACACCCCTCCCACCGTGTTCCTTTGCAGCTGGTGCTGCAGGGGAAATGTGTTGAGAGTCCTCTGATGAGCTCCCACTCTCCTCCTTTGTGTCCCGGCTGCCCTGTGGAAGTCCAGCCACCTTGTGGTCTGTGGCTTGCCCTGCAACCTGGGCACAGGACCCAGAAGGGGAGCTGGTGTGGTGGCTACTGGACCACTGGCTGGGGAGGCTGAGGATCTCAAGCTCCTTTTCTTAGTGGGTGGTTGCTGTGCAGTGGTGGAAGTAGACGCCAATTGTTGCTGCATCAGGGCTGTACTAGGTGCTTTCATGTCACGGCGTAGGCCCTCGATGCTGTGCTCCAGTCGTTGGAGCTGCTGTACCACTTTACGTTGGGCCTGTACCGCTTCCTGTTGCACCTGGAGTGCTTCCCGTTGCAGCTCCAATTTCTGGCACCGGTAGTCTTCCATGTGCACATTCTGGCCCAGCAATTGTGTGGCGAGGCACAGTAGCTGCCTCCTCTGGCTGGATGGCCTCTGCTGAGGAGGTGCCCCCCCCCCCCTTCTGCATCTTCTTCTTCTTCTTCAGTGCCACCATCGGCAAAGGCTGCGGGTGGTGGAGGGAGAGCCTCTGCTGCAGGTGGTACTGTTAGAAATATGCAATCTGTCCCTAAAATCGAGTGTAGTACCGGAAGACTGGAGGGTAGCCAATGTTACTCCGATTTTTAAGAAGGGTTCCAGAGGAGATCCGGGAAATTATAGACCGGTGAGTCTGACGTCGGTGCCGGGCAAGATGGTGGAGGCTATTATTAAGAATAAAATTGCAGAGCATATACAAAAACATGGACTGATGAGACAAAGTCAGCACGGATTTAGTGAAGGGAAGTCTTGCCTCACCAATCTAATGCATTTTTTTGAGGGGGTAAGCAAACATGTGGACAATGGGGAGCCGGTTGATATTGTATATCTGGATTTTCAGAAGGCGTTTGACAAAGTGCCACACGAAAGACTCCTGAAGAAATTGCAGAGTCATGGAATCGGAGGTAGGGTATTATTATGGATTAAGAACTGGTTGAAAGATAGGAAGCAGAGAGTAGGATTGCGTGGCCAGTATTCTCAGTGGAGGAGGGTAGTTAGTGGGGTCCCGCAGGGGTCTGTGCTGGGTCCGTTGCTTTTTAATGTATTTATAAATGACCTAGAGATGGGAATAACTAGTGAGGTAATTAAATTCGCCGATGACACAAAATTATTCAGGGTCGTCAAGTCGCAGGAGGAATGTGAACGATTACAGGAGGACCTTGCGAGACTGGGAGAATGGGCGTGCAAGTGGCAGATGAAGTTCAATGTTGACAAGTGCAAAGTGATGCATGTGGGTAAGAGGAACCCGAATTATAGCTACGTCTTGCAAGGTTCCGCGTTAGGAGTTACGGATCAAGAAAGGGATCTGGGTGTCGTCGTCGATGATACGCTGAAACCTTCTGCTCAGTGTGCTGCTGCGGCTAGGAAAGCGAATAGAATGTTGGGTGTTATTAGGAAGGGTATGGAGTCCAGGTGTGCGGATGTTATAATGCCGTTGTATCGCTCCATGGTGCGACCGCACCTGGAGTATTGTGTTCAGTACTGGTCTCCGTATCTCAAAAAAGATATAGTAGAATTGGAAAAGGTACAGCGAAGGGCGACGAAAATGATAGTGGGGATGGGACGACTTTCCTATGAAGAGAGGCTGAGAAGGCTAGGGCTTTTCAGCTTGGAGAAGAGACGGCTGAGGGGAGATATGATAGAAGTGTATAAAATAATGAGTGGAATGGATCGGGTGGATGTGAAGCGACTGTTCACGCTATCCAAAAATACTAGGACTAGAGGGCATGAGTTGAAGCTACAGTGTGGTAAATTTAAAACGAATCGGAGAAAATTTTTCTTCACCCAACGTGTAATTAGACTCTGGAATTCGTTGCCGGAGAACGTGGTACGGGCGGTTAGCTTGACGGAGTTTACAAAGGGGTTAGATAGATTCCTAAAGGACAAGTCCATAGACCGCTATTAAATGGACTTGGAAAAATTCCGCATTTTTAGGTATAACTTGTCTGGAATGTTTTTACGTTTGGGGAGCGTGCCAGGTGCCCTTGACCTGGATTGGCCACTGTCGGTGACAGGATGCTGGGCTAGATGGACCTTTGGTCTTTCCCAGTATGGCACTACTTATGTACTTATGTACTTATGTGGTGAAGGGAGAGCCGACGCTGCTGCTGCTGCTGGGTCCTGTGGTTCCACCCCATGGTCCTGTGTGGTTTCTTGTGCAGGCCCACTGGTTTGCTGCTCTGTGTGCTGGGGCTGCTGGCCGCAAGGGCCAGCTTCTTCCTCTGACTGGCTGTCATAACCTGCATAGCAAAAGGGGAGGAAGTGTGTTGGTCAAAATAACCCACTTTTGTTTTTCAGCATTCATATGCACAGCCCCACATGCAAAGACCCAGCAAATAGATGGTGAGGAATAGGATTGGCAGGCAAGCCACAGATGTCATTGTATATGGTACAGAGCTGGAGACGAGGAGCGCAGTGTACTACAGAGACTGATGTGGAAGAGAGCCACAGAGGCAGGTGGGTCCCTTACTGTCTCCCACTCTGCTTCACTGTAGCAGCCAGCCTCTGGCCCGTGGGAGCAAAGAGATGCATGTGCCTCCTCTGTATTTTCTGAACCAGCAGCTCAATTTCAGGGTTTCTGAATTTACCCTTACGGGTGGGTGGTTGCTTTAGTGCCATTGTACCAATGCGATGCAAAGAATTGAAAATACAGATAAGGGCGCTTAAATACTCTCCCAGGGACGCCCATGTAAGAACGCGTGTCCCTGAGATGGGCGTCCTAATTTTGATTATTGACAAAATCCCTAAATGTCTCCAGCTGCTCTGGCGATTTGGGCGTCCTCATTTTGATTATGACTGGGGAACTATGGGCGTCTCCAGCTGTTCTTGTGTTTTGGGCGGCCTTATTTTGATTATGGCTGATAATGATAAACGTCCCCAGCTGCTCTTCCCATTTGGAAGTTTGCATTCCCTTTATTGGCGCCTCTTTAAAATGGCTTTCTCTGTGCTTGCACTTTAGAGGTTTTTCTTTACATTATGGGGTGGTATTTCAAAGCGTTTTACCTTCAGTTATAGTAAACCTTGTTTTTGCCACTGTATGGTTTTGTACACCTGTTTTGTTTTTGTTTTTTTTTGTTTTTGGGGGGGGGGGGGGGTCTTTTTTGCCAATTCTTGAAAGATAACTGCTGTGTGGGCTTTGTACCTTTCCTTTCCAAAAGTTTCAGACTGGGTGTTAGCTGGTAGCTTAGCATATACTCTCCATTCTCTACTCTCCAGGAGCTGCTTGCAGTGTGTGATATTTTCCCTTACTGCCCCCCCATTCTCTCTCTTCTTTGTTGAAGCAGGCAGCCTCTGGTCCCCTGCAGCCAACAGATTCTTGCACTACAAGTTCAAGGTAAGCTCATACCTCTCAGCCACCTCTTCCCTTTCTGCTATGTAGATGCCAAACAAACACTCCTTGCATCTTGCAGGACAGCTGGTCAAGAGGATTGCAAGAGACAGCAGTGAACTGCAATACACTGCAGTCTGAGAGCCATGATTGTTTCTACCAATTCATTGTACAGATGTCATGTTCTCTATTGGACACACTCAGTTGTGGCTGTCTGTGGGGTGGGGGAGTGGAAGAGGCCCTGAGAATGGATGTGTGCATCCCTCATGGTCAAGGGCTCCCCAGTCTCTATATGTTCTCTGCATTCAAATTTTACCTCTATTTTCACCAGGTTCACAGATATCCACAGCTGGTAGTTTTTCTCCCGCTTTGGACCTCATGTGTCTCCCCACTAGGTTCCATCCTTCTTTATGTGGTGAACCCCAGTCCCCTTTTATGAAGTGCCCACCCATTCTCAAGGTTGCTGGGAGTGGGGAGGGGGGGAAAGCATATATGCACTGAATGTCTTTTCCACATTATTCAACACAGTCCTACAATCCTCCATAGTTATGGAACAACAACATTTCTAAATTCTATCCTGCAAACTATTTTCAAAGTGGCCACAAGTGCGTGCCTACCACAGCCTTCAGCCCTTAAGTCATGGTGAGGGAGAGGGGTTCTGGTTAAAGCTCCTATTCTAAATTACCTGCAGGAGGCTACATCCTGGTGCCTATATAATTCCCCTAGCCTGTGCCCTTCTGTACCTGATGTATTATATTGCAATTGTGATGAAGTAAACATCCATCTGATGCTTTTACTGTTGTTTTCCCTTTTCTCCTCAGCACTATATATCATTGCTAATACATTCAATGTGAAAAGGTGACCCAGCTGTTTGTAGCTCCTTCCTGGCCCTCACCAATGTGGTTTGGTTGTGGGTAAGGGTGTCTGGTGATCAGAGAGCAAACATCGTCTATGCGCTACCTATGGTTATCTGCAAGTTTCTACTTGACAGATCACTAGTGCTAGACAACATACCTATTATTTACACAACTCTGTGCTGTGGGGCTCTATGGTAAGAGGGGGAGAGGCTGGATGGGCATTTCTGTTCCTCAACAGAAATGCCCACCCAGCCTTCCCCCCCACCCCCCCCCCCTATTGGCCACACTTATCACATATGTACTAAAGTTTCTCTGTCACAGTTCACCTGTCATGCAACCCAGATTTCTGACTCCTCTCACATCAACTCCAGCTTTTGATAATACCACATATGTAGTACACACACAGACCCTGTTCGGTGCAAAAAGTATAAAATTGTATTTCAACAAACTATTTACAAACCTTTTCCCCCCTCAACATCATTGACCCCTCTCCTGTCCCTCCAAATGGCTTCTTATTAGCTCTATTATGAGCAGCATCAGGCGGCTATGCGTCTGCTGGCGCTCCTCGACAGAGTGCCGCAGTGCTGCCACCTCCTGCAGCAAGTGGTTGACTACAGCAACCAGTTGCTGCAGGAGTTGCACCACTGCGGCACTGTTGTCTGGAGCTGGTGGTGTTGGTGGGGCTGGTGATGTTGGTGGGGCTGGTGGGTCCTCCTCCCCCTCCAGAGGAGGCATATCTGCCCATTGGTCCACCTCTTTCTCCTCCTCCTCTTCCTCGTCGGCCTCCAACTCCTCGGCCTCCTTGGCCTCCTCCTCCTATGCCACTAATGCTGTGGCCTCCTCCTTCTCTTGCTGCTGCCGCCCTGCGTATGTAAAAGGATTGTCTTTGAGATCAGCACATCCAACATGGTTGCATAGTGCAGGAGCTGGCTGGCCTGAGGTGGGGGATGGGGAAAGGTGTGGTGAGCCCTGGGCTATATCCATGGGGTGTGAGATGCATGAGATGACATGACAGGGAACCCTGGAAGCTGGTCTGACACAGAGTACACAGGATATGATGGCAGACCACACTCATTGGTCAGCAGCATGTTTGCATTATGATTTGTGACTATGGTTGGCTGACCAGTTTTGTTTTGGTTATTTTTTTTTTTTTGGGGGGGGGGGGGGGGGAAGCACATAACTTTAATATGAAGCAATGACATCCACTATGAGGAATACCATGAAACAGTATCCACCCCAGAAAGGAGAATACAGAAGTGAGGCATGTCATCTCATTCATCTCAGAGAAGGTTAGTTGGAAGTTGCAGCCACACTCATGGGAGGGTAGCTGCATCCTCAGGCCTTGATCTGGGACAGAGGTGTTATGACTGACTAGTTGCCTATTAGCCACATGGAAACTGATATTGTACACAACATTTGTATTATTAAATAAATACATTTACAAATGAGTACAGGTGCCCTGAGGCGCCGTCTCACTGCCCTGATCAAGTCAGGGCTCTCCAGCTTGATTCTGCGGAACCTCCGCCGGAGGGACTCGAGGGACCTCCGAAAGCCAAATCTTCTGCAAGGTATAAGTTTGTACACCAGGAGTCAGGGGATGGCCCTTCTTGCTTTCAGCACACAAATTCATATGGAAATCAAATAGGAGAGACACACAACACTGATTGGAGGGGGGGGGGGGGGACATTACGTTGGTACAGGTAATGTCATTGAGGTGGACATAAGGAGAAAGAGTACCATTTGTGTGCAGTATTGTAGGGATGTGGGAATAGTTTTCCTTTGTAGTACATAGATTCTATTAATGAATGTGCATATGCACATATCACTGATTACCCTTGAATACAGACTACAGTTGGTGCTTACATTGCTGAGGGAGCTCTAATATGTGTAGCTACAGGAGGGGGTCCTGATAGCCCAGGAGGGGGGGTAAGGAAACACTTACCTTTCCAATTTGACACCAGGCTTCAATCAAGACAATCCTGGGGAGCAGGTGGTGGTGGTGCCTAAAAAGAATGCACCGGTGCTTCATGCAGAGGTGCACTAGGCACACATTTTCAGCATCACTGAAATTTGGCTCGCGCCTCAGAGCCATGTTTCTCAGTGAATAACCGTTGGAAAATGTGCATCGCCTTATATGGATGCCCATGCATGATGGACGTCCTTACATGCACAGTTCCATATATGGACGACCATCCCATATATGGATGGATCAGCACATGGATGACCATGACACATGGACGTCCACGAACCGTCGTCATGCATGCAGGGCCTTATTTGTATGAGTACGTCTTCACATGTGTGGAGTCTTTCTTATCTGAATCATTATCAAGTGTGAGAACCTCTTCATATATACACAATAAAATATGTATGTTCCTTATATTTCCTATAATTGCATGTTCCGCAAGTACAGTGCTTGTAGTTGCGGACATCCAGGTACGGGAAATATAAAGACTATTAATCGCAAAATACAGTAACAAAGACATGTTTCTTGCAGCACTGCCGAAGGACATCCCTCTTACAAGCTCGCTGTCCTTCGGCGGGCCTAGTAAGATGGACGTCCTTCGGCAGTGCTGCAACAAACATGTCTTTGTTATTCTATTTTGTATATTAATATTCTTTATATTTCCTGTACCTGGATATCCGCAACTACATGCACTGGCCTTGCAGAACAACCAGATACATCAGAGAAGTCCATAGTAATAAGGACGTCTTTCTTGTAAAACCGCCGAAGGACCATATGACAAATGTTGGCAAGAGTGTGTTGGGGGCATCCTTTGGTGGTTATGGAAGATGAATGTCCTTTTTACTATACTTTGGGCGTCCCTGATTTGGGCGTTTCTCACTGCGATAATGGAATGTCTAAGGATGTCCATACTATTTTTCGGATATACCTACCTGATTTTGGCCGACTTCACGAGGGCGTCCTAATTCATACTTGGATGACCTTTTGAAAATGCCCCTCCACGTGATCAAAAAAATTTTCTCAAAATGAAATGACTTAGCTTTTTGCTTAAGATGAAGGTCTGACTGTCAAACATCCATTCATATGACTCTCAACGGGGACCTGTTTTGCCCACTGGCTTTATCAAGGGAGGAATCCAGACACTTTGACAGTCTCGTTCTGTGTTTTTATTTATTTGTTACATTTGTATCCCACATTTTCCCACCTATTTGTAGGCTCAATGTGGCTTACATAGTACCGTAGAGGCATTTGCCAATTCCAGTATTTTTTTTGTTTTTGTTACATTTGTACCCTGCAGTTTCCCACTCATGGCAGGCTCAATGTGACTTACATGGAGCAATGGAGGGTTAAGTGACTTGCCCAGAGTCACAAGGAGCTGCCTGTGCTGGGAATTGAACTCAGTTCCCCAAGACCAAAGTCCACCACCCTAACCACTAGGCCATTCCTCCACTCCTATATGAACAAATAAGTACATAAGTACATAAGTAATGCCACACTGAGAAAAGACCAAGGGTCCATCGAGCCCAGCATCCTGTCTACTACAGCGGCCAATCCAGGCCAAGGGCACCTGGCAATCTTCCCAAACGTACAAACATTCTATACATGTTATTCCTGGAATTGTGGATTTTTCCCAAGTCCATTTAGTAGCGGTTTATGGACTTGACCTTTAGGAAACCGTCTAACCCCTTTTTAAACTCTGCCAAGCTAACCGCCTTCACCAGGTTCTCCGGCAACGAATTCCAGAGTTTAATTACGCTTTGGGTAAAGAAAATGTTTCTCCGATTTGTTGTAAATTTACTACACTGTAGTTTCATCACATGCCCCCTAGTCCTAGTATTTTTGGAAAGCGTGAACAGACGCTTCACATCCACCTGTTCCACTCCACTCATTATTTTATATACCTCTATCATGTCTCCCATCAGCTGTCTCTTCTCCAAGCTGAAAAGCCCTAGTCTCCTTAGTGATGTTGTGGTTGAATAAGGTTCATGTGTAACAGACACATTGGGGAATCGCAGAGAGGAAGAGTTATTTTATGTCCTTTACGGGCTGTTGTTTCGTAGTGTTGCAGGGTTTAGGCATTTAAGTTGGGTCGGTAGGGTATATCTTTTTGAACAGGTTAGTTTTTAGTGATTTCCGGAAGTTTAGGTGGTCATTTGTTGTTTTCACGGCTTTTGGTAGTGCGTTCCAGAGTTGTGTGCTTATGTAGGAAAAGCTGAATGCATATGTTGATTTGTATTTGAGTCCTTTGCAGCTTGGGTAGTGGAGATTTAGGTATGTTTGTGTTGATCTTGTTGTGTTTCTGGTTGGTAGGTCTATGAGGTCTGTCATGTATCCCGGGGCTTCGTCATAGATAATTTTATGAACCAGGGTGCAGATTTTGAAAGCAATACGTTCTTTGATTGGGAGCCAGTGCAGTTTTTCTCGGAGTGGTTTTGCACTTTCAAATCACGTTTTTCCAAATATAAGCCTGGCTGCTGTGTTTTGAGCGGTCTGTAGTTTCTTTATGATTTGTTCTTTGCATCCCACATAAATTCCATTGCAGTAGTCTACATGGCTTAATACGATTGACTTTATCAGGTTGCGAAATATTTCCCTCAGGAAGAATGGTTTCACGCGTTTGAGTTTCCTCATTGAGTGGAACATTTTCTTTGTTGTAGATTTCACTTGGTTCTTTGTGTGAGGTTACGGTTGATTGTAACGCCGAGAATTTTCAGGCTGTCTGAGATCGGGAGGGTGTAATCTGGGATGTTTATGTTAGTGGGTTTGTCATATTGTATTGGGATGAGAGGATGAGGCAGCGTGTTTTTTGCCCATGAGTTCATGATGTTCAAACTGAGCTTGATTTCGTTGGTGATATCTGTCAGATCATGTTTGTAAGGAATGTATATTGTGACATCGTCTGCATAGATGAAAGGGTTAAGGCCTTGGTTGGATAAGGACTTGGCTAGTGTAGTCATCATTAGGTTGAAAAGGATTGGTGATAGTGGTGATCCTTGAGGTACTCCGCAGTCTGCTTTCCACGGTGATGATATGTTTGAGCTTCATTTCACTTGATATGTTCTAGTGGTTAGGAAACCCTTGATGCAACTGAGTATATTACCACCAATCCCGAAGTAATCTAGGAGTCTTAGTAGTATTCTATGGTTCACCATGTCGAATGCGCTAGACATGTCGAATTGGAGGAGAAGTATGCTTTTACCTTTTGCTATTTCCTGCTTCAATTTGGCTAGGAGAATAATTAGTACTGTTTCAGTGCTATGGAGGGTGTGGGTCACAAGGAGCTACAGGCGGAATCAAACCCAGGTCACCAGGATCAAAATCCACTGCGCTAACCATTAGGCTACTCCTCCACTGAATCAGCTAATAAACTACTCCCTCAGAATTTAATCCATACACAGTTTTGTAAATCAGTTCTATATCTTGCCTCTCTCTGTAGAACAGGTAAAAGACAAATATTTTAAATATTTAAATATTTTAAAACAAATAGAAGGAAATATTATTTCACTCAAAGAATAGTTAAGCTCTGGAATTCATTGACAGAAGATGTGGTAACAGCAGTTAGTGTATGAGTTTAAAAAAGATTTGGACAAGTTCCTGGAGGAATTGTCCATGGTCTGTTATTAAGATACTGCACGTTTAGCTGTAAAGAAGGAAAAGCCTCAAGGAGCTCCAGACCAAAAGGTCTACTGGGATACTAGTGATCAAAATGACATAACTTATGGTCAATAAGATCTGTTTCTCATCATTGGCTCAAAAACTTATTGCATTCAAAAACATTTTAGTCCAAAAATACTGTGTTTTTGGTACTTTCAAAACAACTATACTGCTTCAAGCTTCTAGATGCAGTAGATCTATTCTTTAAACCTCTGACATCCTCAATCATGCTTCACTACCACATGTATATTTCATAATGGAAATTCTCAAGTTTAAAGATCAAGTGCTTAACTTGTGCACACTTGTCTCTATCTGTAGTCACAGCTCGCGCTGTTTGCACACACATTCATTCATCAATACAGTGGGTCATTCGATAGGTATAGATAGGTTTTTGAGCTATTGTGATTCCACTTGCACTTTAACTGTTAATAAGATAGATATGGGGCAGCCATAGTGGAGGAGTGGCCTAGTGGTTAGGGTGGTGGACTTTGGTCCTGAGGAACTGAGTTCAATTCTCACTTCAGGCACAGGCAGTTCCTTGTGACTTTGGACAAGTCACTTAACCCTCCATTGCCCCATATAAGCCACATTGAGCCTGCCATGAGTGGGAAAACACAGGGTACAAATGTAATAAAACAAATAAAAATTGCTTGTCCTGGGATTGGTAGCATGGAATGTTACTACTACTAATCATTTCTATAGTGCTACTAGACCTATGTAGTGCTTTACACATTATATATAGGTACTTCCTCTGTCCCTAGGAGGGCTCACAATCTAAGTTTGTTTGTTTTGTTTTGTTTTTGTACCTGGGACAATGTAGAGTTAAGTGACCTGCCCAAGGTCACAAGGAGCTACAGTGGGAATCAAACCCAGGTCACCAGGATCAAAGCCCACTGTGATAACCATTAGGCTACTCCTACACTCAATCAGCTAATAAACCTACTCCCTCAGAATTTAATCCATACACAGTTTTGTAAATCATATTAATAGCCTTAAACCGTATACGCTGTTAACTATTAACCAATGCAGATCATGCAAGACTGGAGATACTGGGCTAGATGGACCATTGGTCTGACCCAGTATGGCTATTCTTATGAAAGATATTTGTTTGCTCATTAATACCTTTCAAGTATTGAAATGTCTGTATCATATCTTAAATATTTGGTGCACACGAAATTAATGTAATGAGCATTAAGTGGAGTTGAAAAGTTTGAAATCAAGTTACTTTTTTTAATTAAAACAAATATGTGAAACACATCAAAAGAATGCCTGGAGTCAGGAATAAAGGCCAAATGTAAAGTGAACCAAACATTCCTTCCCTGTACCCATCCTTACTGTATACAGTGGGGGAAATAAGTATTTGATCCCTTGCTGATTTTGTAAGTTTGCCCACTGACAAAGACATGAGCAGCCCATAATTGAAGGGTAGGTTATTGGTAACAGTGAGAGATAGCACATCACAAATTAAATCCGGAAAATCACATTGTGGAAAGTATATGAATTTATTTGCATTCTGCAGAGGGAAATAAGTATTTGATCCCCCACCAACCAGTAAGAGATCTGGCCCCTACAGACCAGGTAGATGCTCCAAATCAACTCGTTACCTGCATGACAGACAGCTGTCGGCAATGGTCACCTGTATGAAAGACACCTGTCCACAGACTCAGTGAATCAGTCAGACTCTAACCTCTACAAAATGGCCAAGAGCAAGGAGCTGTCTAAGGATGTCAGGGACAAGATCATACACCTGAACAAGGCTGGAATGGGCTACAAAACCATCAGTAAGATGCTGGGCGAGAAGGAGACAACTGTTGGTGCCATAGTAAGAAAATGGAAGAAGTACAAAATGACTGTCAATCGACAAAGATCTGGGGCTCCACGCAAAATCTCACCTCGTGGGGTATCCTTGATCATGAGGAAGGTTAGAAATCAGCCTACAACTACAAGGGGGGAACTTGTCAATGATCTCAAGGCAGCTGGGACCACTGTCACCACGAAAACCATTGGTAACACATTACGACATAACGGATTGCAATCCTGCAGTGCCCGCAAGGTCCCCCTGCTCCGGAAGGCACATGTGACGGCCCGTCTGAAGTTTGCCAGTGAACACCTGGATGATGCCGAGAGTGATTGGGAGAAGGTGCTGTGGTCAGATGAGACAAAAATTGAGCTCTTTGGCATGAACTCAACTCGCCGTGTTTGGAGGAAGAGAAATGCTGCCTATGACCCAAAGAACACCGTCCCCACTGTCAAGCATGGAGGTGGAAATGTTATGTTTTGGGGGTGTTTCTCTGCTAAGGGCACAGGACTACTTCACCGCATCAATGGGAGAATGGATGGGGCTATGTACCGTACAATTCTGAGTGACAACCTCCTTCCCTCCGCCAGGGCCTTAAAAATGGGTCGTGGCTGGGTCTTCCAGCACGACAATGACCCAAAACATACAGCCAAGGCAACAAAGGAGTGGCTCAGGAAGAAGCACATTAGGGTCATGGAGTGGCCTAGCCAGTCACCAGACCTTAATCCCATTGAAAACTTATGGAGGGAGCTGAAGCTGCGAGTTGCCAAGCGACAGCCCAGAACTCTTAATGATTTAGAGATGATCTGCAAAGAGGAGTGGACCAAAATTCCTCCTGACATGTGTGCAAACCTCATCATCAACTACAGAAGACGTCTGACCGCTGTGCTTGCCAACAAGGGTTTTGCCACCAAGTATTAGGTCTTGTTTGCCAGAGGGATTAAATACTTATTTCCCTCTGCAGAATGCAAATAAATTCATATACTTTCCACAATGTGATTTTCCGGATTTAATTTGTGATGTGCTATCTCTCACTGTTACCAATAACCTACCCTTCAATTATGGGCTGCTCATGTCTTTGTCAGTGGGCAAACTTACAAAATCAGCAAGGGATCAAATACTTATTTCCCCCACTGTATGTGTAAATCCATGTTCTATTGTATAAATGGATCACAATTTTAGGATTGAAAATGCAAACAGAAAGGAAAGAAATAAGACCTTATGATAACTTTAGCACAACCCGTTTTGATAGCTCTAAAAGTTGTTCCTTTTTATTCTCAAGGCACACTCCCTAACATCATAAAATGAATGCATAATTACACACTGATAGGTGAAATTATTCTTCATCCATGCATTATTAGAAGGCAATTGTTACAAGTCATTTAAAGAGCTATTTGTCTGCGGACAATATCTTTTTGAAAATTGCCCAACTTTTATGCTGATAAACTAAGGCACTTTCTGGAACAACACACATGCATTTATCTGCATTTTCTCAGAGCCATCCCTGGGGTGAGATTAGGTCAGGGGAAGCAAACACAAGTTTTCAGTTTTAATACTATGCACTTTGTTTTTGCCAGAAAAAATTAAGTACCCATATATAAAGGAGGTGCAAATCTCTTTTGGTACTTTTTCCACTGCTACCAAACTTAGGGCTCCTTTTCCCAAGCTGCGGTAAAAAGAGCCCTGCAGCAGCGGTGGGGGTGGGGGGGGGGGTCATTTTTGCCATTTGGCAGGGCCCTTTTTACTGCAGCCAGTAAAAAGTCCATGAAAATGGAATGGCCATGCAGAAAGATTATTGTCTAGGGTTGTAATTGTCCCTCTGTGCACCTTGCCACCTCTGAGGTTTTGTTTTAGACTGGAATTGACTCTCCATGCTGCTTAGCACCCCATGTCTTTGATGAGGGTTGTCATTGTCATTCTGTGCAGCTCACTCCCTCTGTATCTGTTTGGGTTTGTAATTGTAATTGTTTAGGGTTGTAGCTGCCACTCAGTGCAGTTTAATTCCCACCGCTTCTCCCTCACATGCCTCTGGACTGTTACAGATTTCTACACAGATACTACATGCTAAAAGAGTCCTTCATCTGAGTCACACATAAAGAACATAGATCCTCACCTGATACAGAATAAGGAACCAGAAAAATAAAATAGAGACAAAAACTAAACTGGAGACACCTCTCTGCCCCCCCCCCCCCCCCCCCCGAAAACCAAGTTCTATAGGAAGTGCAATATTAGAAAAAGAGAAACAGAAATGCATTCTCTCCTTTACTTTGCTAAATATAAAATTAGAAAAATGTACATGTTCCTAAGCAGACACATTCCGATCTTTAAGCAATATTAAATAAAAAAATGTTTATTTATATTTATTTATTTTATTAGGTTAGTCTTAGCCTCTTTTCCACTTTCCATATGCCAGTCTTCTAAATTCTTTTCCAGGTTGGCAAATCTATTTCTTTTCTCACTTCTTATCCTCTTCCCTTCTTTCTCTACATCTGTCTACCATTGATCTTTTTTATGTTTCTTTTTTTACTTTTCTCTGTCTCAATCTCTATATCCACCCACTTTCTGTCAACCTCTAGTCCATAGTCTCCCTCTTTTCACCTCTCATCTACCTACCAACTTTTCCCATCTCTCTTTCATTCCCTCTCCAGCAGTCCCATTGCCCCTGTCTCTTTCCTTCCCCAGTCTTCTATCCCTCCTCTTTATTTCATCTACTCCCTAATGCCCCATTTTCATTCTGTGTATTCACTCTCTCAGTCCTCATCTACCTTCCATTGCCTCTCATTCCCTCATCAGACACAGCTCCATCCCTGTCTCTCCTTCTTTCCCTTGCCTCAGTCCATGCTTCTGTCTCATATGTCTATTCCATCTTCTATTTCCATAGACCATTGATGGCCAGTTGCAATCTAAGATACTCCATCAATGGATAAAACCTCTCAAAGAGAAGAACTTTTAGTCTTTTATAAAATACCAAGTAATCAGGCTGACCCTTGATTACCATTGGCAGTGAATTCCACCACTTAGCACCCTGGTATCTAAAGTCAGCAGAGCGAACTGATTTATAACACAGTCTCTTGCAATCTGGAAGATGAAGTCTAGAACCAGTGGTTGTATTGCATAGGGAAATAATTATTAAGGGCTGCATATAATCCGGTGTCATGCCATATAATATTTAAGACAAAGCACATAATTTAAAAATAATCCTGGCTTTAATGGGCAACCAATGCAGCTTGTATAATAATGGAGTGGCTCTATCAAAACACGATACCTTGAGGACAAGACTAGCTGCGGTATTTTGGGCTGTTTGTAGCCTTTTTAGGACACCCTCCTTACATCCAGCATAGATGGAATTGCAGTAATCACACTGAATTAAAACCAAGGATTGAACTAGCAATCTAAAGATATCTGGCAAGAAATATGATCTGATTATCCTCAGCTTCCACAGAGACCTGAAGGAATTTTTCACTACTGAGGAAATCTGAGGCTCAAACATGAGCCTGAGGAAATGTGAGGCTCAAAATTAATACACCAAATACCTTAAGTGTAGAGTCTAGGGGGTACAACACATGCAGTACAACATATGCAGTATGGTCAAAGAGGTTGTTACCACAAGAAATTTAGTCTTATCTCTATTTAACTTAAACTTAAATTTGGAAACCCAGGATTCCAACAAATCCAGACTAAGCCTAATCTTAGGAATAACTTCTGGATGACTAGTCTTGAAAGAGATATAGATTGTGACATCATCCATGTAAATAAAAATGCAGAATCCTGTTACCTCTAGCCTTTCACCTAATGGAGCCATCATAACATTGAATAGGATTGTAGAAAGTGGTGAGCCCTGTGCAGTGGTGTGCTGGAGCCGGCTCGCACCGGCTTGCAAGAGCCGGTTGTTAAATTTTGTTCCGACTTGCGAGCTGGTTGTTACTAAGTGCGAGCCGGCTCTCCTTCCTCCCTCCCTCCCTCCGGATCCAGTCCCTCACCTGAGTCGCCTTGTCCATCGAATTCTTCGGGGCAGGCAGTCTTGCCTGCCCGCTGTTGGCGCTGACCCTCCCCCGCTGCTGGTTCGCTCTTTAAAAATGGCTGCCGAGACTTCCAGAGGCGGCCTCGTGAGACTTCTGCTGAAGTCTTGGAGGCCACCCTTGTAAGTATCGGCGGCCATTTTGAAGAGTGATCCTGCAGCAGGCAGGCAAGACTGCCTGCCCCGAAGAATTCGTTGAACAACTTGGGATGGGGTGGCAGGGGAGAGAAGGGAGTCGCTGTACATGGGTGGCTGGAGGGGAGGGCAGGGGAGAGAAGGGAGTCACTGGGCATGGGTGGATGGAGGAGAGGGCAGGGGAGAGAAGGGAGTCACTGGGCATGGGTGGATGGAGGGGAGGGCAGGGGGGAGAAGGGTCACTGGACATGGGTGGATGGAGGGCAGGGCTGAGGAGGGTCGCTGGGTATGGGTGGATGGAGGGCAGGGGAGAGGAGGGTCACTGTACATGGGTGCATGGAGGGCAGGGGAGAGGAGGGTCGCTGGACATGGGTGCGTGGAGGGCAGGGGAGAGGAGGGTCGCTAGGTATGGGTGCATGCAGGGCAGGGGAGAGGAGGGTCGCTGAACATGGGTGGATGGAGGGCAGGGGAGAGGAGGGTCGCTGGGTATGAGTGCATGCAGGGCAGGGGAGCGGAGGATCGCTGGACATGGGTGGATGGAGGGCAGGGGAGAGGAGAGTCGCTGGGTATGGGTGCATGGAGGGCAGGGCAGGGGAGAGGAGGGTCGCTGGACATGGGTGGATGGAGGGCAGGGGGAGAGAAGGGTCGCTGGACATGGGTGGATGGAGGGCAGGGGGAGAGAAGGGTCACTGGACATGGGTGGATGGAGGACAGGGGAGAGAGAAGAAATGCTGGACATGGATGGAGGAGATGGAAGAGTGAGGAAGTAGATGAGATGAGGGAAAAGGAAGAGAGAAGAAAAACTGCACATGGATGAAGAAAATAGGCAGAAGCTGGATCCACTGGACAGTTAAGTCTGCGGAGGACCAGAAATGAAGAAGAAAGGAGGAAAGGAAAGAAATAAATGGAAAGGAAGCCCTGGAAACGGAGTTAAGAGGACAGATAGCAGCAGAATCGGATACTGGGCCAGCATGATCAGAAAAACAGTCACCAGACAACAAAGGTAGAAAAAAATCATTTTATTTTCATTATAGTGTTTGGAATATGTTCACTTTGAGAATCAGGTGCTCAACATTAAAAGTTTATATTTATTTACTTATTTATGGCATTTTATCGCACATTAAACATGAATTAGATTGGAACCTGGGATCATTTAATTTTTTTTTCCTGGAGTAATGCATTGCCACCTCCCCAGGCTCTCTCCCTGGCTATAGCCAGCTCTGCAATTTGGAGGGGGGGACACAGAGGGGGACTGGGGGACATAGAGGGGGACCGAGGAGAGAGCCTGTTGTTAAACATTTACCAGCACACCACTGGCCCTGTGGAATCCCACAGACAGGAAACCAGGAAGGTGAAAGAGAATCTGACAATTTCACCTGTTACAATTTAGATTTTAGGAAGTCACAGAACCATTGGTTGACCTTCCCACACAATTAAAACAGATCCAACATGCCTAAAGGCAACTCATGACCAACAAGGTCAAAGGCACTTGATATATTGAATTGCATCACTAAAAACTGAAAGCCTAGACTGACTGCTTTCCTAAAATTAGATATTAAAGTGGTCAAGATCATCTTGGTACTATAACAAGGCCTAAAGCCTGACTTGGATTTATCCAAGAGGGAGAAGGAGGAAAGGTGATTCATAAGCTGAGTATCAACTATTCTCTCCATTACCTTAGGGGCCCTTTTACTAAGCTACACTAGCGCCTACATTCGTGTAGCATGTACCAAAAAAATATTACCGCCAGACTAGCGCTTCCCCTGGCAGTAATTTAGGATTTAGTGTGCACTCATTCTGGTAGTAGAAATATATATTTTTTATTTTCTACCGCACACGGTATTTCTGGCAGTAATTGGTAGTTGGCGTGCACCGAACAGTTACTGTGCGTATAGCATGTGTGCCCTTACTACTAGATCAATGGGTGGCACTAAGGGCTCAGGACATAAATAGGCATGCACTAGTTTTAATTTTAGTGCACACCCATTTCCTGGCCCATTAAAAAAATGCCCTTTTTCCCGGACTCGATAAAAAATGGCCTGGTGCGCGCCGAAAACACCTGCCCACACTACCGCAGGCCACTTTTTACCACAGTGTAGTAAAAAGACCCCTTAGTCAACAATGAGATAGAAGCAACAGGCCTGTAATTAGAAGTGTCTCCCAATGAAGCCTATGTGCTCTTAGGGATTAGAGTAAGTATTATGGAACCTTTCCTCTGAGGAAAAGCCCCTTGGGTCAGCATAGATGAGATATGAGCTTGAAGAAGGTCAATGAATCCTGAAGGTACAGTTTTTAATAAATAACTCGGACAAGCATCCAGAAGACATTGTGAGGAAGAATACTTTGTGAGAAAGGATTTGACAGTCTGTTAAATCATTAACCAATTTAAATAAATATTTGGTATTTAAAACAATAATATCTACCAATTTAGAATGACATTATTGTCTCCATTTCAATTTACACAAAACCTTATATTCATGATTAGCACTCTTCTCCAGTCAAAGTCTTATTTTTATACCAAACCCAATCCAATTTTCTATCATTTAATTTAGCTACTGCTAATTCAGCATTAAACCATATATTTTTAGGTTGATTGTATTTAGTTTTAACTCTTAATGGGACAATAGTACTGTAGTTATCTTCACTGGGTTGGAAAGAACACAAAGAGATTTCCAATTTAAATTAAATTGGAGTACAAAATGATCTGACCATAATGACTCAGTCCAATGAATGTCAGAAACCAAGACATCAGTATTATCAAATGTAGGTTAGGAAAATCCCAATAAATCTAATTGGTGTTCCTTCCAATGTGTAACAAATGGGTCAGGAACATAATAATTCAATGCTAATACTAATCCTTTATAATAGACTTACCTTTCTGCTAAGTGCAAATTAATATCCCCAAAATCAAATTATATGAAGAATAAATTGAATTTCTAAAAACAAAATCATAAAAATGATTTTTAGTTTCCAACCATTTACCAGAAGGGGAATAAAACAAAATACATACTAATGAATCATTTAGAGTATCATCTTTAACTTGGAGAGTTAGATTCTCAAGATAGGGGGTAGATAATGAATCTATAACTTCTATCTTTAAAAAAAGCATTTATAAATGAAGGCAAGACTACCTCCCCTTTTCTTCTCCCTACATAAAACAACAATTTTGTATCCTAAAGAGCAAATTTCATTAATAAGGTAATTTTCATCTGATGTTAACCAGGTCTCAATTAAAAAGAAGTAGCCTGGTTAATTATCTTCAGTCCATTCCCTAATGATCTGAGTCTTGTTCCCCAGTGAACTTGTATAAATGCAGGGAATAGGAATAATAGGAGCACCGATAACAGTGTTCTGAGACAGTCTGACAGTCATGTTCTTTTGCAATGACAATTTTTTTGTTGTTGTAAGTTACTGGTCTATGGCCAAATTGAAGTTCTATCGTATTTAAAACTGTTCTGAGCAATCCAATAACTCCCTAGTATGATAAAATCCCTTATATATACATTTAGAATTTTCAAGAATCGATTGACTTGCAGGAATCTGATTAAGACAAATTACTAGATATAAATGAATATCCCATCCATTCAAACACATAAACAAAATAAATACCAACTTTAGCCACTCCATAGTGACTAAATCTCAAGATAAATATAAAAAATAAAGGATAAAAAGCAGCAACAAGTAAGTTACTGCATTAATATATAAAACATGTTGTATAGCCCACTCAGTAGCATATATAGGGGCATACAAAGGGGAATGACAGGCCCCTTTGGTATGCCCGTTCATCGCAATGCCAGAGGTGCAACACCTCAGAAGTTAGTGAAATGTTATGTCATGGGCTAGTGACATCATCAACCACTAAAGGTTTAGAGGTAGAGACCAGTGATTCTAGAAAGCTAGCAGACCACCAGCAAACTCAGATAATCATAGAAGACTTATCTAAGAACAGGTAGCGGTGGAGAGGGGCATACAAATTAACCAATTAATTGCTTCTAAGGATAGATGTTTATGTCCATGATGGTTTTCTCTATATATCTTTCTGTCTGCCTCAGCTTTTCTAAGGGGCCCATTTACAAAGGTGCGTAGGCACCTACACACATCCAATGCAGTCAAATTGACACTACTACCTGGCTACCGTGTGCCCCAGACAGAAAGTCCATTTTTGGTGCATGCCCAAAATGAGGTATTAATATTTTCTATTTTCTACCGCGGAGTGCTTACCCAGCAGTAGTTGGCAGTTGGCGTGTGCTGGACACTTACAGCCCGGTTAGCACGTGAGACCTTACCGCTAAGTCAATGGGTGGCATTAAGGTCTCAGGCCAAAAATGTATGCATGCTGGTTTTCATTTTTCTGCACGTCCATTTTCCGGCAAATTTTTTAAAAATCCCTTTTTTCCAGGAGTTCTCAGGAAATGGACCAGCACGCATCGAAAACACGTGCCTACACAAGTGCAGGCCACTTTTGGATGCACCTTGGTAAAAGGGCCCCCAAGTTTGCTACTCTAGCCTCCAGAGATTGAACTTGTTCCCTGAGAGTTAGAAGCTCTTTGCACCAAGTGCACACATATGACCTCTTACTAACTAGGAGATAATCATAACACTTAGAGCAAAAGACTAGATAGTCTCCATCTCATTGCTGGACTGTTGACTACATCTTAGTATTGACAAGTTATTTACTTATTTGAAATTGCAAAGGGAGTAGTCTTCATTTTGAAGCCCTTTTACTAACTATCCACAAGACACACTAAAGTGCTCTGTAATAGTTTTGCTATCTATGTAAGATAGGCACACAGTATTTATTTTTTATAGGAGGAGGGGGTGTTCAGGGGCTGAGGATGGTGTAGATGTGCTAATCTTCTAGCACACTGGCATTACTACTGTGCTAACTGATTAGAATATCCATAATGGAGGAACTCTTAGCGCCTCCTAAATAAGAGGCAGTAAGTGCTCCCATGTTAATTTTTTTTAAAGGCCGCACACCATTGCTAACATTAACGCACAGCCAGAAATAAAACAAATTTTAAAAAGCCCTTTTTGATGGCATGCTAGAAAAGTCCTTAGCATGCAGGAAAGACCTATGTAAGAACACACTAATCCCATTTACAAGTGCAGCTTTGTAAAAGGTCCCCTTAATAATTAACTTAATACATAAATTTATAGCCTGCTCCTTACAGTTTAAAAGACGTACAAAGTGGATTCCAAAAATATAAAAACAAATATTACATTAAAACCTAACAAAAGCAATAAAGGCCCTATTTATTTTATGTTTGCTTCAAGAAGAACAGCAAGGACTAAAAAGAATCTATCACTAAGAGTTAAAAACCTCCTGATAACGATTCCCAATTAAACTTTATGGTCAAAAATGTCCTTCCTACCTTCCTAGTTGGCTTAAAAACTTATAACTCAAAGGTTGAGCCTGGGGTGGGTTGTAGGTGGGGTTGGAAAATGAAAATCAAACATTAAACAGAATAGTTTACTGCTAAGTTATGACTTAACTGCCTATATAGATAAACACAGAATTTAGAATATAAATTATCAGATTAACTCAAATCCCCCCCTTTCCCTATGTTTTAAGAGAATTTCCTAACAGATAAATTCTCACAACTGCAGCTTTCTGACCAGGAGTAGGAAGTCCTGTCTCAGCACTTCTCTGTGTGTATGTATGGCGCTGCAAAATTGCAGGCTCCCAGCTCACTGTTACACAGTACTGCACATGTAATGATCCCCCCAATGAAGCTATTGCGAAATGGGTCCTGTTGGGATCTAAAGCAGATAAGTGCGGGGTTTTACTTTTTTTTAATATTAAACACACTAGTGATGGTGTCCACACTATGATTTTTACAAAGTATTATAAATTTTGTATTTCTAGTAATGAGGGGTGGTGGCTTTTTAGACCAATGATTATATTTTACCCACATATTAGCAATGGCTTTCAACCATGGAGCATTTGATGCTACCTATCTTTATACACTGCTGGGTATCTGAGATTTCCCCCCCCCCCCCCCACATATATATATACTGCGCTATAAGCAACTATCATTTTTAGCATGCGCTAATGCTAGAGACACCCATAAGAATATATGGGTGTCTCAGGTGCGATAATTTTAGCATGAGCTAAAAACGCTAGCGCACCATAATAAACAGGACCCTACGTATGTTTTAGTTACATTTGAATATTTGTGACATTGAGGTTGAAAAGGTTCTTCACATTTTTGCAATTGTGTGTATGTGGCTACTCAATTGTATAAAAGCCCTTTTCTGCAAAATAACAGGCGTCTCATTAATTAACTTCACTAAAATGTATTGCTCACCAATCCAGGCAACAATCTCTTTTCTTAGAGGATCTAAAAATTGAACTGAGATTGGGTGGGAGGGAAGGGGAGGGGTTTAAATAAATGGGTTAGGGAGGTGAGGGAGGCTGGTGATGGAGTTGGGAAGATTTTATATGTATATTGAGTTTGTAGATATTTGTGTTTTAATTGGGACAGGGCAGGGTAAGAGAGTTATGTAATCCACTCTGTACTGTCGAAAAACTGAATACACAGAATTTTAAATTTAGAAATTAAATGAAATTCTAGAAACATAATTGACTTTGTTGAGTTCATCATTCTGTATGAGTTTACTCAAAATGACGAACAACTCCTGTGGGACTTGACATATATGATCCCTAGGTCCTAGATGTTGAGACTTCAAAGAATTTCCTCTCTGCTGTATTTATTGTTCAAAGAAAAGAAAAACAGATGCCAGTCGGATTCAGCACTGCCATCAAGTCATAGGAAGAGTAGACAAAAGTAAGATGTGATTTCTTGATCAACCAAAGTGCCAAAAATAATGCTAGTGTCACCAGGATTCAATCAGCATTGCTGGTGATGTCCACATTGTCATTGTCAACATGAGGTTTATCAACCCTGAATCTAAGTCATGATTCTGAATTGCACCAGTGAATGCAGAGCAGTCAGAACATAAATGATTTTGATGGCTGCAACCTTTGCTAAATGTTTGGGTAGCAGGTGTCTGTGCCAATCACTTCAAATACTCCCAGCAGTGCTAACTATCCTCTCAGAATAGATAGGGGTTGATGAGTAACTAAAGTAGCACATAGTTAGTCTAGGGGAAGCTGACCAGATGCTGATTTTTCCCTGTAGGATACAAAACCACTCTCTTGAATATTGATTTTCCTCTTTTAAACAGTCCTTTGCTACAGCAGAAAAAAATAAATAACACTGACGGCCTATTTTAAGTATATATTGTGATAATAAAAATACAAGTAAAAATAGCCCAAGCGCCCTATGACTATTCTCAATTGTGTTGATAGGTACAATTAAAGTAGCCAGAGCAGAATCATGAGTATTACTGATAAACCTTATCCCTCAGATTCTATAAATGGTGCGCAAATCTTTGCATACAGAATTGCACACAATCCTGAAAGCACACGCAACTAAATTGTCTAATAAGCCAATTAGCACCAATTGGGTGCTAACAATTACTGGCATTAATTGGCAACAATTTGGCTTTGTTCACACATCTTGCTATACACTGTTCTGTAAAGATCCATGTGCAACTCTTTTAGCACGCAGCTCAAAATGGGGCGTGGCTATGGGAGGGGCATGAGTGGGTCAGGGGTGTTCACTAAAGATGCACGCAGTATTACTGAATATTAGGAATCCATGCCTAAATTATACACCAAGATTTACACCAGGTTTCAGTTGGTATACATTCTCATACCCAAAGTTTGGCGTGTAAATCAACTCTAAATGCTACTCTATAAATGGCGCTCAACTTAGATTGTAAGCTCTTTTATGTTTGTGCAGTGCTGCATATGCCTTGTAGCGCTATAGAAATGCTAAATAGTAATAGTAGTAGTAGTAGTAACTTGGAGCTTTGTTTATAGAATAACACTCTGCACAGATTTTTTTGGGTGACATTTTTTGAGCGCCGTTTACTTAATCTAGTCCCTTGTGATTTGCAATGGTCATTCATAGAGAAAGAATGCTGGTCTCAATGTAACTTTGATCTGACCCAATAAGCAGGGAGGCTTCTGTCTGGTTAAACCCCACTGAGCCAGACAGCCATCAAAATTCTGCAGCATTTAACCAGATAGTGCCACTAACCGGGCATCCTCTAACTGGTTAGGTTAGGGGCTGTCTGGGGGCAGAGTCTGGGTGGAGTCACTAATTAGCTGGTTAGCAATGATAGTCTGCTAACCTGCTAAGTAAGGGGTCCTTTTACTACAGTAAAAAGTGGCCTGCGGTAGTGTTGGCATGTTTGATTGCCATGCACCAAGGTCACTTTTTATCACAGCCACAAAAAACCTTTTTTTCAATTGGTGTCTTTAATGGTTGTGCACTAATTTCACAATTAGCATGAGCCCTTACTGACACCTATTGACTTGGCGATAAAGGCTCACATGCTAATCCGGCAGTAATCGGGCAGCTCGTGATGATGGCTGTTCACTGCCCTATTATCACCTCTCGCTTAGACTATTGCAACTTGCTTCTCACAGGTCTCCCACTTATCCATCTCTCTCCTCTTCAAGTTGTTCAAAATTCTGCTGCACGACTAATATTCCGCCAGTTTCGTTATGCTCATATTAGCCCTCTCCTCAAGTCACTTCACTGGCTTCCTATCCATTTCCGCATACAGTTCAAACTCCTCTTATTGACCTATAAGTGCATTCACTCTGCAGCTCCTCAGTACCACTCCACTCTCATCTCTTCCTACATTCATCCCTGGGAACTCCGTTCACTGGGTAAATCTCTCTTATCTGCACCCTTCTCCTCCACTGCTAACTCCAGACTCCGTTCCTTTTATCTTGCTGTACCATATGCCTGGAATAGACTTCCTGAGCTGGTACGTCAAGCTCCATCTCTGGCCGTCTTCAAATCTAAGCTAAAAGCCCACCTTTTTGATGCTGCTTTTAACTTCTAACCCTTATTCATTTGTTCAGAACCCTTATTTTATCATCCTCGCTTTAATATTCCCTTATCTCTTGTTTGTCCTGTTTGTCACAATTAGATTGTAAGCTCTGTTGAGCAGGGACTGTCTCTTTATGTTCAAGTGTACAGCACTGCGTACGTCTAGTAGCGCTTTAGAAATGATAAGTAGTAGTAGTAGTAATAGATAGGTTAAATCTGTGGAGCAGAACAAGGGTCCAGGCTCCCCTCTAACATCCAGACAACTCAGAAATACGATTCTGCCATGAGGAACAGAAACTAGAACACCAAAAACAGTTCAAGCCCTTGAATATAATGTCAGCATCAGAACAGAATTTACTGGAATACTCCAGCTCGCGGATAGCATTTTACATAATGAGGAATAGGCGTGCAGAGTGCTGTAGTCTAGGTCAATAATACTATTATTTCAATATAGCACAGGGGTTCTCAACACAGTCCTCAGGACACAGTCAGCCAGTCGGGTTTTCAGGATACCAACAATGAATGCATGACATAGATTTACATATGATGGAGACAGTCCATGCAGATTCATTGTGGATATCCTGAAAAGCTGACTGGCTTAGGTGTATCCTGAGAACTGCCAACAGAAATATATTAGACCTGAAAGTAAGAACAGAAGACAAAAAAGAGAGTAATTTATTAAAGATTAAATGGGAAGCAGAAGTCTACTATTATTCCAGCTTCAACTGTGCCCTGTTATTACATCACATTACTAAGATCACTGTCGCTAGGAACAGATGAACAGCAGTAAAGAGAAGCAGTTATGTGCATAGCAAACAGCATCTGGCATCCAGCTTACAATGTCATTATTATCATTGCCAAGAAGATGGCTTAAAGAAAGCAGGAGCTATTTTGGATCTCTTTCTGATCTTTTGTTCTACTTTCTAGATGGGCTCCACTTTATTAGAACTACTCAACTATAGCAGTAATTTCAGCATCTAATCTTGCCCCCCACCCCACCTCCTTCACCTGTGTACCTTTTAAGAAGTTTTATTCTATAGCAGTCGGCAGCAGCAGTTCAGACAGCCTGATCGCAACAACCTGAGCCATCTCTCTGACAATTCCTGCCTATGTGGAAGTGGGAAGGTAAATCAGAGAGAAGACTTTGGGGTTGGTGCTAGCAGGCTGTCTGAACCGCTGCCTGCTGCCACCTGACCGCTACAGATTGTTGACAGAGGAGGGGACAGGAGTGACACAAATCTCTCATGGCACACCTATAAAGCAGCTGTGGCACACCAGTTGAAAAACAGTAGTCTAACAGAAATAATCCTGTATCATATGAAAATAGTAAGGTCTTTGGGAAGAAAAAACAGTACTGGGCAGACTTTGACGGTCTGTGCCCTGATTGTGGCTGGACAGATTTGAATGGGCTGGAGTGGGGCTTCAATGTCAACTTCAGAAGTTGGAAAACAATGACAGTTACGGGCAGACTTCTATGGTCTATGACCCGAAAATGGGAAGGACAAATCAAGGTCTGGTATACATATGAAGTATCACATCATACCTTATGCTATAAATTTATCTTGTTGGACAGACTGGATGGACCGTACAGATCTTTATCTGCCGTCATCTACTATGCTTATTATTATTTTTTTTAATGTTGACATGTATACCTCACATTATCCTGAACATACTCGAGTTCAATGTGCAGCGACGTCAGACTCCGAAAGTGGATTGAGGTAGCAGCGCCAGCTTCTTTGAACAGCCCGGAGTGATGGAGCCTAGGACGAAGAAGAACTTAAAAGCAGCAGGAGGAAGCAGACCTCGGCTGGCGGGAGTTGGGGTCCCCCGCCAGCAAAGGTAGGTGACGGTGACAGGGGGGGTCGGCAATGGTGGCCGGGGGGGGGGCGGAAATGGCGGTGGCGGCGGCGGGGGGGGGGCTATAATGTGCCCCCTCACTCTGGCTCCGGCCTCCGCTACCGCCGACTTTCAGATACGCCCCTGGTTTAAGGGCCCTGTTTACTAAGGTGCATTAGTGTTTTTAGCGTGCCTACCCTTAGCGCGCATGCTAATCATGTAGGCACATATAGGGATATTGTAGACATCTATATGGTTAACACACGTACATGGTTAACACATATTAATAACATTAAAGCACCTATAATGCTTCTTAGTAAACAGGGCCCTAAGTGATTTCAAACTGCATTACATAAGAACATAAGCATTGGCGTACTAAGACAGACTGAAGGTCATCAAGCCCAGTATCCTGTTTCTAACAGTGGTCAATCCAGGTCACAAGTAGCTGGCAAGTTTCCAGAACAGTAAAACAGCTTTTATGCTGCTTATCCTAGAAATAAGCTGCGGATTTTCCCAAGTCTATCTTAATAATGGCTTATGGGAATTACAGTAGTCCAGTCTGGAGAGTAATGTACTTTGCACCACTGCCCTGAGTCTGAAAGATCTATACAGGGGACGTAGGCAGCAGCCCCTCCCTCAACCCTTAGGCTCAAGCTCCCTCCACACTAATGGCTGGCAGGGATGCCCAAGCCCCGCCGGCTGAAGAGATCTTCTGCGTGAGTCCCCAACCATGCACTTAAGTCGGCTGGCATGCATCAGTATGTTCAGTTTAGTTACCGATGCTGAACTGAGCATGCACAGGAGTGCCTGCATCGACGGGTGAAGCATGCCACTGACTTGAGCACTGTTCTGGATACACATGTAGGGACTCGCATAGGAGAGATCTTCAGCTACCGTGGCTTGGACGTCACTGCCAGCAGAGGTGGAAGGAGGAGTGGCAGTGGCAGAGGGAGAATACATGGCCCCCTCAGTCTACCTCTCTGCCCCTCCCCCACCACCAAAATGGCTTAAAAGTCACAATCTAAAAAACATTGCACAAATAGCACACTTAATATAAGACTTAACAGATAAATAAGTGTCTAAACTAACCTCCATGCTGCAGAACTCTTCGGAAATCCAGATTTTATTGTCATTAAACAATACATGAGGAGAATGGATAACCCTGTAAGAATTAATATAAGAACAAGTGCTAATGTTGCTCCTGAGTTTACCCATTTGCAGGGTAATTCTATAAATTAGTCACTCACTGTTCTATGCCAATTACTTCCATAGTTCATTTGAATAGTGGCATGTAATGTGTACACATATATGCCAAAATTCAACCTAAATGCTGTTCTGCAAATACATATGCGGCTCACGAAGCACGTATTTTACAGACAGATGTACACAGAGACTGAGTCTGAGCTGGACTCACACTTACATGTGTAACTTACAGAACACTATAAGTTACACACATTCCCCCCGATTCTATATTGTGCAACTTAAGTTGCGCATACAAATCTAGTCATATTCTGGATTTGTGTGCGCAACTTAGGGGCCTTTTTACTAAGGTGCATATGTGCATTCAATGTGCGTCAATTTGGAACTACTGCCCAGCTACTGCGTGCCCCGGGCAGAAATTCCATTTTTTTACGCACGTCCAATACGCATGACAGAAAACATTTTTTATTTTTTACTGCGGAGCAGTAACTGGGCAGTAATCAGCAGTGCGTGTGCACCGACAATTACCATCTGGTTAACGCATGAGACCTTACCACTAAGTCAATGGGTGGCGGTAAGGTCTCAGGCCCAAAATGGATGCGCACCAATTTTTATTTTGCCGCATGGCCATTTTTGGCCCCAAAAGGCCATTTTTGCAGGTGTGCTGAAAAATGGACCTGCACACATCTAGTATATGCGCCTACAACAGTGCAGGCTATTTCTTGGCGCACCTTAGTAAAAGGACCCCTTAATTAATTAACAAGCAAATCAGCGCCAGTAATTGCCACTTAATAAGCCATTATTGACGCTAATTAGCATTAAATAGAATTTACATGCAGAATAGCCTAAGTATATTCTGTAATGTGATGTACATAAATTCTAAGTCGCGTAGTTGAAAATGGGGGCATGGCCATGGGTGTGGAATGGGCGGTTCGTGGGCGTTTCTAAAATCTATGCGTGTTGTTATAGAATACACCCGGTCTGCACGTAATTTAAATGTCAGCACTTACACCAAGTTTTATGTGACGTGACTGCCTGTGACTAAATTTAGTTGCACAGGAAACGCGCTTGGCTTATTCTATAAACTGCGCAAAACTTAGGCTTATTCAATAAAGTATGCCTAAATTTAGGCATACTTTATAGAATATGCCTAGGCATATTTCATTTCAGTGCTAATTTTTTAGACGTGATATATAGAATCTAGTCCATTATTACCAGAACTTAGATGCACACACTTATACCAGTTCTATAGCTGTCATTACTGCTCATGCCTAACTTGTAGGTGTGCATTTTTGCATGTAAACATGACGGTATTCATGCCATTTTGAAGACACTACTGGACTGGGCATCGCTCCTACCTGAAGACCCTTGGACCATCAATGATTGACTTGGTAGTCCCTTTTGGGGTCTAGGCCCTTTTAAGGGTAGGAGGGTTTTATACATTTGGGGTGGGGCTTAGGCCTTTTGGGAGGGTCTGGAGCTGGGGCAAGCTGGTGGTGGATTGGAGTCTTTGAGGGGTGGGTCTTAAGCTGGAGGAGGATCTGCAAGCAGCATTATTCTTTTACCACGGGATTCAGCCACCTGTGGTAGTGAGATACCACAGGTTTCTGCCAATGTTTCCTCTAAAGAGTGGCCTGGTGTTGAACAACAAGTTTTAAAAGCCAACAATTTTTGAGTGCTAGTATTAGCAATGCATTTCTGTATATAGGACAAATAACAATTTTGTGAGCAACCATGTAAAATCTGTGAGCAACGCTACTAAAATACATGAGCAATCACACATATGCTCCGCTTGGAATGAACATTGGTTTCTGCATCTTGCGGTAAATCAAGATGCAGTAAAATATTACCTTTTACCACATCTTGGTAACTTCCTCCCTCGATCATATTCAAAACTGATGTGTACTATAAGGACTTTTCACATTTTTTACTTTTTGTTTACCACTTTTTTTGTTTCACACCTTTGTATTAAGAAAAATGTTTTAAAGCACACTGAAACTTTTTAATTCACACACATTTACTTTAGGCAAGTTAATTTGTAGCTTAATGTGCATTAATTGATTTTATGTAGGATATGTTTTTTAAGCTGCCTCATTTGCAAACTTAGATTGTGAGCCCTCCTGGGACAAAGAAATATCCAGTGTACCTGAATGTAACTCACCTTGAGCTACTACTGAAAAAAAAAAAATCTAAATAAATAAATAAATAGCAAATGCACACCCCTAGTTTTCTATACGGCCGGGTATAAGCTTTTACAAGTGTTTATTACAATAATAAAAAAAGGATTATCAGAGTGCATTCCACACACTGAGACACAGCAAGAAACTGCATAGAAGGAATTACTTAGGGGCCCTTTTACTAAGCCACGTAAGCGTCTACACGTAGCCAACGCGCACCAAGGTGGAGTTATCGCCCAACTATCGCGTGGCTCTTGTGGTAATTTCATTTTTGGCGCGCATCCGATACGTGCATCTGAAAAATGTTTTTATTTTTGGGCACGCATAATGGACACGCGCCAAGTGGCATTTGGCGCACGTAGGTCATTACCGCCCGGTTACCGCGTGAGTCTTTACCGCTAGGTCAATGGCTGGCAGTAAGGTCTCAGACCCAAAATGGACACGCGGCAATTTTTATTTTGTCACACATCCACTTTCGGCAAAAAAAAGCCTTTTTTGCAGGCGTGCTAAAAAATAGATTGGTGTGCGGCCAAAACCTGCGCCTACACTACCACCAGCCATTTTTCAGCGCGTCTTTGTAAAAGGATCCCTAAGGGTTCCAAAAGCAATTATTTTGATATGATGAGCACATCTGCTGACTAGATATAATTCTCAGAGAAAAAGGAATGACTACATTCATATCTATTTGGAAATATATGTAAATTATGCTGTGTATGATGCCATTTATTTGTTGAAAATGCAGCACGTTTGTGTATCTTTGCATTTGGCTGCAGCACTGTGATCAATAACTTGAAATTTCAGGCATCGTTCGCTAGTGTAAATAAAATTGACCCTGTGGCCTATGCTAGTAAATGTCTATGACTGTTCTAGTTATTAGCTTTTATAGTTTTATTCCAAATGAGAGCAAAAGCCAGACTTTATGAGTAAGCAATGGAATAAATACATTCATTAATTAAAAAAACTAAATTGTAAATTTGTAATGTCACTAAGTTTAAAATGTACATAAATAAATCTGACAGTTGCATGCAAGTTTATTATAAAACAAAAATAACATTATTTTTCCTTTTGATCCAGCAGTTTGCTCTTGTTCTTTTTGGCTACAATTTCAGCTGAAAATAGACCTTGTTACAGAACTGTAGGATGAAATTACTAAGCTACAGTAAAATAAAAGACTACCCCCAGGTTCTCAAGCTCAGAACCCCACCTCCCATGAAGTCAACCTGTCAAACCTTTTTCTCTTCCAAGAAGTTCCCCCAAACCTTATCTCCCCATAGCCTGGAGTGTACCTCAAAAGCTCCCCACTGGTCTATGTTAATGGATTGAAGTGATCCCTAGTTGCTCCTGTCCACTGTGGTCCTGGGTTCAAAATGGTGCTGGTTGAACTCTAGTGGTAGACTCATAGTACTACTACAAGAGGTAAAGCTGCTATATAAGGCAAAAACCTTTGAGCTGGCATTTTTGTTCCTGGAATAACACAGCTAGCAGAACTCAGTAAGAGCTCAGTAGTTTCCACCTCCAGTGTGTGTCATATCCATCCCTACAAAAATATTGTGTAACTGGTGGTAATTGGGCAGTGCCACATGAGGCCTGGGTACCGCTGGGTTAGCGTGGGAGCCCCTACCGCCACCTCAATGGGTGGCGATAAGGGCTCCCCCCAAAATGGCAGTGCGGCAAGTGCTTCACTTGCCGCATGGCCATTTCTTGAAAAAAAGAAAGACCTCCCTTTTACATGCTGTGGTAAAAGGGGGCCTCAGCGCACATCAAAAACATGCACCAAAGCCAGCGCAGGGCCCCCTTTTGCTGCAGCTCAGTAAAAGGGGCCCTAAGAGATGTATTATTAGATTTACATAATAATGAGGTACTTTGCATGTATTTGCAAATGTTGCATCTCATTATTATGTAGTCCGCAGTAACCTTCTGTAAATTAACATATGTTGTGGTAAAATAGCGCATCATATTGCTGTTTAATAATGCATGTTATGCAAATATTGTGGGCTATTCCCATGTAAGTTAATAACCACCTCCTATGAGCCTGCTTTCACAGCTAGTAAACTTTGTTCACCATTTTCTCCTCAGCTTCTCAAATCTGGTTTAGTTATTGCAGTTATATCTCTCAGCCAGAGTCTGATATCCTTTGGAACTTAATAATTAAGTGGGTAGTAATCAGCCCATGGCAGTCTACATTTTTTAATTAAACCCAGATATTCAGTGCTAGGCCATGTCCGGGCACCAGCTCTTAATATCTGGGGCTAATTTAAGAGGAAGAGACTGCTGAAGCTTAATGGGGTCCTGGCCAATAGTCAGCCAGTGCCCACATAAAGCAATTATGCGGGCCTCAGCTGGATATTGGCCAGAACTCAGAATGCTTTTATTTTTCCTACTCCTGTGATCCCCCTCTTTCCCTTCTCCCTCCCCCAAGCTGCTGAGTGTCACAACCCCTTTCCCTCTGGAACAGCCACCCAACTCCCAACCCCCCAGGTCTAGATAGGCCCCTCTGGGCCTACCTTTGCACCCTGGTGGTCCAGCGGGGGCGATAGGGGCACATGAGGGATTAGGGATTTTTCTTTTATTCTGAGATTAAAACACCATGATACTAAACAAGTAAATAAGGGGCTAACATTGAAAAGCAGCTTTAAAAAGGTGGACTTTTAGTCTGGATTTGAATAGGACCAGGAGTGGTGTTCCTTAATCCTCTGGGTTCAGCATCTCCCCCGCCCCGGCTGCAGCATCGTCGTCGTCCCCCATGGCGCATCACAGAGGCGTATCTGCATGGGGCCACAGGGGCCTGGGCCCCCGCAGGTTTCGCCCCGGACCCCCTACCGCCGTTAACCCTCCCTCCCTCCCCCGCCTACCGCCATCACCTACCCCCGAGGTCCGCTTCCTCCTGCTGGCTTTTTAAAATATTGCTTCAGTTGGCGGGGGACCCCAACCCCCCGCCAGCCCAGCCGCAGTCTTCTTTAACTTCTTCATCCTCGTCGTGCTGTGAAAGCTGCATGCATCCTTAGTTCCAGTTGGACGGAGTATGACGTCGCAGCACGTTGACGTTACAACGTGCTGCGACGTCAGACTCCGTCCAACTGGAACTAAGGATGCATGCAGCTTTCACAGCACGACGAGGATGAAGAAGTTAAAGAAGACCGCGGCTGGGCTGGCGGGGGGTTGGGGTCCCCCGCCAGCTGAAGCAATATTTAAAAAAGCCGGCAGGAGGAAGCGGACCTCGGGGGTAGGTGACGGCAGTAGGCGGGGGAGGGAGGGAGAGATAACGGCGGTAGGGGGGAGGGTTGACGGCGGTAGGGGGGGCGGCCAGAGGGGGCTATAATATGCCCCCTCACTCTAGCCCCTGCCCCCCCTACCGCCGAACCTCAGATACGCCCCTGGCGCATCACCAATCCCTCCAGGGTGCATTGTTGTTACCTCCTGGGGTGCTGGGAGCAGCCATGCAGCTGGTTCCCTGCTCCCTCTGCCCCAAAACAGGAAGTAACATCAGAGGAAGCAGGGAACTGACAGAGCTGACAGCCGCAGGGCTGCTCCCTGCACCCCTCCTGCAGCGTGCACCAGGGGCGGACCGCCCCCACCGCCCCGCCCTCGGTATGCCGCTGAGGACCAGCAACAGAGCATGTTTTACTGACTCAGGAAGTCTATTCATGGTGTACAGTGCAAAACAAATAGAAATGACAGAGTGTGGCACTCGTGGTGGAGAAGGGTACAGATAAGAGTCACTTACCTATTACTGGCTAAATCCAGAGGTCAATATTCCATCCCCATTCTTCTTGATCTTTCCGCTGCTTTTGACACTGTCGATCACAGCATACTTCTCGATACCCTGTCCTTACTTGGATTCCTGGGCTCTGTCCTTTCCTGGTTCTCTTCCTACCTCTCCCTCCGCACCTTTAGTGTTCACTCTGGTGGATCTTCTTCTACTTCTATCCCTCTGCCTGTCGGCGTACCTCAGGGTTCTGTTCTTGGTCCCCTCCTCTTTTCTATCTACACTTCTTCCCTTGGTTCATTAATCTCATCCCATGGCTTTTCCTACCATCTCTATGCTGATGACTCCCAAATCTACCTTTCTACCCCTGATATCTCACCTTGCATCCAAACCAAAATTTCAGCGTGCTTGTCTGACATTGCTGTCTGGATGTCTCAACGCCACCTGAAATTAAATATGACCAAAACCGAGCTTCTCATTTCCCCCCCCCCAAACCCACCTCCCCGCTCCTCCCGTTTTCTATTTCTGTTGATGGCTCTCTCATTCTCCCTGTCTCCTCAGCTCGAAACCTTGGGGTCATCTTTGACTCTTCTCTCTCCTTCTCTGCTCATATCCAGCAGATTGCCAAGACCTGTCGTTTCTTTCTTTACAACATCCGTAAAATCCGCCCCTTTCTTTCCGAGCACTCTACCAAAACCCTCATCCACACCCTTGTCACCTCTCGTTTAGACTACTGCAATCTGCTTCTTGCTGGCCTCCCACTTAGTCACCTCTCCCCTCTCCAGTCGGTTCAAAACTCTGCTGCCCGTCTCATCTTCCGCCAGGGTCGCTTTACTCATACTACCCCTCTCCTCAAGACCCTTCACTGGCTCCCTATCCATTTTCGCATCCTGTTCAAACTTCTTCTACTAACCTATAAATGTACTCACTCTGCTCCTCCCCAGTATCTCTCCACACTCGTCCTTCCCTACACCCCTTCCCGTGCACTCCGCTCCATGGATAAATCCTTCTTATCTGTTCCCTTCTCCACTACTGCCAACTCCAGACTTCGCGCCTTCTGTCTCGCTGCACCCTACGCCTGGAATAAACTTCCTGAGCCCCTACGTCTTGCCCCATCCTTGGCCACCATTAAATCTATACTGAAAGCCCACCTCTTTAACATTGCTTTTGACTCGTAACCACTTGTAACCACTCGCCTCCACCTACCCTCCTCTCTTCCTCCTGTTCACATTAATTGATTTGATTTGCTTACTTTATTTATTTTTTGTCTATTAGATTGTAAGTTCTTTGAGTAGGGACTGTCTTTCTTCTATGTTTGTGCAGAGCTGCGTACGCCTTGTAGCGCTATAGAAATGCTAAATAGTAGTAGTAGTAGTAGTAGAATGGAGTTCCCTGTGAGCATTCTAGGGAGAAATAAGAGAGAAGGGATAGACCGGTGGCATGCAGTGACCTTTATAGCAGGGAATTCAGTAGATGTGCTAAACCAGGAGTGAACAACCTCTTCCCTCGCCAGGCCAGGTTTTCAGGATTTTCACAATGAATATGCATGTGATCTATTTGGAGTGTATGCAAATAATCTCATGCATATTAATTGAGGAAATCCTGATAACCCGACTAGATTGCAGCCCTCAACGACTATGGGTGGACACCCCTGTGCTAAACATTAATGCAATGCGTACCCTTAACCAAGGTTAACACATTCACTGAGTTGAATGAAGTATTGGTCTCTTTCTGAGAATCACCTATAACATTTGCCACTTCTCCTTTAGACGTCTGTGTTGATTTCAAGAAACTTAAGTTCTGTATCACCACCTCCTTTCCAAAATCTATCCTTCAGAGTTCTACACCACGTTAGTCTATATAACTGTATATAACTGCAGGTACCATCAAAAAATACTCTGAGAAGTACATTCTTTGTGACATTTTGAGGGTGAAGCAGCAAGTTTTTGTGTACCCACAAACCAGAGGCAAAAGCAGACCATAACCTCCAGGGTGCATTCGGGAGTCAAGCATCGGATAAGGGGGGCACTATTCTAAACTGCACTGCTCCGCACTCTTCTTAGGGTGGTTTACTTATCTCTGCTGCTCTGCCTCCGTTCCCTATGGCTAGCTGGGGCAGCTCCTCTAGCCTTTGCTCAGTAACGCGGTCTGCCCTGCAGTGCCCGTATCGATCTGGTATGGCCAGGTTTCATCTCGTCGTCTCCAGTGAGCCCCCAGGACCCAAGGGGTTGGATTGAGAGCAGGAGACGGCATGGTGTCGAAGGGTTGAGGCCATGGACGTTGGCATATGTTTTCCCTCCCCTGCACAGCTACAGCCATAATCCCTGTGTACTCGGGGCAGGGCAGACGGGCCTGTGGGCTGGTGCATCCATGTTGTCGTTCTTTATTGTTGGTGGCATTTTTGTTTGATCTCACTTGTGTTTTTAGGCAAGCCGGCTTATGCGATATGCGGATGTACACAGAGAAACTATAATAACGGGATACCTTTTCTTGGGTAGAGTTGTGATTTATTCATTGTGAGTTGTAATCAGTGTGTCGTTTGGAGAGGCTGGTTATGGGGACACTCTAGCACGTGTTGTATTTGTGTGAAGATTTCTCCTGGTGAAGGGCCACTAAAGCAGACATTATGAGAATCAGGTACTCAACATTCAGAGTTTTCATTCAGAGTTTCTATCAATCTATTTATTTACTTATTTTATAACATTTTTATGTATGTAACAACCAAGACATTCACTAAGGGATTTGAATTGGATTGATACTTGGGAGCATTTGAAGTCTTTTTTTCCCCCCTATGTCTGGGTCAAGGGAGGGGGGTGGTTTGTGGGAACTTGCTCCTTTTGTTTTGTGGGGTGCGGTGGTATATTATAAAGGTGCACTTAAAATTGTTTATTGCTGCTATTTAAGAGAGAAATATTGGGTGATGGGGCAGATCTACCGTCATACAGCAGTCAAGGATCAGTCTGGGTATGTGCCAACATTTTGCAGTCCTGTAAAGTCTGTTTGGTTGTGAAAGGCATATTATTATTTTTTTTTTGGTGTGGGGGGGGGGGGGGGGGGGGGGGTTAATCTTTGTCTCCCAGCTCTGTGTTTGTATATAGATGAGTCTCAGGAATAATGATGGCTAAGGGAAAGCAGCAGTAAAACAGATGGATCTGAATGGCATTTATGTTTTCCAAATGAAGATACATACCTTGATGGGATGTCCTTGTTGTAAGACCAGAGTAAATAATTTCTTAGCTTCTTGCTTAAAATTAACCAAGGAAGAACAACTCTATTATTCTGTCTCACTGTATTTCCAGTTTTGGCATAGTATGTCATTACAAGGACAAAATGTAAGAAAACCAATGGACTGCATTAGGCGCTTATAAACAAATGAGAGATCTGCACTGTGTAGGCCTGAAAGTGAAGTCAGGGAAAAACAGTTTCCTTGCCTGTTTAAAAAAAAAAAAACGGACTTCTGATGGCGGTCCTTAATGGGTTTGAAGGGTGAAAGTGGTAGTCATTATGTAAGGGGAAGCAGGTAAGAAGCCCTTTAAGCTTATATTATTTAAATGTTAATTTTAAATTTAAGTATGTGTTGGGCAGGGCCCCGGGGAAAAATTGTTTTTAATTTCTTTTGGTTAACCAGAGTATCCAAGAGTCTTATTTGGATAAGCTAGGAGGGTTGGACCAAAAGAAAAATACATTTAGTGGTGTTTTATGAGGAAAAGCGGTTATAAGGAGTTTTATGGGGCTGCACATCTCTGGGGGCGCATTTGGAAATTTTAATGGTCAAATAGGATGGAGGAGGATGTTAGGAAAATTATAGGATAGTGATTGGGAAATTTAATTGATTATTTTTTTGACTTTTTTTGAGGAAAATGAGGTGTGAACGGGAAAAAGCATATTTTTAAAATCTAAAATGACCAGGGTACCTAGAGAGATGTGCTGCACCAGCTCAGCGAGCGGGAATAGTGTGGGACATATGGGTACTGAAATATTCAGGAAATGTGTTTTACCCATTATAGGCTATGGGATTTTTGCTTCCAAAATGGAGCTGACACCAGGGAATTCCAAGTTCCATGTTTACAGTGGAAACTGTAATCTCTGTGGTGAAGGTTTTGATTGACTCCAGACGGACAGATGATGTCATTCAATTCTGGTTTCCAGGGTTACAGTTTGACTTGATAGTGAAGGGAGGTTAGGTTAGAAAGCTGCTCAGGTAGGAGAAAAGTTGTCCTAATACCCTCAATATAAAAAAACGGTTTGTTTTTATATACGGGACACATAAACTGAGTTGGGTAAAAGCCCAGTAAAGTTTTGAGAGGCTTGCTCTGAGAGAACACCTTAAAGGTGTTGAACTGGAGAGATTTCAGTTCAATTGAAGGGAGGAGAATTTTCCTTATTCTTTTAAAAATAGGGCAGTCAGGAAGATTGTATTTAGGAATATATTTTGGGGAATAGGCCCAAGGAGCACAGGACAATCTGAGTGTCATATCCAGCAGTATAAAAATATTCTTATTTTTGTAGTGCTGGTGTGTACCCAGTGGTAATCGGGAAGTGCCGCGCGCTGCCCAGTTACCGCCGTGTCAGTGTGGGAGCCCTTACTGCCACCCCCTGAAATGGCCATGTAGCAAGTGCTTTGCTTGCCGCACAGCCATTGCCTGAGAAAAAGAAAGACCTACCTTTTATCTGCTGCGGTAAAAGGGGGCCTCAGCGTGTATCAAAAGCATGCGCCAATGCCAGCGCAGTCCCCCTTTTGCCGCAGCTTGGTAAAAGGGGCCCTAAGTTTTTGGAGCTTCCTATAAACTAGGAGATCTGGTAATAGATTATTCTGTAAAGCTGGTACTGATCCTGAGTAGACTCCCTTTCTGGTAATCGTGAATCTCATTTCAGTTCCACATGAAAAGAAGAAGCGAGAGACAAAAAAAGTCATCAGAAAGCTTACATCAAGTAGTACATGATGTTTTAATTAATAAAAGGGAGAGAAAGATGTAGGTGACAGCATTCACATTCAATTTAACATCAGTAGTTATTAAAAAAAACTTTTCATCATTTAAAGAGCATTCCTAATTATCTTCCCCCCCTTTTTTTAAATAAACAGTAGTAACCCAAAATACTAGCTTAAACATTGCTAGCCAAGAAATACTTAGCTAAAATATCACTGACAATGGCCATTGTTTCACTGTGTTGGCTGCTTCAAGGCTTAAGTTAATACAGTTTTCCATCTGTCTCTGAAATAAAAATGTCCATAAAAATGACATTTTTATTAAGTTTTCCCTATAAGCCCAATGGCAAACCCCTTATATATACAGTTACCTTTTGCATCTACTGCTAAACTTTTCATAGGTATCATCACTGATCACCTGTTTTAAACCAGCCTATCATATTTCATGAGTGACATCATTACATTTTTAACCAATCAGACAACTCACTCATATAATTTAACTTGTTCCTAACCAAATCAAATACAAATTAGATTTAGCAAAATTAAAAAAAAAAGAATAGTGCCATTCAATCTCAGTATTCAAACCCTCTGGATATCTGGATATACAGGGATGTTCATTCATTTAAATGACATCAGAATTGGAAATGTCAGTCACGTTCCATGCGTCTTTGCATGCCATTTTCAAATAAAATTAAATTTTGTGTTTTTGTTTCTGTCATTAATAATCTGTACTCTTTATGAAGACTCTGCACTATTTGCAAAGAGGGCATACTCTTTCCCTGTGATTGCAGACAGACTGGGAGCTCTCTCAAACACAACCAGGGTGCAGTATAAATTAAAAGGAAACTTTATTTCTGAACAAAGAAATAGCAGTGGGTTTCTGTCATAGACTCAAGGCTTAGCATAGCAACAGTCACATTAACAATGGTTTTTCCTCTCTTCAGCAGCCCTATCTTGTCAAGCTTCTACAGCACAGTTCAAGTCACTCATGCATAAATCTGAGCCTGACTCTAATTAGGACACTCAGGTCTGACTCTTCACAAAGAAATTCACTCTTTACCTTGGCAGTCTTCTATTCCTTCTCATGTAACCCCTGGGTGGTTACTCTTTACTCCCAGGTGCAAACCTTGGGAGTACGGCCACTCCCTGCTTCCCTGGGTCTCCCTCACAAATACTGCAGCCCAACCAATGCCATGGGAGAATTCCTTCTTGTCCTCCTCCAGGAGACCTTTGTACTCGGGGTCTCGCTCTTGGAGACCTCTTCCCTTGGGTCCTCTCTGATTTACTCTGCTCCAGGGCCTGAGCCCCTTCCCTCTGACTCAGCCTCTGACATGGAAGGTTAGTGCCACCTTCTGTAGTGTGGCTAAACTGCAACCTTAGTGAAGGAGTGTTCTCAGGGACACCTGCTAATATATTCCTCACTCCATCATAGTCCCAATAGTGCATGTATGAGTGAACCAGTGTGCTTGATCACACTGTTGCTAAAGAGTGTATATTCTTTATAAACAAAGGCATACTCTTTCTGAATAGTGTGTACTTTCAAAAAGTGCACACTTTCAGAACTGTGTGTGCACTTTCTGAACTAGCATGCACTCTAAATGCCATTGCTCATATAACAACAACAGAAAAAAGGACTATCTTTTAGTTTCAATTTCAAACTGCTACAATCTCAGCATGCTGCTCGTTTTCTCTAGATACTTTTACAAAGGCATGCTAGCGTTTTTAGCATATGCTAAAAATAAGGGTGTGCTAAACGCTAGAGATGCTCATATATTCCTATGAATTATTTACTTTAAACAGTATCAATATTATACTTAATGGAGGGGGTTTCTCATAAGTCAATCCTTATCATTACCCAGTTCCAATTACTCCTTATCAATATCCTATATAATAAAACGCACCTCCAACATTCTGAAGCTGACTGAATGGCTGAGGCATTCCTGCTCTCTGTATCCATCTCCTGAATTGACATCACGTACTTCCTGGTTCGTCACAAGCAGAAGTGACCAACCACACGAGGTTTCTTGGCTTCAGAATGTTCGAGGTGCATTCTATTAAATAGGATTGGTCAGTTCCTTGAAGCACAGCCAGAGCTCAACGTCGTGCACAGTAACGTTCAGACACCAGAGAGAGAGGGGGGGCTGACACCAGAGAGGGGGGGGGGGGTATCTCTGTCACACACATACTCTCTCTCTCACACACTCTCTCTCTCTCTCTCTCTCACAGTCAATGTCTTTCTCTCTCTCACTCTCACACACTGTCTCTCACACACTCTCCTGCTTATAATCGAAATAGAAAAACGCCTATATTGTGACCCAAATTGGGAGATAGACGTTTGTCTCACAAAAACGAATAAAGCGGTATAATTGAAAGCTGAATTTGGACGTTTTCAACTGCACTCCATCGCGGATGCGGACAAAGTTGATGGGGGCGTGTCGAAGGCGTGGTGAAGGTGGAACTGGGGCGTGGTTATCGGGCGATCAGAGATGGGCGCCTTTCGCCGATAATGGAAAAAAATATGCGTTTTAGCGAGAATTTAGGGCACTTTTCCTGGACCCTGTTTTTCTACGAATATGGCCCCAAAAAGTGCCCTAAATGACCAGATGACCACTGGAGGGAATCGGGGATGACCTCCCCTGACTCCCCCAGTGGTCACAAACCCCCTCCCACCACAAAATATGCCATTTCACAACTTTTTATTTTCACCCTCAAATGTCATACCCACCTCCCTGGCAGCAGTATGCAGGTCACTGGAGCAGTGATTAGGGGGTGCAGTGGACTTCAGGCAGGTGGACCCAGGCCCATCCCCCCCCCACCTGTTACACTTGTGCAGGTAAATGGGAGCCCTCCAAACCGCCCCCCAAACCCACTGTACCCACATGTAAGTGCCCCCCTTCACCCCTTAGGGCTATAGTAATGGTGTAGACTTGTGGGCAGTGGGTTTTGAGGGGGATTTGGGGGGCTCAACACCCAAGGGAAGGGTGCTATGCACCTGGGAGCTGTTTTACCTTGGTTTTTTTTTTTTTTGTAAAAGTGCCCCCTAGGGTGCCCAGTTGGTGTCCTGGCATGTGAGGGGGACCAGTGCACTACGAATCCTGTCCCCTCCCACGAATAAATGTCTTGGAGTTATTCGTTTTTGAGCTGGGCGCTTTCGGTTTCCATTATCGCTGAAAAACAAAAATGCCCAGCTCAAAAAAAGATAAACGTCCATGTTTTTCAAAAATACGGTTCGGTCCGCCCCTTCACGGACCCGTTCTCAGAGATAAACGCCCATGGAGATAGACGTTTCCATTCGATTATGCCCCTTACAGTGTCTCTCACATTAACTCTCTATGTGTCACACAGTCACTCACACACTCTCTTGGTCTCATACACTCAGTCTCACAGAGAGTCTGTCTCACACACTCTCTCTCGTACACACTGTATCTGTGTGAAACACACACTCTCTCTCTCACACTGTGTTTCACATACGCACTTGCACACACTCTCATTCTCTCACACACACTCTCTCAAACATACACACTCTGAGGAAAACCTTGCTAGCGCCCGTTTCATTTCTGTCAGAAACGGGCCTTTTTTACTAGTCTTTTACATAATACTTAAAGGGTACTGAGTATTGGATCCATCAGATAACCATGTCACCACCATCAGGCTATATATATGAGCCAGGCATTTTGTTATGGTGGGCATGTATTCGTCATTGATCCATAATCTTTAATTAATTAAAGATTATGGATCAATGACGAATACATGCCCACCATAACAAAATGCCTGGCTCATATATATAGCCTGAATGGTGGTGAAATGGTTATCTGATGGATCCAATACTCAGTACCCTTTAAGTATTATGTAAAGCATATATTCCTATGGGCATCTCTAGCATTTAGTGCGCTCTAATCATTAGTACATACCAAACACACTAGCACCCCTTTGTAAAAGACCCCCTTAGTCATATAGATCACATGACTTGAGTAGTTTCTAAAGAAAAAAATACTACAGTGTCGACTACTTCCCATCTGTAGGATTAACATTTTCAGTTGTAAGGAAACTACACATATGAAACAATGACCACATCTGTAATGGAGCTTAACCTGTTCATCCATTATAGTAGATTGAGCTAATCAAGTCATCATATTCCTATCTGATGCACAGAGCCCTAGTCGAAGCAGTTCTTAAATCTTTGCATTTATAATATAGCATAAGTGTGATTAAATAGTATCATCCTAGTCACAGATCCCATTGACAATCAACACATCACCCCACTTACTAGCCTACAGTGGCTGGAGGGAATTTTAATAGAGACAAAATAAACATTAATTGCTCACCATCACAAGGCAGTGACACCCATATGTTCATTTTCAGTGTCACAGTTGTGGCCATGTCCCATGTCCAGACTCACCTCTCCTCCTGGTGACCAGGCTCTGTGGCTGCTGTGGACTGCTTTATCCCTGTTTCTTAAATCATATTCCAGAGATTATTCCAGTCCTACCTTGATGTTCCAGTATTCAAGCCTCATTCCTGAGTCATTCAAGTCTCATTCTGATGTTCTAGTATTGTCTTGCTCTGGTGCTTCAATGTGTCTCAAGCCTTTTTCCTGAACTCATGAGATCATCAGTGAAGACTCTCATAAGGAACGTGAGGACATTCAAACTTTGCCTTTGCAACTTCAAAGGTTTTCAGGTTTGCCAGTGTGCTTGTTACACTTTTGCCTTGTTTCTTGCTGGTTTGCCTGTGTGTTTGTTTTACTCTTCTGCCTTATTTATTGTTTCTTTGCTAGTGTGCTTATGTAGCATTCTGCCTTGGTTCCTGTTTGTTTGCTTGTGTGCTTGTGTAGCACTTCTACCTTGGTTTCTGTTTGTTAGTGTGCTTATGTAGCACTTCTGCCTTGGTTCTTGTTTCCGTGCTAGTGTGATTCCAGCACAGCTTCTTGATGCTTATGTTTGCGTGGGCTTGCCTTTACCCGTGTGCTTTCTAAGTGTGACTCCAGTGCAGTGCTTGGGTGTGTTCAGCCTTCTTGTGTTTGTTCTTTTTTTGTTATTCCTCTGCCTGTGTGTATGTGCCTTCTCTTTTGCCTTTTGCCATTGTGCTTGGGTTCCAGTTCAGCCTTGCGGCCCATATGAGAGGGGTCTGGTGTGCACGGGTTCCAGTTTGGCCTTGCGGCCCATTTGAGTGTCTTTCTTCTAGCTTTACTGCTTAGCCAAGCTCTGCTTCTGTGTCCTGTAATTGCCTAACCTTTTGATGTTTCTTTGTATTTGCCTGTGTGCTTTTGCACCTTTAGTCTTTTCCAGACCTGCCAGTTCAGTCCAGTTTTTTAGTTCCAGTCTGCGGTTTGGTGGTTCGCCTGCTGCTGACATTCACCGACAGCGGTCCAAGGGTTCACTTTTCCTTGAGTACGTGACATTCAGAGACCATGTGACACCTTACTAAACTATCAGGCCCATTCAGGATTTCCAGGAATACTGTAAGTACTCTCCCATTTCTGTAAACATTGTCACAAGGGCAGACTTCTACTTCCATTTTCCCTCTTCCTACCACCGGTGCTGCAGCAAAGGAAGTTTTCCCACTATCTTTCTAAGAAATCTTGAGCAGCGCTCAGAAATATATCATATCCAATATCAGATAAATAAATTCCATAGGTGGAGATAACCCCAGAGAATCTACTGATAGTATAGCAGGAGAAAAAAAAACCTGCAACAACACAATAATGGCCATGTTTACAAAGGTGTGCCAGCGTTCATTAGCGCCTACTAAAAATTAGTGTGCACTGTGTAGGCGCCCATATGAATATCGGTGCCTACACAGTTAGCATATGCTAATTTTTGTCGCTTGCTAATGAACACTAGTGTGCCTTTGTAAACAGGGCCCCAAATTTGGCCACTTCTGCATCCACACACCTTCAAAGTTTGTGCACAGCCTTACGATTAATAGCATCCCTCCAAACCCTTCTAGGAATAATTTGAGACCAAATATTAGTAATATAACGTAGTGCTGTTGATTAATTGCAGTTAGCTATTGTGACTAAATTGAAAATTTTAGTTGTGATTTAAATTATTAACTGTACTTAATCAAAAGCATTAAAATATAGAGGTTGTGGCTGCCATTTTAAACCTGGAGCAGTATGGGCAGCCGTGACTGGGGATCACCAGAGCTTCATAAGAACATAAGCATTGTCATACTGGGACAGAACGAAGGTCTATCAAACCCAATATCCTTTTCCAGGCAAGATCCCAGAACAGTAAAACAGATGTTATGCTGCTTATCCTAGAAATAAGTAGTGGATTTTCCCCAAGTCCATCTCAATAATGGCTTATGGACTTTTAGGAAATTATCCAAACCTTTTTAAAACCCTGCTAAGTTAACTGCTTTTACCACATTCTCTGGCAACAAATTCCAGAGTTTAATTGCACATTGAGTGAAGAAATGTATTTGTTGTAAATTTACTATTTAGTAGCTTCATTACGTGCCCAGGGAGACCTACAAAGAGGAGGTCATCAGGGGGAAGGTGGATGTGCTTGGACGAGTCTTTGTGAGGGAATTCATCTAGTGGGGCTTTGGGAGGGGGATCAATGCTCTAGGGCAGTGGTTCTCAACCTTTTATCAGATGGGACACACCAGAAGGATGGTGATCACATATGTGACATACTGCATGCATAACCATCATGGATCTGTAGTCTAACATATTATAGCAGCTCTTATGATTCAAATTTAAACATGTTCTGCATCCAGAAAAACCCTATCTCCCCCCTCCATCAACAAGTACAGATCAGAACTAGCAGTTCTGACATATTTCCTCTTTCTTATCTATCTGCCCACTCAAATTCTACCCTCTCACTCTTCAGTCCTCCATCTATATTTCATCTACCTGTGAACTTTCCAGCTCCTACTCTCACATACTCATTTCTTTTTTCTCTTGCCTCACTGTTTCCCTGGCCTCCTATTCCCTTCTCTCTTTCATCCACTCCCTATTATTATACTTTTACCCTCTGTACTCACCATCTTCTTCTGTCTCATCTCCTTAAAACCCCCATGGCCTCTCCTATATAGTTCCACTATGCCTGGCATCTGTCTCTGTCTCTCTCTCTCTCTCTCTCTACCTGTCTAACCACTTTTATAGCCTAGCATTTTCCTGTCCCCTTCCTCCACTCCTAGGAGTAGCCTAGTAGTTAATGCAGTGGACTTTGATCCTGGGGAACTGAGTTCAATTCCTACTGCAGCTCCTTGTGACTCTGGGCAAATCACTTAACCCTCCTTTACCCCTGGTACAAAATAAGTACCTGAATATATGTAAACCACTTTGAATGTAGTTGCAAAAACCTCAGAAAGGCAGTATATCAAGTCCCATTTCCCTTTCCATCCCCATCCATTATCATCTTGTCCTTTATCTTTCACCTACCCCTATAGTTCATCATTTCTCTTTCCCCTCTCTCTCTCTTTCTCCCACCCCTATGGTCTTGCATCTTCATGTCCCTTCTCTCCCTTCCACCACTGTGGTCCAGCAGTTTTGTGAACCCTATCTCCCATTCACTCTTATTGTTAAGCAGTTCTATGTCTTTTCCTCTCTCCTCTAACCTCTATATTGTCCCCTCTCCCTTCCCCTCCCACAGTAAGTCTCTGTCTTCTCTCTTTACCCCCTGTGTTTCTTCTCTCCTTCTCCTCCCTCCACACCCACACTCCCACAAACAGAAGTACAGCATCAGTCTGAGCTGGTTGGGAAGAGCAACATCAGGAACACTGCTTGGCAAAGAATACATGGCTATAAGATTCCAGATGCCACACTGCTTCCCGGAATGTGCAAGCAACAAACCATGCTCAGTAGCCTTTCACTTTCAGTGTCTCAGTGCACCAGAAGTGAAACCCTACTAAGCACAGTTTGCTGCCTGCAATGCCCAAGATGGAGCATGGTGTCAGGGTTCTATGAGTGAAGAGCACAAGTACAGCCAGTTCATGCAACGAATGACAGCACTGTGATCCCCTGAAGATGTGGCAGTAAAACGGGTGCAAGCTGGGATCCTGTACATTAAGCTAAGTGCTTTATTTCACTGTAATTGCTATGAACAGAGTAAAACCTGTGGCAGTTTGTTTAAGTGCTCGAAGATAATGTTGAATTTAAGATTAGTGAAGTACAATTTTGATTAAGTACATGTTTTTTTTTAGCAATTCAGAAGGAATACATTTAATGTTTGTTTCAAAACTTGGGAGGAGTTGAAGGTTTTTAGACCAATGATTACAAGAGTCAACACTGAAAGCAACTAAGAAATCTGGTGAATTTCAAGATATATGAAATTGCCTGTTGACATTTGAGATCTTTCCTCCTTTGTTACATTTTAAGTGTTGCATAAAATATTGCAAGGCATGATGAAAGATCTTTTTTGATGATTTGATATTATCCACACATTGGTGGTGTATCAAGGTTCTTCTAGCCACATCTCTAGCTTCAGGCTGTGTTCCCTGCTGCATGGTGCTCTCCCCTCCCAGCCACCACTGTTTGCACCAGATGGCTCCGCAACACACCTCCCAGGTTTATACATTAGTGTGTAGTGACACACAAGTTGAGAAATGCTGCTCTATGAGGACTTCAGGAGGGGGTGGTTGCTCTGTAGGGCTTTGAGAGCAGAGTACATGCTCTGGGAGGGCTTTAGGCAGAGGGTGCATGCTCTGATGAAAGTATGGGAGGAGGGTGCATGCTCTTGCTGTTTTTAAAAGGAAGGATATTCTTGGGGTGAAGCTTTAGGAGGAGGGTGGATGCTTTTTGGGGGCATTGGGAAGAGGGTGGCTTCTCTAGAGGGGTTTTCAGGAGAAGGGTGGATACTCTGGGCAGAGGGGTGCTTTGGGAGGATATGGGATGCTCTAGGTAGGCATTGAGAGAAGGATGGATGTTTTGCAGGATCATCAGAAGGGGAGGATGCTCAGAGACGGGGGAATCTTCAGGACCATGATTAAAAATGTGATTGTGATTATAAAATGTTAATCAACTGATTAATTGCAATTAAAAATGTTGATGGATGAATAGCTATAGTAGAAGGAAAATAACATCTTATTACAAATAAGTCTTTTGTCATCTGACAAAGCAGATTCATACCTTTAATAGAACAAATGTCCTCCTCCCCCCCTCCCAATCAGTACAAACTAATTAAAATACACTCACATCTACAACAATCATTGAACATCCATGAACAATGGAAACACTTGTATCCATCTCATACCAAGGATCCACAGCCATGTATGTATGTATTTATTTCTAAATCATTATACACCTTTTTCTTTGCAAAAAAAGAAAGCAGCCATTCAAGATGGTTTAGAAAATCAAGCAGCTTACAACATAGTAGCAATAAAATATCAACCTAAACACACTTTTTAAAACAAATAAGATTTCAAAGCCTTTCTAAAACCAAGACTATAAATTACATGTTTCAACTCATCATGTAATTTATTCCATTCTGCCCCTGACAACTATCTAAAAGCCCTCTTACTTTACCTTTTCTGTCTAATAAAAAGCCTGTCTAGAAACTGCAATACATTTTTCAGTGCAGAATGTAATAACTGGGTTGGAATATATGACTGAATAAAAGACCACATTAATGGGGGTGCCTAGTAATTTAACACCTTAAAGGTTAACAATAAGGTATTAAATATACTATGTTAACATACTGGCAATCAGTGTAACATACAAAAATCAGGAGCCACTAGTTCCTCCCTTACTTTTTATTAAAAATCTCGATATAATGTTATATGTTACCTGAAGTTTCTTCAATAATTTGCTAGGTAAATCCATATATAAAGCATGCCTTGTGAGACTGCCACAGGAAGTCTCAGTAGCCATTTTGTGATTGGAACCAGCATGAGCAGGAGTGAGTCTGCCCATGCTGGTTCCAATCAAAAAATGGCTGCCGTGCATTGACGTTGCTACAGTGGTGCATGCACCCCCCAAAATCTCAGTTGCACCCCCAGTGCAGTGGTGTTCTGGAGTTGGTGTGAGAGGAAGACCTTTTACCGTTCCCTCGGGAATGGTAAAAGGTCTTGCTCCTGTTTGGTGGAAAAACAAATGTGAACATCGCTGCTGCTTTCCTCCCTCTCTCTCTCCCCACCCCCAGCCCCATCCCTATCTCGATATCTTAGTTATGCGACCAGCAGCAGGATCCCCACCACAGGCCTGCTGCAGGACCTTCCCTCTGCTGGGTCCTGCCTTCTAATGCAACTTCCTGTTTCAACTGGAATGTCAAGGTTTATATTGTGATTCTGATCAGTCTTGAAGAGAATCCAAACTTCATGTCCACATAGAAGAATTTGTTGAATGATGCTATCAATTATATAATGACTAGGAAAAAATGCCCGTTTCTGAGCGGAATGAAACGGGCGCTAGCAGGGGGTCCCCTCCCTCCGTCCCTCGAAGCTACTTGGCTTGTTCGGCCTCCCTCCGTCCGTCGAAGGTACTTGCCTTGTTCGCCCTCCCTCCGTCCCTCCTCCGTCCGTCGAAGGTACTTGCCTTGTTCGCCCTCCCTCCGTCCCTCGAAGCTACTTGCTGCCTTGTTCGCTGTGGGCCGTTTCGGCCCTCGAGTGTCAATAGCTCCGCCCTCGATGTCATGATGTTTTGACGTGAGGGCGGTGCAGACACTCCAGGGCACACCGGATATCTCGTGCGCCTCAACTTCCGTGGAGGCTTCAGAACGTTGGGGTTGCCTTTTATATATATAGATGATTTTATTGGGTAGTTTAAACAGGCTAGAGAAGAGAGGGTTTCTTTTATGTATAGAAGTTTCCTAATTTAAAAGTGGAGGGCAGAAGGAGGTTATGTATGGAAGTGTCACTTTCATTTGCCCCCCCCCCCCCCCCCCACATGCCTAGTTTGCCTCCTTGTTGCCACCCCACAATTTATGTCTAGAGACGCCACTGCTGCTGGGACCTCCCACAGCAGTCTCACGAGGATGCTGCAGGAAGTCTTGGCAGTCTTGGATTGGAGCAGCATGCAGGCCACTAGACCACCAGGGCCACTTTGGGGTCGTTAATTATAAGAAGCATATTGCATAGAGCTGCAGACTGGATCAATAAATGAATTAACACTTTTCCCACTGAGGTAAGATAAATTATGGATGATGATTTAGATGAATCCCATGATGCTGATGACTCCCACACTTGCACAGCTGCCTGTCCGCCTGACATCAACCCTGTATGCTGGATGCACAACTCTGAATCTAAACCTTTAACACACTCCTCATATTTCTAAAAAAATGTCTTATGCATTAGTGCTTCTTTAATTTCAGACCTAGGCTATTGTTCAACCTATGAGAAACTCCCAAACCCACATGCTTTTATATATACACTAGTAAAAAAGGCCCGTTTCTGAGACAAATGAAACGGGCGCTAGCAAAGTTTTCCTGGGAGTGTGTGTGTGAGAGTGTCTGTGTGAGAGAGAGTGAATGTGTGTTGGTGAGAGTGTGTGTGTGATATTGAGAGTGTGTGCGAGTGCGTATGTGAGCCACAGTGAGTGTGAGAGAGTGTTTCACACAGATACAGTGTTTGAGAGACTGTCCAGCTTATTTTCGAAAGAGAAAAACGCCTATAGTGCAACCTAAATCGGGAGATAGACGTTTGTCTCGCAAAGGCGCCCAAATCGGTATAATCGAAAGCCGATTTTGGGCGTTTCCAACTACACTCCGTCGCAGAAACAAATAAAGTTGACGGGGGCGTGTTGGAGGCGTGGTGGAGGCAGAACTGGGGCATGGTTATCAGCCGAGGAGAGATGGGCGTCTTTAGCTGATAATCGGAAAAAAAAGGCGTTTTTACCGCGATTTTGGGTCACTTTTTTGGACCCTTTTTTTTCACGAACAAGTCCCAAAAAAGTGCCCCAACTGCCCAGATGACCACTGGAGGGAATCGGGGATGACCTCCCCGGACTCCCCCAGTGGTCACTAACCCCCTCCCACCAAAAAAAACCCACTTTAAAAATTTTTTCCAGCCTGTATGCCAGCCTCAAATGCCGTACCCACCTCCATGACAGCAGAATGTGTTCGATCCTGTCACAGCCTTTCCCTGGGTCAGATGTGGCTCTTGGGTGCAGTACAGGGTCACATCAGCATTGCATTGTGGTGGGTGTAGGGTACTGGGCTCCGTGATTTCATTAGCTTGTGTTACAGTCTCATGATGTTGGTAGTTGGTAGGCTCTTCTCCCATGGTGCTTTTCCCCCTGCCTACTGGGTCAGAGTGTGCCCTGTTGTGTTTCCTGTTGTAGTCCATGCGGTAGTGGCCATTTTTGTAAGCCAGTTTTAGTTCCCTTTCCTGTGTTAGCCACGTTAGACAACTTAGTTCTTCCCTTGAATGTGGCTGAAAGAGGGCATTGTACACCATTCTGCCAGTTCTGACCTACTGCTCATCTCAGTACCAGGGAGACTCGTTGCCAGTGGGGCACAACCTCTGATCTGCAGTTAAATGTGAGTAAACATGGTTATTCCAATAAAGGATGTTTTCAGAGAGATTAGTCTTCAGGTGTCAACTGGTGTGCCAATGTTATATAGCAGCAACCAGTCCTAGAGGCCTGCGTGTATGCAGGTCCCTGGAGCACTTTTAGTGGGTACCGCAGTGCACTTCAGCCAGGTGGCCCCAGGTCCATCCCCCCCAACACCTGTAACACTTGTGCTGGTAAATGGGAGGCCTCCAAAACCCACTGTACCCACATGTAGGTGCCCCTTCACCCCTAAGAGCTATGGTAGTGTTGTACATTTGTGGGTAGTGGGTTTTGGGGGAGGGGGGTTGGGAGCTTAGCACCCGTGGTAAGGGAGCTATGCATGTGGGAGCTTTTTCTGAAGTCCACTGCACTGACCTAGGGTGCCCAGTTGGTGTCCTGGCATATCAGGGGGGCCAGTGTAGTACCAATCCTGGCCCCTCCCACGACCAAATGGCTCGGATTAGGATGTTTTTGAGCTGGGCGTTTTTAGTTTCCATTATCGCTAAAAAAAACAAACGCCCAGCTCAAAAACGTCCATTTTTTTCAAAAATACGGTTCGGCCCACCCCTTCACGGACCCGTTCTCGGAGATAAACGCCCATGGAGATAGGCGTTTCCGTTCGATTACGCCCCTCCACGTGTGTGAGACAGAGTGTGAGAGAGTATGTGTGCGATACACATACTGTCTGTGAGATCGAGTGTATGAGATTGAGAGAGTATTTGAGAGTGACTGTCTGACAGAGACAGTGAATGTGATATAGTGTGAGACATAGCGTGTGTTGTAGACAGTGTATGAGAGTGAGAGAGACACTGACTGTGAGTGAGAGAGAGAGAGAGAGAGAGATTGTGTGTGTGACAGAGATACCTCCCCCCTGCCTCTCTGTGTTGGCTGGACCCGCTCCCCCTGCCTCTCCCGCTGTGTGGTCACAGGACCCCTCCCCCTCCCTCTGTGGTGTGTCTCTCGCCCTCCTCACAGGTCTCCCTCCACCCCTCCTCTCAGGTGTCTTGATCCCCCCTTCGTGTTTGCTCTCAGGACCCCCTCCCCCCTCCATCTGTGGTGTGAAGACCCGTTCCGGACCTCATCCTCCTCCCTATGCCCCTCCCTCTCAGGTTTCATTTCCCCCTACTCTGTGGTCTGAGGACCCCCTCCCCTGTGGCCTGAGGACCCCTTCCGCCTCTGTAGTCTCAGGTCCTAGCCCTGCTGCCACGCCACTGCCGAAGTCGCAACCGCTGACCTCTATACCCCCCCCCCCACAGGGTGCCACCGCGCCTCTCCCCCCCCCCCCTCCAAAACCGGAAGGACTTCCATAAAGCAGTAGGAAAATAAGTGGCAACCGGTGCAGAGCTCAGTCAAACCCCCTTACCGGAGCTGCACCATGTAAAGCTGCAAAGCGCCCACCTCGTCGCCAGAGAGAAGCCTCGCTCCACAACTGCAATAGCGGGGCGGGAGGGAACTGGCAGGCTCTGTTATAGAATGATGTAAAAGGAACATAGGTAGAGGGGTGTTTAAAAACTTCACTGTTATTGGCTGATAAAAGAAATTGAGGTGGAGCAGGGGTTGAAATAAGGTGTTAGTATTAGAGTGAGAGGCAAGGGTGTGAAATTGTCCATTATTGACTGGTGTGAGAGCCGGGGGTGGAGTTGGAGAAGTTGATAAGCTGTGCTGGTATTGGCTGGTGGCAAGATTGAGAGCTGGGATGGATCTGAGGGCAGAAAGTTGTCTGTTATTGATGGGCTTGTGATCCGGGCCAGAGCTCGGGCATTTGAGAAGCTGCGCTGTTATTGGCTGATGCCAGGACTGGGGACTGGCCTAGAGTTGAAGAGGTCCGTTCTTATTGGCTATCTTTAGAGTCAGGGACGGAGCTGAGGGCGGGGAGTTGTCCGTTATTGACCGGTATAGGTGAAAGGTGTATGGCACAGGGTGCAGGGCGGGCTGTGGAAGATAACTGTCGGACCGGGTCGCGGAAGGGGGGTACAGGGGGCCGTAACGTGCAGGGCGGGGGTTTTGAAAATGGAGGCAAGGGACAGCCAGGAAGTCGGTGGCAGGACCGTGAGGGGACAGGGTGTGTGGATGTTCGCCGGGTGGAGAGTTTGGTGTGTTGATGCGGCGAGGGGGGGGGGGGGTCTGTGTTTGGCGGCTCCCTGCCACTTGCTCCGGTGCAGTGACAGCTGATGTCCAGGCAGGGGAGGAGTAGGGAAACACACTGCGTGTGTTTCCCTACTCCTCCCCTTCCTTTGGAATCAGCTGTCACAGACGTCAGTGAATTGTAGTCTGTGTAGGAGACAACCTCAACGTTGTGAAGCTGACTGTGGGAGGACACATCACAGCGTTTTGACGCGAGGGTGGGGTACATTAAAAGTGGTTACAGAGCTTCGAACTTACGAACCCTGAAGCCACAAAGTCAGCCTTAGAACGTTGAGGGTGCGTTTTATGTACAGATGGGGCATGGCTGAGGGCGGGCCCATGAGTAAGGGTGAGTGTTCCTGATACCCTAGCCTACCAAGAGTCCTACCAAGAGTAGAGTAGTTCAGTGCTTTACTGCCACGGAGTGAGCTTCAGAATGTTCGAGGTGGGATTTATTTATATAGATATAGACTTCTTAGTAACTAGCTAACCCTCCTGGAAATTTCTGAAGGCCTTCCTTTTCAAAAGTTCTTATCTTAAATTACAGATGTATATATAATGTAATATCTTAAGTTTAAATGTAATATTGTTAACCCTTCTGTTATCTTATTCTACATATCTAAATATCTCTTTCTGTATCCGTATCAGTATCAATGCAAGTACTCAAGTTAATTGTTAGCCACACTGAACTGATTATATAATTCTAGATTATGTATGTAAATAAATAAATGCTGACCTTGTGTGACTGTACCAGTCGATTCAGCATTATTTTCTTCCAAGGTCTGCTCATTCATTACTGCAGCAAAAAAAAATCCAGAATCCCAAGGCTTAGGCATGGACAATGTATATTCCCCCAAATTTGATGCCACAACCCCATCGCTCTGTAGTAATGATTCATATTCATGTCCCTGTAAAACTGGCATATTTTCTGAAGATGTTTGCATATACTGTATTCCCACTCCTTCCCCTACACCAAGCAGACCCGATCAATGAGTGTAAAACATTGGAATCTTATTCTACTAACTTTTCTGACTTTCTGGACACCCTGACCAGCTGCCAGTGTTGGGTATGATTTTGATTCAAATAACTTGATGATTTAAAGTCATTTTGTATGATTTTTTATTTGAAATCACTCTTATTCTGATTTTGATTTTAGATTTGAAATCATGTATTCAAGTGATATGGAAGCATATTTTTAAAACAGAGTTACAAAGTTACATGGAGGGGCATTTGCAATATAATGTCTAAATCTGATTTTGGACATTTTGCTGAAGGTGTCTGAAAATAAAGTAGCAAACATGACCATTTTTGAACCTTAAATACAGTCTCTCTCTTCGTTTCATAAATGGCTGTTTCCTTAGATGTTTTCAGATGTCATGTGCTCAGTGCATATTTCTTTTGTGACCATTTTTGGAAAAAAAAAAAAGGTCCAAGGGGAAAATGCATAAAATCAAGGTATCGGGATATAGGAGGAGCCAGCATTCTTAGTAAACTGGCCATACAAAATCCCAGCAGAGCAGTGGGGCTCCATAGGTGACACTGCAGTGGAATTCACATAAAAATTTCCAGGTACACATTTCACCCTTACCCCCTTATATTGTATGATGAGCCTCCAAAACCCACCAAAACCCTACTGTACCTAACTGTACACCACTACAATAGCCTTTATGCCTGCAGGTATCATCTATATGTGGGTACAATAGGTTTTTGGTAGATTCTAGAGGGCTCACACGTTCCACCACAAGTGTACCAGTTAGAGTGGGATATGGGCCTACGTCCCCTTTCTGAACAGTGCACTGCACCCACCACTAGGCTACTCTAGGGACCTGCTTCCTGCTCTATTAGGAATTCAAAAAACAAACCCACAATAGCGGAATATGTAAATATGACAAAAGAGAAAATATCCCCAACCACTAAAACAAAAGAGATGTAAGCAAATAATAATGTTGTGAAGAAAAGATGACTCTCAGATATCTAAGCTATGACACTTCCAGCGTCTAAAGCTTACTAGGACAACAAGAACTCTGAGCAATTTTGTTTAATGCTCTATCATTTGATGCCTAGGTACATCCTCGAGTTCACCTATTCCGTGTGTATATAATAGTGAAATTAATTAAACCATCCCAACATCAAATAAAGTGTCCCAAAAAAGCAAAAGGACTCCAAACTAATAACAAAGACAAAACAATTCTAAATATTGAAAAGTCCAAAGTACTTACAGTATCTCAATATTCAAAAATTGGAAGCCCAAAAACTCTCCAACCAATGGTTCTACAGAGCTCCATTTCATTATCTTCTTTAGGAACCCCGGTAGCAAGAGTTAATGCAATGGAGTCAGGCAGTTTCAAAATGGTGCTGGAGACAAGAGGGACACCAACTCAGTTTCCTGCGGAACCAAAAATACCCATGATGGCATCATCATTTAAACAAACTTTATGAAATAAAGTTCAAGCAATACTGTTCTATACATTCATTAAGACCACAAGGATAGATCACACAAAGTTCAAAAATCCAGTATTGTTCACGAACTAAAAGATGATGTATCCTGTCCCTTTGAAAATCTTCACGAACGTGTTCAATAATAAACCATCTAAGGTCAGAGAAGCTATGTTGGTGAGACAAACAATGAGCAACCATAGGAGCATTCATAGACTTAGTATTTAATCTACTACAGTGCTCAATCAAAAGTGTACATATCTTCTGAATAGTCTGACCAACATAAAGTTTCTGGCAAGGACAGTTGATCACATAAACTACAAATGTAGAATCACATGTAGTATTAGCTTTGAGAACATAAGTTTTTGCCAGTGTATGGATTAGTCCATTCCTCACCTGATATATCTTGAGCACATACTGAACAATGTCCACAACACGTATGACTCCCCTGTGTGGTCTCAAAGGAATTTGTTTGTGATTCAAATTTTGCTTTAACGATATATTTATAAATATATATAAAAATCAGAAATGGACAACTGGAACTGAATTAATCACATACATCTTCATAAACAGTAATAACATGTATATAAAATGTATATAAAACATCCAAAGATATTAAAATAATTATCAAATTAATAAATCGTATTTAAAACAAATAATTAAATCAACATACATATGTACAACATATTATGAAATTAAAAAGAATCAAAGCCAACATATGTATAAAGAAATATAAACAATGAAAGAGACAACGTTGGTCTGATATGAAGCATATATCTAACCAGGGTTTCAAAGCCTGATAATGACACTAAACATCCAAGATGACCTGAGGAAATGCATAAAAATATGCACTCAGAACTCTATGTGCCTTCAAATGAAGAAGAAGCAAATTACAAAGCTCAAAATTGTTGGTTTTGATTTTCTTAATTTCATAATATGTTATACATATGTATGTTGATTTAATTATTTGTTTTAGTTAAGATTTATTCATTTGATAATTATTTTAAAATGTATGAATGTTTTATATACATTTTATATACAAGTTATTACTGTTTATGAAGATGTATGTGATTAATTCAGTTCCAGTTGTCCATTTCTGATTTTATATTCATATGTTTTATTTATTTGTTTACCAGTTTATGTTTACCACTGATGCAGCCTTATTGGCGAAACATGGCCACGTCGAGACTTGTTTGAATAAAAACTTGTTTTGGACTTCACATTGAAAGGCTTGCATTCTGATTTTAACAGACTAGTGCTTAGCAAGATGCACGTGCGAATTAATGTCAGTAATTGATTGTTAGCACCCAATTATTGGTGCTAATTGTCCCAAGAACATAAGAATAGCCATATTGGGTCAGACCACTAGTCTATCTAGCCCAGTATCATGTTTCCAACAGGTCACAAGTACCTTGCAGAAACCCAATTAGTAGCAACATTCTATGCTACCTATCTCAGAGCAAGCAGTGGTTTTCCCATGCCCATCTCAATAACAGACTACAGACTTTTACTCTGGGAACTTGTCCAAACCGTTTTTTAAATCCCAATATGCTAACCGCTGTTACAATGTCCTCCGGCAATGAGTTTCAGAGCATAACTATTCTTAAATATTTCCTCCTATATGTTACATCTCAGAAAATAAACTGCACAGATTTAAATGGAACCAGGTCCTGTAGGGCTTCATCTGTGAGTTGACCTTTGTACAGCATTATACAGGCAAGTTAACCAGATAATAGAGTTGCATAAGCAGCAGTCCTATCTGTGCTAGGTTTAACTTATTAGGCTAAGGGCTGAATCTTCCACATATACCCGGATATTTAAAGCTGGTACCTGGACATGGGCCTGGCATTGAATACCTGGACATAAACGCAGTCAGCATTTAAAAAATTGTTGACAGCTGCCAGCTGAATATCATCACCCCCTAAGGGTTTAAGTGACTTGTCCGGGTTCATATGAGGTGTCAGTGGGACTTTACCCTGGCTTCATTGATTCTCAGCATGCTCCTCTAGTCAACTGGTAAATGAAGAATCCAAGATTTCACAGATTATAGTTATGGGAAATTGGCATTTCTTTTTCTCTGATACACCCAAAACTCATTATGTTTCCCCCCTCCCCTCCAAAAAATGCTGTTACAATTGAAACTCCTTGATGACTGTGCTACTCTCAAACTTTAAATTTGTGCTAATTCAACCCATTTTCTGGATCAAAATTCTTTCTAAAGTCTATTTATTTTACAGTAGCTGTTTTACATGGAATCAATTTATCACTGTCTAATAATACTCAGATGTTTGGATAATTACACTGTTATCATATGTCTTTTCTCATTTGCTTAGAGACATACAGTTATTTATTCTAATTTTTCTCTCTAAATGCACATTACAGTGTGAATTGCACCTGACTCCTGAAACATTACAGTTAATTTCAAAGGAATTCAGGAAGAATAGACTTTTTAAAGAAACTATTGTTTTTGTTTTCCTATTAACTAGTTGATTTCACTTAATTAGTCAGTTGTAGTACGACATAACTAGCTAATTGGGTAACTAACCAACCTTTCTACTTTATTGTATTCCCTAGAGTGAACATACAATTTAGATTTTCAGTTTTGTGTACGTTTACCAATTACTGGTGTGTATATAAACTATTTTCTCAGCAGTCAAATGAAAATGAATTCAAATATTAATGAGAGCAAATTGAATTAAGACAGCTAGAACTGGGTCTCTGCCAGTTTACCAGTGTACATGCTTGTAGTTGAGATATATTTAAGAATGAGTAATTCTAGAAACAATTAATCTGTATCCTAGCTTTGAAATGATTTTTCATTTCTCAACAGCAAAAGTTTAAGTTATCATAAATCACTGAGCAGGTCTTTACTAAAGATTAGTTTGAGTTATCTGTAGTAGCAAGGCCCATAGGAGTGAAACGGGCCCTGCTGCAGATAACTAGAGCTAAAAGACTCCCTAAGCCACAGTATTTCTTTATATCTAAATTTTTGGTTAGAAATGGAAGTAAAAGTTTAAGAACTCAATCCAAACTTAACATTTGGAAGATGGTGAACTGCATCTAATGCTATTTACTAGTGCAACCCCAGGGTCCGACCCACTCTAGCTCAGTTCCACGGGGTCCAGACAACTTCTCAACCCTGCTCTCTGACCCAGGGCATATTATGCAAACTCACAGTCCTTCTTTCCTCCACTCAGCTCTCCAACATACACAGTCAATGCTTTCATCAGTCGAGCTCGGGAGTGGGTCAACTTCCAGAATAGAGATCAGGACTTTGGGAAATTAAGTGGGGCTCCTCAGTGAGGCCTTACCAGATTAGGGCATAAGCATCCTCATTTCCATTTCAAAGAGCCACACTGTGCGCCAGGGAGGATATTTAATATAAATTCGATTTTACTGAACTGTTCTGCAACAGACAGTACAATTATAATAACTCCATTTGTACAGATTAAATCCTTCTGTCCATTCAAGATTATATATTATAACCTTAACATTTTCCAGCTTGATTGTGGGTTATTCAAAGTTGTTAAATCACCAGGTGACTGTGAAAAATTACAAGGGGACCTTGGGAGACTGGGTATCCAAATGGCAGATGACATTTAATGCCTTTTCCAGAGATGGGAAGGTGGTAGAACGAGAGGACATGAAATGAGATTGAAGGGGGGCAGACTCAAGAAAAATGTCAGGAAGTATTTTTTCACGGATAGAGTAGTGGATGCTTGGAATGCCCTCCCGCGGGAGGTGGTGGAAATGAAAACGGTAACAGAATTCAAACATGCGTGGGATAAACATAAAGGAATCCTGTGCAGAAGGAATGGATCCTCAGGAGCTTAGTCGAGATCGGGAGGCGGGGCAGACTTATACGGTCTGTGCCAGAGCTGGTGGTGGGAAGCGGGACTGGTGGTTGGGAGGCAGGGATAGTGCTGGGCAGAGTTATACGGTCTGTGCCAGAGCCAGTGGTGGGAGGCAGGGATAGTGCTGGGCAGACTTATACGGTCTGTGCCAGAGCCGGTGGTGGGAGGCGGGGCTGGTGGTTGGGAGGCGGGGATAGTGCTGGGCAGACTTATACGGTCTGTGCCCTGAAGAGCACAGGTACAAATCAAAGTAGGGTATACACAAAAAGTACCACATATGAGTTATCTTGTTGGGCAGACTGGATGGACCGTGCAGGTCTTTTTCAGCCGTCATCTACTATGTTACTATGTTACTATGTTTTCTGTATTTACAGTTTACACCACCTCCTGTCCTCTACCCATCCCAAACCAGATGCATTCCGTGTATTTGCAAAGGGGGAAAGAAGAGAAAACGACAGCCAGCATGGTTAAAAGGTGAAGTAAAAGAGGCTATTATAGCCAAATGATTATCCTTCAAAGAATGGAAAAAGGACCCAAATGAAGAAAATAAGAAGCAACATAAGCACTTGCAAGTCAGATGCACAGTATTAATAAGGAAGGCTAAAAGAGAATATGAAGAAAAACTTGCCACAGAGGCTAAAACTCACAATAACAACTTTTTCAGATACATCAGAAGCAGAAAGCCTGTGTTGGAATCTGTGGGACAGTTAGATCATGAAGGAGCAAAAAGGGTACTCAGGTAGGACAAGGTCATAGCGGAGAAACTGAAAGAATTCTTTGCTTTTGTCTTTACGGAAGAAGCTGAAAGCAGGAGACTTGGCAGGTCTGTAACCCCTAGCGGCCACCCCAGACCCGGATATCTCAGACAGGGACTGGTAATGAATATCCAGGTCTAATTTAGAAAATATGTCAAACAGCCTATAAAATGGTATCAAGAGAGTGTCTGTGCAGGATATATCCCGCAATGTTCTCAATTCTTCACAAGTTTTCCCAGGGAGATCTTTATACTTAAATGTGCACACAGTTTTCTTTAGCTTCCAGGAGGTAACCTCAGATCAAAATATCTTTACTATTTAAATATCTTTACTGTCCTGCTCTCAATAGAACAGGTCACAATAATGTTAATCTCACATTCATACCCATCAGATATGTTCAACACTTTGAAATAAATGCTTACATTTTAAAAACCTTTTATTTATTTATTAGTATTTATTTACCGCCTTTTTGAAGGAATTCACTCAAGACGGTGTACCAAAATTTAGAGTCTCTACTATTCTTCCTTGGCTTCTTTAAGTAAGTTATGATAAACTTCTAAATAGGGACCTTTGCTATTTGAAGAGACATTTTTGGCACTATACAAGGAATTGCCTAAAAACACCTGCAAAAAGATTAACCTACATACAGCAAATTTTGCTTTGTGCCCCAAGCTAAGTACTATTTTCAATTATCATTTATTGTTTTTATGAGTGTTTTTTTGTTTGGTAGATGTTACAATGAATAATTAAAGTTTTGATATTTATTAGATCTACCTAACATTTTTCTGGGAGTTTTTTCTTGACCGATTATGACTTTTTGACCAATCACATTGTAAGGTAGCCACAACAGTTGGGCTCTGATAGTGTTGTGACCTGGTTCTTGATGAGGTCTTTTCTTCCCTATTTTTGTAAATATGTTATTTTGATTCCTGTATTCCTACACATTTACCACAGTTTATATTTAGAAGTGTTTCTTTTTTAATATGGTATTTGGATCCCCCTTTTTTTGTTGTAAGTTATAATAAGCTACCTGATACACCACGACTCTCTTATTCTAATACAATGTATATTCCTCACATTCACATAATTTATTCTTTGTCATATACTCATTATGAATTCATACCTCACCTAATCATGCTTGCACATTACACATGCATGAGAACCCATTGAAGCATATCAATCCATTATCTCAAAAGCACGGTGCACATCCATCGGATTATAAAACCCCAAGGCTATATAAATATCACAAGAGAGAAACAAATGAGAGTGTGTGTATCTACATTACTAAGCATGGCTCGCTTACATTTGCTCTTCTCAGTGTAAGGTAGCATTGCTATAAACATTTTGTATGGGGTCTGTGAATTGAGTTTATTTTAATTACATTATTTATGGTACATTGCCATGGGTTTTCTGGGTTAGATGACTATCAGATGTAATTAGATAAATAAACTGGCACGAGTATATTGCTCACACACTTTAATCATACTGTAGACAAAACATTCTCTTATAATCCATCCATTATGCCTTATCTGCCACACATTGCATAATAAACAGGTCATTCGGGGAGTGATCTAAACAATGTACAGAAAGCATTATATTGGGGATTGCTAAACTGATGAGATTCCTCCTTCAGAGTCACTGAGGGAAGGAAGTGAGATAAGAGAGTAAGAAGCCCAACCCTAAGGTGAGTGATTGTGGGAAAGTGCTGATGGAAATGTTTCTGGTTATTGAATGACAGTATGGGTGGAGTTCGGAGTTAAAACCAAAATTGTTGTGCAGGGCACATGGTCTTGGTTGCCTTCACCCCTGCCAGGACTCATGAGGAGAAGAACTGTCCTGGACAGGACCAATAACGTAAGGATGAATAAAGAGGAAGTTTTTGTCAACTAAAACATTAATTGCTCTGTTTACTAAATTGTGCTAGCATTTTTAGCACGTGCATACAATTAGGGGGCGCTGTGTAGGCGCCCATAGGAATATTGTGGGCGCCTACACAGTTAGCGCGTGCTAATGGTTAGTTTGCACTAAAAGCACTAATACACCTCTAGCACAGCTTAGTAAACAGGGCCCTAACTGTGGATTGTTAGAATTGCTCTGGGTGGGTAGAAGGGTTAACCCAGCCCAGGAGCAGAATAGGAAAGAGCCTGTTTGGTACCAGAGGAAGCAGCTAATGGAAGTACACCTTTGGAGGAGAGCACAGACAGGAAGATCTGGTCCTACATGGGCCCGGCAGCTGGACAAAGCCCAGCAGGACAGCTTGCTGCAAACAGTGCTACAAGCACAGCCTTGGATTATTCTGCCCAAAAAGGATGGGTATTGGACTGGTGGAGCTATAAATTTGTAAATTTGGATATAAAAGAAACTTTTTTGTAACCAGAAAGTATGTAGTTTGGATATCTGCCTGTTGCGGCGTTCCAGTAAATTTTTGCATTTGTTTTATAAAAACTTGGAATGGAGAATTTCTTTAGAGTGAGAGTGAAGTTAATTTACTCCTGGACTGATAAAGAAAAAAAAAGCAAGCGTGTGGCTTAAAACCTTACAGCCTACTAGGATCAAGTTCAGCCCCGGCCTACGCCCAGATCAGTAAGAAACTAAATCATTTGTAGTGACCCTGGTTTGGGAGCTGACCCGTAGAGGTAGCTGATGCCCAGAACTGTATGGTGAGACCAGGGTTACAAAAACTACAATATATCCTCTAATTATTCATCTAGTTAAAGGGTTGGTGATAAAGGAAAGGTACGATATTGCCTATCTCTTCTTTTTCCTCTTCTATAGGACATAGCACATTTTTGGTCCTCTTCTTCACCTCTATGCAGTGCATTTTTTCTAGCAAAAAAGGTGCCAGTACTCAAATGCCAGGCCACTCTTCAGGGATGGGGTGATAACTGAAGGACACACTCACCCACAATAGCCAGGCCTCCTGCAACCAGTCACAGAATCTATGACAAGGCAGAATTGGTTTCTAGAGCCTGAGCTCTTTCATTAAATCTTGGGGACCATGGGTCAATTTTAGCAGACAATGGAAAAGGTGCCGGTACTCAGTACCCCCAAGTGCCCCTTCAAAAAAACCCTGCCTCTATGTGTTGCTCATGGTTGACTAACTTTTCTGGGAAGGGCTTGAATAAAGGAAAATAACATAAGGAAACAAGCATTTAAGGTGACCATATTCAAAGAGATTTAACCAGCCAGAAATGGCTCTTGACCAGTTAAATTGCTTGTGCAGGACTATCTATTGATATTCAGTGGCACTTACCCGGTTAGCATAATTGAATATCACCATAGACTACTAAAGTGAAAGTTGGCTCTTTTCTGGCCAATATTCAGTATTTAACCACCATAGTTAAGTGGCCATATTGGTCCGCATAAAACAGAGTCCTACCTCTATGCAGTGTTGCTTAGGCAGTTAAGTGCTGAATATTGCACTTAACTGTATAAGAGACAGACGGCCACATAAACCCACATATTCAATGCTGGTGCTCAGACATGGCCCAGCATTGAATGGGAATAATGCTAAAAAAAACACTCACCACCACTATTTCTAAGGGCTGTGAGTGTTTTTTAGCTACCACTGATGTTAGTCTCGCATATCAACATTGTTTGCGATCTGAGACAAATATGTGGTTGTCAATTGATAAACTGGCACTGATATGATCTGCTGAAACTAGAAACACTGCCATTTCTGTGATGGGTCTATTGCTGTGGAAAAATCTGCCAGAACCTTTAAGACTGAGTGGTGGAATGCAACAGTTTAAGAAACTTCTGTGTAAAGCGGAAATTGTTTAATGTAAATGATGAGATGTTTCGTGCTGCGCTGTCTGTTTGTAGTTTATTAGGTAATCATTATGTGTGAACAGAAAAGAAAAATACTCAAGTCTCAAATACTTTTCTGAAATACAGGCAAGATATACTATAGATTTTTGACAGAATTTATAAGCATAGAGGCAGACGGTAAAAACTTAAATAAAGCCTCAGAGCTCCACCTTCTTACAAGCAAGATTTACTGGGTAGTTACCTCACTGGCATAAAAAAAACAACCACCTCAGTTTTATTTTATCCGCGGTACTGACAAGACCTGCTAAGCCTTCAAGTTCCTTCATCTTTAGTTTTCTTCATGTAACGTTTACTTTCAGTATTTCTTTGTTTGTTCCTTATTGTTTTCTTCAGTTGTCATTACAAACTTTTATTTCATGTCTTTTATTTTTTTCTCTTTTAACAAAAATCATTGATTCTGAGCTCACAAAGCATAGTGCTGGTTTCTGATCTCTCCCATAGGATGTCCCTGGGAGATCAAGATAGCATTTAGAGTGGCATCCAGAGCATGTCTGGTGCTATATCAATCGTTGATGTCACTTTGCACCACTCCGATATGGACTTGCATTGATATCAGGAGAAACTCATCAGAGTCTGGAAGAAAAACCTCAATCCCGATACCCATGCCCAATACCCATCGCAATACTTAGAGAAGAAAAACAGTAAGGCAAGTATGTTACTCAATGTCCTGTGCCTAGTTCCTAGGAGCAGTTCATCATATCAATTGTGTTCTCGAAGCTGACATCAGGATCGTCATTCTTGATGTCATACCTATCGGCGCTGGTGTTTATATTGTGCTGTGCCTCCTCTATAGAGACTTGCTCCAATTGTGCAGTCTGTTCTCTCTTCTACCAGAATTTCAGCCTCTTTACTGTGTCTGTCTCTGCTTTCTAGATACGAACCTATCACAGATTCAACTCTTCCTTTTATTATTATTATGATACTTCAGCTGTTTCTATAATTCATTCTTCAATAAGAATCAATCTCAATGAATTATCTAGTAGTTACATAAGCCTGATGAGAGCCAGAGCTCTCTGGAAGTTGGAAGATCAGCTCCTACTATCATTTTCTAACTTCTTGGTCTCCTAAAGGTGCTCTTTCTCTTTCTCAGCACTCCTTCAACCAGTGGTGTGCTGGTAAATTTTTAACAACAGGCTCTCTCCCTGCCCTGCAGTTTAGGGGAAGGGCCTGCGGGGGAGGGCGCAGTGGTGGACGGAGGGGGGGGGGAATGCATTACTCTCTCTCTCTCTCCTTTCCCTCTCATCTCAGAGCTCCCATTAAACAACAAATCTTTATAGCCCAAATCAAATGCCGTGTTCATAATTAACTTTGTATGAACTTGTCCCAAGCACATTGAATTACCTGTAATACAAAACCTACAAAAATCACTCAGGACCTATAGAGCTAATCTAGTTCACTATAACACCACTAGCTCACAGAAGTAACACATGCACCTCCAGCCACTAGCGCAGCTTTGTAAACAGGGTTAATCCTAAATTAAAAATAAAGTTATTTTTCTACCTTTGTTGTCTGGTTTCTGCCTTCTTCTATCTTTTCATAACTCTTTCAAAGGATCTCCTGTCCATCTGCCATTATCACTCTCCTCCTGTCTTCTTTACCTTCTGCACTATGTCCAGCTTCAATTTTGGTTTGTTCCTTTCAGCTTTCTTCCATTTTTTGTTACTGCTCTATCCATTCAGATTTCATTAATTTTTATTATCCAGTCTTCACTGTCCCTCTTTTTACTGTGTCCACCTACAGTTTTCCATCTTTTCCCTTCATCCTAGCCCCCATTCCCATTCCTTACTCCCCAGTTTGTTTGTTTTTTACTAAAGCTTTCCTCTCTCCTCCCTGCCAGCTAATCTCTCCTTACCTTCTAACCCCTGATATCCAGGCTCTTTGTACCTCCATGCCCCCAACATCTAGCATTTTCTCTCTCTCTACCCCCACCATCCACCATTGCCCCTGTCTGTCTCTATTTCTGGCATGCAGCAATGCCACTGTCTCTCTCTCTCCACACCAGCATCTCTCTCTCTCCTTCCTATGCATGATTGCTCTCCTTTCTCTCTCTATCCCACCCAGCATTGCCTTCCTTTCTTTCTTTCTCCTCCCATCTCTTTTTCTCTCTCCCACCATCTAGCATTGTTCCATCTCTCCCTTCTCTCTTATGCAGTATGCACCTATCTCTCTCTCCCCCAATCCAGCATTTATTGTCTCTCCCATCCCTCATTCAGTATTGCTTCTATCTCTCTCTCTTCCATCCCATCTCTTGCACAAGTCCACCTCTTTCTCTCTCTCACCCCAATCAAGTATTGCCATTATCTTGAGTCTCTCCAGTCCAACATTCCTTCCCTCATTTATATCCCTTTTACCTCTCTCACCCCTCTGTCTCTCCCCTTCCCACCCACCATCATGCAGTATCTTTCCTTTCTCTTGGTGCCTTCTCCATTCGGTGGGACTCTGACTCTACATACTGCTACTTTCTCTAGCAGTTCCAGCCCCTCAAATATAAACCTCCTCGGTCCTCTCTCTCTCTCTCTCTCTCTCTCTCTCTCTCTGGGGTGCAGGCTGCAGCTTCCTGAGGAAGTAGCGCATGCGGTGCCGCGGCGCCGCGTGTCTTTAACTTTCCTGTCAAGATTGGAACTTTGAAAGCAAACAAAAGTTTTCCTCAGTAGAGTCCCGCCTCAGGAACAGGAAGTTACGCAGAGGGAAAGCTTATAGGGCTTGCAGGATGGATGGGAGGCTGCTTTGATCTCCATTGCTGCTAAGTCAGAAGATTGCAGTGCTGGGGGCGGGCACAGGAAGGTTTCAGAGACCAGATCGCGAGAGGGAAGGGAGAGAAATACCAGAATGCATGTGGAGGGAGGGGGCGGGACAGGCTGAAGAAAAGTCCCCAGGATTGGCTGAAGCAACCTGCTTTTTCTGACTGTGCCTGCAGTGCCGGCCGGCCCGGCACCACTTAAAAAAAAATCACTGCAAGAAGAGGAGCAGGAACTGCATCGGGTAGTGGGGAGGTGCAGAGACATGCTGAGCGAGCCACAGGGAAGGAGGACATCAAGAAGAGGCACGACAAGCCTAAATATTGGGAGCCGGTTGTTAAAGTAGGTACTTTAACAACGGCTCCCAAAATTCTTAAAAAAACTAACAACCGGCTCTTGCGAGCCGGTGCGAGCCAGCTCCAGCACAGCACTGCGCTTCAACCACAGACTCTATTGTTCACACAGTCTGAGACTTCCTTTTGGTAGAATTCAAAATCAATGATGGTCTCAGTCTCTCAGGAACATGATTTTTGTTCTTGTGCTACTATGTCCTCTGATCCATTTCCTCTGGCAACCAGATCTCCATTAGTGTAGAATTGTTCATCTAAGAGGCAGGATCAAAATACTTTTAGTAATTATTTCCCTACTACCAACAGCAACTGGCGCATCAACAAGATTCTTACTCTTATGATTTTCTAGCAACAATCAGTATGACTTTATTACTTCCTATAGCCTCTCGATCAAACACAGAGGATACTGAACTTACAATGTTCCAGTATCTGGATCTAGATAAGAATTCTATAGCACTGCCAGATGAAGTCATATAGCCAGTCACCAAATCAATGTGGCTACATCTTTGCACAACGTGGCCAACTAAGGAAAGACTAGATACTATATACATTGTTCGACATTATCATAGACATGATAGCCAACAATTCTCCCATTCTTCTCTGCTCTTGAATTCAGTAATACAGAAGACTGTTCCTATTGAACATTTCAAATATAGGGTCTTCACGAGCACATGCATCTATCACGCCTCTCTATTTGCTCCTCGTATCATACTTCATGATTGTGATTCTGTATTATTATTATTCACAAGCATAGATAATCAACATCAAGTTGTTGAAGAATGGCTAGAGCAACCCATACCTTCTTTCAGTCAGTTCTAGAAAGCTTTCAAGGTTGTAGGATCATCTGATGATAAGAACACAAGAATATAAGTGTTGCCATACTGGGATCATCAAGCCCAACATCCTTTTTCCAACAGTGGCCAATCCAGGTTTCAAGTACCTGGCAAGATCCCAAAACAGTACAATACATTTTATGCTGCTTATCCTAGAAATGTGGATTTTTCCCCAAGTCCATCTTAATAATGGCTTATGACTTTTCTTTTAGGAAATTAACCAAACCTTTTTTAAATCCTGCTAAGCTAACTGCTTTTACTACATTCTCTGGCAATGAATTCCAGAGTTTAATTACATGTTGAGTGAAGAAATATTTTCTCCAATTTGTTTTAAATTTACTACTTTGTAGCTTCATTGCATGCCCCCTAGTCCTAGTATTTTTGGAAAGAGTAAATGAACAATTCAGGTCTACCCATTCCACTCCACTCCACTCAGTATTTTATAGACCTCTGTCAGAGTTGGGATTGAACCAAGTCTTCCCACCTGTTTTGCCTTGAAGCAGCCATTTGACGAAACCAGTCAGCTAGATCTTATCTTGCACTACACGCTCTTCAAAAGTCACATTTGATTTTTTGGTTACCAGTCAATTGTTTATTGCATTGCATAGAGCCAGAATGGTTAACAGGAAGGTTTTGTTTGTTTTCTTTTGTTAGTTTTTTTTTAAATGCTAGTGAGGTAATTAACCAGTAAATCTTATCTTGCTTGTAAGAAGGTGAGACACTGAGGCCTTTTCCTCCTGTATTTAAGTTTTTACTGTCTGCATCAATGCTTATAAGTTGTTAAAAATCAATAGTATATCTTATTTGTATTTCAGAAAAGTGTTTGAGATATGGAACCCCCTAGGTTATAGGCAGGCTATATGTTTTTAAAATAAATAACGTATCAATAGATAGACCCACACAAGTGATTTAACTGGCCAGGATCCATTTTTGGCTAGTTAAATCAATTTGAAAAGTGATACCTATTAAAAAAAAACATATTAACATCTACTTAAACTCATGAACTGAACGAAAAACAGAGACAACAGAGAAAGGGTAAGAGTGAATGAAACATGAAATAATAACAAAATAGTACAGCAAAAGCAAATAGACATTAGAAGAGAATAGCCAAACTGGGTCAGATTAATGGTTCACCTAACCCAGTATCCTGCTTTCAACAGTAGCCAGTCCAGGTTACAAGTACCCATAGTGTTTTTTTTAGCAAAAAAGGTGCCGGTACTCAAATGCTAGGCCACCTTTTAGGAGTGGGGTGATCACTGAGGGCCCCACCCCACAATAGCCAGGCCCCTTGCAACAAGACAGAATTGGTGTGTAGAGCTTGAGCTCTATCATTAAAACTTGGATTCCATGGGTCAATTTTAGCAGACAATGGAAAAGGTGCTGGTACTCAGTACCCCCAAGTACCCTCTCAAAAAAAGCCCTGCAAGTACCTGACAGAAACCCAATTAGTAGCAACGTTCCATGCTACCAAACCCAGGGCAAGCAATGGTTTACCCATGTCTGTCTCAATTGCTAACTGCTGTTGCCACAATCTATGGCAATGAGTTCCAGAACTTAACTATTCTTTCAGTGAAAAAATAGTTCCTCCTATTTGTTTTATTATTCCCATGTAATTTCATTGAGTGTCCCCTGGTCTTTGTATTTTTTGAATGCGTGAAAAATTGATTCAACTCCACCTGCTCAACACCACTCAGGATTTTGTAGACCTTAATCATTTACCTCCTCAGTTGTCTCTTTTCCAAGCTGACGATCCCTAACCTCTTTAGCCTTTCCTCATGTGGAAGCAGTTCCATAAGAGCATACGTTTGCCATGCTGGGACAGACAGAAGGTCATCAAGCCCAGCATCCTGTTTCAAGCAGTGGCCAATCCAGGTTACAAGTACATGGCAAGATCTGAAAACAGTACACAACATTTTATGCTGCTTATCCTAGAAATAAGCAGTGGATTTTCCCCAAGTCCATCTTAATAATAGCTTATGGACTTCTCTTTTAGGAAATTATCCAAACCTTTTTAAAATCCCAGTAAGCTAACAGTTTTTACCACATTCTCTGGCAACAAATTCCAGAGTTTAATTATAAGTTGAGTAAAGAAATATTTTTTCTCTGATTTGTTTTAAATTTACTACTTTGCAGCTTCATTGTGTGCCCCCTAGTCCTAATATTTTTGGAAAGAGTAAACACGTGATTCACATCTACCTGTTCCACTCCACTCATTATTTTCTATAATATCTCCCCTCAGCTAGCTTTTCTCCAACCTAAAGAGTCCTAGCCACTTTAGCCATTCCTCATAGGGAAGTCATCCAATCCCCGTTATCATTTTGGTTGCACTTCTTTGAACCTTTTCTAATTCTGATATATTTGTTGAGATACAGCATCCAGAATTGAATAGTTAAGGTGAGATTGCACCATGGAGTGATATAGAGGCAATTCAGTATTTTTGGTCTTATCATCTTCTTCCTAATAATTCCTAGCATTCTATTTGCTTATTGGTCACTGCTGCATACTGGGCAGAAGATTTCAGCATTTTATCTACAATGACACCTAAATCTTTTCCTTGGGTGCTGACTCCTAAGATTGCCCCTAGCATCAGGTAACTATGATTTGGATTATTCTTCCCAATGTACATCACTTTGCGTTTGTCCACATTCAATTTCATCTCCCATTTAGATGCCCAGTCTTCTAATTTCCTTAGGTCTTCCTGCAATGTTTCACAGTCTCATGTATTTTAACAACTTTGAATAGTGCTATGTCATCTGCAAATTTAATTGTGTCACTCTGATTTCCAGATCATGTATAAGTATGTTAAATAGCACTGGTCCCAGTACAGATCCCTGCGGCACTCCACTATTCACCCTTCTCCACTGAGTAAAATGGCTAATTAAACCTACCCTCTGTTCTCTATCCAATAACCAATTGCTAAACCACAGCAGAACATTGCCTCCTATCCCATGACTCTTTATTTTTCTCAGGAGTATCTTATGAGGAACTTTGTCAAAAGATTTCTGAAAATCTAGTTATACTACATCAATCAGCTCACCTTTATCAACATGTTTATTCATGCCTTCAAGCACAGCACAATACGTGCCTTCAAGGAAATGAAGCAAATTGGTAAGGCAAGACTTCCCTTGGCTTAATCCATACTGACTCAGTACCATTAAGCCATGTTTGTCTATGTGTTCCGTAATTTTATTCTTTATAATATTTTCCTCTATTTTGCCTGGCACAGAAGTCAGGGTTACTGGTCTACAATCTCCCGGATCACCCCTGGAACCCTTTTTAAAAATCAGCATTACATGGGCCACCCTCCAATCTTAAGGTACTATTGACCATTTACTATACTGAATAGGTTCTTGGTTGAATTGGCAGCCTGTTGTTTTTTTGGCTGCTGTTAAGGGGCACATGTATGTTCTACTAGGGTTTTCTTTTTCTTATTTGTGTTTGTGTATTTCGGGGGGGGGGGGGGGGGGGGGGGTCTATTTTATATCAGATCTACACATACAGACCAGTTCTTCTAAAATGATGGCCCCAGTCTAGATGGTGTCACATCCACATTTATCTTCTCACATAAGCAAACTATCTAAAATGGGGTTGCAAATGGCACAGAGATAATATTACCATGATTTAGAATAGGAAAATGATCAAAAGTCTAGCCCTACTTCTCAGAATCAAGCACTAGAACAGGAACAACAAAGGATTAATTGTGCTAATCCTACTTAACTTATTATGAAAGAGTGTAAAGTACTTCTAGGATTAGTATTTGATTTATCAGTAAGTATTTATAATTTTCTATTTTTATTTCAGCATATAATACCTATCCAGGACATGTTTTAGAGAATTATTAAGCATTACTGTTAAGCAGGACACCAATCAAAATCAAAATGGGGGGATAAGATAAGGCATGCTTAATGTTCTAGATGAATGAATCAGCCCAAGTACCCAATTAAAAACAAACAAACATGTTTTTAAACATTACTACTGAAATTAGGGACAGTAATCCATTAGAAAAGTAAAGGAGGTTTGAATGAAAGGAGCCTTCAATGGTTTGAATTTTTCAATTTGATTAAGATAACAACATATAATTTTTAAGAGGTGCATTTATTTACATATCATTTTGTTTTATTTTACTTTAAAATATGACTATTTTTGTTTTTCTAATTCATCTAAAAGCTTTCTGTTGCAAACTTGTGTAACTCAAAAGTTTGGTAAATCAAGTCCTAATGGAGAACTCTTTTCCATAGATTTGCTTTGTTACAAAGTATAGGGGTCCATCATGGACCTTGTTGATGGCTTTCAGTGGGACATATGTTTAGTTGATATCCTCCTCATTCTATAAATGGTGACCTAAATGTAAACACCATTTGAACACTTAAATTAATAGAATACTGACATAAATAACAGCAGCATGATAAAAGCTGTTCTATAATTTATGTATGCATATGACATGACTTAACCCCTCCCCCTTTTTATAAAGCCGCATTAGCGGCTGCTGGTGCGGTGATGCTAACACAGCCCATTCAAGTGAATAGATTGTGTCAGCATTGCTGTGGAGCTTTAGAAATGAAAAGTGGTTGTTCACAGAGGAAGGGAATGGGCGGGGTATAGGCAGGGCTGACATTCACACACTTAGGGGCCCCTTTACAAAGGCACGCTGAAAAATGGCCTACGGTAGTGTAGACTCATGTTTTGGGCGTGAGCAGAATCATTTTTCAGTGCACCTGTAAAAAATGCCTTTTTAAATTTTTTGCTGAAAATGGACGTGTTACAAAATGAAAATTGCCATGTATCCTTTTTGGGTCTGAGATCTTACCACCAGCCATTGACCTAGCAGGAAAGTCTCACATGGTAACCAGGCGATAATGACCTACGCGCGTCAAATGCCACTTGGCACATGTTCAATACGTGCGTCTGAAAATAAAAATTATTTTTTTGAATGTGCGTATCAATGCAAGCCAAAATTGAAATTACCGCAAGAGCCATGTGGTAGCCATGCATTAACTCCATTTTGGTGCATGTGGGGCGATTTTGTAGGTACCATAATTTCCTCCTAACTATATAACTTCTTTTAAAAACTGACATCCATTAAACGCCAACGTTTTAAACAGAGATCCATACCTTTCACCATACTCCACACTAATTAAGAGACTCCCCTGTAGATTCAAACATGTTTTTTTATTTATGGAACCCCATGGTCATGTGATAATCTAGTACCAATGAAAGCAGTGGATCAGATCAAAGAGGTCCATTCAATTTCTTTATTCAGACCTTCTGGTTCCACAGAATGAAGCTTAAATATCCAATGCTGCTCCTTATAATTAAGATGTCACTCCAAATCACCAAACCTCCCATCCTCTCTGTGTGGAGTCAATAATCTGCCAACGAATGTCTTGTATACATTATGATGCAATTTGTATTCTCTTGAAATGATTTGATAACTGCATCGCTGAGGAACTATACCATACATTTAATGGTTTTTGCTTGATGTTTTCTTGGTTTCTGGGAACCTTCTTAGTTGGATTTATGAAGATTAGTGCATGCCCATTAATGCAAAGAATTTTTAAAAGAGGATTCTTTACTGCTGCAGTAAAAATGGCCTTAACATGCAGGAAAGATCCACATAAGGGCATGTTAAGACCACTTTTTTTTTTATCACAGCTTAGTAAAAGGACTCTTATAATTGGTAAACAAGGTCATGCTGCTGAATATCAGCTCTCCCCACCCTGGCACAATCTGCACAGTGACCTTCTCAGTGTGGCTTAGCTGCAAAAATCCCCCCCCCCCTGTATTCAGCCTGCACTGGTCAGTAAATTGAAAGGTGCTGACTACTGCTGACTGAGTCTGAACCAGATAGTCAATGCTGTGCCATATGCAGACAATAGCACTGAGTGTCCAGGTCTTTGGCAGTCTTGGAAATTATATGTGTACCCACTGGTGTATTTATTTAAGGTGAGTGTGTTGCATTTGTACCCTTGTCAGACCCATCCTCTCATTGCACCCCTCATTCGTGCCTTAAAATCATCTCTGTTCCAGTCTTCGCCTGGGCAGTGGCATTGGCACTCATAGGCTGCATGTGGCTTGTACAGTGGTGGAAATAAGTATTTGATCCCTTGCTGATTTTGTAAGTTTGCCCACTGACAAAGACATGAGCAGCCCATAATTGAAGGGTAGGTTATTGGTAACAGTGAGAGATAGCACATCACAAATTAAATCCGGAAAATCACATTGTGGAAAGTATATGAATTTATTTGCATTCTGCAGAGGGAAATAAGTATTTGATCCCCCACCAACCAGTAAGAGATCTGGCCCCTACAGACCAGGTAGATGCTCCAAATCAACTCGTTACCTGCATGACAGACAGCTGTCGGCAATGGTCACCTGTATGAAAGACACCTGTCCACAGACTCAGTGAATCAGTCAGACTCTAACCTCTACAAAATGGCCAAGAGCAAGGAGCTGTCTAAGGATGTCAGGGACAAGATCATACACCTGCACAAGGCTGGAATGGGCTACAAAACCATCAGTAAGACGCTGGGCGAGAAGGAGACAACTGTTGGTGCCATAGTAAGAAAATGGAAGAAGTACAAAATGACTGTCAATCGACAAAGATCTGGGGCTCCACGCAAAATCTCACCTCGTGGGGTATCCTTGATCATGAGGAAGGTTAGAAATCAGCCTACAACTACAAGGGGGGAACTTGTCAATGATCTTAAGGCAGCTGGGACCACTGTCACCACGAAAACCATTGGTAACACATTACGACATAACGGATTGAAATCCTGCAGTGCCCGCAAGGCCCCCCTGCTCCGGAAGGCACATGTGACGGCCCGTCTGAAGTTTGCCAGTGAACACCTGGATGATGCCGAGAGTGATTGGGAGAAGGTGCTGTGGTCAGATGAGACAAAAATTGAGCTCTTTGGCATGAACTCAACTCGCCGTGTTTGGAGGAAGAGAAATGATGCCTATGACCCAAAGAACACCGTCCCCACTGTCAAGCATGGAGGTGGAAATGTTATGTTTTGGGGGTGTTTCTCTGCTAAGGGCACAGGACTACTTCACCGCATCAATGGGAGAATGGATGGGGCCATGTACCGTACAATTCTGAGTGACAACCTCCTTCCCTCCGCCAGGGCCTTAAAAATGGGTCGTGGCTGGGTCTTCCAGCACGACAATGACCCAAAACATACAGCCAAGGCAACAAAGGAGTGGCTCAGGAAGAAGCACATTAGGGTCATGGAGTGGCCTAGCCAGTCACCAGACCTTAATCCCATTGAAAACTTATGGAGGGAGCTGAAGCTGCGAGTTGCCAAGCGACAGCCCAGAACTCTTAATGATTTAGAGATGATCTGCAAAGAGGAGTGGACCAAAATTCCTCCTGACATGTGTGCAAACCTCATCATCAACTACAGAAGACGTCTGACCGCTGTGCTTGCCAACAAGGGTTTTGCCACCAAGTATTAGGTCTTGTTTGCCAGAGGGATTAAATACTTATTTCCCTCTGCAGAATGCAAATAAATTCATATACTTTCCACAATGTGATTTTCCGGATTTAATTTGTGATGTGCTATCTCTCACTGTTACCAATAACCTACCCTTCAATTATGGGCTGCTCATGTCTTTGTCAGTGGGCAAACTTACAAAATCAGCAAGGGATCAAATATTTATTTCCACCACTGTATCTGGACTTTCACTCTGATCCGTCCTGCCCCTTATGATGCAACGTCCTGTTTTGTGAAGGGCAGGGCGGTTCAGAGAGAAAGTCCTGGTACAGGCCACAGGCAGCCTATGAGTGCTGCTGCCCCCTTCCGGGCGAAGACAGGAGTGGAGGTGATTTTTTAAAAAATTTGTCAGAAGTCTTTATTGTCAGTTCAAACACGTGGGAAAAACTTACAACATGCCACTTACAGCAATAAGCAAACATTGCGCATCAAATTTCAAGTATATAGACGTAGTATTCACAAAATGTCATTCCCCCAAACCAAACTAGTGTATTATTGCTCAACCAAACTTCTTGAGAATTATTTTCCAGTTCCCCCCCCCCCCCCCCCCCCCCCCGAACAACTTAGAACAGTAACAAGTGTATGCAGGTCCCTGGAGCACTTTTAGTGGGTACCGCAGTGCACTTCAGCCAGGCGGACCCAGGCCCATCCCCCCCTACCTGTAACACTTGTGCTGGTAAATGGGAGGCCTGCAAAACCCACTGTACCCACATGTAGGTGCCCCTTTCACCCCTAAGAGCTATGGTAGTGTTGTACATTTGTGGGTAGTGGGTTTTGGGGGAGGGGGTTGGGGTTGGGTGCTCAGCACCCGTGGTAAGGGAGCTATGCAGGTGGAAGCATTGTCTGAAGTCCACCGCACTGACCTCTCAGGGTGCCCAGTTGGTGTCCTGACATGTCAGGGGGACGAGTGTACTATGTATCATGGCCCCTCCCACGACCAAATGGCTCGGATTAGGAAGTTTTTGAGCTGGGCGTTTTTAGTTTCCATTATCGCTAAAAAAAAAACAAATGCCCAGCTGAAAAACGTCCATTTTTTCAAAAATACGTTCTGTCCCGCCTCGTCACGTACCTGTTTTCGGACATAGACGCCCATGTAGATAGGCGTTCGCATTCGATTATGCCCCTCCACGTGTGCCCAACACACGCCAAAATGGAGTGGTAGTCGGGTGGCTCTTGCGGTAATTTCATTTTTGGTGTGCATCCAATATGCGCGTCTAAAAAATGTTTATTTTCAGTCACGCGTAACTGACTTGCGCCAAGTGACATTTGACATGCGTAGGTCATTACCACCCGGATTCTTTACCACTAGGTCAATGGCTAGCGGTAAGGTCTCAGACCCAAAATGGACGCGTGGCAGTTTTGATTTTGCCGCATCCATTTTTGGCAAAAAAGGCCTTTTTTACAGGCACACTAAAAAATGGGTCAGTGCGCGCCCAAAACCCGTGCCTACACTACCGCAAGCCATTTTTCAGCATGCCTTAGTAAAAGGATCCCTTAGAGGGTAGATATTCAAGAGACTTAAAAGGCCAGGAGAGGCTCCTGGCTGTTTAAATTGTGTGGAGCTAACTAGGGATATTCTAGGGCATTTAACCAGCTAACCGGCTAGGTCAGGGTTGGGCCGTGTGCGAAGTGTGGGCAGAATGACATCTTTGCTCATTAGCAGTAATATTCTGTCTGCTAACCAGCTAATTAATTACATAAAGTTAGGACAATATAACAGATGTCCTGACTTTATTTGGCACATTAACCAGGCACTAGTCTGAATATCAACCAGTGCCCAGTTAACATATAGGTCAGCAGCCATACTTGGATAGAAGTCATGCATGCTCCAGCATTGAATATCCAAGATTACTTCAGCCCATGGCTGGAAGTGTCTTGCTAGTCACTGAATATCAACCCCATAGGCTGCTAAGTTTGGCTGAAAATAGGGCACATGTTTAAGATCCTAACTTAGAAACCTAATTTTAGGGGCTAATGTTGAGCCTGAAACACTCAGAGGCCCTTTTACTAAGACGTGCCCAAAAGTGGCCTGCGCTGGTATAGGCGCATGTTTTGGACGCGCGCTGGTCCATTTCCTCAGCGTGGCTGGAAAAAAGGGATTTTTTTTTATATGCCGGAAAATGGACGTGCGGCAAAATGAAAACCAGCACGCATCCATTTTTAGCCTGAGACCTTAACGCCACCCATTGACTTAGTGGTAAGGTCTCACACGCTAACCAGGCGGTAAGCATCCAGCTTGCCAACTGCCGATTACCACTGGGTAAGCGCCCCTCGGTAGAAAATAGAAAATATTTTCTACCGCCTGTTTTGGGTGCGCACCAAACATGGAATTGCTGCCCAGGGCACATGGTAACCGGGCAGTAGTGCCGATTTGACATGCATTGGACGTGCATAGACGCCTATGCACCTTTGTAAAAGGGCCCCCCAGCAATTACAGAAGTGCTGACCACTGTGGGCAGAAAATGATCCAGATATTCAATGCAAAATCTTATCCGGGCATTCAATATCTGGCTCTTTGGAGCTATTGCAAGTTCTCTGGGTCCTAGAAGAAAACTGCCTGGATAGCCTTTTTGTTGTTCGGACTTTATTTGGGCACTTACCCGGTTAGCGGATTGAAAATTGCCACTCACCAGTAATTTTCCAGCTCCACCTTTACTCTACCCGGCACTAACCAGATATTTCTGCAGTGGACTGTGCTGATATCCAGTGGCACTATCCAGTTAAGTTCTCCTGAATATCAGTGGCAGAGCCAGCCTGGAGGATTTAGCTAGGTAGAAGCTTTCCTAGCCATTTAAACATTACACTACATACTTATCTCTTATATTCTGCTTATACTAGTTAAAGTTCAAAGTGGATTGCAAAAGCAAGAGCCAGACCAGTTGTCCAGGTATTGCAATTATCAATAATTATTACATACCTAAACATAAAACCGAATTATATGTTTTGATATAAAGCATGTTCCTCGAATAAGACTTCTAAGGTCTTTGCCCTGAAAATAGCATGGACAAATCAGGTTTAGGTATACATATGTTGTATCACCTTCTGTCACCTCATACCTGATGTAATGAGTTTATCTCTTCGGGCAGACTGGATGGACCGTACAGATCTTTATCTGCTGTCATTTACATTGTTACTACTATGTTTGATAGCTAACTAAAGGGTCCTTTTACTAAGGTGCACTGAAAAATGGCCTTTGGTAGTGTAGGCACGGGTTTGGGGCACACACAGATCTATTTTTCAGCACATCTTGAAAAAAATGTCTTTTTTATTTTTGCCGAAAATGGACGTGTGGCAAAATAAAAATTGGCACATGTCCATTTTGGGTCTAAGACCTTACCGCCAGCCATTGACTTAGCGGTAAGGTCTCTCGCAGTAACCATGCGGTAATCGCCTACTGGCATCAAGTCAGAGTTACCGCCCTATTTTCTCCACGCACCAGAAAATAACATATATTTTCTGACAAGTGTAGCGGACAAGTGTAAAAAATGAAATTACTGCAGGCCACGCGGTAGCTGGGAGGTAACTCTGAATTGGCACATGTTGGGCGTGCATACCCACTTATGCAGCTTAGGAAAAGAGCCCCTAAGGATCTTATCTATCCTAAAGCTTTTGCAGCTATGGTTATGCCTCCACTGGCTTTAATAAACACTAATCAGAAATATTTGCAGCTATGCATAAACTGGTTTTAATAAATAGTACAAAAAATACAAGGTGACTGTAAACTATAGTCCTAGCTTTAAGGAATCTATGTGGTAACGACCTACGCGCATCAGATGCTACTTGGCACGTGTCCAAAAATAAAAAATATTTTCCAGACGCGCGCAAAAAATGAAATTACTGCAAGAGGCATGTGGTAGTTGGGCGGTAAGTTCATTTGGCACACATTGGGCATGCATAGAGCCTACCACGGCTTAGTATAAGGGGCCCACTGTTCTGTCACAGACATCCTGTCGAAAAAGCCCCTCTTTGTGTACTATAGTGTCAGTAGAAAGGGACTATGCAACTTTCTTTCTATGGATTACAGAGGTATAGATGTTCTCAGTTTGGGCCCAATGCACAGAGCTCCTTACTCTCAAGGAACATGGTTGCTCTCTTGAAGCTAGAGTAGAAGACTTGGAGGAGCTGAGGGAGACAGAGAGGTACATAGGGGAATCCTGTAGGAATGTTGTAGAGAAGTCCCACCTCCAGTCTCAAGCAGAGATTAAGCAATAGCAATTTAGATCTGCTTTGATTTGCCAATTCAAGATCATGGCCTGGTCTTTCAGTGTTTTATTATTAACACTTTCTGGACTGATAGAAATCATATCGCTACTGTTTACTTAATTCTGCTTTTTTTTCTCCCTATCCGTTTCTCTATCACTGTGAAAGGAAATTACCAAATACTTATGTGACACCTAGAAATGTGTTTTCAAAATGTCTGTTGTGCAGTCCATATAGATGCTTCAATGGATGATTTCACAAAATAACCGGTAATAATAATTTATGAGGAATGTCACAGCATCACAAGATTGAAGAAAAAGTGGTGAACACAAATGATAACACACTTTAACATCATACACTACCAAACACTGGAAATCCAAATTACTTTAATAGGTACTCGTTTGTTTTAGCCTGTTATCATTATCACGGATTGCATGGGAAATTTTAATTACATATTGTAATGACAGAATATCTATTAAGCTGTTCATTAATATATTACTTAATGCAAAACCATGAAAAATTTAATTGCTGTTAAATGAGGTATATGAGATAACACTTGAATGATCCAATTTGCTGTAATATATTGTTGTTCAGAGATTTTATGCCATTTATATTTTCAATGTTTCATATCTGAAGAGTATAACAACTTTTTTTTTCAATCCTTCATTGCTGCAACAAACTGAAAAAAAAAATTGCAACTATTTTAACTTTATTGTTTCTGGATCATTTGACAGCTTCTGTTTCCATTTATTTTTGCAGGAACCCTCTTAGATCAGGTACAAAGTATGAATATCGTTAGCTGATGTCAAGTTGTTAGATTTGATAGAGCTTGAAATAATGATCTGAGGTACAGATGCCATCAGTTGTCGTGTTTTAACAAGATACATCTTCCTTTTAGGCTCCATCAGTTGTATCTTCCAGTTTTTTCCCACTTAAGAAAAATCTTGGGTTTTTTTTTTCCATAGGAGTGGATTCTTTTTTAATGTTCTTATGACCAACACACTTACCCACAGAATAAGGCATAAGAGGGGAGAGAACAATTTTTTTCCTAAGGTCTTGCTAAGTACCCTGTTATGATGAACTCATTGCATAAAATATATTGAATCTCAGCAAAGTCACTGTTACAGTGGAAGTATGAGAATGAACATATGGCCACATATCACCCAGAATAAAAATGGGGCTACATAGAGAGTAAGCACTCAAGTTAAAGATGGTGGAAGATACAGTGCATATCTTTGAAATGTAGATAGCTTCCTAATACAGCAATGAGCCATGGTGAACTTGATCATGGATCCACTGTACCAGGAAAATAATCCACAGAAATTAAGGAAAAAATTAAGGGCCCTATTTACTAAGCCATGCTGTAGGCAAGCAAACGTTTTAGTGTGTGCTAACAATTAGCACGTGCTAATGATAGAGACATCCATAGCAATATAATGGGTGTCTCTATCATTAGCACTTGCTAATTTTTAGTATGCACTAAAACATTTGCACACCTACAGCACAGTTTAGTAAAAAGGTCCCTAAGGGAACTAAACGTGGGTAACCAAACTCCTGAGCATAAAAAGGATATAATGTTCTGCTACTTTTACCCCACCAACCCTGCATTTGAATCTGGAGCATATGCAAAAAGAACTACCAAAAATTGGAAGAGAGATCAGTAATATGAAAGGAAAGCTCACAAAAAGCAACTGACATAAATTTAAGATCTTTGATTGAATAGTTTAAAGAAAAATACCCAAGTGGTGCCATCCTACAATAGCTGAGTGATGATGCTGAAAAACAGAAAGAAAAAAAAGAGATTTGGAGAAGAAAGGTGTCACGATAGCTAAGGAATATAAGAAAAAAGCAGTAACGTATCCATGCAGCACCGGAACATAGGTGTAATCACAATCAAAGGGTACCATGAAAAAGGTGCCAAAACAGCTAGAACAATTGTAAGAGGTAAAAGGTAAGATGCTTGTGACAGATACGGATTTCATAAGAACATAACATAAGAACTATTGGCCGTACTGGGTCAGACCAATGGTCCATCTAGCCCAGTATCCTGTTTCTAACAGTGGCCAATCCAGTTCACAAGTACCTGACAGAAACCCAGTTAGTAGCACCATTCCATGCTACTAATCCCAAGGCAAACAGTGGCTTCCTCCATATCCAGACTATGTTCCTCCAGTAACAGACTATGGACTTTTCCTCCAGGAATGTGTCCAAACCTAATCCTATATAATAAAAAGCACCTCCAACATTCTGAAGCTGACTCTGTGGCACTGTGGCAGTGTAGGGTTCATAAGTCTGTAGTTCAGTGTTTCATTGGCTCTCACTGTCCCTGCCCTCACGTCGAGGAAACGGAATGCTGCATAGTTGTCAAGCAAACAAACATGACATCACAGGAAAGAAGAACCAATCAGACAGAACGGAACTTGGAGGAGGGAAGTGGAGTGGATTGAATCTCTAACAAACAATCATACACAGGGAGGTACGAACATCAGTGGAGGCAAGTGCACAGAACGAAAGGGAAGACAAACATTTAATCACTTTGTCATTCACACACATACACACACACACAGTCATCACACACACACTACTCTGTGTATCTCTCTCTTACACTGTCTGTAAAACATACTGTCACTCTCAGTCTCTCACATGGGCAACTGTATGTTCCATTCTCACGAGTAAGGAGCTCTTCTGATGTGATTGTTAAACTGATTGAAGGGCCTGAAGAAGGAAAAATTTTACCACATTGTAACACAGTTTACACAAAAAATATTGTATATAAAGAAATCTTACACATGTAAACAACAATTATATTCAGAATAGAACCGTGGAAACATTAATGGCAGGAACTCATTACATTGCTAGCGCCCGTTTCATTGTGTTAAGAAACGGGTCTTTTTTACTAGTATTTTATAAAAGGCTAGATGAATGTAGAACCTTTCATGAAATATATTTATAGCAATGTCAAAGGAGCATTATTTGGTGCCACACATAACAGGAAAAAACATTTTATAAATGAACATGTTCACAAAAGAACACCATCACAAATAGGTTTATATATATAAACAGCCCAGGTACATTTATGCAATTTTGTCACTTATGGATGTAAGTCATCTATCAGTGCCACTCATGTTTATGTTTATTTGAGACTTGATATACTGCCTTTCTCAACAAATCAAAGCGATTTACAAACTATTTAATAAAGAAGAGAATAGGAAAAGAACACCAATATCAGGAAAGCAGGGGAAATCAACAGAATAAGTCAGATAAAGGGAAAAACAGCTAAGGCAGGTAAGAAAGCAGAGACAACCAGCCACCTACTGGAACCTGTCATCAAAGAATTGAAAAGCCATATCGTTAGGGAAACACCTGGGAAAACAGATGAGCTTTAAAGAGACAGCGAAAATGGGGAAGCGAAAGCTCAGACTTCAGGGAAGGAGGTAATGAATTCCAGAGAAAAGGGGCCAAACAAAAAAATGCAGAGGCACGAGTGGAGCAAAGACAATCACAGGGAACAGATGATAAAGCCAGATGGGAATCAAATGCTGAACAGTGCTCACAAGCAGGATGGAGCATGTTAGAGGATTCAAAACAATTTGAGAATTGTAATAAAACACAACGCTCTAAGAGTTTACTCAAAAAAGAAAGGTTAGAAATGGGATGATAGTTACTTAAGATGGCTTGGTCAAGAGACTGATTCTTCAACAGGAGATGAACCAAAGCTGTATTCCACTGGAAGGATACTTTCCCGGTGGTGAGACTTTGTTTTATTATATGGGTCCACCTGATCGATGTCATTATTGATGTTACTCTATTGTTAACTATATTGTTTTATTGTATAATTTTGGTATGCACCTTTTTTATATATCATTTTATTGTTATTCTCACACATATATATTTCCTTGTAGATTCCTGATGCAGGCCTAGCGGCCGAAACACAACATTTGTGTCGAGTCTTTTTTTTAAATAAACAATTTTTTACTTCCAAGTTAATCTCTCCAGTCTTTGTTACCCGTGGTCAACCTCCCACTCTTTCTCTTCACAAGCCTTACAGGAGACAGCGGTAGTGCCACCAGGGGGTTACTCTGGGTTAGTGCGGGAGCCCTTACTGTCACCTAAATAGATGGCAGTTAGGGCTCCCCCCGGAAATGGCCATGCAGCAAGTGTTTATTTACCAGACAGCCATTTTCTTTTTTTGGCTTTTTACCAACTGCAGTAAAAGGGGCCTCGGCACATGGCATATCCACATGTTGACGTTACAGCAGGACCCTTTTTACCGCAGCTTGGTAAAAGGAACCCTAAGTGATAACCTCACCCCTGGATTACTCTGCTGACTGATATATATGTGATCCTACTGTTCCTAGTTTTGCTGCCTGTTTCGGTTTTATTCTGGAGGAATAGCATCAAAGGAAAACAACTTGCCTTCAAAATTCAAAAGGACACAAATGACATCTGGAGTGATGGCATTTTTGTGCAAGTTATAGAAATGGAAAAAAAAGGTCAAATATTTATTACCCAGTTGGAAGAATTATAAATACACTTTAACGTTGATGGGGAGAAGTGAGGCGGTTTTGAAATCCCACCAGGCCAAACTTCAACACTGAGTTTACAGTAATTAAGGCACAGGAAGCCCTGTTTGTATGAGAGAGTTATGATATTCAGTTGGATTTACTTTTGTCTTTGTCTTTGTCTTATTTGTTAGTTACTTTGGACTTTTTCAATGTCTTTATATTTGAAAACTAATGATAATTCAAAATGTTATAAGTACATAAGTATTGCCATACTGGGACAGACTGAAGGTCCATCAAGTCCAATATCCCATTTCCAATAGTGGCCAATCCAGGCCCCAAGGACCCGGCAAGATCCCAAAACAGTACAATACAAGCAGTGGATTTTCCCCAAGTCCATTTCAATAATGGTCTATGGACTTTTCATTTAGGAAGCCATCCAAACCTTTTTTAAATCCCGCTAAACTAACCACTTTCACTACATTCTCTGTAAACAAATTCCAGAGTTTAATTACACGTTGAGTGAAGAAATATTTTCTCCAATTCATTTTAAATTTACTACTTTGTAGCTTCATTGCGTGCCCCCTAGTCCTAGTATTTTTGGAAAGAGTAAACAAGCAATTCACTTCTACCCATTCCACTCCACTCATTATTTCATAGACCTCTATCATATCTCCCCTCAGCCATCTTTTCTTCAAGCTGAAGAGCCCTAGCCTCTTAAGCCTTTCCTCATAGGGAAGTCGTCACATCCCCTTTATCATTTTGTCGCTCTTTTCTGTTCCTTTTCTAATTCCACTGTATCTTTTTAGATGCAATGATCAAAAAAGGTTATGTTGGTTCTAATTGTGCTCAAGGTTATGCAAAAGGCTCACTGTATAACAAATGCATTTTATGAACATAGATATGTCTACTAGTGTCTACATATAGTTAAAGAAAGAAAAACTGGAATGGCATCTTTCCATAGATATGAAAGATATGCCATGCTTGAGAAATAAATAATGACCTAGACATATTAATTAAAAAAATAAAAACAGGTTAGTGATTTGCAATTGTATTTAAGTGTTACAAAGATCTGTGGTATTGGTTAATAATATTTGTTGCAAGGTTACAACAGGCCAAGGCTATCAGTGACATTCATTTTGAAATATTTTTAATTGTATATTCTATTAATATATTTGAAAAAAATTAAGATTTATTAACTGGTTTCAAGATTATAATAATCTTTTATCCAGATTTATTATCTTGTTTTGCAAAATTACATTATATTAAAAGAGATGTAGTATCTTCCTGCACAATATCTTAGCAAGATAATTATCTTGGCCTATAATTGGCAGATAATTATTCTTATTTTACGTAAATATATAATTGTTCTAGCCCTTTTGCTTCCTTTATAATTGCAATTTTGTGCACTAGGTATCACGTCTGCTCATGGCGTTCATTGTAAGTGAAAAAGTTACAGATTCAAGACTTTCAAAGATAATTGATGCCATTATTCTAATTAGATATAGTGTGATTATTTCTGAATATCATTGGTAGATTGGCCTCTTGGCAAATTGGGAGAAATACTTGATGACAGGGGCAGCCAAACATCTTTCTGGTTGGAGGAGGCCAAACAAGCCAATCTTCATTCCCATTTCAAGCTCTCTTGTTGCTGATGCTATGCTAGGCAAATATTGTTGGGGGTCACCTGTGATCTGCCTGATTCTGCTACCTGGTGTTGAAGAAGTTTCTGCAGTCACTAGAAAGGAAGTGTAGGGGGACAGTGAGTGAGAAATTAGGGCTGCAGATGAGGAAGAGACTAAAACAATCAGCAAGGAAGGAGCTGCAGCAGATATGAATCTAGAATGAAAGGAGCTATGGCAGATAGAGCATTAGGGACTGTGTTGCTATAGACATTGATTAGAACTCATTTCCTTCTGGGTTCCAACAGCTGGGATCTTTGTGGTCCAGCCAATGGCAAGCTTAGAGTCATTAAAATCATATTGATTTGTTGGAGAATTCAGTGGTCTGTGCAGGTCCAGCAACCTGTAGGGATGAGACATTGGATGAGCAACTTAGGGACCCTTTTACTAGACTACAGTAGATTTGTGGTTGCCGTATAAACTGTATAATAGCAGAACAATTTACATGGCAACTAGTAGGGGTGAACCAGCGTTTTCTTATTCTGGTCCCATGATAAAGTGTAAATTGGTGTGTAGTATCTGGCTGCATTTAATGAGGGAGCACTTAGCACCATCTATTTTGGAGACAGTAAGTGCTCCCATGTTCACTGTGCATTAGTCAGCATGCAGTAAATGTAGCGTGCTAGCTAGCTAACACTTTCACACTCATTCTGTGCCCCTAACACAAAAAAGCACTTAACATGCAGTCTACGTCATGGTAACTGCACGATTATGCACTAGCAGTTCTCATGCAATAAACCATGCCTTAAGTGCTAGATTCTATATATGGTGCCAGAAAAATCTGAATAGTAAAAAAAATTTACATCAGGCATGGATGCTGTTCAAAAACACCATCCTGGAAGCCCAGGCCAAATATATTCCGCGTATTAAAAAAGAAGGACGGAAGACCAAACGACAGCCAGCGTGGTTAAAAAGTGAGGTGAAGGAAGCTATTAGAGCTAAAAGAAAATCCTTCAGAAAATGGAAGAAGGAACCGACTGAAAATAATAAGAAACAGCATAAGGAATGTCAAGTCAAATGCAAAGCGCTGATAAGGAAGGCTAAGAGGGACTTTGAAAAAAAGATTGAGTTGGAGGCAAAAACACATAGTAAACATTTTTTTAGGTATATTAAAAGTAGGAAGCCGGCAAAAAAATTGGTTGCACCGCTAGGTGACCGAGGAGTAAAAGGGGCAGTCAGGGAAGACAAAGCTGTAGCAGAGAGATTAAATGAGTTCTTTGCTTCGGTCTTCACCGAGGAAGATTTGGGTGGGATACCGGTGCCAGAAATAGTATTCGAAGCTGACGAGTCGGAGATACTTAATGAATTCTCTGTAAACCTGGAGGATGGAGCAGTTCTACAAACTGAAGAGTAGCAAATCTCCTGGACCGGATGGTATTCATCCCAAAGTATTGATAGAACTGAAAAATGAGCTTGTGGAGCTATTGTTAGTAATATGTAATTTATCCTTAAAATTGAGCATGATACCGGAAGATTGGAGGGTGGCCAATGTAACGCCGATTTTTTAAAAAGGTTCCAGAGGAGATCCGGGAAATTATAGACTGGTGTGTCTGACGTTGGTGCCGGTCAAAATGGTAGAGACTATTATTAAGAACAAAATTACAGAGCATATTCAAAAGCATGGATTAATGAGACAAAATCAACATGGATTTAGTGAACAGAAGTCTTGCCTCACCAATCTACTACATTTCTTTGAAGGGGTGAACAAACATGTGGATAAAGGTGAGCTGGTTGATATTATGTATCTGGATTTTCAGAAGGTGTTTGACAAAGTACCTCATGAAAGACTCCAGATGAAATTGGAGAGTCATGGGATAGGAGGTAGTGTTCTATTGTGAATTAAAAACTGGTTAAAAGATAGAAAACAGAGAGTAGGGTTAAATGGTCAGTATTCTCAATGGAGAAGGGTAGTTAGTGGGGTTCCCCAGGGTCTGTGCTGGGACCGCTGCTTTTTAACATATTTATAAGTAGAGGAGTGTGGTAGCCGTGTTAGTCCACTCTTAAGGTTATCAATAGAAATCAAACAAAATAAAACATGGAAAAGAAAATAAGATGATACCTTTTTTATTGGACATAACTTAATACATTTCTTGATTAGCTTTCGAAGGTTGCCCTTCTTCGTCAGATCGGAAATAAGCAAATGTGCTAGCTGACAGTGTATATAAGTGAAAACATTCAAGCATTACTATGACAGTCTGACAGGGTGGGAGGATGGGGGTGGGTAGGAGGTATGCATGGGGACATCAAAGCATATCATTGATATTCTAACAGGATAGGTGTGGATAGGTGAGGGGAGGGTGATCAACAGAGAAATACAGCTTTATGGTTTATAATGGGCTAGGAACCCCAAATCCTTGTTAAGTCCTTTTTGTTGGAAGACTCCTAAAAAATCCACACTGGACCATCAATACTCACCAGAAACTATTACAAAATTAATCAAATTCATTTTAACTCACAACTACTTCCGCTTTAACAATGATATCTTTCTACAAATAATGGGCACTGCGATGGGCACCAGGACAGCACCCCAATATGCCAACCTTTTCATGGCTGAGCTGGAAGAAACATTTCTGAATACACACCAGACCAAACCTCTAAATTACTTCCGGTACATCAATGACATTTTTATGATTTGGACGGAGGGTGAAGAAACTCTGAAACAATTTTATTCTTCCTTCAATACATACCATCCTACAATCAGATTCAAAATTGACTACTCCCCAGAAAAAGTCAATTTTTTGGACACCACGGTCTCTATTAGATTGTAAGCTCTTTGAGCAGGGACTGTCTTTCTTCTATGTTTGTGCAGCGCTGCGTACGCCTTGTAGCGCTATAGAAATGCTAAATAGTAGTAGTAGTAATCAGTGATGGCTGTATACAAACATCTATATACAAGAAACCCACAGACAGATGCAGCTACCTCCACAACTCCAGCTTCCATCCTTCACATACAAAAAGATCCATCATTTACAGCCAAGCCACAAGATACCACCGTATCTGCTCTGACCCAGGGGACAGAGACAGACACCGTAAAAGCCGGACTGCATCCTTCAAACAGAAAGGCTACAACCCCAAAATAATCTCCAAGAACATTGCCTCCTCCCTCAAAACACCCAGGGAGAATCTGCTACAGTACAAGGAGAAAAAAGCCACAGACAGAATCCCCCTTGTAGTGACATACAATCCAGAGCTAGAAAAACTGAGGAAAATCATAAGAGATCTACAACCTATACTCCAGGAGGATGAATTACTGAAAGAGATATTCCCATCCCCACCAGTACTGACCTTCCGACAGCCACCCAACTTAAAGCACAAGCTAATCAGAAGTAAACTTCCATCACAGACTGAAAAGTAACAGAAGGGCACGCTTCCCTGTAATTTATCCAGTTGCAAACTATGCCAAAACATTTCACAGGACCCCACAGTCATCCACAAAGGAAAGATATTCAACATAAAGGAATCTTTCACTTGCTCATCTTTCAATGTGGTATATATCATTCAGTGTAAAAAATGTAACGAAGGATGCTATATTAGAGAAACAGGCCAGATGCTTAAGACAAGATTCAATTTACATAGACATCACATGAACAATATTGGTGCCAGTAGGGCTCCCACCCCTGTTGGTCAGCATTTTACAGGACCGGGACACTGTACCAGTGACTTCACAGTGAGAATCCTGAAAGGTAACTTTAAAACCATACAAGAACGTAAGACCTTTGAAGTCAGAATGATTGAATATTTTAACACCCAACAGAAAGGACTTAACAAGGATCTGGGGTTCCTAGCCCATTATAAACCATAAAGCTGTATTTCTCTGTTGATCACCCTCCCCTCACCTATCCACACCTATCCTGTTAGAATATCAATGATATGCTTTGATGTCCCCATGCATACCTCCTACCCACCCCCATCCTCCCACCCTGTCAGACTGTCATAGTAATGCTTGAATGTTTTCACTTATATACACTGTCAGCTAGCACATTTGCTTATTTCCGATCTGACGAAGAAGGGCAACCTTCGAAAGCTAATCAAGAAATGTATTAAGTTATGTCCAATAAAAAGGTATCATCTTATTTTCTTTTCCATGTTTTATTGTGTTTGATTTCTATTGATAACATATTTATAAATGACCTACAGATGGGAGTAACTAGTGAGGTAATTAAATTTGCTGATGACACAAAGTTATTCAAAGTAGTTAAATCGCAGAAGGATTGTGAAAAATTACAAGAGGACCTTATGAGACTGGGAGACTGGGCGTCTAAATGTAAGCAAGTGCAATGTGATGCATGTGGGAAATAGGAACCCAAATTATAGCTACATCATGCAAGGTTCCACGCTAGAAGTCACAAAGAAAAGGATCTAGGTGTCGTCGTTGATGATAGGTTGAAACCTTCTGCTCAGTGTGCTGCTGCGGCCAAGAAAGCAAATAGAATTTTAGGTATTATTAGGAAAGGAATGAAAAACAAAAATGAGGATGTTATAATGCCTTTGTATCGCTCCATGGTGTGACTGCACCTCGAATATTGTGTTCAATTCTGGTTGCCACATCTCAAAAAAGATATAGTGGAATTAGAAAAGGTGCAGAGAATGGCGATGAAAATGATAAAGGGGATGTGACGACTTCCCTATGAGGAAAGGCTAAAGCAGCTATGGCTCTTCAGCTTGGAGAAAAGGCAGCTGAGGGGAGATATGATAGAGGTCTATAAAATGAGTGGAGTTGAACGGGTAGATGTGAAGCGTCTGTTTACGCTTTCCAAAAATACTAGGATTAGGGGGCATGCGATGAAGCTACAATGTAGTAAATTTAAAACTAATCAGAGAAAATATTTCTTCACTCAACGTGTAATTAAACTCTGGAATTCATTGCCAGAGAATGCTGTAAAGGCGGTTAGCTTAGTGGAGTTTAAAAAGGTTTGGACAGCTTCCAAAAGTAAAAGTCCATAGACCATTATTAAATGGACTTGGGGAAAATCCACTATTTCTGGGACAAGCAGTATAAAATGTTTTGAACTTTTTTGGGATCTTGCTAGGTATTTGTGACCTGGATTGGCCACTGTTGGAAACAGGATGCTGGACTTGATGGACCTTTAGTCTTTCCCAGTATGGCAATACTTATGTACTTAGTAACAGTCTTGAGAAGGCCTCTGTCTAGCAGGCCAAGCAGTCTGTTGCTGATGGGGTTGCCCCACCCCAATCACAGCCTATGAACTCTGAGGTCTTCTGAACCTCAGGTCTCACTCCAGCCAGACCTCAACAAGGCTTGCAAGTCTGAACAAAAACAAAGCTGGCTTACTTAGCTTGATCACAGCAGCTAAACGCTTTCAGAAAAGGCATAAACTTGGGCTTTGGTTTTTCCTTCCCTGGGCCTCCCTAACCTCAGCCTGGCCCAGATATTAACTCCACCCCTTCTGGCTCACTTCCTCCTGGGGCAGGATCAGTTCTGTTAAGGTGACCCAGGCTAGTTAGAGAGGAACTTTTCTTAAGGTTGAGGGGCAGTGTTCTATAAACCCCCTCACACAGGGCAAATTATAGCTAACTTTAATTTAGGAGGACAGTGCCCAAGTATGAGGAAAAGGTTCACAATTTTTACAAGTTCAGGAACCACAAAACCCTCAATACTTTTCAAAATTCCAGAACACATATCCCCAACCAACCCAATGGGCCAACAGCGCTTTGGATATTGACAAATTTGCTGATCACTTACCTCTGAAGCTCATTCCACTTTTCATCCATATCATTATTGACATCCTCCTGACATACTTTCCCTGTAAAACTAGACACAATATTGCTCTTTTTGCTAAAATAATTATATATGCTCCTCAAGTATAAAAGGCGAGCTAACTTTTAGAGATGATGTAGTCTGTCTCAATGAACGTACCATGTGGAATAATTCTCTTGGACAGTTGATCACATCAGCAATACATTTCTGATAGTAAAACTCTAATTTTTTTATAACAATAGAATATTCTAGTAATTTTATCATATATTTATATGTAGCTCTTACATCACAATCTTGCATTCTACGCCACTCCCTCTCCACAGTGCAATTCTCTGTGAACCTGCTTCATCTCATCTGATAGCTATAGTATGGATTTCTGCCCTGATTTCTCTAAACAAACCCATTGAGAAGCAACAATATCTAATGCATCCTTAAAGTGGTATTCCAATACAAGATTACATCTTCCTTAGGTGAAGACACAATTGGGCTCATTTTCGAAAGAGAAGGACACCCATCTTTCGACACAAATCAGAACGTCCTTCTACCAGGGTCATCGATATCGGTATAATCGAAAGTTGATTTTGGACGTCCTCAACTGCTTTCCATCACAGGAACGGCCAAAGTTCAAGGGGGCGTATCGGAGGCATAGAAAAGGTGGGACTTGGGCGTGCCTAACACATGGACATCCTCAACCCATAATGGAAAAATAAGGGAATCCCTGACGAGCACTTGGATGACTTTATCTGGTCCTGTTTTTCTTACGACCAAGGCACAAAAAGGTGCCCAAAATGATCAGATGACCACTGGAGAGAATCGGGGATGAGCTCCTCTTACTCTCCCAGTGGTCACTAACCCCCTCCCACCCTCAAAAAAATATTTCAAAATATTTTTTGCCAGCCTCAGATGTCATACTCAGGTCCATGGAGCAGTTTTAGTGGGTGCAGTGCACTTCAGGCAGGCGGACCCAGGCCCATCACCCCCTACCTGTTACATTTGTGGAGGAAACAGCGAGCCCTCCAAAATCCACCACAAACCCACTGTACCCACATCTAGGTGCCCCCTTCACCTGTAAGAGCTATGGTAGTGGTGTATAGTTGTGGGTAGTGGGTTTTGGGGGGGGGGCTCAGCAAACAAGGTAAGGGAGCTATGTTCCTGGGAGCAATTTCTGAAGTACACTGCAGTGCCCCCTAGGGTTCCCGGTGGTTGTTCTGGCATGTCAGGGGGACCAGTGCATTAGAAATGCTGGCTCCTCCCATGACCAAAGAGCTTGCATTTGGTTGTTTCTGAGATGGACGTCCTTGGTTTCCATTATCACTGAAAATCAGAAACGACCAAGTCTGGGGACGACCATCTCTAAGGACGACCAACATTTCAAGATTTGGACGTCCTTGACCGTATTATTGAAACGAAAGATGGACATCCATCTTGTTTTGATAATATGGTTTTCCCTGTCCCTCAATCAGGATGTTTTGCGAGGATGTCCTCAACAAAACTTGGATGTCCCTTTCGATTATGCCCCTCAATATATCCTAATTTTGGAGCCCATTCTTTTAACCATAATTGGGGGTCTTCCCAGGGGCACTTCAATCTGGCTTACTATGTTAAGCCAGTGCCCTCTTTCTTTACTTCAGGAAGAGAGAACAACATCAGAGAGTGATCGGTCCACCCTAATGTCTCTAAATAAATGGTGACCTCCTGAGCCCACTCCAATGGTACAAAAACCAAATCTTTTATTTATTTATTTACTTATTTAATTATTTATAGAAATTACAATATTCACCAAAGATAACTTTGTCAAGCAAATTGCCAAGAAATACATAAAAAAAGTTAGGGAAAAATTCCCTTTATACAAAACATTACAGGCATTAGTCCACAAAAGAAAGAGGGAGGACTGATCAATACACCATAACCTGAGAGGAAGTATAAAGGAAAAAATATTATTCATAATTCTAGTTTAACTGCATCTAAACTCAAAAGGTCCAGTAGCCATTACGAATCTTGCTTAGGAGTTCTTGCATCCAAGAAAGAATGAAGTTCTGAAGGCTGAAAGAAATGAAAAGTAACATTATCAATCTGTAGAACTCATTTATATGGAAATCTTAACTGAAATTTTGCTCACATATTCAAGGCTTGCTGCTCCATAGAGAAAAACTTCTTTCTCCTCCTCTGCTTCCATCTGGAAACATCAGGAAAAATCTGGATCTTTCCTCTCATAAAAGTAACTGAAGTAGGTTGTCTCAAATAAAGTCTAAGCAAAGCTTTCTTGTGTTGAAGAAACACAAATGAGACCAATAGAGCGGCACAAAAATCCACCTCTTCTTGTGAGCTCTCCAAAAGAGCTGAAACATTCAAGCTATCCGAAGATGACTCAGCGACTACTTGACCTTGTACTCTAGCTTCCCACTTAGAAGGTACAGGTAAATAATAAAGCTTTTGTACTGGTGGAAGCCCTGTTTCAGAATATTGGAATACTTCTTTTATAAACTTATGAAATATATCCTGTGGAGAGCTAAATTTAACAGATGGAAAATTTAAAAGTTTCAAATTTAATGATCTAGCTCCATTTTCTAGGTTCTCCAATTTTTGATGTACTAAATTTGCACCTTGTAACAGTTTATATTCTACTTCCTTTACTTGGGATAAAGATGTATCACAATCTTTTAATTTATTATCCTGATGGGCTAGTCAAAATTGGACTGTTTCAATCATTGAAGCATTAGTCTTAGAATTGGAAACAAAGATAAGACAGACCTTCTGCAAGGACTCCAATGTTACCTCAAAAACCAAATCTAATATATGAGCAGCCTGATGGATTCCTCCCTCCTCCCCCCCCCCCCCCCCCCCACTACAATCTGCATCAATGAAAAGGCAGCCAATGCATCAAACAAAAGATGTGAAATTTGCACTCCTAGGGAAATTGGAATAATAAAGACACCCATAACAACCAAGCAATCAACATCAACTGAGAGAGACATCAAAGAAGTTAACAACAGCGAATAATCCCCCCAAAACAACTGTGGAGAACAGTAAAGCAAGTACAGGGAGCATAAGGGGCTTTTTAGCACTAGAACATCAGCACCATCACATAATACCTCCCTCAAATACTTTCTTCAGATTTCAAACCCGTCTTATAAACTTAAAACTCCCCTCCCCCACACCACCCATCCCTATACCTTCACTCCCACGAATAATCCTCTGGACAACACAAATTAGCTAATACAGTATCAGATATCTCTAATCATGACTCCATAATCCCCAACACATCTAAGTTGTAATGGGACAATAAATCATTTATCAGTGTCACTTTGTTCCTGACGGATCTAGCATTCACTACACTTATCCTCATTGAACCAAACAAACCCAAACCCTTATCTACCTGAACCTCCCACAAAACTTCTTCCTTCCTAACCAGAACTCCACCCCTTCTAGGGGGCGGATCACCACACCAGCCATGCCCTGTCATGACAGAAATATAACACATGTTAAATAGATAAATCAAATACCATACAACATAACTTGACTGTTCAAAGTTGTCCAAAGTCCACCCAAAGGAGCATGACTAAGAAGCTCCTTAGTTGCTCTCCATCAGTGCAGCTTTGTTTGTACAGCCCCTCTATCATCTGCCTCCCGGTCTTCACGCCATAACCCAGTGATGTCACTGGGGGTGGAGCAAGCAATGTCTCAGTGGGTGGCAAACATGAAGATGGTAAAACACTGAAGAGAGACTCTCCACTGCCCCAAATCTTACTGTAAACAAAAACTGCAATGAAAAATCCTCACAGCCTGATGATGCCACTCCTGTGGCATGGTAAGAAGAAAGGGAAACAAGAAGATGGGAGGTATCGGGTGGGTGGGGGGGGGAGGTTTTTAAAAGTCTGTGGTGAGGGTTTATTTGATGTGTACCTTTGGTGTTTGACAGAGATGTCACACAGCAGAGAAGAAAAATGACAAGAAACAAAATAAAGAAAATTGCATGCATGCCCCTATTTTCCAAAACTGTTTGATGGCCAGGAAAATCATTTATAATGCTGTATCTTGCTGTGCGAGATCTGAAACTGCATAGTCATTATGCTGCTGGTTTGATTTTTATCTTGCTGTGATTACTGATTTCCTTTCATAATGCTAGAAAGAATTAAAAACAGAGTCCATGTAACAAAGCAGTACAAGACATCAGTCGGCAATCTTTGGTAAATGTCCAGAAGCAGCTGTCTTATTTCAATCTTCATCTTACCAGATTGGATGGGGTAAGACATGGGAAAATGTAGGGGCTCAGGATCCTATTCTGGAGTGATCTGAGCTTGGAAGTATTTTATTTTACTGCTGGAGGTAGGGGGTTCAGGCCTTAGAAATCCCTTGTAAGCTGTACAAGGATTATACCACATGCTAATCTACATGTTCATTTATAGGTGGTCACCATGAGGGACTTTGTGGTCTTGAATCTATTATCAATTTAACATCTAGTTCAACATAGATTTTTGGCATTAATGAGCTCATAATAAGTAGAATGCGCATACCACACAATTTCACTAAGGGGGAGGGGCAATTCTATAACTTGGTGCCACAATTTAAGCATCATAATCATGCTGTTTGCAAGCCTTTTCTACAAGTACTTACACACATAAGTGTTCTTATAGAATACTAGCGTAAGTCAGCATTGGTGTGCCTGAATTTAGGTGAGCTCACTGAGTGCTAGATCTATGGCTGGTGTAAATGTTAGCGACTAAGACCCTGATGCTCAACAGTAAACATGGGTGCTAGAGACCATTAGCACTGGACTAGCACCTGTGTTTATCAGTGCAGGATGTTCAGAGGCCCGGAGCGCGGGAAGGAATAGCACAATGAGGATACAGATGTATGTTGATCAGCTCATACACTATTCCTCCCCAATGCTCAACAGGCAGCATGCCAAAAAAGGGTGTTTCTCTCGCTGCAAGCCCTACGCCAGCTCAGAGCTGGCATAAGGGTGCAGAAGAGGCAGGAAAAGGCACTTCTGATGTCATTTACACGGGTTCTTCAGCTTTTGACCAACCACAAATCTCCCTGAAGGCAGCTTCATTTTGCCTGCCATTTTACACAGCTCAAAAAAATAATAAAAAATGTCTAAACCCTTTTTTACAAGCCAAAAATAAAAATAAAAAAAACCCTCATTAAAAAGAAAATATATATGTATTTAACCTTTCTTGAAGGCAGCTTTGCGACAGCCAGTGGTGGTTGCTTTTTCTGGACTCCATGAGCAGATACCTAAGAATTACCCAAATTGTGTTCTGGGCATGCACTTAAGAGCTGTGCTTGATACACAACTCTTGCGCGAATGCGCTACACACAATCCTCCCCCTCATAAGTACATAAGTAATGCCATACTGGGAAAAGACCAAGGGTCCATCGAGCCCAGCATCCTGTCCACGACAGCGGCCAATCCAGGCCAAGGGCACCTGGCAAGCTTCCCAAATGTACAAACATTCTATACATGTTATTCCTGGAATTTTGGATTTTTCCAAGTCCATTTAGTAGCAGTTTATGGACTTGTCCTTTAGGAAACCGTCCAACCCCTTTTTAAACTCTGCTAAGCTAACCGCCTTCACCACTTTCTCCGGCAACGAATTCCAGAGTTTAATTACACGTTGGGTGAAGAAAAATTTTCTCCGATTTGTTTTAAATTTACTACACTGTAGTTTCATCGCATGCCCCTAGTCCTAGTATTTTTGGAAAGCGTGAACAGAAGCTTCACATCCACCTGTTCCACTCCACTCATTATTTTATATACCTCTATCATGTCTCCCCTCAGCCGTCTCTTCTCCAAGCTGTATAGCCCTAGCCTCCTTAGTCTTTCTTCATAGGGAAGTCGTCCCATCCCCGTTATCATTTTAGTCGCCCTTCGCTGCACCTTTTCCAATTCTACTATATCTTTCTTGAGATGCGGCGACCAGAATTGAACACAATACTCAAGGTGCGGTCGCACCATGGAGCGAAACAACGGCATTATAACATCCTCACACCTGTTTTCCATACCTTTCCTAATAATACCCAACATTCTATTCGCTTTCTTAGTCGCAGCAGCACACTGAGCAGAAGGTTTCAGTGTGTTATCGACGACGACACCCAGATCCCTTTCTTGGTCCGTAACTCCTAACGTGGAACTTTGCATGACGTAGCTATAATTCGGGTTCTTTTTTCCCACATGCATCACCTTGCACTTGTTCACATTAAACATCACCTGCCATTTAGCCGCCCAGTCTCCCAGTCTCGTAAGGTCCTCTTGTAATTTTTCACAATCCTGTCGTGATTTAACGACTTTGAATAACTTTGTGTCATCAGCAAATTTAATTACCTCGCTAGTTACTCCCATCTCTAAATCATTTATAAATCATTTATCAACTCCCTAATGCTCAATGCTAACAGTGCATCTATATTTGCATACAATTAGCATTGAGCATTAGTCAGTTCCTTCACCACGCTGATCCGGTGGTATTTTTCTAGTGCTATTCCAAACAGCACCAGACTTTTGAGTATTGGGCAGTCAATGTGACATTTATGCAGTGTTAAGGGTGAGAATACGTGCGCTGCATTGGAGAAGATTTGGGAGCATGATTTGGGGGATTGTGTTGGTGGAGAGGTGTAAGAAGTTTTTTATACTAGGGTTTGTAGGCCTACTTCGTCTGCGTCTGTCATTCAGTCCACGTTTTATGTTGCTCATTTGGTGCTATGGACTCCATATAAGGTGTCTAGACTGTCAGGAAATGGGTCAAGCTTACGTTGGTCCTGTATGTTGAATGTGTATACTTTTAGATAATAAGCCACCAAAAAAAAATCAGATAAAACAATCACATGCTCATTAGGAAACAGGAAAAATTGGAGAAAAAGACCTCAGTTAATCTTGTAAGTCCTCAAATGCTGTTGACTTTCAGCCAATAACTTACCCAATGGACATATCAATGGTCAAAACTGCAGTGTACTAACATGCAAACAATCTTACAAATTCTTTTTCAAGACATTTTTTTAGAAAAGTGATTATATGTAAAAAAAAAAATATATATATATATATATATGTATATTCAGTTATTATATATATATCTTTCTCAGCTTCTTTCACCGCTTAACAGTAAATATTGCACAAAGTTCAATAACTGAAATATCCTTTACCCTCCAGAGCAGTTCAAATTTAAAGTCCAAAGTTACCAGCAAACCACTGGCAGCACTAACGCCTCTGGTGTGTCACAGCACTGCTACAGACAGGCGACAGAGATTCTCGACAGAGGCTCTGTTTTGTGGGAGCTGCATCAGGAGAATCAAATCAAATAGCCAAACACTGCTAAGCTTGTACTTATAGCCATATGTTGTTTGCATGTTAAAATAGTTTGGGGTTTTAGCTTGGAGAAAGGTTACGGAAGTTTTTAAAATTCAGGTTGAGCTTAGTTATAAAATTGTTACATTAAGGTCAGCGGCTTTGTTTTATGTGTCACCTAAGGATGAAGCTATTTGATATGCTGGTGGAGGTAGTGAGTCGGCAAATTTTGTCTGAATGGAAAGAGAATACAGCAGTATTCTTGGTGTAGAATGCTTGGTAGAATGTTGTTTGCCTTGCATTAGAAATATGAAGAAGTCACTGCTGTAAAGAAGTGTTGTATTCAACAGTTTCAAAAAGTTTGGACTCCTTTGGATGTTTTTTGTCAATCTGTTAATGTATAGTTCTGGTGGGATCTCAGTTGGTTAAAATTATGTCCTGTCTTGTGGGTTTGGGGGGGGGGGGGGGGGTTGTTCTTGTATTTGGATTAAATGCTAATAAAACATTCAAACAAAGATCTGTTATAGATGTGACAAATGCAGTTATGAATTTTGACATCCCATCCTTATTTATGAATGCGACATTAGTGACACCCTAAGGAGTTCAATCTTTTTATCCCAAAAGAGAAGAATAACCATCTAAATCTATAAATATGCATACCTAAATTTCTCAGGTAACTGGTATATGTCAAAAAATTATTAAACTCTATCTCAATGGAAGAGTAATATAAAATAAATACTTGAATATATCCAGAAGATCAATAAATTCCAATTTGTCAGCAAGTCAATTCAGGTGAAGTCATTGTTGCATGCAATCCAATCAATGTTCTGTGGCTGTGATTTAAATAAATCAAAAAGTGAATATCTTAAATTCTTTCCCAGTGGATTCCCAACACAGGCCAAGTTTCAAGCAATTAAGGCTGCCCAGTAGACTGTTATGATTCTGTTGCTGATCATGATAAAATTCTAGATAATAATATACCATTGTTTATGCTTATATATTTAAAGGAAAACATTGAGAAGCAACGTTATAATAAGCCAACTAATGAAGTTTTCAGAATAATACTTTATGCTATAAATGAAAATAAACCCAGAAAATTCAGATTGCTTACTGCAAGAATTCCTTACATCCATCAACATCAAACCTACAATTCCTATAATGCACAGAAAAATGCTAACTACTTGTCAGTTCAAGAATAGACATTCACAGCATCATGTCTTTGTTTAAGTAAGATCATCTCAGTTGAGAAGTATCTACATTTACTGTGTTTTTCTACAAAGAGATGGAATCTGACAAGAAGATAACTGACTGCAGGCTGCTTTGGAATTTGTTTTAAAAATCCCCATTAAAGATCACATGTAATGACCTTAACTGTCTAAAGCAGGGCTGTCCAACCTCAGTCCTCAAGGGCAGCAATCCAGTCAGGTTTTCAGGATTTCCCCAATGAATATGCATGAGATCTATTTGCATGCACTGCCTGGGTTATATGAAAATAGATCCCAGGCATATTCATTAGAGAAATCCTGAAAACCTGACCTTGTGAGGGCCAAAGTTGGACACCCCTGGTCTAAAGGATACATGTGTGTACCAATAGAGGGCATTCTTTATTGAAACAATCTTAAGATATACTCTAGCCAATCAGAATTACAGTTGTCTGCAAAAGATTACTCACTCCCTGATTACATTGTATATTTCAATAAATCCCACAGGGATGGTAACTAATATGTGTTAATGAAATAATGAACAGTATTTGTCCCTCAACACAGGTTAGATGCCAATATCATGTGTTATGTTAAGGTTTGGGAAATATAGTAATGAGATACAAAGCACACAAATGTATGCAAAACACCTCATTTTTATGCATATCTAATAATATAGCTTGCACAAGCTACAATATTCTAGGAAAACAGAAAGGAAATTGTCCACATCTTGACCTGAATGTGCGAATTCCCTTTACCACGTTCTATTTAAAATCTGCCTGATAGTCAGCGGCACTGAATATATGCGTAATGTGGTCATTACCACTAATGCTGTACATTTAGTTTAGGCCTGCTATTCAGGAGGCCCAAAGTAAAAGTATAACTTGTCTGGACAATAGTTAAATATGTCATCTACCCTCTTTTCTCTGTCTTTCTTTCCCCCCCTAATTATGTGGCCCTTTTACAGAGCGGCGGTAAGACCAACGTGGACTTATTGCTCACACTTTTGGGACTACTGCCGGCCCAACGCAGCAGCCGGTGGTAGTCCCGCCCCAACCGTGCACCATTTCTGGGGGGAAAAGAAAATCCCTGGCAATGATTTGTGCGGTGCTAAGCCTGCGGTCATCGGTCACTGCCCATACTGCCCAGTTACCACTGGGTTAATGCAGTAGCTCATCGCCACCTCAATGGGTGGCGGTAAGGACTATCCGTCGCATGGTCATCCGGTCAGAGTTCTCTTACCGCATGGCCATGTGTATTGGGGGCTTTTTTTTTTACCCGCTGCAGTTAAAAAGGCCCTTGCACACGGGAAAAACATCCCTCCGCCACCAGCGCATGGCCCTTTTTCCAGCAGCTTGGTAAAAGACCCCTATACGAATGGTATTACGTATTTTAGACACATTTTCAGACAATATTATCCAAACAACTGGGGCAGATGAAAGAATAAAATAAAAAGGTGCCCTGATTCAGCAGCTGACCACTGCAGGGATTAATGCATGATCCTCATGAATCTCCCCCCATCTGTCATATCCTCAACCTCTCTCTCTCCACTGCAACTGTCCCTGACACCTTCCAGCATGCTGTAGTCACACCTCTGCTCAAAAAACCATCACTTGACCCTACCTGTCCCTCCAACTACCGCCCCATTTCCCTCCTACCCTTCCTTTCCAAGATACTTGAACGCGTCGTTCACAGCCGTTAACTTGATTTTCTCTCCTCTCATGCCATCCTCAATCCGCTTCAATCTGACTTTCGCCCCTACACTCGACAGAAATGGCTCTATCTAAAGTCTGCAATGACCTGTTCCTTGCCAAATCCAAAGGTCACTACTCCATCCTCATCCTCCTCGACCTATCTGCTGCTTTTGACACTGTCAATCACAATTTACTTCTTGCCACACTGTCCTCTTTGGGGTTCCAGGGCTCTGTCCTCTCCTGGTTCTCCTCTTATCTCTCCCACCGCACCTTCAGAGTACACTCTCATGGCTCTTCCTCCACCCCCATCCCGCTCTCTGTTGGAGTTCTTCAAGGATCTGTACTTGGACCCCTTCTTTTTTCAATCTACACCTCTTCCCTGGGCTCGCTGATCTCATCTCATGGTTTCCAGTACCATCTTTATGCTGATGACACCCAGCTTTACCTCTTCACACCTGACATCACTGCGGAAACCCAGGCCAAAGTATCGGCCTGCTTATCCAACATTGCTGCCTGGATGTCCAACCGCCACCTGAAGCTGAACATGGCCAAAACCGAGCTTATTGTCTTCCCACCCAAACCCTCTTCTCCTCTCCCTCCACTCTCTATCTCAGTTGACAACAACCTCATCGTCCCCGTCTCATCTGCCCGCAACCTTGGAGTCATCTTCGAGTCCTCCCTCTCCTTCCCTGCGCATGTCCAGCAGATAGCCAAGACCTGTCGCTTCTTCCTTTACAACATTAGCAAAATTCGCCCTTTCCTTTCTGAGCACACCACCCGAACTCTCATCCACTCTCTCATTACCTCTCGCCTCGACTACTGCAACCTACTCCTCACTAGCCTCCCACTTTGTCACCTATCCCCCCTTCAGTCCGTTCAGAACTCTGCTGCACATCTTATCTTCCGCCTGGACCGATATACTCACATCTCCCCTCTCCTCAAATCACTTCACTGGCTTCCGATCAGGTACCGCATACAGTTCAAGCTTCTCCTCCTAACCTACAAATGCACTCGATCTGCAGCCCCTTCCTACCTCTCTACCCTCATCTCTCCTTACATTCCTACCCGTAACCTCCGCTCTCAAGACAAATCCCTCCTTTCAGTACCCTTCTCCACCACCGCCAACTCCAGGCTCCGCCCTTTCTACCTCGCCTCACCCCATGCTTGGAATAATCTCCCTGAGCCCATACGCCAGGCCCCTTCCCTGCCCATCTTCAAATCCCTGCTAAAAGCCCATCTCTTCAATGTCGCCTTTGGCACCTAACCACTATTCAAGAAATCTAGACTACCCCAACTTGTCATTTCGTCCTTTAGATTGTAAGCTCCTTTGAGCAGGGACTGCCCCTTTTTTTGTTAAATTGTGCAGCGCTGTGTAACCCTAGTAGCGCTATAGAAATGTCAAGTAGTAGTAGTAGTAGTGATTTCAATCCCCCTCCTTCATTCTTGAAAGCATACTGAACACAACATCAAGCAGGTCAGAAGGGTAATCTAGTGACCAGAGCAGTGGACTGTAAACCAGGGGACCCAGGTTCAAATCCCACTTCAACTTTCTTTGTTTACCTTAAAATTGTGTACTCTTCAGAAACACAGATACACCTACTGTACCTATGGGGTCCTTTTACTAAGGTGTGCTGAAAAATGGCTTCCGGTAGTGTAGGCGCGGGTTTTGGGCGTATGCCGTTCCATTTTTCAGTGCGACTGTAAAAAAGGCCTGTTTAAAATTTTTGGGCAAATATGGATGTGTGGCAAAATCAAAATTGCCGTGTGTCCATTTTGGGTCTGCGACCTTACTGCCAGCTGTTGACCTAACGGTACAGTCTCATGCGGTAACCGGGTGGTAATGACCTACACGCATCAAATGCCATTTGGCGCGCATCCGATACACGCGTCCGAAAATAAAAATTATTCTTTGGCCATACATATCGGCCACATGCCAAAAATGAAATTACTGCAAGAGCCACATGATAACTGGGTGGTAACTCCATTTTGGCATGAGTTGGGCATGCGTAGACTCTTAGAGGGGCATAATCGAATGGCGCCGGCCATCTATATGGCCAGTGCCGCAAAGGGCGGTCCCGAACCGTATTATCGAAAAAGATGGCCGGCCATCTTTTGTTTCAATAATACGGTTGGGGCCCGCCAAATGTCAGAGATGGCCGGGTTTGAGATGGCCGGCATCGGTTTTCGCCGATAATGGAAACCGATGCCGGCTATCTCAAACCCGGCCAAATCCAAGGCATTTGGTCGTGGGAGGGGCCAGCATTTGTAGTGCACTGGTCCCCCTCACATGCCAGGACACCAACTGGGCACCCTAGGGGCACTGCAGTGGACTTCAAAAATTGCTCCCAGGTGCATACTTCCCTTACCTTGTGAGCTGAGCCCCCCAAATCCCCCCCCAAAACCCACTCTCCACAACTCTACACCATTACCATAGCCCTTATGGGTGAAGGGGGGCATCTAGATGTGGGTACAGTGGGTTTTGGGGGGGTTTGGAGGGCTCCCATTTACCACCACAAGGGTAACAGGTTGGGGGTGGGCCTGGGTCCGCCTGCCTGAAGTGCACTGCACCCACAAAAAACTGCTCCAGGGACCTGCATACTGCTGTCATGGAGCTGGGTATGACATTTCAGGCTGGCAAAAACATTTTTTTTCTTGTTTTGTTTTGTGTGGGAGGGGGTTGGTGACCACTGGAGGAGTAAGGGGAGGTCATCCCCGATTCCCTCTGGTGGTCATCTGGTCAATTGGGCACTTTTTTGAGACTTGGTCCTAAAAATAAAAGGACCAAGAGAAGCCGGCGAAATGCTCCTCAGAGCCGGCCTTCTTTTTTCCATTATCAGCTGAAGCCGGCCATGTCTTAACAACGCCCCCATCCCGCCTTCCATACCCTGCGGTAATGCCCACTTTAACTTTGGCCGGCTCTGCGACGGAAAGCAGTTGGAGCCGGCCAAAATCGGCTTTCGATTATACCGATTTGGCTGGGTTCAGGAGATGGCCGTCCATCTCCCGATTTGTGTCGGAAGATGGCCGGCGATCTCCTTCGAAAATAAGCAGGTTAGTGGCTTAGTAAAAGGGCCCCTATGTGTTAAAGATACTTGCAAGTGTAGCCCCACCTAGGTTTTAGCAATGCTTTGCTTCTCTGTAATAGCCGAGTTAGCTATTGGTCACAGTGTCTGGGTAGGATTATTTCCCTTGAATCAAAGCACACTTCCACCCTTGGCGTTGATTTGTTGAGTGTGACCTCCAAACAAGTGACAGACAATGAGAAGCTTCTACAAGCTTTACAGGTAAACAAAGCTTTTATTGCATATAAGTTTGAACAGCATTAAAACAGTGAACTAAGGCAATTGACTAAAGTGCATTTCAAATTAAAAAGTCATTTAAAACCCTCTGTACCCATTATACAAAACCTCAGCTGAGCTTACTAAAGTGCAATGTCAATTTAAAAAAAAATCACTCTTTCTTACAGATAAAATTTCAACCCTGTCATCGAGTGAGTACTATTTGTGTTATATTTTAATCATGTCCCAACTTAGGATATATGTGCTACTAAAATTCTTCTTTTCTCCCACAGACCCAGCAGATACTCTGGTAGGTATTCAACAACTTTTTCCTTAACATTAGTCTCCTAAAACAGTTTGGTCTAACCAATATTTGTGTCTTCTGGCAGGAATACCCAGCTGCAGACTTTCAAAGTAAGAAATCCCTCTGTCCTTACAACAATGTCCATTAAAATTCAAAAAAACTAAGGGCCCTGTTTACTTAAATCCTAAAATCAGAGACCTTTAACCACTTTTCCCTTAAATACTGTTAAATCCCAGGCTGCACTCACACTTGCCTCCGTTACTCTCCAAGTCTTTTTCCAACCATCTAACGACTATTTTCTGGTGACATCACATGTTCTAACCCAGGCTCACATACGTGAGGGTTCCAAACATTGCATAAGTAGTCACACTCATACCACAGCCACACTTCAAAGCTCTGACTCAAACACTCTAAATACACATGCACATAATTCTTTCTTAGCTTCTAAGCAGAGTAGCCTACTGGTTAGTGCAGTGGACTTTGATCCTAGGACAGCAATCTTCAGTCTGCATTCATAAGCTGCACTTAACATGCCTCCTAGCCAACTCTCACCTTTCAAACTCTGCAGCCACTCTGCCCTGCTTCAGCAGAATTTCAGCCAGCCACTGCCCCTAATTGCCCCTGAGCCTGAAAAAGTCCAGGGGGCTTGAAAAAATTCAGCCATGCTGAGCGTGAATGTATCATGCCAATAACCCTTTCCCCTGCAACTGGGACTCCAGCTTGGTCTTCTGTTCATGCACATACCACCCGATACTCACATCAGCCCCCCTGTTGTTGGGTGTTCTCACCCCAATCAGGTCCATTTCTCCTGGCACTTTCATGCCATTGATATCCGGGGCTCTTCCCTGCCCCCTCCTTACTCATTGGGCACAGCTGGCTAATCAGGGTGCCCCTTATCTGGTGTTTTTGCACCACACACATCCAGGCCTTTGAGCCCAATCCAGTGCTACCCCTCCCTACCTTGGGGCCTCTGTCCTCCAGCAATGCAGGCATGCTGATTGCACAGGCGCAAGTGATGTCTCTTTTGTGGTCTGTTCTGCTCAGGGTTGCCATGGCACCGGACTACAGCTCCCACCTGTCCCTCTCTACCCTTTGGGCCAAAATTGCTCCAGCCATGGTGGTCCCGCAAACCCTGGTTGGCATGAGAGTGCTTCCAGGTTCGTGGGCACCCGCAGCTCCGCCCCTGTTCTGGCTCCTTTTCAGGCTTGGGGTTCCCCCAAGGCCCTGTTGAGCTTTTTTTTGTTGTTGTTATTAGACCCTCTTATACAAGGCTGAGGGTTATTGTGGTGGTGTGCTCATTCAGGTACAGTAGGTATTTGCCTGTCTCTTGAGGGCTCACCATTAAAAATTAACAGAGTTGCCATGGAATGTAAACCTGAATGCCCTGGCTTAAAGTCCACTGCACCGACCACTAGGCCACCCCTCTGCTCTGCAGGGACACCTGTGTGGCCATTTTCATATAAATGTTGCCAGACAGATGTCCTTGTCAATGTTTTTTTTTTTTTGCATTCATAATTTAGACTTTTACTTTTAAAATGGCTGTTCATTTTGGACGTTCACATGTATTTTCAAATAGGAATCCTCAATGGATGAGATGGATATGGGGTATTTTTTGGACATTTCAGCCTGGGTTTTTTTTTTTTTTTCCACTTATACATCATTTTGAAAATGCCTCTCCCTGTGTCTTACTTGCTATCTTAAATTAGGTGCCCTGGTAAAAATTATCTTTTTAAAATGCATGCTTTTGTTCTGGATTGACCCCTCCTAAAAATGTATTCTTTTCTTTCTTTCCCTGTTTCTGTGCTCAACACTAACTCCTAACCTCATGTACCAGACATACATTTAGGAAGAACACAGTAGAGAAATCTATATTCTGCAGGTAGCATAAAGCAGTCCAAAAATATCAGAAATCACGTCTAAATTTCAAAATAACTTTTCTGAGAAGTTCTGAGAGAAGAGGACATTTCTCTGATAAATGAACATTATTTTGCTCTGTACTTTGGGAACTTAAAGATTGGGTTTAAAGGTGGAATTGTAGGTTAGTGATAGGCAGAATAAAAATATAAAAAAGCAAACTGCATCAACTAGTCTCCATACTCTTTCCCCCATAGTTTTAAAGCTTGAACTTTATACTATAGCATTAACAGATAGCATCTAGCAGGCACATCAGGGCCTAGTTTAGTCTTCAATCCCACCCACCCTACCCACCTCCCACCCACCCTAGCACAACTCTTCATTTATAGTCAGTTATTCTAATTAGGATAACAAAGGAGGAGTGCTCTTATAGGGTTTTAATTATATTTCATTACTTTCTAAGAAGAAAACACTAAATAAATCACACATTATACCATATAAGCTAAAGACTTTTCTTTTTATTAGACTAATATCCTTAATACCTTAGCAAGTTTTAAATTATTGAAAAACTAAAAAAAAAATACTTATATGGAGACAGCAGTCCAGCAGCAAAAGGGGTGTAATCCAGTCTTTTGCACTGTGTGTAACATGTATGATTATCTCCTAGTTGGTGAGTGGTTATATGTGTGTGCCAGATGCAAAGAGCTTCTAGCTCTAAAAGAACAAACTAAATTGAGTAAATCACATGGACCGACTAGCATACATCCAAGAGTACTCAAAGAACTCAAGCATGAAATTGCTAATCTGCTGTTAGTACATATTAGTAATATGTACCTGAAAAGTGGAGGGTTGCCAATGTGACGCCAATTTTTTAAAATGATTCTAGGGGTGTCATTGCATCTACTCTGTAGACTGCCCTCCCTTTTTCAATCAAAGTTGAACTTTCTCATAAAATATTCAAGTGATGTCTTAAAGTACACTTTTTCTTTCAAGCCTTTCTGCCCCCTGACCCTTTTCACATAGACTGCAGTAACCTCTTGACTCTTAGTGTAGAACCAGTAGGAGTAAATCGATTTTTTATTCTTTCAAAAAGTACAAAGACTAGGGGACATTCAATGAAGTTACATAGAAATACTTTCAAAACAAATAGGAGGAAATATTTTTTCACTCAACGAATAGTTAAGCTCTGGAACTCTTTGATGGAGGATGTAGTTAGCATATCTGGGTTTAAAAAAATGCTTGGACAAAGTCCTAGAGGAAAAGTCCTTAGTCTGCTATTGAGACAGACATGGGGAAGCAGCTGCTTGCCTCAGGATTGGTAGCATGGAATGTTGCTGCTAATTGAGTTTCTGTCAGGCCACTGTTTGGAAAACAGGATACTGGGCTAGATGGACCATTGGTCTGACCCAGTATGGCTACTCTTATGTTGTTATGTTAACTTTGTTTCAACCGGCTTTGTTGAAATGAAGTTATTTGACTTTTAGATATAGTTTCTGATTTTTTGGACTGCCCAGACTTTCATTTATACAGGTTTTCATGAAAGAGTTAAAAAGGATCATGCTTACTGATTTTGCAGATGTACATTAATTGGTGAAAAGTCTAAATGCTATTTTCATAAACAGGCAAGCATAGTACAGAGATCTTGCAGTTTTGGGGGTTAGCGTACACATTATTAGCATGCTTTACTGAGATTAATTTTTAGCACATGCATTAAAAGATTAATGAGGTCATTTTAGAGCAGTTGTGCAGCCTTTAGATGTGCACATAGTGGCATTTACAACTGGAAAAGGCTTACGCAGCTGAGCAAAACGGAGAGTGTCAAAGTACAAACCACTCACAGCAAACAAAGGGGCCCTTTTACAAAGTGGTGGTAAGCCCAACGCAGGCTTACAACTTGCTAAAAGGGAAGTACCACTGGGCTACCGCAGCAGCCTGGAGGTAGTTCCCTCCCCCAGCATGTGTCATTTCCAGTGCTCGTTTGTACCCGGCAGTAATCGGGCAGTGTCACATGCTGCCCAGTTATGCCAGGTTAGCGTGGGAGACATTACTACCACCTCAATGGGTGGCGGTAAGTGCTCCCCCCCCCCCTCCGAAATGGCTGCATGGCAAGTGCTTCACTTGCCGCATGGCCATTTCTTGAAAAAAACAAAGACCTGCCTTTTACGCACTGTGGTAAAAGGGGACCTCAGCTTGCATCAAAAACATGTGTCAATGCCAGCGCAGGCCCCCTTCTGCCGCAGCTTCGTGAAAGGACCTCAAAGAGCACCAAGAGCCTTCAAAATAGGGACAAGCCTTTAATTTGTGGACCCAACCTAATGAGCTTGTTCACGCAGACACATGCACCATGAAATATTTCTTTAGATATGAATGGTGACTCAAATTGTTTTCACTCACTCTCTATTTTCACAATGTGTTTTGGTGGTTCACTATTTCCTTGTTGTGAAAATAAGTGACTCATGGCAAAGTCACACTGTATATGTTTCTATCAGTGATTTCTGTAATCTTTATGGGGCCCTTATACAAAAGAGCGGTAGGGCTACCACGAGTGGGAAAACAGCACCGGGTAGGCCCAGGTGCCCAGCAGTAGTTCTGTTTTCAGTGTGTGCCGTTTCCTGCACCTAGAAATACATTTTATTTTCAAGTGGGGGCGGGGAGCATGTCCAGCAGTAATGGGCAATGCATGGCCATTGCCACATGCCACCCGATTACCGCATGAGTAGCACGTGAGCCCTTACACCTTCTAAATAAGAGGTGGTAAGAGCTCAGGCAGTAAATGGTTGCACGCCAATTTTTTTTTATTAGCGCATTGGCCCATTTACTGCCTCTATTGAAAAAAAGGGTTTTTCAAGGCTGCAGTAAAAAGTGGCCTCGATACATGGCAAATCCATGTTCCCACACTACCGCAGGCCACTTTGAGGGGGCATAATCGAACGCGGACGCCCATTTCCATGGGCGACTATCTCCAAGGACAGGTCCGCGAAGGGGCAGGACAGACAGTATTTTCGAAAAAGATGGACTTTGGTCCTGGGGAACTGAGGAACTGAGTTCGATTCCCACTTCAGGCACAGGTAGCTCCTTGTGACTTTGGGCAAGTCACTTAACCCTCCATTGCCGCATTGAGCCTGCCATGAGTGGGAAAGCGCGGGGTACAAATGTAACAAAAAAATGCATCGGATTTGGGCGGATTTGAGATGGGCTGTATCTGTTTTCAGCGATAATGGAAACTGAAGCCGCCCAGCTCAAAAACAAACAACTCCAAGGCATTTGGTAGTGGGAGGGGCCAGGATTCGTAGTGCACTGGCCCCCCTCACATGCCAGGACACCAACCAGGCACCCTAGGGGCACTTCTAAAAAGTAAAAAAAAAAAATTTAAATACCTCCCAAGTCCATAGCTCCCTTACCTTGGGTGCTGAGCCTCCCCAAATCCCCCCCAAACCCACTCCCCACAAGTCTACACCATTACCATAGCACTTATGGATGAAGGGGGCACCTAGATGTGGGTACAGTGGGTTTGGGAGGCGGTTTGGAGGGCTCCCATTTACCAGCACAAGTGTAACAGTTAGGGGGGATGGGCCTGGGTCCACCTGCCTGAAGTCCACTGCACCCACTAACAACTGCTCCAGGGACCTGCATACTGCTGTGATGGAGCAGGGTATGACATTTGAGGCTGGCATACAGGCTGGCAAATAAAGTTTTTAAAGTTCTTTTTTTTTGGTGGGAGGGGGTTAGTGACTACTGGGGGAGTTAGGGGAGGTCATCCTCGATTCCCTCCAGTGGTCATCTGGGCAGTTGGGGCACTTTTTGGGACTTGCTCGTGAAAAAAAAGGGTCCAAAAAAAGCGGCCCAAATTCTCGCTACTGCCGCCCTTCTTTTTTCCATTATCGGCCGAGGGCACCCATCTCTCCTTGGCCAATAAACACGCCCCAGTCCCACCTTCACCACGCCTCCGACATGCCCCCGTTAACTTTGTTCATTCCCACGACGGACTGCAGTTGGAGGCGCCCAAAATCGGCTTTCGATTATACCGATTTGGGTGCCCATGAGAGAAGGGCGCCCATGTCTCGATTTCTCGAAATATGGGCGTCCTTCTCTTTCGAAAATAAGCCAGTTTATGTCACAGCTTAGTAAAAGTGCCCCTATGTTTTAATGTAGACCCCTGACACAGGTGCAGTGCACCAAAACATGGCCCATATCAGTTCCACGAATTAAAGATTTGTTCCTATTATGAAGACTCTTGGTGCTCTTTGTTCGCTGTCAATTTTATTATGCCACTATGTACATGTATAAGTGTTGTGGAATGCAGAGATACTAAGGGGGCCTGTTCTGGATATAAAGAGGGTCCCAAGAAACAACAACGCAAAAGATCCACAGACTCCAAAGTGGAAGACAAGAAAGCAAGTCAGTAGTAAATATAAACAAACTTTCATATTAGAGTTGCAAACTAGTATGTTGCCCAACACTGGCCAGGTTTCGCCCAGCAGGGCTGCATCAGGGGCGGTAATCAGCAGTGTACGCACGTTGACGATCACTGCCCGGTTAACGTGTGAGACCTTACCACTAAGTCAATGGGTGTTGGTAAGGTCTGAGGCCCAAAATGGACATGCGCCAATTTTTATTTATTTATTTTTTGTTTCATATTTTTATTAAGGTTTTTCAAGCACAAAACAGAAAGGAAAAATCAAACAATAACAACAATCCATGGCAAATAAAGAAACAAAAATGATAAGACAAAGAAAAAGGCCTTTTTTATAGGTGCACTGAAAAATGGACCTGCGCGTGTCCAAAACGTGTGCCTACACTAGCACAGGCCATTTTTCAGCATGCCTTAATAAAAGGACCCCTTTATTAGTAAGTAGTTGCTATTGCAGTAAATAATGTGAACTGATATACAATAACGTTGTAGCCCAAGTAATAAATCTAGCCCTTAATGTCCTACATGTAAAGTGTTGATTTAACAAAGACCGAAAAAATGTTTAGTCCACGTGCTTAAAGTTTAAAAAAAAAAACAAGCTCAATGCAGATTTTATTGCAGAGGTCACCTGATCTGAAACAGATAAGGAAACTTACCTATTTTGCATGCATCCACTAAAAAATCATTTGTATCTGATATTTCTTGATTTAGATGCTGTTATATGATCATCTTACATCAAAAAAAGCTAATGTCTTCCAGGACCAGTTTTGCAGGCATACCTCAATGCTCAGAAAACTGTTCCTAGAGTACATGAAACGATCTTAACATTTATGTTATGTCCTCGGATGGCTTCACTTGGGGCTAATTTCCTATTGCATTTTCCTTGTAACTCATTCTTCTAAAGAATATGTATTCTTTAACCCTGAGCAATTAAAATTTTTTCTGGTAACAAGGTAGGGTCTTTGATCAATAAATCTTCTCAAACATCCAGATCAGCTTTGTCATCTCTGGAGTTTGTGGTCTATTTCCCACTTCCCTTTTTCTCAGCAAGGAAGTGGGAGCCATCCCCTGCCTCAGGTGGAGGTTACTGAATTATTTTATTTTTTCTTTGATTGACTTTATGCTTCAGGATTCATTTTTTCCTTATTCTTGGATATCCTTCTCAATTTTGTGGTCTGATGAACACTGTATAATGTTCCTTTTGTGTTTTAGGGGAATTAATATTCACCTATCTTCTTTCCTTCTTTGTATATTGCTAAGATGTGTTTTGCTTGTCAAGTGATTATGCTTGTTAATTATTTCAAATGTTAATTAAAAAAATAACATGAGACGTGTAGTAAATAATGTGCACAATAACGCTGTAGCCCACAGTAGTAATCCAGCCTTTAATGTCCCACATGTAAAGTGTTGATTTAGCAAAGACCAAAAAAATGTTAGTCCACATGATTTAAAAACAAAAAACAAGCCCAATGCAAATTTTATTGCAGAGGTCCCCTGATCTGAAGCAGAAAGGGAAACTTACCTATTTTGCATGCATCCACTAAAAAATAATTTACATCTGATATTCCTTGATTTAGATGCTGCTATATGATCATCTCCCCTAAAAAAAAAAAAAAAAAAGCTAATGTCTTCCAGGACCAGTTCTGCATGCATACCTCAGTGCACAGAATACTGTTCCGAGAGTACATGAAACGATCTTAGCATCCATGTTAAGCTTTAGTCCATTGCCCTTATATATTCAAATACAAACTATGAGCTGTTAATATTTGCAGTGAGAAGTCAACACATATAGTCTTTTCACTAGATTGTATTCTGAAAGTAATATAAAGAAAAGGCAGTCATGTTCGTTAGGCAATCTTTACTGCATATGGTACGGTGCAGCAATTTCTGACTAATGTATCCTATTAATTGACCAAGTAACATTTCATTAACTATGTACACTCTTTACAGAAGGGAAATATCACATTGCCCATAGCATTTAGCAATTAATTGTTAATTAGATTTAGTACATGTTTAGGGGAGAAAAAAATAGCTAATGTATCCTAAATCTTGGGCAGCACCAAGAAAATGAGACATACTTTCTGCCAGGCAAGTACATCTTTAAATATGTAATTACTTCCCTTCTGTGCCTCCAAAGCATTTCTCAGAGGAAAAGTTGTTGGCAAAGTGGTTATCTGCACCCCAGGAAGAAGTGGGAAATGTAGTTGTAAAGTGGCATTTACTGCTCTCACTGGTAGCAATAATCCAACCATTGAAAATGTTACTAAAATTGCTGCCTTTGACCCTTTTTAACAAGATTACAGCTTTCAGCCTTTCAAGTGCCCTTATCATCCAGGCCCAGAAATGCTTCAGGGGAAGAGACTACCTGATGCTGTAAAGCTTGAAGGTGTCAAGAAAAGTCAGTCAGTTCCCTGTGCTAAGCAATTCTTATCTGCAATTGGTTGCTCTTTGCAGTAATTCAACATTGCTCTATCCGCCACTGCAAAAATAAAGTTTAATCAAAGGAAGAACTGGTTTGTTTGGGTTCCGCAATATCTGATTTATCAGAATAACAGAATAACATCTATGAGTCATATTTAAGTAGAATATTGTTGGACATTTTTATGAATGGTGAAGGCACTTTGCAAAGCAATCTAGGCATGTAAAAAAGAAAGGTTTTATATGGCTAGATAACTTTTTTTTTTTATTTCTCACTTCAGTAAGGTGAAAGTGTTTGTGTTGTTGGGAGAGGTGTGGGGTTTATAAAACAGGTGTAAATTTGATTTTCAAGGAGAGGAAGGGATGATTCCACAAAGAGCAGGAACAAAGTTTTTACCATAGACACCATAGGCAATTTTCATAGGGGGGAAAAAAGCATAAATTGCCAATATTCAGCAAGCAGTGGTCAACATTTTTTTTTTAATGCTGACTTCCATGGGCAGAATTAGCCATGGATATTCAATGCCAGGTCATATAGAGCACCGTAAATGAATACCTAGGGTTCATTTGACATCTGCTAGTGCCTGGTGGATCCTGGCCAATATTCAGCTGGGGTCTGAATAAGACACTTATTCGGGTCCCAGATAAATATTGGCCAGTCACTTACATAAACTCTTTTAATCGTTCTCATACTTCTGCTGCTCTGGGGGGAAACATCTATACCATTTTCTTCCCAGGTGTATGTACAGGAGATTCTTTTTTTCTTTTCTTTGTCAGGGCTATTCACATATTTACAAGCAACCCTGTCTATGCCTATCTTGTTCGCCAGATGTAACCTCGGGGCTGGTTTCTTCTCCACCAGTTCACTCCGCTGCCACCAGGCACAGTCCCTTATAGCTGTCCTTCTTCTGCGGGTGTATCTCACAGGGTGGTAACTCGGCCTTGAGTAGGCTATGGCCTGCCCTGAACCCTGCTTACGGGCCAGACTCCCCAATCTGTCCGAAGCGCTGACACCTTCACCTGTTATTGTGAGTGGGGCAACAACTGCTCCTCATTTCTAGCCCAATCTTAAAGTGGCGGTCCAGGATCCCCCTTCTTCTTCGAGTCACTTGGCAGGGGCTTGCAGGCAACCAGAGACCCCCCCCCCAAAGGGCAAACTATCATTTTTATCTCCTGTCAATCTCCTCCCCCCCCCATCACCATTTTACCAGGGCACTATTTCTCTACATTTTATTTCAAACTCCTCCCCTTGGGCTGGGCTTCCTCCTACCCAAGAACATTGCAGTCACTACCCCCTAGTGACTCTCTAGGGAACTTATTCTTCCAGTAATCCCCAACCTAATAGGGGATATATGGGTTGATTTAATGTTAGTTGATGTAGTAAAATGTTTAATTCCCAGATTGTGTTTCGATCTCTATTTTTGTGATCTGCATGGAATTGTATATGCTTTTGCAGAATATAAAATTGATGTGTAATGTAATATAATGTAAAAGGGAACAGCACTAGAACTGTGAACAAATTCAAAATAAATAAGTTAAATACATAAAAAATACAACATAAAAGACAATTTATTAAAAGTAAGTAAACATAACATGTGAAACAAATATAAATATATACATGAATACATGAAATTATAAATGAACTAAATAAAACATATAAATACATAAATAGATATAATTGTAAATAGATAATACATCATATAGAGATGAATGTGTGTCTAGACCTGAAAACTTTCATAAATGAACTTGTAAAGGATGTGACATATGTGTCTGAGAGAAACTATAATGAATTTACTACAATCAAGACAACTGATTGACTTACCCCTTGTGTGATAGAATGAACTAATGGCACAACCTGTTTAAACTTGTTAATATTTTTTCCATTCACAATTGTGGTAACATAGGACCACTTTTACTAAGGTGTGGTAAGTTTTGTACATACCTCATAATTAAGGCAAATGCAAAGTCTGTGCGGCAAATGCAGGGGGTGCGTTCTAAGTTTGCCCTTGGATTTACTGGACAGGGCAATACAGGCACCACATTAAATGCAGTGCCAGATAGCATGGGAACAACTGCGTTATCATGCCCTACTTGTAATATGGTGGTGATGCACAGAAAATTCATAATTAAAGGAATGCCATGGCGACGTGTCCCTCCAAAAAACATGTGTCTGAGCCCAGCCCAGCCCAGCCCACCCCCTAAGACAAAGTCCCATATTCACAGGCCCCCCATCATGATCCAGTATCCCTGATGTTAAACCTGACAGTCCTTCCACCCCCGATCACCTCCCTAACACTCCCTACATACTCTAGTGTCAATACCAATAGTCTCCCCTCCCCTGATCACCTCCCTAACACTCCCCACATATTCTGATGCAAATCCCAAGAATTACCCATCCCTGATCATCTCCCCAATACTCCACACATACCATGATGCCAGTTCTGAAAGTCCTCCCAACCCAATCACCTCTCCGACACTCCACACATAACCTGATAACAAAGTCCCACCCCAACTCTAAAACTGTACCCCTCATACCATCAAGCCTCTCCAGATTTCTGACCACCCTTGGAGAACCCACCTGGGGGTCTTCAGCAGTAGTTCAGGGAGCCAGGTGGCAGCAGTTGTCCTTTGCTGTCAACCAATATGGCACATCTTCCCCTTCACAGTACTCTCAAGTTACTGTAGTAGCTAGGTTCCAATGTGATTTGGTGAGGATGTTAGTTTCATGGACAATTCCTTGAGAGCTGTAATACCACATTTATCTTTACCTGAGGTGAAAACTTCTCAAACATGTGGCCACTGTGTAACATATGATGAAATTTGGACAGCGGGTCTCCTCTTCAGCTGAATGGCTCTAAATGTCATTCCTTCCCATTACAAGTTCTGGTCAAGATGTGTAGAATTTATCTTTTGCTAAGGGTGGGGATTTTCTTGTGGAAATCTCTCTGTGTCTGCTCTGGCTTCAAGCTGAGGAAGAAGTTCAACTCTACCCAGAGGAGCCTCCTTCACGAGTAAAGGGCCCTTTTATTAAAGTGTGGTAAGCAGTTGCCATATGTATCAATATGTGGTAACACACTGGAATGACGATACATACTAATTCACTCTAAACTGCATATCTTGGAATGGGACAGGAAAAGGAGAACTCATGGCCTAGCTGCATGTTCTGGAATGAGCAGGGATTGGACATGGGCTACTTGCAGTTCACATATGGCAATTTATTGTACACTGTCTTTGATACAGATAGTAAGAGTACACTTAGGGCTGGATTCTGTATTTGATAATTAAAGTTGCGTGTACAAATCAGCACATGTAACTGATTTTCGCATGGAAATTAATTGCTTAACAAACCAATCAATGCCAATAATTGGCTGCCAACAACCAATTGTTGGCATTAATTGGCCTTAATTAGGATTTACACGTAGCTCGTATTCTATAACAATCTGCGTGCAAATCTTAACATGTACATTTTGGGGGGATGTGGCTAGAGATGTTACAAACTTTTATGTGCGTTAATACAGAATCTAGCTGAAGGGCATATGTAAATTGCCTTGGGGAAGGGGAGTTCTATAAATGGCACCTAAAAGATCAGTGCTGAAAAAAGCGGTATTCTATAAACTATGCCTAAAGTTAGGCGCAGTTTATACAATAGCACTTATGCCCAGAGATCATGCCTACATTTAGGCATGGCCATTTGCACCAACAGAAATGTGGCATGAGTGCCTATACCTATATTTAGACGCTGAGCCCCATTATTCTATAATTACACACGTAACTAGAAGTCACTCCCCCACTCCACCCATTGGCCTCCCATTTATGCACCCCCTTTTCTGTCTCAGATGTAAAATGTAGGTGTGGAGACTCCCCTGTATTCCATATAGTGCAGTTGAAAATGCACGTACAAAGCCAGTCATATTCTGGATTTGTGCATGCAATTTAATTACTTAACAAGCTAATCAGTGCTGATAATTGCCACTAAACAATTATTGACACTAATTGGCATTAATTAGAATATATGTGCACAAATTGCTAAGCATATTCTGTAAAGTGGTGCATATAAATTCTAATGTGCACTGCCAAAAGGGGGTCATGGGCATGGGCATGAAATGGGTGGGACATGGGCATTCTCAAAATTTACGTGTAGGGTTATTGAATACATCTGCTCCATGCCTAAATTATGCACCAGTATTCACACAAATGGGTGCGGCTACAGTTAGGCTCAGGCATAGCCGCTAGGTGTATTCTATATACCGCGCCTACATCTAGGTGCAGTTTATAGAATATACCTAGGCGGAAATATTTTCAGTGACAATTTTTCAGGCACCATATATAGAATCTAGTCCACTGCATCTAAATGTATGAGCGTAAATGTTAATTGAATCTAATTAGTGCCAAAAATTGCTTGTCAAAAAGCCAATTAGTGGTTCTAATTAGCTCATCATTCAATTAAAATACGCACTTAAATTGGGTGTGCACAGTATGCATGTCCTTTCTGTTATAGAAAATCTTCTTAGCACCCAAATGTGAGTACTCTATAGAAAAATCTACTCCTTGGCACCTAATAGTAGATGTCAAGTTATAAAATTAGAGGGATATGCTGCAAAATCAGAGAGATGAGGGAGCTGTTTTCTGTGCATGGTTTAGGCAGTCCTTCAAAGTGCACGTGTATAATGGATTTTGCAATAGCAATACATGTATAGCTTGGAAAATTTCCCCATTCACCGCTATATCTGCGTGGAGTCACACCTAAGTCTTGGTTGACTTCTCATTTCAACATGGGTTTGATAGAGTGCTAGAGGAAGAAAAATGTGCTTTCCTTTTTGGCAATCAAAACCACCTTTAATTGCAAACGTTTGAGTTTCAGAGGATAGTTTCTTAATCAGCACTCCACAGATAAACAGCTTTACACAGTCTGCAATTTGAATATGTAACTGCTGCCACTTAAATCTATAAGTAACAAAAATCATATTTTATTTGTAAATATTTATTAAAGGTCTTCTATAACACTATATTAAAGCTCCTTGTGAGCGTTTAAATCCACTTATATTCAGTACCACCTCTTTTAAACCCTATTATTAACTGTCAATTTTTCTTCCCACTCCTTCCCCCCACCTTCTGTGCTTCTGCTTCTTTTTCTTACACAGTAACACAGTAAATAAAGGCAGATAAAATCCCACATGGTCCATCCAGTTTGCCCATCAAGGTGGCCAGAGCCACGCCTGCCACTCTGCAGTCCCCAGTCACCTATGTTTAAATGCTGGTTGTCAAGTCTGCTCCATGCCAACATATGGGCAGCCAAACATGAATATATCACCCCCATATATTGCTGACAGTATTCAACTTGCCAGTCAAGTTGTCTCCCCCCCCCCCCCCCCCCGAGCTGCACAACACCCTCACTCGCAGTTCCTTTTCTTCCTCCATCTTTTTTTTTCACAGTAACTTATACTTTGAGATAATTGATATACAGCAGATGTAATGTTATATCGTTGGTGCCTTTGTTATTCCAAAGGCATGTTCATTGCTTTCAGCTAATGGTGGAGCAATTGAATTAAGACAGGATGCAATGTAGACAGACCAGTACCGTTCGTTTTTTGTCTTTCCCATTGTTTCTCTGTTTTCCCTGTAGTGCACTGCATCTATCTTTGTGTGTGAGTTGTGCAAAGTAGTTTGCTTTCTCGAGCATGCTGCTTCTCTATCCCTGCTTAATCGCATGCAGTCGCCTGCGTTTTTCACCCTTTGTGCTTTGCTAAAGCTGCTGACTTATCACAGCAGCTCTAATTCTCGGATTAGAGCCTCTAATGGTCACGTCTTTTTGCCAGTGTGACTTCAGTTCATATATTAGAAAAGCCTCCTCTGTTGCAATCTGCTCTATTCTATGCCACTTCCCCGACCCTTCTTTATGACTTATATCTCCAAGGATATTATTCTTGTTGCACTAGTTCTTATCAGCTCAAGGGCAATTATGTTCTTGCTGAGGTATTGTGACAAATGCTGCATAAAGTGCTCTAGGTGAGTTATAACAAGTGCCTTGCCTAGCAATAATGCTTCCTTCTCTGATTTATATGATTTTCCTACAGCAATTGCAGCCAACATCCTATTTATTTTGTCTCAGTACTTTTGGGTAAACAGTTAAGAGATTTTTTTTGCAGACTATCTATCTATCTATCTATCTATCTATCTATCTATCTATCTATCTATCTATCTATCTATCTATCTATCTATCTATCTATCTATCTATCTATCTATCCTTCTGTCTTGCAAAAACACTATAGGACGTTTTATGCAACTAAGAAACTTCTTTTTCAGTTTGCAGTAACAAATTGTTCTTACTAACGAGTAGCAATTTGCATCTCTAGATGCCCATTACATTCCCAGGTGTTCCCTCTGGACAAAGGTGAGCAGGTTCAATTCAATACTAGGGCTGAATCTTGACTCACATTTATAAACCATGTCTGCCTCGCTGATGAGGTGAAGTGTCATTTTCTTCCAGATGGTGTTTAAAGCATAAAACACGCTATTTTGAATCTTCTGCACACATGATTAGACACATTTTCTCCTTCTTGCATTCAAAATCCACACTTGGAACAGACAGTGGATCATAATTAGCATCAAACACCTAGTTTTAAGAGCCTTTTTTTAATAAGCATGCACGTTTAGGTGCCTAAAAAGTGGATAGCAGTAGGTATGCATTTAAGATGGGAAGAAAGGTTCCGAGCTTCACACAGTTTTTCAGCATCAAGCACTGAACTTATGTGGCTAAGGAAGTCATTTTAGAAGGCTTAAGCAACATTTGCACATGTAAATAGTACTCTGTAAGATTAGCCTCCCCTCACCCCTAATCCCCTTTCTGAAATAAGTGTAATGCTAGGGAGATAGGGTTATGGTATGGATAAGTGGGATGCATTTGATATACTGTCTTTCTGTGGTACAAGCAAAGTGGCTTACATATTATATATGTAAGACTGTTTGTGAGCCCTTGAGCCCAGGCCAAGGCTAGGAAGGACCTTGGCCAAGGCCTAGGGAGGACCAAACAGGTGCTAAGCAAAACCCCGGCCACAAAGCCCCGCACACACAGGACAAACAACTAGCACCACCAGAAAATGGAGATAGACCACTCAGGTGGGCCTCACGGCTAAACAGGAACCCACTCGTACAGAGTCCAAGCGTGTGGGCCTCATGGCTGAACTAGAACCGAGTCACACACTGAGGAAGGGAAAAAGAACAATGAGGGATCCCAAAAGGGACTGGCACACATACAACAAACACAGCGCTAGCTAGTGACACAAGGGAAAGGTGACAGACAAGAAGCTGGCAGGTACAAGCTATGACCAGGGGAAGAGAAAGTCAAGGACAGAATGGGACACAGACTCTGTAAGAGCGAAGCTCCATGGGAACACTCTAGGCTGTACTATACAGCACACAAATACACTAGGCTATGCCAAACAGCACCCAAAGGAAAAGGGAAGACACCTAAAGGAATACACAAGGTTGTGTTACACAGCCCTCAAGGAGAAGGGAAACCCCTATAGGAATACACAGGACTGTGCCACTCAGCACTCAAGGGTCAAGGGAATCCACACACAAGAGTAAGCAAGGCTGTGCCACAGAGTCAGATAACAGATACTAGAAGCAAATGGAAAAGCAAACAAACAGGAAAGGCTTCCTTTACATACACCAAACAGATAAGGGCACTGTTCACAAGAATCAGGAGACAAGCACAGCAGACAAAGCGTTAAAGCAGACTAAAGGGAAGGGCTGCTAAACACAAATCAAGGAGAAGCAGGCTTACACTGCAGTTACAGGATAAAAGCTAACAAAGGGGAAAAACAAACAACGTTCTTACCAGAACTCAGTCAGCACACAGAGACAGAGCAACAGAGCACCCACAGGTGCAGGGAAGCAAGATAATCAGGGAAAGCAGCTTAGCTAGGGAAACAAACAAGCATACGCTGGGAGCAACCAGCACACAGAGAAGCTACGAGCAAAGAGAGGAGTAAACTAACTTCCACGAAAGCACAGTGTGCTACTAGCACAGACAGAGGGTAGCAGGCTTCAGATGACAGCTATCAACGCTAAAGCATGGACTGTAGAGAAAGGTAGGTTTAAATAGATCTGACTTCTGACGTCTGCTGCCTCAGATGTCAGCTCAGTCCCTAACAGGCCAATCAGAAGTGAGTCCCAGTCATTCCCCTGCTGGTCTAGCAGAATCATAACATCATACAGGTACTTTCTCTGTCTCTAGCGGTCTCACCGTCTAAGTTAATGGAGGGTTAAGTGACTTGCCCAACAAAGAGCTGCAGTAGGAATTCAACAAGGTTCCTCTGGTTCTCAGCCCACTGACTTAGCGGATTATTGGGGGGGGGGGGGGGGGGAGAGGAAGCAGGACTGATCCTTAGATGCTTCTGCCACAGTGTTTTGTCCTATCAAAAAGGAAGCCTCTGCCTATGGAAGTAGTTTCATGGTTCTAATGCTATGGTTCAGGCTGCCAAATAAGGGAGTGATCCACCTAGTGGTAGACATATGATACTACTGCTAGGTGTTGAGGCTGCCATTTTGATGCTGGGAGCTGCTGGGCAGAAGCATTGGAGGATTGGTTCTGTCTCACATTATACAGCAAGGAGATGCCAAGTAGGGGCTGGGGGGAAAGGGTTTAAGAGTTGGGTTGGGGGATAATGGTATATTAGAAAGGGAGATTGGAGACACACATGGAAAAGCGGGAGTATGGGTACTTAAGAAAAGGAAATCAGAAATGGGGGTAATTTTTTAAAGCACTAGATTGGCCCTTTAAAAGACAGTGGATCAGAATGGGCCCTCTATATTTGCATTGCTGCAGCTAGGAATATGTAATGCTTCTGGCTGCAGCTATGCAAAATTACAGTTACCATGGGATTCACTAACCTGAGCAGCGTATTGAATCCCACAGTAAATGTTCTTAGTGTAAAATAGCATTTATCACAGCTTAGTAACTCTGATCCTAACTTTATTGCTGCAGCCACAGAGGGATAAGTGGGATTGGAACTCTGGCTTCACCCATTTCGTATTTTGTATTGGCAAAATATTTCACCCATTTCTTATCTTGTATTGTATCCCCCCCCCCCCCCCACACACACACACACACACTTCAACAAAGAGGGCCCTGCATGTTTCTGACTGCAGAGGAACATCAACAGAACAGAAAATAAGTGATATAAAGCACTAACTCTTCCTGCCAACTGGAGGACAAAGCTCTGGTTTCTCCCCCCTTCCCCCCTCACAACCAATATGATCAACTCCATCTTTTGAGAAAAGCCAACTTAACTAGGCAAAAATCTGCTTTGGGAGCCATTGAATTAGAAAACCTGAATGAGCCCCTGCACATGTCTTAGTTTGCCTATGCCTGAATCCTGGCCTGCATGTGTATTTTTTAAAAAATTGCCCATTGCCAGTAATGTGTGCTCTGAGTCATATGTAAAGTTACCAGATTTCCCTGGACATGTCCTCTTTTTCAGAGGGCTATCAGGGTTCCACGCAGATTCTTCCAATCTGTCCATTTGTCCAGATCCTCCCCCCAAACCTATCATAATACGCAGGACTTTTTTGTGGGGGTACTTGGGGGTACTGAGTATCGGCACTTTTTCCATTGCCTGCTATAATTGACCCATGGACCCCAAGTTTTAAATGAAAGAGTTCAAGCTCTACACACCAATTCGGCCTTGTCATAGATTCTGTGACTGGTTGCAGAGGGCCTGGCTATTATAGGGTGGGTCCCTCAGTGATCACCCCACCCCAAAGGGTGGCCTAGCATTTGAGTACCGGCACCTTTTTCAGTAGAAAAAACGCACTGATGATATGCCCTGGTGGTCTAGTGGCCTCTTCAGGGCAGGAAAGAACCCCACTCTTTCCTGCCCGCTGCCAGCACTTCTTGAAAATGTCTGCTGAGATTTCGTTGTGAGGCCACCACTTGAAGTCTCGGCAGCTATTTTCAAGAAGTGGCGGCAGTGGGCAGGTCAGCAGCAGCAGGCAGGAAAGAGTAGGGTTCTTTCCTGCCCTGAAGAGACCACTAGACCACCAGGGATGTTACGGTAGGTTCATGAAGGATGGATGGAGCCATGTGTGTGTATGTGTGTGTGGGGGGGGGGGGCAGAGGGAGGGAGGGGCTGGAAAAAAGGTGGATGGAGTGGGTGCAGGAAGGGAGGGGGCTGGAAAACATTTGCTGAAGGGGATGTACATTGAGGAGGGAGGGAAAAGGGGAAAATACAGTACATGGATAGAAGGAGAGGAGAGGAGAGGGGGACATGCTGCTTATGAATGTTTGCTTTTTTTTTTTTTAGAAATGTACATATTTTCTCATTTTGTATTTATAAGAGTACGGAAGAAAATGTGCTTCTGTTACTTTTACTAGTATTTTTACGGACAGAATGGGGAGTGGCCAACATGACTTCCTGAAGTTGATCGCTATGTACTCCAATCTTTTGCTGCTTTATCATTATTACCACTCACTGACCAAAATAGTCAGTATGCCTGAAATTAAAAGGAAGGGGGAATGTGAAAGCCATACCCCCACTGGCTGGAACTTCCTCACCAATGCAGCAAACTTTGGATTGCTACTCCATTCGACACCTGCAAGTTGTGCAGGGAGAAGGCCTTACTGGAACTATTTCGGGAGGAACCACAGAGCTCTTGGGGCAGGTTGTTTCTCTCTCTCCCCCTGATACTGAAGCCCCACCATGTCCAGCAACTTCCAGGAATACAGTTGCAGATCCTGCACTTATGGACGGTGTTAATGTTCTACTCAGCAGTGAGGGATCTGTTTCCAAAGGTACGGTGGCGTCTGGTATAGCTACATTTGTGGAGTTTGTGCTATCCCTTCCCCCTCCCCCCGTGGTGGTTACTCTGGAGACCTTATGGTAAGCCATTGAGAGACTGAACGCTTTTGTGTCAAAATCTACTCAGGAGACTGCTAACTTGTCTGTTAAGGTGGAAGATTTGTCTCAGTCCATTGATAACTTTAAAAACAATGCTGTGGAGAGTGAACAACATATTCAAGCTGAAATTGCAGCACTTAAAGAAATGTTGCAAACTTGGTAAAGGATAATGTAATTATTCATAGGAAATTTGAACAGCTGGAAAACTTTAATAGGCATTTGAATCTCACAATATTGAATTTTCCTAGGCCAGTTGGTGTCGTCCCAATGGAATTGTTTAAAAAATGTCTTATTGAAAATTTGAAATTTTCTCCAAGTGCTATTCCCCCTGTTAAGATTTATTATTTACCTGCTAAAAAGTTGTGCATGGAGACACTGGAAGATCCTGGCCAGGAACAAAAAGAACTGAAAGACTTATCTGCTATATTGGAGGATTCAATCTCTTAAGTTTCAATTACAGCTACTTTACTTATTTCTTTCAAGTTTGAACAAGATTTAAATGGAATTATGAGAATGTTCTTTAAGAACTTTCAGCAAACTTTTTGTGGTGAAAGAGTCTGGTTATAACCTGATGTGAGTGATATATGTGAGGATATATTGTTTGTATTGGTTGATATATACTGATGTGTCCAAAAATACTCAGGACAGGAGACATAAGGGCTGACTCTAAAGCATTGGGTGCTTCATTTCTTCTAGTATATCCTTGTAAATATATTATTACATGTTTAGGTGTGAAATACATGTTCTTTGAACCAGAACGTCTGAAGTCCTTCATTGACTTGAAGAAGTTATCTGGAGTTGGTTCATCATCCATGGTTATTGGAAGCCTATATTGTGGGAACTGGTCTAGGTCTTTTCATTGATTTTTCTTTTAATGACCTCCTAATAATTTGTAGTTACTTCCCCCACTGTTATGGTCTAAGAAAGGGTTAAATGAATATAGTTTTTTTTTTTAAAAATTCTTCATGGTTAGTAAGATTACATTGTCAAGATTATTTCCTTGTACTGTAGTAGCCCGGTATTTCCTGATCAAGTAGATACTTGTGAAATTGTTTATATAGTTGCATAAATAAAATATTAAAATACCAGTATGTCTTTCTTGAGGAGTCAAGGTAACTGTGTGGCAGGGTGCAGTGCGAAATGGTGCTGGGGGCAGGGCAGGGGTGGGCAGGGGGCGAGGAGGCATTTTTTTTGTGTGTCCTCTTCTTTGTCTCTGCAAATATGGTAACCCTAGTTATAAGTGTCACTTAAGGGATTGTTTCAACCTAGAGTTTGCAGGTATGATTGAGTATTAGGGGGAAAAGGAGGAAGAAGAATTAAAATTTTGAGTTTTATAGATGAACTACTTTATTAGCTCCTTTTGGACATCCAGTTTAGTGAAACTTTTTTCCAGTGTATTTAAACTTTGACAGGACAGTGTTACCGTGTTAAAAATATCCTGTTTAGTCTGTTCAGAAAACTTTCCTCCTAAAGCTAACTGGATAAATGTATCCAATTAACTTTTTAGTCAATTGGTATCAATTTAACCTAGTAAGTTATCTTGTTAACTTTCACCAGGTACTCAAAGTCATATGCAGTTAAATTTCTTTGTTTAATAATCTGTTTATTAATTAATAAAGAAGATATACCACAGACAACATAGTCAATGCATGATGTTTGTTACACACTCTACCAGTGAACAACATAAACAGCAGAAAAGAGCAATATACAAAACATAAACTTCTCTCCCCAAACACCCAAATTAAAAAAGGGACAACAATCAGGCCAATACCAAGAATTGTTTGTTTTAACCCTAGAACGCATATTGGGGGCCTTTTAGGCCCCCATGCTTACATTTTTGCTATTATCTGCAAAATTACTTTAGTTAGAATTTTGAAACTCAAGGTATTCCTCAAGTATGTCATTGTTGATAATATCCAGTTGTTCATATAATTTTTTTTCATAGGCATTATGGTGTAACAATGCTTGTTTGGTGAAAACTACATCTGTACGAATTGGGGGCCTTTTAGGCCCCCGCTGTTTTTATCATGTTCTCAGAAGTGTTTGTGTCTCAAGTTACTTTATTTGTACTCAGTAATGCTGGTGGAGGGGCCAGGGTGTGGATAATAACATGTGAGGATGTCATGTGATTTTTGGAGGGAGTGATAAGGCCATGACATCACCTCAGGTCCTCTGAACACTGAGGACAGTATACACTGTGAGCTAATTGCTGAAGGACCTGTGATAAGATAAGCTGTTGAGAGGAAATCTGTTTCATTTTCTAACATCTAGTCAGCAATGGCACAGTCTTCCTCCAAGTGTCTGACTGACCAAGAGATTGAAGCGATTATGTTTCAAAGCGATGATGAAAGTGAACTATCTTTGTCTGATGAAGAATATCTGCCACCAGCTAATCAAACATCCTCATCCAGTGATTCTTCTGATGATGAAGAAGTGAATCTAGTGGATCCTCAAGAAGTGATAAGTAGAACATCCAAAACGAATGTTTTTTGGGACAGTAATCCTACATTAGTCGGACGTACTCCAATACACAATATTGTGAGACAGGCTCAAGGAGCTGTGGGAAGTCCCAGTTACTTTACCCCTAAAGATGTATTCTGTACTTATTTTTCTGACAATATTGCAGAAGAGGTCCTATTATGTTCAAACCTAGAAGGAAGATGTATCGCTTCAGCAAAAAATAAGTCCTGGAAAAATATCTCAAAAGAGGAACTTTATGCATATATTGGACTTTTCCTGCTGGCAGGGAGTCAAAAATCGTATGATGTCCCAATACGAGAATTATTTCTGGACCCACTTTCTGATCCACACTATAAGGCGACAATGTCAGTGGGCAGATATGAGGAAATTAGAAGGATCATTCGCTTTGATGATAAGCGAACTCGTGCAACGAGGTTTGAAACAGACAAATTAGCCCCTATCAGTTATATCTGGAACATATTTATCAAAAATTGCACAAAACTTTACAATCCTAGTACTAATGTTACTGTAGATGAGCAACTTGTACCGTTCAGAGGACGCTGCAAATTCATACAATACATGCCCAGCAAGCCAGCCAAGTACGGTATAAAAATCTTCTGGATGTGTGATTCTGCAAATTATTATGGCATAAATGGCGTAATCTACTGTGGCAAAGAGGTTGGTGCACCAGTACAGAAGGATCTGGGGTCTGAAATAGTCAAAACTCTTGCTGTTCCAATATTCAATTCAGGTAGAAACATCACCATGGACAATTATTTCACCAATGTTGAACTAGGCAATTTTCTGCTTGCAAAAGCTATTACACTTGTTGGTACTATAAAGCAAAACAGACGAGAAATTCCAGCAGCACTCAAACACAATCGTCAGCGAGCACTTTATGAGAGTGTCTTTGGATTCAATAACAAAGCGACTTTGGTATCTTACAAGGCAAAGAAGGAGAAATCTGTAATTTTACTCAGTACCATGCATCACGATTGCAGTGTTGACAGCAATAACCAAAAATTGAAACCAGAAATCATCCTGCATTACAATGCAACAAAAGGAGGTGTAGATAAAATGGATGAGATGGTGGGAGAATATTCGTGTAAGAGGCAAACAAAACGATGGCCTGTAGTACTATTTTCAAATATGCTTGATGTAGCAGCCCTAAATTCATTCATTATTTATACAGAAACTCATCCTGAATTTCATGCACAGAGGAAGGACAGGAGACGCTTATTCTTGAAGGACCTTTGTCATGAACTTGTAATACCTCACATGATAGAGCGAAGCGACTTGAAATGCTTGCCAAAGAAAACTAAAGAAGCAATGAAACGGTGTGGCGTACAGTTTCAGATTACTCCAGAGCCAGGAGAAAGAAAACGAAAGCGTTGTTTCATGTGTCCAAGAAACATAGAGAGGAAAACTGAGCGATATTGTTCCACTTGTAAGGAAACTGTTTGCAAAGAACACTCTTCTGAAAAAATAACATGTCAGAATTGTTTGGAAGACTAATATAATAGAAAAGAAAGTTAGAATAAAAATGTAGCTGCAGCTAATTTGCTATAGATTTCTATGCATTTTTGTGTGTTTTCATGTCTTTGCGTGAAATTTGGGAAAAAAAAAGATTTTTTGGTGTTTTCTGTGAAAAATTATAATTAAAATGTTGTCCACTATTCATATTTTATTGAGCAATTTTGAAATAAACTTGTGAAAGTTATTTAAGTGTGTTTTTCTACATTATGTGCATGGGGGCCTAAAAGGCCCCCATGACGTTAATATGTATATTTTTAACGTCATGCGTTCTAGGGTTTAGTAAGATACTCTGAGGGGCATTTTCAATATGAAGTCTGAGACCCTGTTTGTTAAGCCGAGCTGTAGGCGTGCTAACTTTTTAGCATGCATTAAAAATTAGCATGCACTAATGATAAAGATTCCCATTATATTCCTATAGGTGTCTCTAGCGTTAGTGCATGCTAAAAAGTTTGTGCACCTGCAGCGTGGCTTAGTAAACATGGCCCTAAATCTGATTTTGGATGTTTTGCAAACAATGTCCAAAAATCCAGTAGTGAAGATGGCAATTTTCAAACCAGAAAAATGTCCAACTTTTTGTTTCAAAAATGGCCATTTGTTAGATGTTTTTGTACTCAGTGTATCTATATTTTTGAACCATTAAAAAAAAGTCCAAGGGAAAAACACACAAAAACAAGCCATTGGAATGTATGGAGGGGGAGCATTTTTAGTAGACACAGACATCCCGGTAGAGCAATGGGGCACACTAGGGGGCATTGCAGTGAACTTCATATAAAAGGTCCCAGGTACACATCTCTCCATTACCCCCTTATATTGTCTCCTGAGCTCTACAAAACCCACCTAAGCCCTACTGTACACAACTGTTACAAAAATAGAGGTTTGAATGTGTTGGCAAACGTGGAGGGGCATAATCGAACGGGCACGACCATCTCTAAGGGCGACCATCTCTAAGGACGTCCCGACGAAGGGGTGAGGAAACCCGTATTTTCGAAACAAGATGGGCGTCCATCTTTCATTTCAATAATATGGTTGGGGACGCCCAAATCTTAACATTTAGGTCGACCTTAGAGATGGGCTGTGTCAGCATTGCCGCACAGCTTAGTAAGCGGAGGTAAGTGATCAATTTCAATTCCCTCAATCAAGGGATCAGCCTTAATTTGACATAAAAGGGGCTCTAAAAATAATATGAATAATGGTGAGAGGGGAGAACCTTGTCAGGTCCCATGACAGACAGAGAAATAACTGGAGTGAGCATCATTTACTGAGATAGCTGCTTCTGAGTTGGAGTATAAAACCTGTACCATTTGAATAAATTGATGTCCTAGCCCAAAGACCTATAGAGATTGAAAAAGGTATGACTATCCTATGCAGTCAAATGCTTTTTCTGCATCAAGTCCCACAAGTAGGGCAGGATGGTCATATTGTTGACAATGTGCCATAGCCAAAAGGATTTTGCCAACATTTAGAACAGATTGATGACCTCTTAAAAATCCCACTTGATCAGCACAAACCAAATTAGGGATATAAATCACCAGACAATTTGCTAACACCTTGGCAAGTTTCTTAATGTCTAAATGAAGAAACAAAATTGGTCTGTAGGATACTAATAGAGTTGGATCCTTATCAGGTTTCAGGATTAGGATAGTCATGTACTTATTGACATGCAATGGAAAAGTGTCTGTCTCAAACACTTTAGTATATTAAAGTTCCAAAGGCCCAGAAATTTTTGATACCAACATTTTTTATAAAATGCAGACCACAATCTATCCAATTCAGGTGTCTTATTTAAGTTCAGTTGTTTAATGACCAAATTTCCATCACCCTCATTGAAGCAGACAGCTGAGTTTCTTCCAGTCTTGGAAGGTGAAGTTTCTGGAGATAATCTGAGATCTGTGAGATATCTAAGGTAAAGTCAGCCATATATAATTTATGAAAAGAACGTATTTAAAACTGTCATGTATAGTTAATGAAGGATACCTCTGTAGTTTTTATTAATAAACCATTTCCAGATTTGTTCCCATATCTGAAGTATTTGTATTTAGGAAACATTAGGGATTTTTGTGCTCATTCATGAATAAGTATATTTAAAGATATTGAAGTGCCAACTGAGGTGTCCTTATTAAGCTGTCTTGGGTTGGCAATATAGTCCTTTTTAGCTTTTTGTAAGGCTCCTTCTAACTGAATGATCTCCAGAACCATACTGCACTTTCTATTATATACATATGCAATTATATCACCAAGTAGCACTGCTTTTGCAGCTTCCCAAAAGAAGACAGGGTCATTAAGATGGATCTGATTAAAAATACTATTCCATAACACAACTCCAGCTTCCATCCTGCACATACAAAAAGATCCATCATTTACAGCCAAGCCACAAGATACCACCGTATCTGCTCTGACCCAGGGGACAGAGACAGACACCTTAAAAGCCTGACTGCATCCTTCAAACAGAAAGGCTACAACCCCAAAATAATCTCCAAAAATATTGCCTCCTCCCTCAAAACACCCAGGGAAAATCTGCTACAGTACAAAGAGAAAAAAAAACCACAGACAGGATCCCCCTGGTAGTGACATACAATCTAGAACTGGAAAAACTGAGGAAAATCATAAGAGATCTACAACCTTTGCTCCAGGAGGATGAATTACTGAAGGAAATATTTCCATCCCCACCAGTACTGGCCTTCCGACAGCCACCCAACTTAAAACACAAGCTTATCAGAAGTAAACTGCCAACACAGACTGAAAGGGAACAGAAAGGCACACGTCCTTGTAATATATCTAGCTGCTAACTATGCCAAAACATTTCACAGGACCCCACAGTCATGCACAAAGGAAAGATATTCAACATAAAGGAATCCTTCACATGCTCATCTTCCAATGTGGTATATATCATTCAGTGTAAAAAATGCAACGAAGGATGTTATATTGGAGAAACAGGCCAGATGCTTAAGACAAGATTCAATTTACATAGACATCACATGAACAATACTGCCAGTAGGGCCCCCACCTCGGTGGGACAGCACTTTACAGAACCAGGACACCGTACCAGTGATTTCACAGTGAGAATACTGAAAGGTCACTTTAAAACATTACAGGAACGTAAAACCTTTGAAATCAGAATGATTGAATATTTTGACACCCAACGGATAGGACTTAACAAGGATCTGGGTTTTCTAGCCCACTATAAACAATAAGTTGTATTTCACTGCTTATCACCCTCCCCTCCCCATAAACATCCTGCTAGACTATGGAATGCTTTGAAGTACCTATGCACATCTCCTACCCACCCTGCTAGACCATCTATGAGGGACTGTTATATACACTGTCAGCTAACACATTTGCTTATTTCTGATCTGATAAAGAAGGGCAACCTTTGAAAGCTAATCAAGAAATGTATTAAGCTATGTCCAATAAAAAAGGTATCATCTTATTTTCTTTTCCATGTTTTAATTTTGTTTGATTTCTATTGATTACCTTTAAGAGTGGACTAACACGGCTAACACACCTCTTTACATAGATGTCCCCAAATCTCTGGAACATTCTGGTGCCAGAAGATATGAGTTTCCAAACAGGTATAGGAACAACAGTTCTAGAGCTGCTAAAACAACTGGAACAAAATGCTGCCAAAATCTTCAGGCAGCCTGATCTCATTGGCTGAAAACCCAAAACAGAAAAAGGCTGCATAGGAATAGGCACACAGGACAAAAAACAAAATTGGGAACAGCAGGGGTAAATTCAAACAGCTACTCAGTTGAACTTCTCCCAATATTACAAACACTTTTACTCTGGTTTGTTAAGCACTTATCATATAAATTAGTGCATTAACTGTTACTGCACAAGTATACCTATTGTTAGTGAGGTGGTTTAGCAGTTAACACATATTAATTTGCATGTTGTGTTTTTTTGTGTTGGGGCAGAAACTAGGCAGGGTATGAATGTCATATTGCAGTTGGTGCAAAAACCTTACTGTGTGTTGTCAAATATGCTGTTAGCACAAGATCACTTACAGGCTTATTTTCGAAAGAGAAGGGCGCCTATCTTTCGACACAAATCGGGAGATGGGCATCCTTCTCCCAAGGTCGCCCAAATTGGCATAATCGAAAGCTGATTTTGGGCGTCCTCAACTGCTTTCCATCATGGGGACGACCAAAGTTCACGGGGGCGTGTCGGAAGCATAGCGAAGGCGCGACTGGGGCGTGCTTAACACATGGGTGTCCTCGGCCGATAATGGAAAAAAGAAGGGCGTCCCTGACGAACACTTGGCTGATTTTACTTGGTCCTTTTTTTATGACCAAGCCACAAAAATGTGCCCTAAATGACCAGATGACCACCGGAGGGAATCGGGGATGACCTCCCCTTACTTCCCTAGTGGTCACTAACCCCCTCCCACCCTAAAAAAATTTAAAAATATTTTTTCCAGCCTCTATGCCAGCCTCAAATATCATACCCAGCTCCATGACAGCAGTATGCAGGTCCCTGGAGCAGTTTTAGTGCGCACTGCAGTGTACTTCAGGCAGGTGGACCCAGGCCCATCCCCCCCTACCTGTTATACTTGTGGTGGTAAATGTGAGCCCTCCAAAACCCACCAGAAACCCACTGTACCCAGTACCATAGCCCTTCATCCCTAAGGGCTATGGTACTGGTGTACAGTTGTGGGGAGTGGGTTTGGGGGGAGGGAGTTAGGGGGCTCAGCACACAAGGTAAGGGAGCTATGCACCTGGGACCTTTTTCTGATATCCACTGCAGTGCCCCTTAGGGTGCCCGGTTGGTGTCCTGGCATGTGAGAGGGACCAGTGCACTATGAATGCTAGCTCCTCCTACGACCAAATGGCTTGGATTTGGTCATTTCTGAGATGGGCGTCCTCGGTTTCCATTATCGCCGAAAATCTCTAAGGATGACCATCTCTAAGGTCGACCTAAATATTGAGATTTGGGCGTCCCAACCGTATTATCGAAACGAAAGATGGACGCCCATCTTGTTTCGATAATACGGGTTTCCCCGCCCCTTCGCCGGGACGTCCTGTGAGGACGTCCTCAGGAAAACTTGGGCGCCCCGTTCGATTATGCCCCTCTTAGTGTTTCTGCAATAGGAGGGACTAATTATCCACACTAATTGGGAGCAGCATTAATGTGCCATAATGAACATTTCAGTGTAGTAATTACAGAAAATATGTTGGACATTCCCCCAATAATAAGCACACAGGTTTTGCACTAAAGGCATGTTAAGGTTTTGGTGTTAAAGAGCGTTAAGTGCAAATTTTTAGCACACTTTAGTAAAAAGAAACCTTATGTGGTTAAGTGCCAAATTCGCCCTGCCAGAACCATTAGACCACCCACACAATAACCAGTTTCAGGTTTAGTGGTTAGAGGATGTTTATTTATTTGTTCTATCTATCCCAGAGGTATGCTCCACACGCTCCAGTAGTTAGAGAGAAACAAAGGGAATGCCACAAAATTATTGCTATGAGAAAATTCTGCTCTTTATTAGATACCTCATCAAGTATTTGTACAATTAACAGATCAGTGATATCTCACTGGGAGTACAGAATATTGCTACTTCTATATCTGAGACTTCAAAGAATATACAAGCAACATGTACAATCAATTGGTTATGGGAATATAGTACCCCAGCTACACATAGGTGTTCTCTGGGTCTGAGTTTTCTCTGGGTCTGAGTCTCTAATGATTTATTTTACCAGCCAAAGTCAATTAGTAGATATAAAAGACTTAAGGCTACTTATGAGAAAGCAATTGGATTACTTGCCAATTCAGATACAAATAATTGGTTTCTCATGTGAGAGAGCAGCCCAACTGGGGCTGTCTCTCTCCATTGAAGCAGGAAGTACACTCATTTTTATATGTCCATTCAGGATACAGATAATATGACAGTAATTACACCTTATTGGATCTAAGCTTATGTCATAGTTAACACTGATTGGCTACGGTAATGAGTTGGTTAGTATTTACTGGAAGAGCTAACAATAGACTAGCTTTTACTGGAAGCACAATAGTCATCTTCCTGAGAAGCCATCTTGTTCTGTTTTTCCAAAAACATCTGTGACCACAATGTTGCTAAACAATGTTACTCTGTTTTTCCACTTACGCCCGTTCCTCATTCTGCTGCCTCAGAATGTCACAACATATCAATCACACTGAAGGTCAGGTTAAAGTCATGGGCCTGTAAGATTTTTTCTCATTTTAGATCCTGAACCAAAGTCTCAAACCTTGAACCAAAGCTCATAGCTGTAATAATAATATACAAGGGGGTATTAGTTAATGAGTATTCCCTCAGAGTTTGCTTAACACCAATTAGCCAGGCCAGAGGCTCTCTTATCCAGTTTATTGGGTTTGAATATTGACCCCATAACTGCTGCTTCTGAACATTCATGTATAACTTTAAATGGATGATTATTCTGTTTTAAGTTAGTGCTGTCACTGGTCATATATGCGCTTTGGAATATCAGCCTCCTTTTGCTGTCCTATGTAATTTTGTGTTTCAACTCAACAAAAAACAATAAAGCAATTAAATGATTTTTTACAATCTAGAGAAAATGTAAATGTGACTGTGTAACCCATATGTTCACTGCTTAGGGTAGCCTGAGAAGCATTATTGGTTTGCGTCCCCTCTGAAACTTTATTTTTTCTGATTTTTCTTTTTTTCTTAATCCTGGATCCTATTTCCTAGTATGTGGATAGAAAAAGTTATCTATTTCTAATGCTTTGTATGATTTTTTCTTTTCTTTAAATTATAATCAGATTTGAATAAGTAGCTCCTATTTGGCATTACTGAGAATTTCCATGTGTAAATTTGAAAAAAAAATAATAATTAAAAAAAATCCTATAAAGGCACTATCTTTTTTATTGACTACACAACTGTTTCTCTATATATGGTTCATGGTTATACAATGGATGATTCCACTGCTTTGTTGTTTTTTTATCTACTGTTTTGTAAGCAGTTGTGTGCCTTTTTGGTTTTTTTTTTTGTTTTGACACCAAAATATACATTTTTAGTTCAATTTAAACGATTTAATATGTCATTCATGCCCTGCCTAGTTCCTGCCCCAATACAAAAAAACACTTGGCATGCAAATTAATGTGTGCTAACTGCTAAACCACCTCATTAACAATTAGGGACCCTTTCTCTAAAATGCACTTATAACTGCAACACTAGTACGTTTGTTTTTTTTAGGACTTTTTCTTTTTAGTTTTGTTCAGGTATTGTGCTAATATTTTCATTAGTGCATGAGACCTGAAAATATTTAATACAGGAGTCACTAAGTGGTAAATTCAGTAAATGGCATCTAAAGATCAGTGCCAAAAAATAGGGTTATTCTATAAACAGCACTCAAAGGGTCCCTTTTACTAAGTGTCGATATGCCCAATGCAGGCTTACTGCTAACTATTCCAGAACTACTGCTGGGCTACCACCCCCGCATGTGCCATTTCCGGCGCTACAAAAATATGTTCTATTTTTCTAGCACCGGTGCTTACCCAGCGGTAAGCAGTGCCTGACTCCCGTTGCAGCCTTTTTCAGCTCTTGAATATCGGGGTTCCTGATGAAGAATTGGTTCCGAAGCAAAATTCTGTAGAGTCAGCGGTTCGAGAGTCTGGAACTTGCCATTGATGAATTTTTGCTTTGACTTCAGATAAGTGCTATTCTTTGCAGGACTAACATTTGTGACATTTACTTCAGTAAAGGAGTCTCTACATTTTTAGGTAGGGACACCAGATTTGAATAGATTGTAGCAGATGCACACAGTTTTGTTGAATTTATTGATTCATTTGATTTTGCACTATAACACATTTATTTGATTTTGGTCCCTTATCATTGGCTCATAGTTCTTCTAGCCCTAGGAGCCTGAAGTTCAGGAGCACCATGGCTTAGATAACTGAGAGGAACCATTATCTACACAAATGTTTATGTCAGAAGTGTTACATCCCCTATCTATCTTGCACATGGGATTTGTATTTTTTTCAGTTTTTGTGTATTCCCTAGAAGTGGCTTTGTATTTTGTGTTTATTTTTTCTTCTTATAAGAAGGCACATCCAGTAAATTAGTTATAGAGGACAGCAGTGAACGGTGGTTGCAAGGGCAAGGAGGCAGCAACCACTGGAGGTATCATGTTGATCAATACTTTAAATAGCAGCATTAAGATTTTGTAGCAGATCTGGTAGTCAATAGGCAACCAGTGCAATGTAACTAGAGTCAGAGTTATATGCTCATACCTAGACAGTATTGTAATCACGTGTGATAGCATTTTGGGCAATCTGTACAACCTCATCACTCTTCTCATGGCTAACATGGCTAGCACTTCCACAGACGGCTCACCTTGGTCCTCGAGAACAGAAGAAAAGATACCTCTGTTGCTTAAGGGACTTCAGTTCCAAATACTCCCTTAAGTGAATTCAGAATCTAATTTAACATAGATGCAGGCATTTCTTCAGCATGAAATACACTTGTAGGCAAATGAGCCTATAATCCCTGCTTTAAGCATCAAAGAGTTTAATACAGTTTGTATATCCACAACAATCTGTTAATCATGAAACTGCTGTGTTTATAGCTAACAGCATAACACAAGGGTAGATACTCTGCATACGATGGTAAGTGATTTTTAAGTCACTGATAGCCACTGACTGACTTAACTCTGGATAGTCAATGCTGGGTCATGTTTGAGCTTTGCCATTGAACATCCGAGTATGTGCAGTCACCCAAAAGCTAACCAGGCAACAGCCAATATTCAGACCATTTCTCAGTTAGCTCAGCAGATAGTTAGAATAGACTGTCATCTTCCACTTGTAGCATTCAGTTTGATTTTAAGCTGGGCTTTTTTTATGCCAGTATGCACCGGTACGGTGTACCGGCACCTTTTCCCCCCCTGGCGAGTCCTGTACCCTTCCTCTCACTCCCCTACTTACTACTACATCGGACTCGGCAGCAGTGATTGAGAGAGGCTGGCAGCATCGGAGCTTCCCTCTGCGAGTCCCGCCTATGTTGTTTCAACTTCCTGTTTCCGCATAGGAAGGGAGAGCAAGGAAGAGAGAATTGCTGGACATCGATGGGAGAGGAGGGCAGGGATGAGAGAATTGCTGGACATGGAGGGGAGAGAGGAGAATTGCTGGACATGGATGGGAGGGGAGGGCAGGGAAGAGAGAATTGCTGGACATGAATGGGAGGAGAGGGCATGGGAGGAGAATCACTGGACATGGATGGGAGGGGAAGGCATGGCTATACTGGAGCTGTAACAGCTTACAGAAATTATTTATAATGAAAAAAATCATGTTATTTTTTTCTCCTAATCTAGTATAATGTTTTCAGTGATGTCTCTTTATATGCGCCATGGCTGGTATAAGGGGTGTGGCTAATGTGGGTGTGGCTATCATAGGGGTGGAGCCATATGTGGTGATCCCGCCCATAATGAGTACCAGCACCTTTCCTTCTACAAAAAAAGCACTGGTTTTAAGCATCATTCTCAGAATTAATCTCCTGGGGAGACCAGATGGCTCCCTAGAGAGCAGATATGTATGCAGAACTCCTTTTACCTCTGAAGATAATGCTTAAGCAGAGACCGAAGAAATTAGCACCTGGAATCCCTGGGGTTGATACCAATACTCCTGTCTCGATTCAACATAGAATTGATGAGTTTGCTGTACACGTTCCATCTACCAGGGGTAGCCCGCTTGGTGTGAGGCAGGATGTAACTCAGCCCACCTCTCCCTTGGGCAATAGTGTTTCACTCTCCCCTGAAGTTAGAGTTCCCCTGTTGAATCCTGCCTTGCAGAGAATGGATCACTCTGGCGTGAGTGAGCAGTCATAAGGTGAGAGCTCCCTGGAGTTTCCCCAAGGATGGAAGCAACTGACTTTGGTGGCATCTGAACAGCATGACACAGGACCTGCAATGGCGTCCGACAGGGTGAAAGCCGTGGATACCATCTATGTGAGTGATCAAGCAGAGGCAGGTAGTTCTCGTGAACTACAGGACCTGCCTAGGACTCTTCAGGCTGCAGTCTTTGAGCTGGTAAGGCCTGCATCCTTTACACTAGAAGAAATTTGGAAGACAATTGTCTCTCTGGTTCAGACTATTACTTCTCAGATATCTAACCAGGCAGTTGCAATGACATCTTTGGAGCAGAAAGTGGATTCTCATGAGTCACAATTGACTATATTATAAAAATCCTTTTGACTCTTTATCAACATTAGTTCATTGAGCTGACAGCCTTTCCACTAATTTAGTTGAAGGTCAAGCAAACTTGCAGCTTAAATGTGAGAGTTTGGAAAAACAGGTACGCAGGAGGAATCTTGTTTAATTAATGTCCTTAAGATACAAGGAGTATCAGCGCAAGACATATTTAAGAAGTATCTCTTAGAGACTATTTATGTTCCTAAGGAATCTTTGCTTCCTGTGTCTAGAATTTTTTATCTTCCTCCATTTAAGAAGAAACAAGGGTATGGTGAAATGGACCATCTTTCTCCTATATCTGAAGACAGTTTAAATCTAACTGCGTTTTTGGAGTCTTCAAAAGAGAATTTAGTGATCCCATCTGCTTTGATTGTTATCATGGTGTTTGACTATGATAGAGACAGTCTCTTGAAACTTTTATTTTCATCACCAAGATACTTTGTTTTGTTCCCTAAAGGTCCATATGTTTCCAGATATAGTCAAGGCTACTGAGAGATGCCACAAGCAATTCCTGCTCATGAGACCCAGGGTGCAGCCCCTGGGTGTTCTATTTCTTTTGAAATTTGTATGATTAAGTTTAATAATGAGAATGATAACTTTTTTTATCCCTCACAATTAACGATATTTCTGAATAATAAGACCGTAGCCCAGGGCCATGAGCCGGGACCTGAACCAGTTGAGAAACCAGGTCCATAGGCTTGTTCTTTTCTCTTTATTTGGTAATTATTATATCTGCACTTTATGGATTATTCTTGCTTTTTTATACTTGTATATTTCCTCATGTAGTTTGATCTCTTGTCTCTTCCATAATTTAGGACTTAGGGGATGGTTTGAGATTACTTTGATTTATTTTATATTTCCTTAATTACTTTGCTGTGAACAAGCCATTTGTTTTTTTTTTTCTTTTTTCAAGAGATATCTTGATGTAATATTTTTGAAATTCAATTAAAAATGTTTTTAAAAAGAATTAATCTCCTGAGGCCAAAATCAAATACATTTACCCACAGGAGATTTTTGTTCTATAGATTTGCACTCCTGAACAGCACCCCTTTACCTGAAGATAGTATAGACTATCTCCTTCACCCTCTTTCTCTAGGACCTTATGGTGCTCTCACGTCTCCCCCTATTTTAAAATCCATTCTTCTTGCACCACCAGGTTCCCTCTTCTTGAGTGCATTTCTATGTTAGAAGCCAGCTGGAAGGATCTATTTTTCCTGCATAGGTAATGAGGCATCAGTTTCCATTAGGACATGACCTTTGAATTGCACCTTAGGCAAGCAGAAGCAACCGCTAGGCAACCCTTACTAAATGACTTCTCCCCAACTCCTTTTTTCTGTTTTGAATCCTTCATAGTTTGGACCTTTCAATTTGTAAAATAGATATTCATGCTGATCATAACCAGCACTTAGACATCCATTTCTCCTATATTTTAGAGCAGGCTGTTTGTCAGCAGATCCTGTTCTAAAATATTAACACCATCAGTGATGTACCTAATTGGACATCCTTTCTAAAATGCTATTCTAATCCAGAAAACCAGAAATCAAAGAAATAAGGGCTCGATATTTAGCCAGTGGTGCTCAGCATTTTGCTAACCACCACTGGTGTTATGCCTGGAAATTCAATGCTGGGTCATGTCATAGTAACATAGTAGATGATGGCAGATATTGACCTGTGTGGTCCATCCACTCTGCCCAACAAGTTAAACTCATAGCATGATGAGATACTACATATGTACATGTACTTACTTGATCTTGATTTGTCCCTGTCATTTTCAGGGCACTGTCCTTGTTCTCCAGCTTCTGAAGTTCTCATCAAAGCCCCACTCTAGCTCACCCAAATTTGTCCAGCCATGATCAGGGCACAGAATGTAGTAGTCTGCCCAGCACTAGCTTCGCTTTCCAATTACTGATGTTGCCATCTAATCACTGCTAAGCTTATTTGGTTCCACGCTTTCTACACAAGATTCCTTTGTGTTTATCTCATGCATTTTTGAATTATGTTACTGTTTTCATATCTACCACCTCCCATGGGAGGGCATTCCAGATATCTACCACCTTCTCCGTGAAAAAGGTCTTCCTGACATTATTCTCGAGTTGGACCCCCTGCAACCTCAATTCATGTCCTCTAGTTCTACCACCTTCCCGTCTCTGGAAAAGGTTTATTGTAGATTAATACCTTTCAAATATTTGAACGTCTGTATCATATCTCCCCTGTCTCTCCTTTCCCCCATGGTATACATGTTCAGGTACTCAAGTATTTCCTCATACATCTTGTCCGGGCTTCGGTATTGAATTTTCAGATTTCTGGAGCTGGATAATTGTGATATTCAGCACTTAACCAGTTATAGGGCACCATATAAAAATGGAACTGACTTTTATGCAATCCTATTATATACATGTTATAAAATGGCCACATAAATACCTTTGCAAAGTGGAGTAGCCTATTGGATAGAGCAATGAACTGAGTACCTGGAGACTCCAGTTCTAATCTCACTGCAGCCCTTTGTATCCTTTTTTTTTTTCAAATTGTGAGTCCTTCAGAGACAGAGAAATACTTACTGTACCTGGATGTATACCTGTTCAGTAAAGTTCAGTGGCGTATAAGCAAATTAATTTAAAAAATATAGTACCATGAAATTATAAAATTTAATGTATACAAATGCAAAGTGATGTACATTGGGAAGAATAGTCCGAATCATAGTATCCAAATCATAGTTACCTGTTGCTAGGGTCCACCTTGGGGGTCATCACCCAAGAAAAAGATCTAAGTGTCGTTGTAGACAGTACACTGAAATCTTCGGCCCAGTGTGCAGCAGTGGCCAAAAAAGCGAACAAGATGCTAGGAATTATTAGAAAAGAGAAGGAAACTAAGATCAAGACTACTATAATGTCTCTGTATTGCTCCATGGTGCAACCTCACCTTGAGTACTGCATTCAATTCTGGTCACCATATCTCAAAAAAGATATAGCAGAATTAGAAAAGGTTCAAAGAAGAGCAACCAGAATGATAAAAGAAATGAAACTCCTCTCATACGAGGAAATGCTGAAGAGGTGAGGGCTCTTCAGCATGGAAAATAGACAACTGAGGGGAGATATGATTGATGTCTACAAGTTCCTGAGTGGTATAGAATGAATAGAAGTAAATCGATGTTTTACTCAATAAAGTTACATGGTAATACTTTTAAAATAAGTAGAAGGAAATATTTTTTTCATTCAACGAATAGTTAAGCTCTGGAACTCTTTGACGGAGGATGTGTTAACAGTGGTTAAGATGTCTGGGTTTAAAAAAGGTTTGGACAAGTTCCTGGAGGAAAAGTCCATAGTCTATTATTGAGATAGACATGGCGAAGCCGCTGCTTGCCCTGGGATTGGTAACATTTAATGTTGCTATTATTTGGGGTTTCTTGGAGGTACTTGTGACCTGAATTGGCCACTGTTGGAAACCGAAAGTATATCCAAACGAGTTAATAAAGGACATCTCTTTCCTACCAATGTTGTATCCTTCAAAACAAATTGTGTCATTATATTTGCCTTTTTAATCAATATAGTACACTGATCTTAGAATTTCAATTCATCGTCTACAATGAACACAAAGTCTTTTTTTTCTGAGTGCTCACTGCAAATGTAGAATCCAGCACTGTGATTTTTATGTAGAATTATTTTTCTATATGTGCTTCACTTTGCAACTGCCAGTGTTAATTTTAATCTGCTATTTAGATGCTTATTTTCCTTTTTCCTACGGATTCTCCTGCAATTCTTCACACTGTGTTGATGTTTTAACTATGCTAAGATTAAAAAAATAGCAAGCAAGAGTCCACACTCCATACATAGCAAGCAAACCGAGACCAACACCGGAGTTGACAAAAATGGCTGGAGATCTTTTATTGACAATTTTTCAATCTGACTCAGCATAGACCATGTCCTTCTCCAGCTGGACGATCTCAACGACAAATTGGAAGGTTGATTAACTCAATTTTTACAGAACTTGTCTGATTTTAGATCCATATTCTCAGTGTGAGAGTAACACATTCCTGACACAGGCCCTGTCAGATTGAAGAACTGTCAATAAAAGATCTCCAGTCATTTTTGACAACTCCACTGTTAGCCTCTGTTAACCATGCTAATGATTTTATCAGATTCAAGGAATATTAATATTTAACATCAATAAATAACTGTGTAAGCTACAGAGGGGTGTAGTTATCAAGTTTTCTACCATGAAAGGGCACTATCAACATGGGCTACCGTTGACATTTTATTTTATTATGAACCCCAGTTATTAGTAACTGTGCTAGAATAGTACTAGTTAGTGATAAAATAGCACATCCTAACAGTAGCCCATATTGATAGCTTCCCCCTCAGATATAGTTAATTCATTCTTGGTTCTTATTTCCAGACCATTCAATAATATGTTAAAGAACACTAGTCAAAATTAATAACCCTGGGGCAAACCACTGTTTTATCCATTAGGAAGACTGGCCATTTAAAGATTGATAATGATGGACTTTGCTCTCTCTTCTCTAACGTTTTGAGCTGTTGGCTGTGATACTGCATTTCTTCCGCATTCTCTGATTTAACCTGCACTCCACTATTCTGCTGCCTTTTATCTTGTACCCTACCAATGTTTGCACATTTTTAAAGGTGAACAAGAAAAAAATAATCCCTCTGATGCTCTGCTGCCAGCAGTCAGCATTTTCATAAGCACTGAGGGGTCCTTTTATCATGCTGCGGTGAAAGAGGGCCTGCGCTGGTGTCAGAATGTGTTTTTGATGCATGCTGAGGCCCCCTTTTACAGCAGCAGGTAAAAGGCTGTCTTTTGTTTTTAAAGAAATGGATGTGCGGCAAGTGAACCGCTTGCCACGCAGCCATTTTGGGGAGAGCACTTACTGCCACCCATTGAAGTGGCGGTAAGGGATCCCACACTAACCCGACAGTAACCAGGCAGTGGGTGGCACTGCCCAATTACCGCTGGGTAAACACTGGTGCTACAAAAAATAAAAATATTTTTGTAGCATCAGAAGTGGTGCGTGCTGGGGGTGGGAACTACTGCCCGGCTGCTGTGGTAGCCTGGCTGTAGTTCTGGATTAGCCAGCGGTACTGCTGCTTCATAAAATACCCCCCCTGAATGTTAAAGGCTTATTTATGCCTGAATATTCAGTGCTGAGCACTATCTGGGTAACAGCAGTGAATTTCTGGCCACTTGCTGGTTTCCGGAAGTTATCCAGGCACAGGCGATGTTCAGTGCTGGTACCCAGATAGCTTTCCGGACAAGTTATGTATATGGTCCTACTCATTTAGACAGTTATTCCAGCATTAGCCAAGAAGATGGGTGGTACTTGGATAACTTCAGGAGTGGAGAAGTAGAGTGGAGGAGTGGCCTAATGGTTAGGGTGGTGGACTTTAGTCCTGAGGAACAGAGTTCAATTCCCACTTCAGGCACAGGCAGCTCCTTGTGACTCTGGGCAAGTTACTTAACCCTCCATTGCCCCATGTAAGCCACACTGAGCATCCCATGAGTGGGAAAGCAGAGGGTACAAATGTAACTATATATGTATGACTCTACCCATGGTCTTCCCCACTACTACCTGGGATAGTACACAGAGGTCTGCCCAGATATTTCTTCCTGGTCAAACCTTTTAAATAGCAACCAAGCAAGATTCTCCTAGGCATCTTTTGGTTAAAACATAAAACAGGGTTCTCTTTTTGGGATAATAAAGTTTACCCTCAAATCTTGTCTGGATGCTCGCCTCTGAGCTCTGCCCCTGCCTCTGCGATGGCCTCTCTTGCCCCTGCCTCGTTCTAAAAAACGACCCTCACTTCCTGAGCTAGTTGAATCTGAATCAAGCATATCGCTTCCTTCCTCAAAGGCAGGTTTATGTTCATCATGCTCTTTGTGAAGCCAAGGATATATCATCTTATTCTCATAGTCCTTTTCATCACGACGAAACTTTTTAACTTTAGTTTGTTGAATATCAAATCTTAAACGATCCATTTTGTGCTTGAGTTCTTTGTGTTGTTTAGTGAACAATTCCAATGATTCTTTTTGTCGAAGAAGAAGTTCAGTTGTCTCAATATCTTTTTTAATTTGAACCATCGTTTCACGTGTCTTATCAATAATAAGCACCATTAAATCTAGACCACTGGGGGAGTAAAGGGGGGGTCATGCCTTAATTCCTTCAATGGTCATTTAGGGCATCTTTTTGTGACTTAGCTGTGATAAAAACAGGTCTAGACCAAAACACTTAACTTGTAGCTCTGGACATTTTTGTTTTGTTCCATTATGATAGAAAAATATTCAAGAGTTAGGAACACCCAAATCCCACCCCCAACACGCCCCTGACACATACCCTTGTGATTGGGACATACTGCTCATGAACTGCATAAAAATGGGTTTTGAAAATAGCAATTTGTATGTTTTGGCAATTAAAATATCCAAATGTCACTTTATGCAAGAGGGGTTGGAGCTGCTCACAAAGGTGCTGAATGGCAGCCCTATCACAGCGGTACCTAGTGAGACACTGCAGGTCAGTGAGGTCTAGGAAACTGCTACGGGGCCTGAAAACTCTGGGGTGTGCATACCTCCTGCGGTGCCTCCCCTCTTCCTCCAACATGTAAACCACCTGTGCATTGAGTGCCTCCATTTCCCCACAGTAGAGGTGCAATGCAGTGCCACCAGTGCTCACCTCTCCCTACCAACTTGGTGAAACACAGCAGCAACAAACAGAAGCTGACACTCTCCCACCACTGACAAACAATGCAGTCACACACAGCAGAGGCACACTGCAAACACTCCTGCCACACCCTCTAGCCACTCACTCTCCAAGCAGTCTTCACAAACACGCTGCAGCAGAACACAGGACAAAGAGACAAACAGAGACTACAAACAAGTAAGGGAATGAAATATGAACTTGGGGACAGTGAATGGAGAGGGATAGGGGGAAGGGATGGGGAGATAGAGGAAAGAGTAGTGGTGTCTGGGTTTGGGGGCTAGGAGGGGTAGGGAAAAATGAAAAGGTAAAACATAAATAAGGCAGGTGAGGGTGAAAACGTTCTGACTACGGCACACAGACAAAGGTAACAGGTACTCAACAACCTCTCAGCTTTCTCTGCAAACAACAATTCAGCTTTCTCTCCCAACAACGATCTCGCCACTCTCCAACTGCACAAAATCGCTAATGGGTCTAAAGACGACTTCCCCCTTACTCTGGTCGCTTTTATTTCAGTTTTAATTAAAAATGCCCATGTTCCAACCCATTCAAAACCATTTCGCAAGCCATTATACGCTGGGGGTGCACATCATGTAACACCGTCCATAACACGTCCCTAACGCCCCCTGTGGGGACAACCATAGATGGGCGTCCTCGTGTTGAGGATGCCTTTAATGCCTGGTTTTGATTATTGGATTTGGGCGGCCTTCTTTCACGGGGACGCCCAGGTGCCTTTTATGTTGCTTTTTGGGTGTCCTTCTCCTTCGAAAATAAGCTGGATAGTTACTAATAACTGGGGTTAATACATCTTAACAATAGCTGCCTTTGAAGGCTTACAGTCTATCTTGGTAGCTGAGATCATGGAAGATAAAGAGGGGCATAATCGAAAGGGGCGCCCAAGTTTTCTTGAGGATGTCCTTGCAGGACTTTCCGGTGAAGGGGAGGGGAAACCTGTATTATCGAAACAAGATGGGCATCCATCTTTCATTTCGATAATATGGTCGGGGACACCCAAATGGCAAAATTTAGGTTGACCTTAGAAATGGTTGTCCCCGATTTTCGGTGATAATGGAAACCAAGGATACCCATCTCAGAAACGACCAAGTCCAAGCCCTTTGGTCATGGGAGGAGCCAGCATTCGTAGTGCACTGGTCCCTCTCACATGCCAGGACACCAACCGAGCACCCTAGGGGGCACTGCAGTGGACTTCAGAAATTGCTCCCAGGTGCATAGATCCCTTACCTTGTGTGCTGAGCCCCCCCAAAACCCACTCCCCACAACTGTACACCACTACCATAGCCCTTATGGGTGAAGGGGGGCACCTACAGTGGGTTTCTGGTGGGTTTTGAAGGGCTCACATTTACCACCACAAGTGTAACAGGTGGGGGGGGGGCCTCGGTCCGCCTGCCTGATTTGCACTGCACCCACTAAAGCTGCTCCAGGGACCTGCATACTGCTGTCATGCAGCTGGGTATGACATTTGAGGCTGGCATAGAGGCTGGAAAAAATATTTAAAATTTTTTTTGAGGGTGGGAGGGGGTTAGTGACCATTGGGGGAGTAAGGGGAGGTCATCTCCGATTCCTTCCGGTGGTCATCTGGTCATTTAGGGCATATCTTTGTGGCTTGGTCATAAGAAAAAAAGGACCACGTAAAGTCGTCCAATTGTTCGTCAGGGATGCCCTTCTTTTTTCCATTATCGGTCGAGGACGCCTATGTGTTAGACACGCCCCAGTCCCACCTTTGCTATGCCTCCAACACGCCCCCGTGAACTTTGGCTGTCCTGTGATGGAAAGCAGTTGAGGACTCCCCAAATTGGCTTTCGTTTATGCCGATTTTGGCGACCCTGTGAGAAGGATGCCCATCTTCCGATTTGTGTCGAAAGACGTGCTCCCTTCTCTTTCAAAAATAAGCCTGATCTGTGCAAGGTCAAAAATTACAAATAAATTAAAAAATAAAGAACACCAGTGACAGAAACAAGATCTAAATTCTGGCTTCCTTGGTTTATTAGACCATCGCTTAAAAACACTAAGCCACTTCCTCTTTGAGATAGACAACTACTACTACTACTTAGCATTTCTATAGCGCTGCCAGGGTTACGCAGCGCTGTACAAGTTTAAACATGGGGAAGGACGGTCCATGCTCAAGAGAGCTTGACAACCTCTGCATTGATATATTCTGAGTCTCAGTTTAACCTTGAAAAAGGCAATAATGGTTGTTCTGAAAAGCTTCAGAGTAAGTGATTGGTTTTAGAATGGTCTGATGGAGGAAACATGTTTGTGTTGGGTGAAACTTCTCCTTTTACTTTCTTTGACTAGAAAGTTTAGGAAAATAAGTCTATCAAAGAAGTAATGAAAAACAGTGGGAGAAAAGATAATTCTAATTTATGAGATTCTTAATCCAATCTTATGAACTAGAGTGCAATAAGATGTAACGAAATACTACAGCATGCAGTTGGTCTTAAAGACTAAATTAAAATGTGTTTACAAAATAAGAAAAGAACTGTACCCCATGGGTTCCTGAAAATTAAATATGAAATGAAAATGAAAGATGTGTGGAGACTGAGTGCTGTAAACATTTTAGAAGTCACCATGGTTTAATTGTCTGGCACATTACAGGGATCTGAGAAAATCAGTCTGATACCCACATGGTCTGCATTCTAAAAGATATCTTGGAATATTAAGTAATAAATTAGTAGAATTGTTGAAAACATTTTCTATATGAAATTGTGCATGCTGTAGGCTTGAAAAATAAAAATTACCTCAGAATTTGAGGTAGTAGCATAATAACATTTGTATTAGTCCTACTACTTGCTAGCAATACACAATGTTGGTAATTTGGCAAACTGGTTCCTTATTTCCCAGTTGGTTAGGAGGCTTCTGACTCAGACAAGTGGGGGATGGAGAATCTGCGCAGTTTGAATTGTCTCTCAGATCAGTCATTCATTGTATTTATGTTAACATTTAACAATGATGTCAAGAGGAGTGGAGAAGTAGCCTGTTTATAGTGCAATGGACCTTGATCTTGCTGAACTGGGTTCAATTCCCACATTAGCCCTTGCAAATCTGGGCAAGTCACTTAACCCTCCATTGCCCCAAGTACAAAATAAGTACCTGTATATGCATACCACTTTGATTGTAACCACAGAAAGGTAGTGAATCAAGTCTCATCCCTATCCCTAACAATAATGTGATTCATTTACATCTGTATTTTGGGGGCAAAACTACTGGGGAAACTTGTAAAGTTGAGCAATATTGAAGTTTTCCCAGTAGACTTATGGTTCTATATATCTTAAGGTAAATTTTCAGCGAGTGATGCCAATACAACTTTATATGGATATTGGATAATATATCTATATAGAGTTTTTTTTGTAGATCTCAGGGATGGGCACAGTAAAAATGTTCTGTTCAATATATTGTTGAATCAAATACCCATTTGATTTATTTTGAGAATCCAAATGTATTTCCAAGAAAGTGGGACAAAACATTTTGCATTCTAACTGTGGGGTTTCCATCCATTTTCAATGCAAGTTGCTTAAATCTTGCTGGCAGGCATCTTCCAGAGAGGCAATGATAATACAAGGCATCAAGAGTGGAATGAAGACCCATAGTTTCTAAAGAGAGGCAAGGGGTAATAATAGTGACAAGAAGATTCCAAGCCACCATGACAAGGGCAAAACAGCACAAACAGTGAAATAAAAAACCCAACGTAATGGGAGAGGGGCAAAGTACTGCCAATAGTATCGCGAAGACCCAAAGACAACAGAAGAGGAACAAAGTAGGCAAAACATTGGCAGGAACATCCCAAGGTACCAGGAAAGGAGAGAAGCAACACCAACTTTGGAATGAAGACCGCCAAAGCAGTGGAAGAAGAGCAAAGTGGCATCATCATCAGCAAAAAGACCTCAAGATAGCAGGAGAAGAGTAAACGAATATGAAGACCCCCAGATCCTCTGGACAGGGTCAAAGAAACACAAGTAAGATTAGATCAGAGTCACAGTGTTGTGGGGAAATGATTTCACTTTAGGGATAGATGAAGATGTATCTAAGTGCCCAGGAGAATTTGACAGCAGAAACCAAAGAAAAACAGCAAAATGTATGAATCAAAACCAAAACAATTGTGCTGCAAATAACCAGATCTGAAAAACAAAGGAAAAAGAGGCCTCAGATACTTTTACATAGCAGAGCAAACTGTTTCCAGCTGTAATTTCATGAATCATCAGTCTCCATGTGGGGATAGGACAAGGCCTCCAGGAAGTTATCGGCAATCAGATATCTTATGTCTCAGATTTCCTTCCAAACATTGATTGGGCCCATCTGGTTTATGTAGTGTTTAATAGAACATTTGATTAGAAAATGATCAGTCTTTGATAGGGGTGTTATTTCGATGCCACCAGCCTTATGTTGAACCTGTTGCAAAACACCAAGTCTAGCATATGGCCCTTTTCATAGGCTAGTGACTGATCACCTGAATGAATCCTAGAGCTGCCATCATATCAAGGAAGAGAGCAGTAGTGGTGTCTGGAATTTACATGTGTAGGGTAGCTCAGGGTTAACTCAGTCACCGGATTCAGCAGTTCTTGCACAGATGATGCATTGTTACGAGGTGCTCTGTAAACCTTGAGCAGCCACACTGGTTCCTTATTTCCCAGTTGGTTAGGAGGCTTCTGACTCAGACAAGTGGGGGATGGAGAATCTGCGCAGTTTGAATTGTCTCTCAGATCAGTCATTCATTGTATTTATGTTGACACTTGGTCATTTTACTATTGTTATGTTGTAAACAAAATTGTTAATTTTATGTTAAACTGACCCTGCTGTACTCCGACTTGGGTAAATCCCTTCATAAAGGTGGTTAATAAAAATAATAGAAATAAAAAAGTAATTCAACTCCATTCTTTATTGTGGATATGTTTTAAACATGAAAATGTATCTTATTTGTTCACTTCTTCACTTCAACATCCAAACCCAAGGATGGCTCATGTTCTACTATCAAGTGGCTTCAGGGAAATTAATATGAAAAACTTCAAAAAATAATGATTAAGTACAGAGAACGGTGTCAAAAATGGTTTATGGGTCTATATATCTGAGGGGAAGGGCTGAGGAGAGATATGATAGAGGTCTATAAAACACTGAGTGGAGTGGAACGGGTAGACGTGAATCACTTGTTTACTCTATCAAAAATACCAGGACTAGGGGGCATCCAACAAAGCTACTAGGTAGTAAATTTAAAACAAACCAGATAAAATATTTCTTCACTCAACATGTAATTAAACTGTGGAATTTGTTGCCAGAGAATTTGGTAAAAGCAGTTAGCAGAGTAGGGTTTCAAAAAGGATTGGACAAGTTCCTAAAAGAAAGTCCAAAAGCCATTATAAAGATGAACTTGGGAAAATGCACTGCATATTCCTGGGATAACGTGGAGGAGCATAATCGAATGGCGCCGGCCATTTATATGGCTGGCCATCTACATGGCTGGCCCCGTAAAGCAGCGCCGCAACCGTATTATCGAAATAAGATAGCTGGCTATCTTTCGTTTCGATAATACGGTCGGAGCCAACCAAATCTCAGCATTTGGGCCGGCTTTAGAGATGACCGGCATTCGTTTCCGGCAATAATGGAAACTAATGCCGGCGATCTCAAACCCGGCCAAATCCAAGGTATTTGGTTGTGAGAGGAGCCAGCATTTGTAGTGCACTGGTCCCCCTCACATGCCAGGACACCAACCGGGCACCCTAGGGGGCACTGCAGTGGACTTCAAAATTTGGTCCCAGGTGCATAGCTCCCTTACATTGGGTGCTGAGCCCCCCAACCCCCCCCCCCAACCCCACTCTCCACATCTCTACACCATTACCATAGCCCTAAGGGGTGAAAGGGGGCACCTACATGTGGATACAGTGGGTTTGGGGGGGGTGTTGGAGGGCTCACATTTTGTTATGACCCGGTAGTAGTGAGCCCCTGTGCCCTGACTGAGCATGGCTGAGATGGAGTGAAGCCGTACTCGGTCAGGCAGCCAGACAGCCCCTAGCTTCACCTGGGAAGCGACCACCGTTCACCGAGAGTTGAGCTCTCAGCTGCAGGTGGCCACCAGGACTTCTGGAACTGGAGGGGTTGAACAGCCACTGACCAGGATGGCAGGAAACAGACACAATCCAGCACCAGAACTCCAAATAGGCAAGAGTAGTCAAAAATCAGTCCAGGGTCAAGGCAGGCAGCAAACAAGCGAAATCCAAGAAACTAGCCAAAGTCCGGTACACAGGAAATCAGGAACAGAAGATAGCTGGCAAAAGCACTCCGACAGCAACTCCTCAGAACAACTGAGGCCAAAGCAAAGAAGGCCTGGAGGCAGTGCTTTAAATAGTGAAGCAATCAGAGCAAACCAAACTCAGGTGAATCCAACATGGCAGCCCCCATAGGAGATCCTCCCACGACCAGATATGGAGTTCCTTCCTGTTCTTGTTTAAACAAGATGGCTGCCCCCTCCTGAGCTAGCCAAGATGGCTGCTGCTCTTGCTCCAAGCCGGATGACGGCTACCGGACTTAGGAAACTGAAACAGACCCTTAAGACTGAACCTTGTCCCTTTTGGATGGAGCTGCAGAATGACTTAGCCGGGAGGAGCATCGAACAGGTGAGGGACATAACAGTATCCCCCCCAAAAGCCTCCCTCTTCTCCATGGCCTGGGGCGATTAGGATGAAGAGAGTGATACTCACGAACCAAATCAGGAGCATGGACATTGGTTGCTGGTTCCCAGGAGTTATCTTCTGGGCCGAAATGCTTCCAGGACAGCAAATAGAACAGCCTCCCACCACGCAGCTTTGAATCCAGGATCCGGTCCACCTCGTACTCAGGGTCTGGATCACTCTCAGGCACAACTACCTTCTTGGGCTCCGGATGCCACTTGGACCTGCGGAAAGGCTTCAGGAGAGATACATGGAACGCATTGTGCACCCGGAGTTGGCTGGGTAGGTGCAACCGGTAAGTCACCGCTCCTACCCTGGAGTGCACGGCAAAAGGTCCAATGAACCGGGGAGAAAACTTCAGAGAAGGGAGCCTCAACTTCAGGTATCGGGTACTCAACCACACCTTCTCTCCCGGTAGGAACGTGGGAGCTGCTTGTCTTCGGCGGTCGTAAGTCTCCTTGGCTTTGACTGCTGCCCGTCTCAGCTGCTCCTGGACCTTTTTCCAAGCCTCTTGCATAGTTCGGACTGTGGGTTGTACCTGAGGAGGGACCTCCTTGGGGGAAATAGGTGGAGGCAGACGTGGATGATGCCCATAGATGGTACTGAAAGGTGTAGTCCGGGAGGCGGAATGCAAACTGTTATTGTAGGCGAACTCTGCCCAGGGTAACAAAACAGATCAATCATCCTGGCGCTGGTTCGAGTAGGCCCGGAGGAAAGCCTTCACCGTCTGATTGACCCTTTCCACCATCCCATTGGTCTGCGGATGATATGCTGGGCACTGAATACATCATAAAAGTCCTGATAGTCCCTAGGCAGCCCGGGCAGCTCCTTCGGCGGGGTCTGAAGCTGAGCCGAACAGAGCGACAGAGGAGGCTTGACTTGCTGTAGGCATTGCTTGACACACCGGGCGCCCCATTGCCCGATCTCACCGGTGAACCAGTCAATCACTGGAGTGTGTAGACGGAGCCAAGGCAGTCCAAGAATCACTGGATGAATGGCTCGGGTGTGGACCAGGAACTGAATATCTTCCTGATGGAGTGCCCCTACCTGCAAACGCAGAGGCACGGTGATCCGGGTGATGGTCCTGGGAAGACTATCCCCCTGGATGGAGGTCACTCGGAGCTCCGGTTGACAGGGCACCGTGGAGCCACCCAGCTGGGACAGGAACTCCGCATCGATAAAATTTCCTCCGGCCCCTGAGTCCAGTAAGGCCTGAGCATGAACCTGGCCTCCTTCACCTTGGAGTAGTACAGGAACGGAGAGCAACTGGTCGGGAAGGGCAGACAACCGGCCCAGAGCCACCCCCTTCATAGGGCTCGGGCCGGAGCGTTTCCCGACCTCCCAGACTTGTTTGGACAGGTACGCGTGAAATGGCCGTCCTGCCCACAATACAGACATAGCCGATTCTGGAGACGGTGGACCCTCTCCTTCTTGGACAGACGATGGCCGGCCGTTATCATGGGTTCCTCCTTGGTTCCTTCCAAACCCTCCTCATGGGACCCAGGCGCTTCTGGATGATGGGGCAGGCCTCTGGATCTCTGCACCTCCCGCGGCGTGGCCCTCTCCTGGGCTCGCTCCTGGAACCGGATGTCAATCCTTGTGCAGAGTGCAATAAGGCCGTCCAAAGTAGCAGGAATCTCTCAGCCGGCCAATTCATCCTTAACTTGGCCGTCCAACCCCTGCCAGAAAATGGCCGTCAACGCCTCCTGGTTCCACCGGAGCTCCGCGGCCATAGTGCGGAACCAGATGGCATATGCCCCAACCGACCCAGAGCCCTGCTGAATCCGCAGCAGTTCCCCTGAGGCAGAAGAAGGCCAGCCAGGTACGTCGAATACCATCCGGAATAGCCGTAGGAACTCCTCCAGGTTAGTCAGAACTGGACTCCGCTGTTCCCACAGCGGAGATGCCCAAGCCAGCGCGGCACCGGACAGCAGGGAAATGATGTAGGTAACCTTTATTCTGTCAGATGAAAACGCCTCAGGTTGTAGTTCAAACATAATCTGACACTGGTTAAGGAACCCACGGCAGGCAGCCGACGTCCCGTCAAACCAAGGCGGCTCCGGGAGACGCAGCCGCACGGCGGGAGCCCCTGCTCCCGAGACTGGAGGAGCCCCGGAAGCATGCTGCGGGGAAGCATGCTGCGGGGAAGCAAACATTCTGCAGTACACTGGACAAGTGTGTTAGTTGCGTCTGTTGCTGGTGTAATGCCTGAGCCAGGTTGGCAAGCTCGGTTTGGTCTGGCGAGCTCATGGCTTCGGCCTACTGTTATGACCCGGTAGTAGTGAGCCCCTGTGCCCCGTCTGAGCACGGCTGAGATGGAGTGAAGCCGTACTCGGTCAGGCAGCCAGACAACCCCTAGCTTCACCTGGGAAGCGACCACCGTTCACCGAGAGTTGAGCTCTCAGCTGCAGGTGGCCACCAGGACTTCTGGAACCGGCGGGGTTGCACAGCCACTGACCAGGATGGCAGGAAACAGACACAGTCCAGCACCAGAACTCCGAATAGGCAAGAGTAGTCAAAAATCAGTCCAGGGTCAAGGCAGGCAGCAAACAAGCGAAATCCAAGAAACTAGCCAAAGTCCGGTACACAGGAAATCAGGAACAGAAGATAGCTGGCAAACAGCACTCCGACAGCAACTCCTCAGAACAACTGAGGCCAAAGCAAAGAAGGCCTGGAGGCAGTGCTTTAAATAGTGAAGCAATCAGATGGAGCTGCAGAATGACTTAGCCTGGAGGAGCATCGAACAGGTGAGGGACGTAACACATTTACCACCACAAATGTAACAGGTAGGGGGGATGGGCCTGGGTCCACCTACCTGAAGTGCACTGCACCCACTAAAAGCTGCTCCTGGGACCTGCATACTGCTGTCAGGGAGCTAGGTATGACATTTGAGGCTGGCATAGAGGCTGGCAAAAAAATGTTTTTTATTTGGGTGTGAGGGGGTTGGTGACCACTGGGGGAGTAAGGGGAGGTCATCCCCAATTCTCTCCTGTGGTCATCTAGTCAATTGGGGCACCTTTTTGATACTTGGTCCTAAAAATAAATGGACCAAGTGCAGCCGGCCAAATGCTCGTCCGAGCCGGCCTTCTTTTTTCCATTATCAGCTGAAGCCGGCCATGTCTTATCCACACCCCTGTCCTGCCCCCGTGCCACCTTCGGTACCCTGCCGACACGTCCCCTTTAACTTTGGCCGCCTCTGCGACAGAAAGCAGTTGGAGCCGGCTAAAATTGGCTTTCGATTATACCGATTTGGCCGGGCTTAGGAGATGGCCGATAGTCTCCCGATTTGTGTCGGAAGATGGCTGGAGATCTCCTTCGAAAATAAGCAGGATAGTAAGATAGTAAATGACGACAGATAAAGACCTGTACAGTCCATCCAGTCTGCCCAACAAGATAAACTCATTTTACATGATATGTGATACTTTATATGTATACCCGAGTTTGATTTGCCCTTGGCCTTTCTCAGGGCACAGACCGTAGAAGTCTGCCCAGTACTGTTCTTGTACTAAGTTCTGAAGCTAACATCGAAGCCCCTTAAAATTTACACTCCAGCCCATCCCTATCTATTCAGTCACAATCAGGGCGTATACCGTAGAAGTCTGCCCAGCTCCTGTTTTGTTTCAATTACCGGCGTCACCACCCAATCTCCACTAAGATTTCACGGAACCATTCCTTCTAAACAGGATTCCTTTGTGTTTATCCCATGCATGTTTGAATTCCATTACCGTTTTCATCTCCACCACCTCCCGCGGGAGGGCATTCCAAATATCCACCACGCTCTCCGTGAAAAAATACTTCCTGACATTAGTCCTGAGTCTGCCCCCCTTCAACCTCAATTCATGTTCTCTAGTTCTACCGCCTTCCTGTCTCCGGAAAAGGTTCATTTGCGGATTAATACCTTTCAAATATTTGAACGTCTGTATCATATCACCCCTGTTTCTCCTTTCCTCCAAGGTATACATGTTCAGGTCAGCAAGTCTCTCCTCATACGGTTTGCAATGCAAATCCCATACCATTTTTGTAGCTTTTCTTTGCACCGCTTCCAGTCTTTTTACATCTTTAGCAAGATACGGCCTCCAAAACTGAACACAATACTCCAAGTGAGGCCTCACCAATGACTTGTAGAGTGGCATCAACACCTCCATTCTTCTGCTGGTTATGCCCCTCTCTATGCAGCCTAGCATCCTTCTGGCTACGGCCGTCACCTTATCGCATTGTTTCTTCACCTTCAGATCCTCCAACACCAACACCCCAAGGTCTCTTTCCTAAGTCAAGCTTACTAATCTCTCCCTTCCTATCCGGTATCTCTCTTTATAAACAGCATAAAATCTGTTTTATTCTTTTGGAATATTTCCAGGTACTTGTGACCTGCATTGGCCACTGTTAGAAATAGGATAGTGGGTTTGATAGACCTTTGGTCTGTCCCAGTATGGCAATGCTTAAGTTCTAATGAAATATTAAACAAAAACCAACAAAGAGTGGAGAAACGGGATCCGCTACATGGATAAAAATAGAAGAACAGCAAAAAAGTAGCGAGATCAACACGACACTCCTAAGACACCATTGATATGAGTAATGGGAGGTGGTGGAGATGAAACTGGTAACGGAATTCAAACATGCGTGGGATAAACATAAAGGAATCCTGTGCAGAAGGAAGGGATCCTCAGGAGCTTAGCCTAGAATGGGTGGCAGAGCTGGTGGTTGGGAGGCGGGGCTAGTGCTGGGCAGACTTATATGGTCTGTGCCGGGGCTGGTGGTGGGAGGCAGGGATAGTGCTGGGCAGACTTATACGGTCTGTGCCAGAGCTGGTGGTGGGAGGCGGAGTTGGTGGTTGGGAGGCGGGGATAGGGCTGGCCAGACTTATACGGTCTGTGCCCTGAAGAGGACAGTACAAATAAAAAAGTAGCACATATGAATTTATCTTCTTGGGCAGACTGGATGGACCGTGCAGGTCTTTTTCTGCCGTCATCTACTATGTTACTATGTAATTAAATGAGAATTAAAAAAGACTCGACACGGAGCCGTGTTTAGGCAAAAAACGCCTGCTTCAGGAGTCTACAAGTCAAGAGAGGTATATAATTATAATACATTCAAATAAATAGAACCTAGAACAGTCATATAAATAGCAGTACACAAAAATGTATAAAACTTAGAACAATCATATAAATGGTAATGACTGATAAAACAATAAGGTTTTTTTTTTTTAGAAAAAACAGAGACATAGAAATCATGTATTGAAAAGATAAACATCCAAAGAAACTGTAAATCACATAGGAATAATAAGATGAAATTAAAGAAACTCTAAATTGGACCATGAAATAAATAACAGTATAAAATTGTAAAAAACAGAGTGAGACTACAGTATTGTTCATCCTTTTGCCGGATTAAGGCTAATAATTATAGGAGATATCAGGTATGGATAATATATGAAAATAAATGCAGACCTGTTTGTTGTGTAAACCAATGAATGGAACACCAAAAGGCCCTCAAGATCAAAAGCAAACGCCGGTGCTAGAGGCTGTTAGCACCATACTAGCACCAGCGTTTGCTACCGCCCCATGATTAGAGCCTGCGCAAGTAGCATGCTAATGCATGCTAAACAGGGCTCAGCGCATTCATCGCCAATGATCAGTGGCCAGCGCGCCAAAATTTGGGTTGCTGGCCGAGGCAAACCCTATGCCAGCTCTGAGCTGGCGTTAGGGTTTGCAGATCATTGGGGAGGAATGGTGAGCCCTGTCCAGCATGCAGTTGCATGTTGGCAGGCCCCCATTCCCCCCCAAAGTAAACCTGCCAACAAGGGGCTGGAGGTCCGGCGGACCTCCGGTCCCCCCGATGATCCCACCACCCCAGGTTCAGGGAGAGCTGGAGATCCGGTGGGTCTCCATCCCCCCAAACCCCCAGAAAATGGTCCCTGGTGGTCTAGTGGCCACCTAAATCCCCTCCCACCCTCCCACCCAGTGAGCGATGGGGGAGCTGGAGATCCAGTGGACCTCCAGCCCATCCCAACTCCCCCTCCAGCATTGTTTGACCAATCCCTGGTGGTCCAGCGTAAAGGACAACCCCCTCCCGGCCCCCCTACCTTAGTTGGAGGAGGGACGCAGCCTGCCTCCCTCCTCTTCCTTGGGTTGATGCCGCCACAAAGTGGCGGCGCCCAGCCCCACCCAGTGCATCCCAGTGGGAGGGGGCTTGGCTGGCGGCCACTAGACCATCAGGGACCATTTTATGGGGGTTTGGGGGGGCTGGAGACCCACCGAATCTCCAGCCCTCCCTGAACCAGGGGGGTGCGATCGTCGGGGTGAATGGAGGTCCGCCAGACCTCCAGACCCCGTTGCTCGGGACAGGGGTAGTCAGGGCCTGGTGGTCTCATGGACCTCCAGCCCTGTGTTTGACAGGTTTGGGCAGCCCAGACCTGTCAAACAAGTGCGGGAGGATTGTGCTGAGCGCATGCTCAGCCACAATTTGCCTGACTTGTACCCCATGATCAGAGATAATTGTGCTGCTTAAATTTGCATGCATTATCTCTGATCATTGGTGTGGTAAAGCCCCGCGCTTTTCCAGCGCTATTTTAGAATGCTGTTTGGAACAGCGCGGGGCTTTTGATCATCTGGTGATAAATGAGGTAGTCAAATCAAGCCTGAAACTGTGAAGAGTACCAGAACATGAAAAATACTTTTAGTTGGGATAAAATAACATAGGGTAAGGGGAAAAACAAAAGGGAACAAAAAAAAAAAGGGATAATACATACCTTTAAAAAGGCTACAAATAAGTACCTGAATATACTATGTAAACTGCTTTGAATGTAGTTGCAAAAAAAACAACAGAAAGGTGGTACAGTGGTGAAAATAAGTATTTGATCCCTTGCTGATTTTGTAAGTTTGCCCACTGACAAAGACATGAGCAGCCCATAATTGAAGGGTAGGTTATTGGTAACAGTGAGAGATAGCACATCACAAATTAAATCCGGAAAATCACATTGTGGAAAGTATATGAATTTATTTGCATTCTGCAGAGGGAAATAAGTATTTAATCCCTCTGGCAAACAAGACCTAATACTTGGTGGCAAAACCCTTGTTGGCAAGCACAGCGGTCAGACGTCTTCTGTAGTTGATGATGAGGTTTGCACACATGTCAGGAGGAATTTTGGTCCACTCCTCTTTGCAGATCATCTCTAAATCATTAAGAGTTCTGGGCTGTCGCTTGGCAACTCGCAGCTTCAGCTCCCTCCATAAGTTTTCAATGGGATTAAGGTCTGGTGACTGGCTAGGCCACTCCATGACCCTAATATGCTTCTTCCTGAGCCACTCCTTTGTTGCCTTGGCTGTATGTTTTGGGTCATTGTCGTGCTGGAAGACCCAGCCACGACCCATTTTTAAGGCCCTGGCGGAGGGAAGGAGGTTGTCACTCAGAATTGTACGGTACATGGCCCCATCCATTCTCCCATTGATGCGGTGAAGTAGTCCTGTGCCCTTAGCAGAGAAACACCCCCAAAACATAACATTTCCACCTCCATGCTTGACAGTGGGGACGGTGTTCTTTGGGTCATAGGCAGCATTTCTCTTCCTCCAAACATGGCGAGTTGAGTTCATGCCAAAGAGCTCAATTTTTGTCTCATCTGACCACAGCACCTTCTCCCAATCACTCTCGGCATCATCCAGGTGTTCACTGGCAAACTTCAGATGGGCCATCACATGTGCCTTCCGGAGCAGGGGGACCTTGCGGGCACTGCAGGATTGCAATCCGTTATGTCGTAATGTGTTACCAATGGTTTTCGTGTTGACAGTGGTCCCAGCTGCCTTGAGATCATTGACAAGTTCCCCCCTTGTAGTTGTAGGCTGATTTCTAACCTTCCTCATGATCAAGGATACCCCACGAGGTGAGATTTTGCGTGGAGCCCCAGATCTTTGTCGATTGACAGTCATTTTGTACTTCTTCCATTTTCTTACTATGGCACCAACAGTTGTCTCCTTCTCGCCCAGCGTCTTACCGATGGTTTTGTAGCCCATTCCAGCCTTGTGCAGGTGTATGATCTTGTCCCTGACATCCTTAGACAGCTCCTTGCTCTTGGCCATTTTGTAGAGGTTAGAGTCTGACTGATTCACTGAGTCTGTGGACAGGTGTCTTTCATACAGGTGACCATTGCCGACAGCTGTCTGTCATGCAGGTAACAAGTTGATTTGGAGCATCTACCTGGTCTGTAGGGGCCAGATCTCTTACTGGTTGGTGGGGGATCAAATACTTATTTCCCTCTGCAGAATGCAAATAAATTCATATACTTTCCACAATGTGATTTTCCGGATTTAATTTGTGATGTGCTATCTCTCACTGTTACCAATAACCTACCCTTCAATTATGGGCTGCTCATGTCTTTGTCAGTGGGCAAACTTACAAAATCAGCAAGGGATCAAATACTTATTTCCACCACTGTATATCAAGTCCCATTTCCCTTTTCCTTTCCCCTCATGGCAGATGAATAGGCTTAAAAAACAATCTTTCAAAACTGTGGGGATGACAAACAGAAAAAGAGTGTTTGTAAACATAATGTACTGAGGATTGTGATTTACAAATGAATAACAAATACATGTGCTTGAAAGACAGACCAAACAGTGGGGATGGCAAACAGAAAAGAAGTACTTGTGAGCAAAAAAGGCTGGAGAGTGCAAGAGCCCAGGTGGGCTTAGTGAAGACAGAGACATTAGCAGTGCTGCAAAGAAAGGCTTTAGCACACATTACTACTACTACTACTACTATTAAACATTTCTATAGCGCTACTAGACTTACACAGCGCTGTACAAATTAACATGAAAAGACAGTCCCTGCTCAACAGAGCTTACAATCTAAATTGGACAGACGAATAGACAGCTAGGGGTGGGGAAATTGCAGTGGTAGGGGTGATAAGTGAAGCAACCTCCAATCTCTGCCTATATGGTGTCCACACCGACGGGCGTATCCGCGACTGAGGTGGGGAAGAGCCCCGGTCTGGAGGGCAAATTATCGCTCAGCCCATTCGGACCAGCAACTCCCTCACCACCGCACTTAGATGGAGCCGGGGTTCCGAGCGCGAAGAACAGCGACTCGAAGGGGCGGCAGACCCCGTCAAACGTAGCGGCATCAGCGATTCAACTACATGTGGGGAGTTTAGCGCCAGGCATGGCGGGAGAAAACGCTGCAGTGGAGGGGACCCGAATTGCTGACTCCAAGGAGGAATCTTCACTTCATGCCATGGTTTTACAACCCCTGGTGAAGCCTCAAGTAATATCTTTGGATTCCATTTGGTCAGCCCTCGAGATCTTGCACAAGGTTTGTACATGGAGAGCTGTTGGTAGTACTGTAAGAGAGGTCTGTGAATTGAGTGGGGAGGGGAAAGCATATGCAAGAGTCCAGTATGATGAGGAACAGTAAATAACAGCTGAAAGAGAAATATAGCCAGGAAATGAGTATAGAAAAGTGGAGGAGCAGCTAGTCCTAAAGGTGAAGGCACTAGAGGTGAAAGAGTAAGAATAAACGAGGAGTGACAATATGAATAGAGATAGTGGAAAATCTGACGGTAGCTAGAAGGCTGCAGGAAAAAAAATATAGCGAGATAAATGCATGAGAGAAGAAAAGGGTCAACAAACCTGGAGCTGAAAACAGTTGCAGTGTCACTAAACTAGCAGTGTGGAGGCAGCAATGAAGGAGAGGAAACCAGCTGGTCTCCTAAAAGGAAGAAAAGGCGGCAAAAAGGGGGTTGTGGTCAAATAAACTGAAAGAATAAACACAGAGCATACCTGGCCATAAAGGGCAGGCAGTGTAATCAAGAAAGAGTGAGGATGACAAGGGACGGCCAGTGCAAGGAAAAAAAACTTAATAATGACTAAACATAGTAAACGATATAATAATAAAAATAATGATAAAAGGAATAAAAATGAAAATTCTGATAATGAGGTGGAAAGAATATGAGAGCAAGCAACAAAAAGTCAAAAAAGGGGGGAGGGGGGAACAAACAAAGGCAAAGACAGCTGAGAAAGGGAAGCTGAGGCTAGAAAAAGAACTGTAATGTAAACATCACTAAAAGTAAAAATCCAGAAAAAAGAAAATCCTGTGATTTATAACAGTGAAAAGGAAAAACACTAAAGGTAAAACAATAAAAATGATAAAAATTTTAAAAATGTTGGTGTGTATAGGATGACACAAAAGAGATGGAGGGGCAAAAACAAGGGGGAGGGGGAGGAGAGGGGAGGGACGCAAGGGAGAGATAAAAGGAAACAATTGATATGCACTAGATGATATATGATACTGAACGTGGAGTGGAAACTTGTTGTAATAAACAGTTTGGATGCAGCCATTTTATAACTAGTGAATTAAAATATGGTAAAAAGTGGATAAACTTGCAAACAATTAAATTGATCCTGATGAAGATGAAACAGGGAATGGATATCTATTCACACATCTGTAGAAGTATGTATATATCAGTTATATGCTTCTGTAGGACCATGCCATGAGAAGGGGGAAACTATGTAGATATTGTAATATGTGAATGGCAACTGATTATAGAAAAGGTGTGTAATCTATGTCTAGATTGAGGCCAAAAGGGGCCTGGCTCTTAAAGTGAAAAATGAGTCTCTATTCTTCTTGTAGTAAAATTTTTATCTAAATTACTACTACTACTACTAACTAACATTTCTAAAGCGCTACTAGGGTTACGCAGCGCTGTACAATTTAAACATAGAAGGACAGTCCCTGCTCAAAGAGCTTACAATCTAAAAGACCAAAGAACAATCTAAAGACAAGTGTACAATCTAGAGGACAAGTGAACAGTTAATCTGATAGGGTGGATAGATTGGGGCATTCTATATTTCTCAAGTGGTTAGGCGCTGAAGGCAGCATTAAAGAGGTGAGTTTTAAGCAGAGATTTGAAGATGGGTAGGGAGGGGGCAAGGCGTATGGGTAAAGGAAGATTGTTCCAGGCATAGGGTGAGGCAAGGCAGAATGAGCGGAGCCTGGAGTTGGCAGTGGTGGAGAAGGGTACTGAGAGAAGGGCTTTGTCCTGTGAGCGGAGGTTACGGGCGGGAACATAGGGGGAGATGAGGGTGGAGAGGTAGTGAGGAGCCGCAGACTGAGTGCATTTGTAGGTAAGAAGGAGGAGCTTGAATTGTATGCGATATCTGATCGGAAGCCAATGAAGTGATTTGAGGAGAGGGGTGATATGAGTATATCGGTTCTGGCGGAATATAAGACGTGCGGCAGCGTTCTGAACGGATTAAAGGGGGGATAGATGGCTGAGTGGGAGGCCGGTGAGGAGTAAGTTGCAGTAATCAAGGCGACAGGTAATGAGAGCGTGGACGAGAGTTCTGGTGGTGTGCTCAGAGAGGAAATGGTTTCTCCTCCAGTTCTGTTGGAATACTTTAAAAACGAAGTATTCGTGTTTTGACCATCCGGACGGTCTTGCCAATGTAAAGCAAGTTGCAGGGACAAACAATGAAGTATATGACATTGGTGGTATTACAGTTGGAATCATGTTGGAGAACATATGATCTCTGACTCTGTGAGTGGACAAAGGTCAATATCTTCGAAGAGTGCTTGCAGACACTGCATGTGCCATATACTTCACTGTTTGTCCCTGCAACTTGCTTTACATTGGCAAGACCGTCCGGAAGGTCAAAACACGAATTATAGAGCATCGCAGCAATATCAAACGCAACAATATTAAGGCTCCACTTGTTCAGCATTGGCAAGAGACTGACCACACTATAGAAGACTTGAAATTCTTCGTTTTTAAAGTATTCCAACAGAACTACAGTTATTACTGTCCATTTTTATTCTGCTTTTGAACCCCGCTGTTGCTGCGTTTTCCTGTGTTTTTTAGTGTTTTTATTAAGCAGTATCATTCGGATTTAAACAGTGGCGTACCAAGGGGGGGCGGTGGAGGCGGTCCACCCCGGGTGCACGCCGCTGGGGGGGTGCCGCGCACCGGCCAGCATCGTTCGTTTCCATGCTCCCTCTGCCCCAGAACAGGAAGGAAGGAATTTTTGAATACTTTAAATTTACATGTCATTATTTTATGTTATGTTTGTATTTCAATTGTTCTGATTGACTTATTTATGTATGTTTAATAGAGACCCCTGATGCAGGCGCTGTGCGCCGAAACACGGTCTGTGTCGGATCCATATTGACAAGTCACTAATAAAGAACCGTGTCCCACTTTCTGTAGGGTCCTGGTGCCTTTGTGGTATTTTGGACTTTATTTTTGTTCTTTGGACCCTCTCAGTACTGCTCTCTGAAAATGTTTAAAACCATATAAACAAACAAAAAATGTTTGTCTAATATTTATCAAAAGAAAAACATTTTTGAGAGTAGATATTTTGAGGTATGGCTGCACATTACCCCATGACCCATGGGCATCATCTTGAGGTGAGCAGAGGGGAGGGGTATGCATAAGTTGTGGTTTCCCTAAGGAGGGGTTTGTGTGGCTCTATTATCTAGAGGTTTGAAGCATCCCCATCTTGGGCCTTGAAGGATGTTTCACAGGGCAGCATACCTAACTTTGGACCTCACAATGCTACATATAATCAGTGTGGGGTATGGTCCATACGGGGCCATCCATTTGGGTGGCAACTTGTGCTCTGACAGCTCTCTGTGGTCAGTATAATATCCTCCTTGCACACTCATTTATTAGTTGCATGTGTGGCCTAGAGTTTAGGGCTGTGGGCTCTCAATGTAGACACTGTGGGTTTGATTCCCACTGTGGCTCTTTCAGGTTACAGTTTTATTTACCTTTCCATAGCTGCTTCAGTGTGCTTGGTAGCTGTGTGTTACATGCTGGTTACTTTACTTTGGGACACAGGAGGGTGCTGTCCCATATCCCTTCCCTCATCCCCATTCCTTTCCATGTCATCTCATAGGTTTGGGTTTGCCTGCAGCACATTCTAGTGGATATAGCAGTTGGGGCACACTGTAATGAGGTTAGCTGCATACTCAGGCCTTGATCCAGGACAGAGCTGTTACTGTAACATGGTAACATAGCAGAGACAGCAGATAAAGACCTGTACGGTCCATCCAGTCTGCCCAACAAGATAAACTCATAGCATAAGATATGATATGATATGATACATATACTTGATCTTGTTTTGTCCGTGCCATTTTCAGGGTGCAGACAGTAGAAGTCTGTCCAGCACTGGCCTTGCTCTCCAGTTGCAGAAACTGACCAGCCATGATCAGGGTACATACTGTAGATGTCTGCCCAGCACTGGCTTCACTTTCCAATTACTGGTGTTGCCACCTAACCACTGATAAGCTTGTTTGGTTCCATGCCTTCTATAAAGGTTTCCTTTATGTTTATCCCATGCATTTTGGAATTCCATTACAGTTTTCATCTCCACCACCTTCTGTGGGAGGGCATTCCAGGTATCTACCACCCTCTCCATGAAAAAATACTTTCTGACATTATTCCTGAGTTGGGCCCCCTTCAAACTCAATTCATTAGGCCGGCATCGATACCTAGCTGGCAACATAGACTGGTGAGCCAATACTTTGTAGCAGCTAAAATCACCCTGGCCAGAGCATGGAAACAGGTGGAATTGCCAGCAATACAGGCGGTGACTTAGAAAGTGGATTTTCTTTACCGGAAGTCAAAGCTAACGGCAATACGGAGAGGGACTATGCAGACCTTCACAAAAATATGGACGCTATACGAACAATCTAAAGAGCAAGATCAGCCACCACTGGAGTAGGGGGGAGAAAGAGGGAATCTATACAGTTGGGGATTGGGATGATTGCTTGTATAAACAAATTTTGTTACTGTTTAGATTTGATTGTATACTGCTTGGTTAACAATAAAAGGCTATATATAAAAAAAAATTAATGTCTTCTAGTTCTACCACCTTCCCGACTCTGGAAAAGGTTTGTTTGTAAATTAATACCTTTCAAATATTTGAATGTCTGTATCATATCACCCCCGTCTCTCCTTTCCTCCAGGTTATACATGTTCAGGTCCTCAAGTCTCTCCTCATATGTCTTGCAACACAAACCCCATAACATTTTGGTCCCTTTTCTCTGAAGTGCTTCACGTCTTTTTATGTCCTTAGCAAGATATGGCCTCCATAACTGAAGTGGGGTCTCATCAATGGCTTGTACAGGGGCATCAACACCTCCTTTCTTCTGCTGGGTTTACCCATCTTTATGCAGCCTATAGGGGTGCAATGTCAGTGGTATTTAAGTCGTACCCTCAGCTGCTCCCTCATGCATGGATAAGGCCTGTATCTTCCTGCTGTACCTTAGTGTAATGGCACCTTTAATGTATGAATTGTTCCCTGTAATTAAGACAATTCATACATTACCGACTGTATTGGGAAGGTTTGAATCATACAGTAGGTGATTCAAGATTCCAGCTATTAATTTGATTGGTTGAAGAGAGCTGTAGAATGATTTGGATTGGCTCTAGTGGGGAAACTTTGTACCTATAGCAGGTGACATTTTGAAAACTTTAGGGCTGTGAGTAATCAGGCAGAAACTTGAAATGATCAAAGAAATGCTGAAGGTGGTAGAGGAACAAAGACAGATTCATGTTAAGCTTATTAATAGGGGTTTTCATATAATGTGCTAACAGTATTTTATGTTTTCAACTCTTGCATATGGACACAATTAAGATGGTATGGTCACTCCTATTAGGACATAACGATGACAATGGTTTCATGAAAGACCCTCTTGGATTTCATTGCAACATAATACATATTTTTGGATTTTGGAGAGGCTGTATATTAAGTGAATAATTTGGCAATATGTTTACTAATATCAGGTACAAAGAAGAAAAATAAAAAAAAATATGTGACCGGTTACATAAGTACATAAGTAATGCCACACTGGGAAAAGACCAAGGGTCCATCGAGCCCAGCATCCTGTCCACGACAGCGGCCAATCCAGACCAAGGGCACCTGGCAAGCTTCCCAAACATACAAACATTCTATACATGTTATTCCTGGAATTGTGGATTTTTCCCAAGTTCATTTAGTAGTGGTTTATGGACTTGTCCTTTAGGAAACCGTCTAACCCCTTTTTAAACTCTGCCAAGCTAACCGCCTTCACCACGTTCTCCTGCAACGAATTTCAGAGTTTAATTATGCGATTTGTTTTAAATTTACTACATTGTAGTTTCATCGCATGCCCCCTAGTCCTAGTATTTTTGGAAAGTGTGAACAGATGCTTCACATCCACCTGTTCCAGTCCACTCATTATTTTATATGCCTCTATCATGTCTCCCCTCAGCCGTCTCTTCTCCAAACTGAAAAGCCCTAGCCTCCTTAGTCTTTCTTCATAGGGAAGTCGTCCCATCCCCGCTAAATAGCATATCGGTGCCTAACCACTAACATTCAGAGGGAAATAACTGGTTCTCTCCACTGAATATTGCCGGTTAGCTAAAGGATTGGCCACAAAGGTTAAGATTTGAAATGAGGCATGGACGTTGTTTAAAAATACCATTGTGGAAGCCCAGACCAGATGTATTCCATGTATTAACAAAGCTGAGTAAAGAGAAAATGACAGCCAGCATGGTTAAAATGAGAGAGGCTATTAGAGCCAAAAGGACATCTTTCAAAGAATGGAAAAAGGATCCAAATTTAAAAAATAAGAAACAACATAAGCACTGTCAAACAAGATGGAAAGCATTGACAAAGAAGGTTAAAAGAGAATATGAAGAAAAACTTGCCGTGGAGACAAAACTCATACTCCCCAATATTCAGCGCTATTTAACTAGCCAGAGTGGCTGCTAACCATTTACATAGCACTTAACCGGCTATATGCTGCTATCCAGCAAGGTAACTGGAGTGTAGGAGTGGCCTAATGGTTAGAGCACCGGTCTTGCAATCCAGAGGTGACCAGCTCAAATCCCACTGCTGCTGCTTGTGATCTTGAGTAACTCACTTAACCCTCCATTGCCTCAGGTACAAACTTATATTGTGAGCCCTCCTGGGACAGAGAAATATCCAGTATACCTGAAAATAACTCACCTTGAGCTACTACTGAAAAAGATGTGAGCAAAATTTAAATAAATATCCCCTGCTGAATATCCTCAGCTAGTAGCTATCCATTGATTTTTAAAGCCAATTTCACATCCATATTTGGCCACGTAAAAATATGGGATATCTTTGACCAGTTTAAAGATAACTGGCTAAGTCTGAATATCAACTTTAGTTGGTTATCTTTAACCTGGCCAAAAATAAACTGGATATTCAATGCCAGTCACCGGAAACAGCCCGGCAATCAGGGGCATATCTGCTAAGGGGCCACAGGGGCCTGGCCCTGTAGATTTGCCCCTGGACCCCTCTACCGATGACCAACACCCCCTCCTCCCACCGTCACTCCGCAGTCGCGCCTCACCTCCCTTTGCTGGCAGGGGACCCCAACCCCCGCCAGCCGAAGTCTCCTTCCTTCCTTCCTTCCTTCGTTTGGGTTTGGTTTCTGACATCCTGCACGCACGTACAATGTTCAGGATGTCAGACTCACAGAAACAAGTTGTTTCTGTGAGTCTGACGTCCTGCACGTTGTACGTGCGTGCAGGACGTCAGAAACCAAACCCAGACGAAGGAAGGAAGGAGACTTTGGCTGGTGGGGGTTGGGGTCCCCTGCCAGCAAAAGGAGGTGAGGCGTGATGGTGGAGTGATGGCAGGAGGGTCAAAGTAGTTGGAACCAGGTGGTGGTGTCGTTGTCGTCTTCGGCGAGGGGGGTTAATTAGTTGGAGGTGTTGGCGGCGGGCGGGCGGGGGTGGTGGTGGTGGTGGTGTCATCATCTTCAGCGGGGGGGGGGGGGGGGTCAGCGGCACCAGGGGGGGAGCTAAAATGTGCCCCCTCACCTCGGCTCTGCCCCCCCCCTACCGTTGAAGTTCAGATACGCCCCTGCCGGCAATGAATATCCGGGCTGAGAACTGACCACAGGAGTTAGCCGGTCTAACTCCTGTATATCTGAATATCAGTCCCATAGTAACACCTTTTTCAGGTACATTAGCAGCAGAAAGCCTGAAAAGGAATTTGTGGGATTCTAAGATCATGAAGGAGAAAAAGGGGCCACCAGGAAGGACAAAGCCATAGCAGAGAAATAGGATGAATTCTTTGCTTCGGTCTTTAAGAAAGAAGATGTAAGAGATCTGCCAGTGCCAGAAATAGTTTTCAGGGGTGAAGATGCGGAGGAACTAAAAGAAATCTTGGTGAGCCTGGAAGATGTACTGAGCCAAATCAGCAAGTTAAAGAGTGATAAATCACCTGGACCGGAAAGTATACACCCCAAGGTACTGAAAGAATTCAAACATGGAATTACTGATCTGGTCACCATATCTCAAAAATGATATAGTGGAATTAGAAAAGGTTCAAAGAAGAGCAACCAAAGTGATGAGGGGGATGGACCTCCTCTCGTATGAGGAAAGCCTAAGAAGGTTAGGCCTCCTCAGCTTGGAAAAGAGACAGCTGAGGAGGGATATGATTGAGGACTACAAAATCCTGAGTGGAATACAATGGGTAAAAGTGAATCAGTTTTTTACTCTTTCAAAAAGTACAAAGACCAGGGGACACTCAAAGAAATTACAAGAAAATACTTTTAAAACAAATAGGAGGAAATATCAGGCACCCTATTTGGAGCTGCAGGACCCACTATTGAAGAACAGCAGCCCAGACCCAAGAGCTCTCACCTAGGGGTGATGCAGCAAGTATATGACCTCTAAGCTGCACCTCTCAGCTGCCAGGATTAACCACAGCATCCTCCACTCTCTGAACAAGTAGTTTGCTGATTGGAGCACCAAACTACTGAAAAAAAGATGTTTTTATCCAAACGGAGTTCTTCACCAAGTCGCCCAGAGCACCCGGAGTTCCACAAGCACTATATTGAGCAGAAACTACTCTATAACACATCGAACTTCCACTGTTCAGTATCCTTTAGACGTGTCTGTCACTGAAGGACATTTTTCACTGCTGTGGGTATTGTTTTTATGTACTAGCTACCTTTCTTCTATCTGATCATTCACTGATGCAGGCAAACCCCCATCCAAGGTAAGAGGAACAAAAAAAAAAAAACAGCCCCATGCAACACACAAACATAAGCACATCAGAGCCCAAATACACACATATTCACACACAAACACCCCCAAGCCAGAAGTAACCCCCCAAAATGGCCAACCTAGGGCACGGATTTTCTACTATACAATAACAATATGGACAAATGGGGATACCAGCAGCAACTCCAACTGAATGGAACAAAATACTAGTACGCATCACAGGAAGAAGACGACCACGCCAACAACTTGAAGAGCCAAATCACCACATAATCAACAACGCAGAGACCAAACAAACAACCAGCAGCATGAAACCCAGGGCTTTTTTTGAGGGGGTACTTGGGGGTACTGAGTACTGGCACCTTTTCCATTTCTGCTAAAATTGACCCCATAGTCCCCAAGTTTTAATGAAAGAGCTCAGGCTCTACCCACCAATTCTGCCTTGTCATAGATTCTGTAACTGGTTGCAGAGGGCCAGGCTTTTGTGGGGTGGGTCCCTCAGTGATCATCCTATCCCTGAATGGTGGCCTGACATTTGAGTACCTGCACCTTTTTTGCTAGAAAAAACGCACTAATGAAACCAAACATGAACAACACCCAACAAAACAACAAGAGCAAAACAGGCAGACCACACAGACATCTGCAAACTGTTAAAAAAACAAAACATTAAACACGACACGTATATTCCGATATAAATAGGTTATATAAACTCAAGATCAGCAGTAAATAAGACAACACTACTAAGAGACTGGATAGTAATGGAACAACTTGCACTACTGCTCATAACTGAAACATGGCTGCACCTCGAAGACGACCCTGCACTACTAGACATATGCCCACCATAATACATATCAACAGAACCAAAAGGAGGGGAGGAGGTGTTGCAATAATATACAAATCCTCTTTCACAGCAGAACATGTCGCTAAATACACATCCTCAACAATCGAAATCCTGGCATGCAAAATCACCGACAAAACATTAACTAACCAACTATGCATCACATTATTCTACCACCCTCCAGGAAGCTGGACAAATGCCCAAGATGATTTCATGGACTTTCAAACATCTGCACCAATCAACCAAATGTCATATTAATAGGTGACACAAAAACCAGAACACTAATGAACTTCATAAACCAATGAAACTTCACAACAGCACAAGGAGCCTCATCACACACAAAAGGACACCAATCAGATATACTAGCCCACAGATTATCAACGAGTAACAACCACATATTAACAAACCAAACATGGAAAGAAGTACCATGGTCAGACCACTGCAAGCTCACTTTCACAGTAGAATGGAAAGAAAGCATCAAGAAAAGAGAGCCAAGAACCCAACACACATTCACAACCAGAGGAAAAGTAGACAACCACACATTCTGGAAAACAAAAAATAAATGAACTCAATGACATACCACCTGAAGATAAACACTTCATGAGAAACTGGGATGAAACAAGTGAAAACACACTAAACAAAATAGCACCACTAAAAACAAAAAATATAAAAAAAACCATGTCCCTGGTTTAATGACAAACTATTGCACATGAAGAAACTTTGTAGGGCCAAAAACAAAACAGACAAAAACCAAAACAGACAAAAAAACAAAACCATTTGGAGAAAATTCATAAGAACATACAAAAACAGCATAAAGAAAGCTAAAGCAGAACACTATAGTACATATACAAACCTCGACCAGACCAAAACAAAAAAAAAACATTCAAACTCATGAACAAATTACTGAAAACCCAGAACATATTGGCAACAACTGAAACACCACCAACTGCAGATGAGCTTGCACAATACTTCAAAAACAAAACAACAAACACAAGATCAAACCTTGCAAAACCACAAATAAACATCACAACCTACAGGACTGTGAAACACATGACAACCAGACCGCAGCAGACAGAATCACCCCAACTGGACACAGTAAAGACACTATTGACAAAATACACTCATGCATACTGCCTACTTGACAAATGCCCCAACTACATGATGAAAAACCCACCATACTGGTACATCAAGTACCTCACCAAATACATCACACACATGTTTGAAAGAGGTCAATTTCCAACAGACAAAGGCGACAAATTACTCACACCTATCCCCAAAAACACTTCCAGCAAGATCAGTGATATCACAAATTATAGACCAGTAGCCTTAATACCACTACTGACCAAAACGATGGAAGATCTAGTAACACAGCAACTAATGGAATACTTGACAAAATTCTCAATTCTTCATAAATCCCTATCAGTTTTCAGACCACAACACAACACTGAGACGGTCATAATGAAATTCAAAAGCATGATATGCCAAGGACAAAATGTATTACTACTGTAATTTGACATGTCAAGTGTGTTCTTCTTAGTAGACCACACCACACTAATGACATTGATCGACAACATAGGAATCAGCGGTGCAGTGGCATCATGACTCAATGGCTTCCTAAAGACCAGATCCTACATTGTAAAGATGTCCAACCAAACATCAACCTCATGGATCTCTGAGTGTGGGGTACCACAGGGATTGCCAATATCACCAATACTGTTCAATGTAATGATGGCACCACTCAGAAAAAAATTGGAATTAATGGGTTTCAACCCATTTATATATTAAGATGACGTCATCATCTTCATACCTTTCCAAAACAATATCACATACATACAAGACAAAATTTTTAAAAAAGGACTGGACCTCATGGAAGAATGGGCAACAACTTTCAGACTCAAACTGAACAGAGACAAGACCAAATTCCTAGTACTATCCAGCCCACACAATCCCACATTCTACCAAAAATTCACAATCAACCAACAAACATACCCTATCGAAACACAACTTAAAATACTAGGAATCATTCTTGACAAACATCTAGCATTGGACAATCAAATATCAGCAGTAACATCAAAATGCTTCAGAACACTATGGAAACTGAGAAGAATAAGAGACTATTTCCCTAGACAACCTTTCCAGATACTGGTCTAATCAACGATACTATCACAACTAAACTACTGCAGCATAAAGGAAATGATGGCCTCCTAGTTCCCAGAGGGTAGGTTTTCTGTTTTGCCTTTCTCTTCCTCATAGCAAAAGCAGCAGCAGCAGAGTCAGGGTGCTCAGCAGACCCAACACCCCCCCTGATGCCATCTTGGTCTCCTCACATGAATATGCCAATCTTAATGGCCAATCATTCGGGCTCTTCAATATAATGAAGTCCGTTTTGAATGCTTGTACAACTCACAAGCAAATTCCTACATCATTTTTGATGTCTTTGGCACAGTTGGCGCAAACCAGAACTACTTTTCTTTTGATGGTTCTTTTAATTTAAGAATACAGGGAGTGACCATGGGAATTGTAGCTGCTCCTAGCATAGCCTACCTGTATGTCACAAATTTTGGAAATTAATTAATGTACCCTGCACAATTATTCACATTGTTAAAGTATAGTTATGTTTTATTGATGACAAATTCATGATTTGGACTAACACAATACATGTTTTGCAAGATTTTATGGGATGGTTAATGCTATGCCAGGGATTTATATCCCACCATATCCCATCATTCAAGCTCAAAGCGGGTTACATAATTTTATAATACATACATTTTATGCAGAGCATGCTTTTGAAAACTGGTTTATGTGTGTGCTTAAAAATATGCATAAAACATTGTAATTTACCCCAGTATATCCAAAGCCAATTTATTCAGGAGGAAGCGTTACTCATCAAATATAAAAAACATGCATAAAGGTATTGGAAAGCCTATAAATGACAACAAAATTTGAAAATTTGAAACACGAAAAATAAACCATCGTATTTGGAAACAACTGGTCCTGAATAAAGTCAAAGCTAAATTGTGTTAATTCATTAGCACTATGTATATGTACTCTGTACAACCCAAAATCCAGGCTAAATTTGATAACTCAAAACTTCATCTATCCCAGCAGAATTGTCTATTTGACTTCAGCATTAAGTAAATTAACATTTTCATATTCCATTACAGTGTGCCAAAGTAGATCTCAACTAAGGAAGCAGTTCAGAAGGTTTTCATTATTTCACATTTTGTATTCAATATTGTAGTTGTTTCGCTGCCATTATAATTTTTTTTGTAATATTGATACTGTGCATAGGACTGTACATGGTAAAAATGTAGAGAAACAGCTAGGGGTCCTAACGTTTCACAGTTCAAGAAACTTTTGAAGACACAATTTTTTGTGATGACATTTTTTTTTTCATTTGATGTCATGTTTGAGCAGTTATGTATTGAAGAATGGTCTTAATGAAAGTCTTTGTTTATGTTGTTTTAAATACGTTGTATGATGTATGTACATGTTTAAAATAAATAAATAAATACTCTGCATGTTAAAATGCATTACCACAGGGCGCTTAGGCATACCGTGGTAGTTTTTATATGTGTACACACTACCCATGGGTAAAAAATATTTGTTGTTTTTTAGTGCTGTGGCAGGTCATGGGGGTGGAAAGTAGGTGTGCTCTGTGCTAATTGGTTAATGCAGCTACATTGCTGTGCCCTAACCGATTAGCACATGGCTAGTGCATAAGCCCTTACCACCTACAGAATAGGTGTCAGTAAGTACTCATGCGCTAATGGCCACGTGCTAATGGGAAAATGAGTGCGTGGCCATTATTGCTGAAATAGAAAAACTGGCCGTTTCCCAGCAGCACTAAAGGTGGCCACAGGCCACTTTTTAGTGCTGCTCACTGAAAGCCTAGTGGTTAGCGCAACAGTCTTGACATCCAGAGATGGCCAGTTCAAATCCCACTGCTGCTCCTTGTGATCTTGCGCAAGTAGCTTAACCCTCCATTACCTCAGGTACAAAATTAGACCGTGAGCCCTCCAGGGACAGGGAAATACTCAGTGTGCCTGAACGTAACTCACCTTGAGCTACTACTGAAAAAGATGTGAGCAAAATCCAAATCCAATTACATAAAAGGGCTCCCTAATGATTAACAAACGTTTTGAATATACAGTGGTTATCGGTCCATTTCCAAAAGAACGAGTAATCTGAGAGTAAAGACAGAAGACATAGCAAAGAGATGATGATGGATGCTCTGACTATAAGTATTATAATAATAATGATATAATACTTATCATTTTTATATCATTACAGGATATACACAATGCTGTACAGTTGTGATACACATCCAGATACAGAAGAATGTTTGATGTTTGCTTATTGTTTTAATTGTGTATGTAAATTATGATATCCCTATAGGAATATTGTGATATGCAGGCTACAAGTTCTTTTACAATAAACAGTAATAAACAGTTTCCCTCATTGGATCCTACATCAAGGTTGGAGGCATTTGACAACAAAACTTCATGACTGTGTTTTATAACAAACAATTTGACTTTTGTTTTTGTTTTTGCTAAAGTTGGCAAATAATTTTTATGGCAGAAGTGTTTTCAGAGCCCACCATCTTTGTAAAAGTATAAATTATACTCCAGCTAATGGATTTTGTCATGTTGTCTCAACCAAGGTTAAATTACAGTAAACTAGTAAGCCCAAGAGTAAATATGATTTATAGTTTATTTCATTAGTGCATAAAATTTATCTTTGGGATAGGAAGCTCCACACAGAGCAGAACTGATGCTGTTAATTTATTCTCGTTCATAGAAGATTTGAGCTGGAGCTTAGATCATACATTTTGCAATTAGGTATAACACACAAGAACCTGATGTGACCATGCACCCGACGTTAACAGCATTATTAATGATTTTCTGGCTTTGCCGTGTGCATGTTCCTTCTACCCATGCTGACAGACACATTCTGTTTGTAAATTTGAACCTCCTTTCTAAAAATGGTTTTCTTTCCCTCTAAGGAATGAGCATCAGTTTTACAGTTCCAGGTCTGCCAATCCTGCTGCTAATTTACATTATCCTCAGAGCATATCAAATGCAGCAAAGTTGTGATGCACTGAAAGCACAGTAGGTTGGATTGCAAGATTTAAAAAAGATTATGGTCAGTATTAATATCCTAATGTTGATGGTATGTTAGGAAAAATTTATCTATATCTATATATAGATAGAGTGATGGAGATGTTGCATTCCAGCTCAGAGTCAGAACAGTAATGCTGTTCTTCACCAAAACCCTCAAAACACATATGGGAGCAGTGGTAGAATAGTAGTTTCAGGAGGAATAAAAACCCCAGGTCAAGTGATAAGGCTTTATGGTCCATGGGAAATAGAAAAGGAAGAAGGAGGTTTTGCACCCTGGGGGAGGGACAGGAGGAGAAGCACTTACCAGGGCATACTGGGACATGAGAGTGGAAGTTCCACAGAATTCAGAAAAGTGCAGTTCAAAGTCTTTCTACTCAATGAGAGAGCTAGAGAGGGGTAACCAATCATGTGGTATTAAGTAAGAGGGCAGGGCTTTTAACTGTCTTTTCCTCAGAGTGAACGGAGCTTCCAGAAGACTCTAAAATATTATCTCATGCTAGGGAAGAAGAGGAACACATGGATTACAGAGTCGGATAGCCAGGAGGAGATAGAGGATGAGGCTTAACATACTATTAGGCACATTTTCGAAACAGATGGACGTCCATCTTTTGACATAAATCGGAACTTGGGCCCATACCCCCCCCTACCTGTTACATTTGTGAAGGAAACAGCAAGCCCTCCAAAAGCCACCAGAAATCCTCTGTACCCACATCTAGGTGCCCCCCTTCACCCGTAAGGGCTATGGTAGTGGTGTACAGTTGGGTGTAGTGGGTTTTGGGGGGAGGGTTGGGGGGGGATTAGCACACAAGGTAAAGGAGCTATGTACTAGGGAGCATTTTATGAAGTGCATTGCAGTGCCTCCTAGGGTGCCCGGTTGGTGTCCTGGCATGTGAGGGGGTCCAGTGCAGTAGAAATGCTGGGTCCTCCCTGTTGGATTATTTGTAGTAAATAATTAGCAGAATTTTAGTACACACAGCTTCAGCTTTAGAAATGTTAATTTCTTTCTTCATCTCTCTCTCATTCACCCCTGAATAATTCACTGCTGAGTCACTTTAAAGTTGAAGTAACAAAACATCTGTTTACTCACAGTTTGTAGTTAGATTATAATCAGACAGGCTTATATATACATATTACTATACATTTGTATTATCAGCTCCTTCCATGTGCTTAGATGGTAATGGATGCTCACACCACCATAGATCCTCTCAGGTTAGGAGAGATCATGAGCTCCATGTGCTCCATGTGCTGCATGTGCTGTGTCTGCTGTGTCTAACCCCCACAGGAAGTTGCATAGCTGTGTGACCTCTCTAAGTAATTCACATCAGAGGTCACAGAGTAATCACAGAGAAATAATAGGTGACAGGCAATGCATGTAAAAATACAATACATTCCAACAAACCCCTTCTCATGCATAACTGTCATGCAATTATTTATTCATACAAAGTCCAAGCTTTATACGCAGATTCACAAAATGTTCTCTGGGTAACGGTTTGGTCATGATGTCAGCTGTCATCTCACTGGTGTGACAATAGTGTAGACTGATGACCCCTTCTTTTGCCAACTCTCGCACGTTGTGGTATTTCGTTGCGATGTGCTTGGTGCGTGACTGAACCTTGTCATTCTGTGACAGTCGGATGCAGATCTGATTATCTTCCATTATCTGGATTGGTCTCTTTTCAGCTATTCCAAAATCCAGCAAAAGTTTTTCAATCCACATCAGTTCTCTGCACGCTTCCGATACGGCCACGTATTCAGCTTCTATAGAAGACAGACTCACAATACTTTGTTTATGACTGGCCCATGAAATTTGTACATTTCCATACATAAACACATATCCACTTGTGGATTTATAATCAGAATGATCCCCTGCCCAATCTGAATCACAGTAACATATTAGTTTTGGATTACTATTGGCTGAAACCTTTAATTTACAATCAATGGTACCCTTTAAATACCTTACCATCCTTTTAACTGCAGTCCAATCTGATTTGGTAGGTGAGCTGACCCTTCTGCTCAAAATTCCTACTGCATTTGCTATATCAGCCCTGTATGTGGTAGCTAGATATAAAAGCTTACCTATGGCTGATCTATATTGGATGTTATCTGGTAAAGGTTCTCTTACTGTTTCATCCTTCAGAAAATCAGTGATCATGGGAGTGCTTACAACTTGGGCATCTTGCATACCTAAACTTTCAATAAGCTCATTTATTTTCTGCTTCTGGCTTAGAAGATAAGAACCATCATTTTGTTTCTCAATTTCTATACCAAGATAGTATGACACATTACCAAGTTCTTTTATCTCAACATTGTGGTTTAAACACTTTACAATGTCCTTGTACTCTTGCTCACTTTTGCTTGCAATGAGCAGATCATCAACAAAAGCTAAAATGTATGCATATTGTCCATTTGTGCACCTAGTGTACAAGCATTTATCTGCTTCACCTTGCTTAAATCCTAAATTTGTCAATATTTCATGCAATTTATCATTCCAACATTTTGCACTTTGCTTTAATCCATAAAGACCTTTGTTTAATTTACACACTAGCTGTCTTTGTTTTGTATTTATGAAACCTGTTGGCTGTTCCATGTACAAGTCTTCAGTTATTTCTCCGTGAAGAAATGCTGTTTTCACATCAATGTGGTTGACTTGCATGCCTTTTGAGACTGCAATGCTCAGAAGTGTTCTAATTGTCGTGTGTTTCACTACAGGTGCAAACACTTCATCAAAATCTTCTCCATATTTTTGAAGATATCCCTTTGCCACTAATCTGGCTTTATACCTTTCCACTTTTCCTTGTGCATTCCTTTTTAACTTGAATACCCATTTGCATCCTATAGCTTTCTTGCCAGGAGGTAATTTTGTAAGAATCCAAGTATTATTTTTATCCAATGCATCAATTTCTTCTTGTGCAGCTTTATGCCATTCAGCAGCTTCTTCTGCTGGCATTTTCTCAATCTCATCCCATGTTAAGGGCTCTTGAGCTTCTGCTGACTTTGTTAGGTAAGACAGTCTTGGGGGTGGAACACCTTTGTTTTCCCTGGATGAGCGTCTGACTACAGGTTGGTCCGACCTTTCCGCATCCTCTAAATCTGAGAGTTCTTCTCCAATTGATTCCCCTTCTCCAACTGTACTGTCTTCTTCAATGATCCTTTCTGTGTCTGTTTCCTCTGCCTGTTCCTCGTTAGATACAGATGAGTTGCTTTCAGACATCTGCCTTGGTATGGCATTTATATGCACTGGCATGTCTATTATGGTTCTAGTTTCATATTCTGGATGATAAGGCTCATCTGGGATAATCCAGCCTTTATCAACCCTTTTGTTTTCATCAAAATATGTAACATGTCTTATGCCAACAATGCCAGTTTTCAGATTCAAAATTCTATATCCTTTGTGTCCTGGAGCATAGCCAACTAAAATGCCCCTTTCTGTTGTGGAATCCAGCTTATGCCTTCTTTGCTTTGGTACATGAGCATATGCTGTACTTCCAAATGTTCTTATGTGTGACAGGTTTGGCTTCCTACCATGCCATGTCTCATGTGGTGTGCGCTCAGCGCCTTTAGTTGGCATTCTGTTTTGTAGGTACACTGCTGTGAGAATGGCTTCCCCCCATAGTCTTTTAGGGAGATTGCTATCTGACAGCATACATCTGGTCATTTCCACAATTGACCTAAATTTTCTCTCTGCAACAGAATTTTGCTCTGGTGTATAAGCTACTGTTGTGATATGCTGAATGCCTTCTTGTTCTAGAAATGTGCGCATGCTTTGTGAAGTGAACTCACCACCATTGTCGGTCTGAAGAACCTTTGGTTTTCTTTCAAATTTATTGCTCACCATGGCTACGTATTTCTTCAGCATGTCTGTGACTTGACTTTTCTCTTTCAGCAAATAGGCCACACAATATCTAGAGAAATCATCCAAGAATATTAGCACAAATCTGTTATTTCCCAATGATGGGATATTAAACGGTCCACATAAGTCACTGTGTATTAAGTCCAGCACTTTATTACTCCTATTTCCTGTGTATGCAGGAAATGAGGGTCTCACACCCTTTTGAGTAACACAGTCTATGCATTTCTCCATTTTACCAGTATCTGCACTTATCTGAATGCCAGTGGCTAGTTGCTTACTGTAAAGATCCTGGATCACCTTAAAATCACGATGTCCCAGGCGGCGGTGCCAGATTTCCAGACTACATTTACCATCATTCTTCCTTACTTGCGCCATATGTGAGGCTTCACCTGAAATGTTCAGCTTATAAACATCATTATGCATAAAAGCTTCAGCATACACTTCATCATTTTTAGAGATTGTGCACTTACTGTTTTCAAAATGAATCACAAATCCCTTCTTATCTAATGTAGATACACTAAGCATATTGCAAACTGCTTGGGGAATATACAAGACATCACTTACAGGAATTTCTTTAACTTCATTAGACACTTTGCATTTTAAGAATCCAATACCTTTTGCTTGGATCTTAGCAGTCCCTGCGTTTGCAGTTTTAAGAATACCTTCCTCTGGACACATTTCCTGAAAGAAATTCTTACAATTGGTTAAATGGCATGTGCTCCCCGAATCCAAAATCCAAGTACTTTCATTTGAATTATTATTTACCATAGTCAAAGATTTTTCTGCCATTAGAAAGCCCTTGTGTTTATCTTTGTCCTTCATACATTTCCTGGTTTGAAAATTCTTTAGTTCCATTGGCTTAGGTGAGCTAGAGGGAGTGTTTTGTGTTTCCTTACACCATTTAGATACATGTCCCTCCTTTCCACATGAGTAGCAAATCAGCTTGCCCTTGGGTGGAGTTTTCCCATAGCTCCGCCTTCCTCTGTTCTTTGCCAAGAAATTTGTTTCATTTCTCTCTGACTGACTTTGAGAACACATCTCCTCAGAATCATTTATTATGCATTCCTGCCTTAGTTTTGATGTTGCCTGTTCAAAAGATTGCCCTTCAATGGCCTCATTTACAGACCTAAAAACATCAAACTTCTTTGATAGTGAGGTAAAAAGAAATGCTCTTTTCAATGCATCACACATGGGAATTCCTGAAAGTTCTAACTTTTGAAATGAAGACATAAGATGCATAATGTGATCATTACATTTACTTTTATCCCTTAATTTGGTTTCATTCAACTCTGCCAACCAAATTGGTTGCTGCTTTGCATATGTAGTTGCATACATAGTTCTCAGTTTATATAAAATGTCCTTTGGTGTATCTTTTCCCTCCACTAATATGGCTTGTTTCTCTGAGAGAGCTTCCAAAAGCATGCACTTCACATAATAGTTTGCATTGTCCCATTCAGCCATATTTTCAGCTGTTCTGTCTTGGTCTAAGCATATATTTAATCCTTTTGCTCGAAGGAGACATATGAATCTTAGTTCCCACTGCTGATAATTAAACTCAGTTAATTTAGGCACCTTGAGAGAATAGAAAAATGGTGAATTTCTTCCCTCAGCCATTTTCTTAGCCTTCTGTCTGCTGTGTGGGGGGAGAGAGAGACAGACTGAATCTTTCCTTTAAAACTTAAGAGAAAAATGTGGCCTTTTTTTTCTGCCTGGTAATATTTCTCTTCTTTTTCAATTCCTGGCCCTGGGCCCATAACCCTTTTGTTGGATTATTTGTAGTAAATAATTAGCAGAATTTTAGTACACACAGCTTCAGCTTTAGAAATGTTAATTTCTTTCTTCATCTCTCTCTCATTCACCCCTGAATAATTCACTGCTGAGTCACTTTAAAGTTGAAGTAACAAAACATCTGTTTACTCACAGTTTGTAGTTAGATTATAATCAGACAGGCTTATATATACATATTACTATACATTTGTATTATCAGCTCCTTCCATGTGCTTAGATGGTAATGGATGCTCACACCACCATAGATCCTCTCAGGTTAGGAGAGATCATGAGCTCCATGTGCTCCATGTGCTGCATGTGCTGTGTCTGCTGTGTCTAACCCCCACAGGAAGTTGCATAGCTGTGTGACCTCTCTAAGTAATTCACATCAGAGGTCACAGAGTAATCACAGAGAAATAATAGGTGACAGGCAATGCATGTAAAAATACAATACATTCCAACACTCCCACCTCCAAATGGCTAGCATTTGGACATTTTAGACATAGATGTCTTTGGTTTCGAAAATCGCCAAAAGTCAAAGACATTTATATCTAAGGATGTCCTTGGTATTTTTGAAACGAAAGATGGACGTCCATCTTTTTTCAAAAATACGCTTTTCCCTGCCTCCTGATTTTGATGTTTTACAAAGATGTCAAAATCCAAACTTAGATGTTTCTTTTGAAAATGCCCCTCCACACAGGGTGAGCACAATTTGGATTACAAATACATTTTTTTTACAAAGTTTTCTTATAGTGGGAAGGCCAACTGGGGAGACAATTGGCTTGTGAAGCAAGTGGGCGGTGTCTGGCCTTCCTTCCTTCCCTTTCTCCTAATCCATGAAAAGGAAAAAGGTTATTAAAAAGGGAAAAGTTTGTTTGGGGGTTTCCCTTTCAACTTAATGTGCTAGCTTCTTTAGCACTAAGGAGGAGTTTTTGTTTTTCTCTCTCTCTGGTTGTTTGAACTTTGAAGCTGGGGACAGTTCATAAAAGCAAAAGAAGGAAAGTCAAACACTCTCAAAAAGATTTAGAGCCTCATTTATTGAGCCGCGCTAGTGGTTCCTGATGCAGCAATGCCGACAAAGCTCATTCACTTTGAATGGGCTCCGTCGACATTGCCGCGTGGGAACCACTAGGTTTGCTTGATAAAAGAGGCCCTTATATCCATATCTATCTATCTATCTATCTATCTATCTATCTATCTATCTATCTATCTACTACTGAAAAAGGTGTGAGCAAAAATTCATATATATATATATATATATATATATATATATATATATATATATATATATATATATATACACACACACACACACATATGCTATCTCCACCGGCATCCTGCGATTATTCATTCATAGTTTAAACCTTTATATTTTATTTTCAAAATTATAAGTGGTGAACTGGCCCTATCATATATGCTTTTACTACTTGGGCCCTGATATTCAAAAAACACCAAGCACCTGAATGTATGCTCCTAAGTTTGCCTAACTTTTTTCTATTGTCAACCAAGATCTATGAACCTAATTTGAACCTAATGCTTAAAATCAGTGCTAAGCTCCTAACTTCTTTTCTCCATCCTAAATCTGCTCTGTTGCCAACCATTTTTTAAGGTCTTAAATTTAAGAGTTTAGTGAAATTTTGAGAAAAAAATATATGCCCTCAATCCTAGTAAATTTTCAGAGAGGAAATTGAATGAGACATCAGAGGGGAAAGGCTCGGTGCAGGCTGGAAGCAGCCTGTGAGTAAGGTTGCTGCTGGTGCTGCAGCATGGAAGACTTTAGAAAAGGTAGAGTAACTGCATTATACACTGGGGAGAGAGAGACAGCCAGGGGCAGGGCTGGGAGGAGATGGAGAGATGCCAGACCATGCGAGAGGGGGAAGGCATAGAGGGACATAATCGAACGTCGCCGGTGAAATAGATCGCTGGTGATCTATTTTGGCGGCGGTGCAACAGCTAGCCAGAACTGTATTATCGAAAAAGATGGCTGGCCATCTTTTTTTTCGATAATACGGTTTAGCCCGGCCAAATGCCAGAGTTCGCCGGGTTTGAGATGGCCGGTTTTGTTTTTCAGCGATAATGGAAAAAAATGCCGGCGATCAGTGCCATAGCGAGTTTGGCTGACACCTGGAGAGGTTCGCCGCTGCGCACCCTCCCCCCGGGTGCAGCACGGCGCATCCCCCTTGGCGCGCGCACACACACACCCTGGAGTGCGCAGCCCCCCCTCCAGAGAGCAACCTTACCAAAGGGGGCGGGCGGGAGGGCCGCTCCGCCCCGTGTGCACGTCGATGGGAGCTGTGTCGGCTCCGCTGGTTCTCTGCTCTCTCTGCCCCAGAACAGGAAGTAGCCTGTTCCGGGGCAGAGAGAGCAGTGAACCAGAGGAGCCGACACCTCCCCCACAGCAGCATGCACCCGGGGCGGACCGCCCCACTGACCCCCTTCCTACGCCAATGCCGGCGATCTCAAACCCAGCGAAATCCAAGGCATTTGGTTGGGGAGGAGCCAGCATTTGTAGTGCACTGGTCCCCCGGACATGCCAGGACACCAACCGGGCACCCTAGGGGGCACTTCTAAAATTTTTTTAAAAACACACAAGTAGCTCCCAGGTGCATAGCTCCCTTACCTTGTGTGCTGAGCCCCCCCAAATCCCCCCCAAACCCACTCCCCACAACTCTACACTATTACCATAGCCCTTATGGGTGAAGGAGGGCAACTACATGTGGGTACAGTGGGTTTTGGGGGAGGTTTGGAGGGCTCAACACTTAGCACCACAAGTGTAACAGGTAGGGGGGGGTGGACCTGGGTCTGCCTGCCTGAAGTGCACTGCACCCATTAAAAACTGCTCCATGGACTTGCATACTGCTGTCAGGGTATGACATTTCAGGCTGGCATACAGGCTGGCAAAAAAGGTTTTTATTTTTATTTTTTTAGTGTGTGAGGAGGTTGGTGACCACTGGGGGGAGTATGGGGAGGTCATCTCCCATTCCCTCCAGTGGTCATCTGGTCAGGGAAACCCTGATGAAGCCCCAGTTGGCGAAACGGGACCGTTGGGGAGGCCCGTAATTAAAGCAGCAAATAAGCTAAGTAACTGTGGTTTTGATATTCAGCTGTGACATATGATATTTATAGGCATTTGTTGCTAGAAGCGCATGTATGAAACATTCAGGAGGAGGTTGGTGTTAGAAGACCAGTGATTACATTAACGTGACTATATTGCTATGATCTTATTGATCAGAAAGTGGCACGAGTCTGAGGTCCTCTCCCCCTCCATGATCAATATTCATATTCCACCTTTTATTGCTTTTTTCCGCTACTTTTTGAGCTGTGATAAATATAGTGCAATTCGCTTAAGTGCAAGGGTCTTGGACTAAAGAAATACATGCAGTTAACCGGAGCATGCACTTAACCGTTGTGACCCAAAGAAGCTTGATATCTGATAAACATATGCACAGTACTGTTTATTATACATGCAGTACAGAGTCTCCGTTAACTGATGTTATACAGTCTCCATTAACTGACGTTAGGCTTACTTGAAGTAATCAGTCATAGTCCTCTGTACACTCTTGTGTCTGTGAGTTCCATAGACTACGTCTATCATAGCACTGACATCCAGTAGCCTCCAGATAGGCTCACATGGTGTTGAGACTCTCCAGCGCGCTTGCAAAAGTGACAGGGGGTTGTTGAATTTCGTCAGTATGTGCCTCGCTGCTCATTTCATCATCTGTTTTATCATCAGCCGTTGCTTGCATGTAGGTGCATATCTCAACATCAGTGCTGTTGTCAGCTGTTTGTAGATCGTAATCAACAGCTACGTAGTGATGAAACTCCTCTTCAGTAACACAGGCTGGGATGTCAATAGCCTGTTCATCTGAGGTGTTTGCAACAGCTGTATCTGTTTTGTCCCTCTCCACATCCCTAACAAAGCTTGCCCGCTTGTAGCAGTTCACAATGGTTGCCTGTACAACATGATTCCAGGCTTCTTTCTGTATATGTAGGGAATCCAACAGTGATAGATTACGAGCCAGTTCAACAGCACATTTATCCTTGCCAGTCTGGTCATCCATAATGCTCATCAGACGACGTAGCACAAGAGCCCAATAATTTTGTTTGAAATTGGCTATTATGCCCTAATCCATAGGTTGGATCAGAGAGGTAGTGTTTGGTGGCAGGAACACCACCTTGACGTTAGACAGCCTGACATCATCACTGAGTGCAGCACAATTATCACAAAGCAACAAAATCTGACGCTTTTGTGCCCGCATTCTAGTGTCTAACTTCTTTAGCCACTGCTTCCAAATTTCCCCAGTCATCCATGAATTTGCGTTAGCCTCGTATGACACAGGAAGTCGCATAACATTCTTGAAGCAACGGGGCTGTTTGCTCTTTCCAATGACGAGTGGTTCCAACTTCTCACTCCCATCCATATTGCAGCAAAGGAGGATCATCAGTCGATCCTTCGACGTTTTACTTCCTGTAGTTTTGGCTTGTTTGAATGCAAGTAGAGACTGTTTTTGTCAGCATTGAAAATGTCATGAGGTGCAAACTCGTTCAAGATGGTAGGAAGAACTGAAACAACCTAATTTTCAGCACCAAAGTCATCAGCGTCTTGTTTTTCACCATGCTGTTTCTTGAATTTTATGTTGTTCCTCTCCTTCCATCTTTCCAACCATCCAACAGTGGCTTTGAATTCAGTTAGTCCAAGACTTTCAGCTAGCTGATTAGCTTCCTCCATAAACAGTGGACCACTGACAGAAAACTGTCTGCTCCTGACTTGAGAAAACCACCGAAGAAGAGCATCTTCTACCTCCTCAGCTTTTCCCGCCTGTTTTCGTTTCCGGTGTGGATTTGTATTGTTTTGCCAGTCTTCCAGAAGCTGGTCTTTCTGCTTCAAGATACGTGAAATTTGACTGGGATTGACACCATATTCTTTAGCAATAGATGCTTGACTTTGTTTGTTTTCTAGTTTTTTAAGAACTTCTATTCGTTCAGCCAGTGTTAAAGTCTTACAGTTGCGCGACAACAACGATGATGACTCCAGTGTACACTCTAACAACATTCTTTTGCTTATTCTGCCTGTGGCAGTTAAAGGGGCGGTAAATTTGAAATCTTGTTGGTTGTCACACGCCAATTGGCTTCCATATTTCGTGTGCGCACTTATGTGGGGTATTTCCTGCAGAGCAGCAGTTTTAAACCATGCATATGAGCGAATCTTGCACTTATCAGTGGTGCGCTAAACCGAAGTTTGTCCCCATAGAAATTGATGGCACCAAAAACGGGACCGAAGTACGGCATGCAGTTAAACAGAGCATACGCTTATCTGACATGTACTTAAATGGAGTGCACTGTACTCAGTACAAAAAAAAACAACAACAAAATCCATACCTCAAAGTGCTTGTAGGCTAAGGAACTATCTGAGGCAATAGGCAATAAGGGGACTCAACCTAGGCCATAAGGATTGTCAGTTGAGGAAATGGGATCTGAGGTTTTAGCTTCCCAGGTTCTCAGTCCACGGCGAACCATTAGGCAGCTCTGAGAACTAAGCTGCAGTACTATCACAGTTGAGTGGATGCTACCAAGATACAGTAACATTTTTTACACAGGTTCATTGATTCACAGGAGTTGTAGAGATCAGTCACTTTTTTTTGTTTACACTGTGCTTTGTCTAGATATGATATACTGTGAAAATGATGCATGTGGTACTAAAGACTGATAAGAGTCAGAAGGAAACAGTCAGTTTTCCTCATTTAATGGTGCTTCTTTGACCACATCACAGATATACAATACAGTAATTGGCCAAAATGTTTGTTTGTGACCCTCTGACAGACATTAATGACCACCTCTCTTTCTAACTCACTTTGTTGAACTTTCCATCACCTCTACTGTTTGATCTGAGTCTTGCATCATTTACGTTATACTCTCACTAGGATCCATTTATTTCCCTTATTGTACTGACCTTTCTCATGGATGACTTCTCTAAGATGTGCTGTGCACTAGGTTTCAGATTCTGATCTAGAGTCATTTGTTTAGGATAACTTTAGTTTTCAGCTACTAGAATGGTGTGCACTGAGGCCTATGCATTAAAGGTAATTTTGTACAAATGATTGCTTAATAATTACTACTACTACTACTATTTAACATTTCTAGAGCGCTACAAAGTGTACGCAGCGCTGTACAAACACAGAAGAAAGACAGTCCCTGCTCAAAGAGCTTACAATCTAATTACAGCAAGTATGCACTTAGTTACATCAATTTTCAAAGATAAAGTATTTACATATTTTCCATTTGGAAATTACCTCATGGTGGGGTCCTTTTACAAAGCTGCGTAAAAAAGTGTCCTTAGTGCATCCTTATGTGGGTCTTTCCTATGTGCAAAGGCCACTTTCTCCGAGGCCAGATAATGTCCAATTTTCTATTTTTGGCATTAATGGCCATGCACTAATGTTAAGGTCAATGGATGAGTCTTTCAGCACTTAATCACACATATAATTGGTGGATTCTCAAGGATGCAGTTTACTAGAAAGCAAAATGACTCAAACAGTAAGATCAATGGATGAGTCTTCCAACACTTAATCACACATAATCCACCAACTGTACGTGTGGTTAAGTGTTGGAAGACTCATCCGTCGACCTTATAGTTTGACTATTTTTATGGACTCCATAAGGCTTCTTCTGTTCCTCATCTTCAGTGGTTCTTTTCCCCCACGCACAAATGTTCTCATTAACCTGTAGCCATTAGTGCATGGGCCCTTACCACCACCCATTGAGTAGATGGTAAGGGCTCATGCAGCAGCAATGTGGCTGTGCAAACTGATTAGAACAGACATGCCTACTCTCCACACCCAGACATGCCCCTTGGCCAAAAAATTAAATGCATATTTTAGAACATGGGTAGAATGCACACATCAGGATTTTACCATGGGAGGCCTCAGTGTTTCCCGGATTAAGCCCTTTTAAGCTGAGGTAAGCGCTCATAAGAGATTACCGCAGCTTGGTAAAAGGACCTTGAAAAGTATATGCACAGATTTATAACCTGATATTTTATTAAACACAAATTTCCCTTCTTATTTTGGTGCTTACTTTAGAAGCACTATTCAGGTTTTAAATAAATTTACCATTTATTTATTGGTATTTATTCACCATCTTTTCACCCAAGGCAGTGTACAGCAAGAACAGCCTGGACATAGACAATAAGCATTTACAAAAGTAAAAAACAATCAAATGACAGTACATATTATAATATGGAGAGGTATTATCTATATGATGTCTAAATCTGATTTTTGGATGTTTTGTAGTGAACATGGCTATTTTCAAACCTGAAAATATTTATCTTTTATTTTTTTCTTCAAAACTGGCCATTTGCTAGATGTTGTTGTGCTCAGTGCATCTATCTTTTTGGACCATTTCTTGAAAAAAAAAGGTCCAAGTAAAAAATGCACAAATCAAGCCATTAGGATGTAGGAGGAGCCAGTATTCTTACTAGACTGGCCACACAAATATCCTCGCAGAGCTGTGGGTCACCCTAGGGGGCACTGTAGTGGACGTCACATAAATGGTTCCCAGGTACACATCTCACAGGTGCCCCCTTATATTATATGGTGAGCCCTTCAAAACCCACCAAAAACCTACTGCACCTAACTATACACCACTACAATGGCCCTTATTATTTCAAGTGTCACCTAAGTGTGAATATAGTAGGTTTTTGGTGGGTTTTGGAGGGCTCACACTTTCTACCAGAAGTGTAGCAGTTAGAATGGGTTATGGACACCCTGAAAATCTTTCCTCCCACCCTTCAAGCATGTTTCAGAAGGGGGGGGGGGTCATAACTATAAAAAATAGGTACTGCAAAATCTTGTCTAAGGAGTTCTGTGTTTCGTGCTAGAGCTTTTTCTCATTGTTGGCCCTAGTTTTTGTGTATTCGTTATTGAACCAAGCTGTTTTAGTTGTATTAGGTTTGATTATTATTATTGTTAATCTGTGTTTGATGTTAGTTACTCTTTTCTATTCTCATCTGTATTACTGTTTGGTCAGTGTCCTGATACAATGATACCAGTTATGCACATTCCTCAAAACTGAGGGGTCCTTTTACTAAGCCACATCAAAATTTGGGCTTAATGCATCCTAACACAGGACTTTCCTGAGCGCTAAGTTCATTTTTACCCTGAAGGTAAAATAGGGATATTTTTTTTTTCATTTTGTATTTGCAGGTCATGTGCTAATGTTGTCAATAGTGCATGGCAACTGCAAATAATTAAAATGGAAGCACATATCACCTCCTGTTTAGGAGGCGTTAAGTGTTTCCACATTAGTCCAGTATAAACCAGTTAGTGCATGATTATGTCACTGCGTTAGCGGGTTAGTGCTTCCATGCCTACTCTTTACTCATGATGTACCTGTTGAAAATAATATCTAAAAAATAGTTTACATACAATTATCCTGAGCAAAAAAAGAATTACTGCCCCTGACAGAGAAAATCAAAGTCTTCCCATAAAAGAATAAGGCAGAAAAATGCCATTTGAAGCTCGTAGTGTATTTATTTATGACATTTATACCTCACATTAGATAATGAGCTCCATTCCTTAGTGCTTTGATAGGAAAAGCTTACAGTATGGATTGTTTTGTAGATTACTTTCTTATAACAAGGAAAGTGAAGAGAGAGCTAGTCTCTGGAAGTGGTGGATGTATTTTGTTTAGGTATTTCGATGAGGTTTTGTATTATGAAGGAGACCTACCGTATAAAATTCAGATTATAAATACACATAGCTTAAAGGTAATTCTGGCCTTTAATGGAAGCAAATGCAGTTTTAGAAGTAAAAGGGAAGCCTTCGTGTAACATGGTACCCTGAAGACAAGGTGGGCAGCAGTAGTCTGTACTCTTTGAAGTTTTCTAATTTGATGATTCTTGCAGCTGGCATAAATGGCATTGCAGTAATCGAGTTTGGAAAGTATTAAGGATTGTGCCAATATGCAGGGCTGTGCCAATGCGGTAAGCGGGTTAAGCACAGCAGGGGGGCGCCTGCCCCAAGGGGCACGGCTGCCCTGCCGTCCCTGCCTTCTTCTCACCTGCAAAATCTTTACTTGAAGTTGTGATTCTCCTATCTCCCCTGCTCTCCTTTTCATGGCAAACCGGAAGTGAAAGCAACACAGCAGTATTCATTGAGGCAGGCAGGCTCTTCAAGTTATTTGAGAGGAATGCAACCAGATTGCTATATATGTCTTTGGTTTGGGGATAACTCATCACTCAGGGTGAGCTTCAGAGCTTGAACAGCATTCAAATTAAAGAGAACCTGAAATTTTAAAAGTGCTAAAAATAAGTTTTAAAAGTATTTGCATTAAATCTAATTGCAGAATTCAGGTGCTGGGAGTATGTACTTGGTTGTCATATGCTCAGATTTGTTTAAATCATATGCAAATTAGTCCATTTTTGGGAGGTTCTCATTTGCATATTTATGGATAAAAAATGATGGACATGTTTACAGCCTTAATGTTAGGTCATGGCTCTGATCAAAAGTGTGAAGTTTGATCCAAAACCAAAGGGTTTATCTAGTGTTTTTGACTAAAAAATCCCATTACAGTGTCTATATGTTAATCTGCATTCAAATAGAGCTTTCTGATTGGATGATCAGCTTCTGTTAGAAATCTGCGGGGAAGGGAACAGAGTGAGACAGAAACTGACCGTCGGTTTGGCCAAGAGAGACATGCAGCTGTGAGTTTCTGTGTGTGTTGACTGAAATTATAAAAGAGTGCCTGATTATGTGGTAAATGAGAAAATATGAGTGAAAAGAGGTTGGTGGAGATTGAAGTTTGAGGTTTCTCTAGTGAGAAAAGGATCTGAATATTTCAGGATTACTTGAAGTTTATGAAGAATAGAAAAGGGTGAATTTCAGTTTAAGAGTGTTTAAATCCTATAAGCTATATAAAGGCTAGGTAGATTTAAGTGACTGTAAGCAAGGAAACCTTAATATTTGATCTGAAATAAATATTTGATCTGAGATAGTTGATCAGAGATAAATGTTTGATCTGAATTATATCCTTTGGTGCAAAGGAGATTAGAAAAAGAATCTTTGGAAACTAAGAGGACTTTGCTCACATTTTGAATTAGCATTCCTATTTTGAGTTGGAAATCTTTGAAGTGATATGAAAATACATTTTGCTTTAATGAAATTGCTAAACTTTAGAGACAGAGACTTATCAATGAAGGATACATACAGTGCTATTTTTTCCTGAGGTCCGGCTTACTTTCCTGCTCCCTTCTGTTCCTGCTCTGCTAGACTGAGGGGGGGGCGCCAACTGATAGTCTGCAGGGGGGCACCAGAGACCCTAGGCACGGCCCTGCCAATATGCAGAATATTCAGCTAGAGAAAAAAGGTCTGATTTAAGCCACTAAATTCCATCCCATAAGGCTTTTGTCACAGATCTTGCATAAATTGGTAGCCCTTTTTTGTTGTGGAGGAGTAGCCTAATTGCTAGTGCAGTGGCTACAGGACCTGGGGAACTGAATATGATCCCCACTGCAGCTTCTTGTGACTACACAATAAGTAACCACAGAATGGCAATATATCAAATTCCATCCCTTTTCCTTTCTGTTTCATTTATATTATTCTACAAAAGCTACAGAGGAGACCTTTGGATAATAATTAATTTCACAGGAGACATTTAGGGCTTACCTGGCTCCAAGTAATAATAGGAATTATGAACCTCATTACAACATCTATGATCTTATTTACATCTACGATATGCAAATTCAGTTTGATTAAATTGGTCAGCTGTAGAAAAATGCAAAGATCTAATCTGAGCATGTATGAATTATGACATCAGTGTGAATGTAATCCCCTATTAGATAGGGATTAATAAGAGATAGAATCCATGGTTGGAAGTCACTGGGGGGAAGGGACTGGGAGTTCTCTGGGTGGGAGGAAGCCCAACCCTTGGGAGTGTCCATGAAACAAAATGCAGAAAGAAAGTGCAGGGCAAAAAGGTTCCCTGGGCTGAGTGACAAGGGGGGAAGAAGTTAGGAGAAGATAAATTTAAGTGTTTGCCCTTTAGTGGGGTCTTTGGTTGCCTGCAGGTTAAGCTACTTGATAGTCCCCTGCCATTGACCTGGATGAGGGGAAGGGGAGTCCCATTTTAAGAGAAGCAGACCACTGACTGCAAAGGAGAGTTGTAGCTTAGCAAAGTGGAGGCGTAGCGAAGGCGGCACTGGGGCGAGGTTAACACATGGGCGCCCTCGGCCGATAATGGAAAAAAGAAGGCTGGCCCTGATGAGCACTTGGTCGACTTTACTTGGTCCATTTATTTTCAGGACCAAGCCTCAAAAAGTTGTCTGAACTGACTAGATGACCACCGGAGGGAATCAGGGATGACCTCCCCGTACTCCCCCAGTGGTCACCAACCCCCTACCACCCTAAAAAAAATTAAAAACATTTTTTTCTAGCCTCTATGCCAGCTTGAAATGTCATACCCAGCTCCATGACAGCAGTATTGTGAAGGGGTGGAACAGATGGAAGTGGAAGGGGAAGGAGTGAGGAGGCTCAAGAGCAAAAGGAGACAGAACAGAGCCTTGCCTTTACTACTTCCCCAGAGAGAGAGAGAAGAGAAAGGTTAGTGCCCCCTGAAAAATGGAGGAGAGAAAAAGACTACACTACCCAGCAGCCCCGGCGCAAGCCCTGGTATAGAGATTACCTTCCCCAGCAGGTCACAGGGGAGAACTCTGACAAGGCAAGGGAGGGGCCCCTGGAGGGTAATTGGGGGAACGAGGAACAGCTGAAAGGTGGGTGGGATGAGGAACCCATGGAATGGCAAGAGGCTGAGGAGAGGGAGAGAGGAGAGAACCCAGAGGAGCCGATGGACCTCACATCCTGGGCTCATTCCTTAGGAAAAAAGCTGAAAAAGCAGGTGAACTCGTGGTATGGCAGCTGGGTTGCAAGGGGAAAGGAAAAGGGTCATGAGGGAGAAGGGTCAGTGTATTGAGAGTGACCCAAGAAAGGGTGGGACCTTTTTGTTCTCCCCAAAGCGAGTTCAGGCTGTTATGAACTGTGTGTTAAAGGTGCTGTTTGAAGAGGGATTAATGACTCCCCCTGTGTGAACTGTTCACAGCGGGAGGAAGCTGGTTGTGGGAAAATGGTTGCTCAAGCCTGAAGAAGTGGTTTATTAGGAACTGTTTATTGGGACTGTTTGCCAAAGCACCAGGAGGAAACCGGGAGCAGTTTCTTTCTTTTTCTTGTGTTTTTTTTTTTGATTGCCCTTCACGGACATTCTTCCCCTTTTCAAAGGGGAGGGGGAGAAGGAGAGCACGGGGCTGTAGACTACTTAGGTGGAACAAACTGAGTTCTGGAAACAGTGGAGTGGAGTTGAGTTTACCCCTGTTGTGCTAGTGCCCTGAGAGGAGAAACAAAGGGGATTGTGTTTTGGATGCCTGCTTTATTTTCGTGTTGAAACTGCTGGACTGTGAATCCCAGAAGGAAAATAAAGAGACTTGCTGATTTTCTTTTGAGTTTGATTTCTGCAAGCCCTGCCTTGTGGACTACAGTGGGCTAGGAGGCTGGGACATGAATCCTGGTTTGTAGCCGGATTGTCCAAGGCAGAGGCAAGATCCCGTGGACCCTGAAGGGAGGGACAGATCTTTCACAGTATGCAGGTCCCTGGAGCAGTTTTAGTGGGTGCAGTGCACTTCAGGTAGGTGGACCCAGGCTCACCCCCCCCCCCACCTGTTACACTTGTGGTGGTAAATGTGAGCCCTCCAAAACCCATCCAAAACCGACTGTACCCATATGTAGGGGCCCCCCTTCACCCATAAGGGCTATGGTAGTGGTGTACAGTTGTGGGGAGTCAGTTTGGGGGGGATTTGGGGGGGCCTAGCACCCAAGGGAAGGGAGCTATGTACCTGGGAGTAATTAATAAAGTCCACTGCAATGCCCCCTAGGGTGCCCACTTGGTGTCCTGGCATGTGAGGGGGACCAGTGCACTAGAAATGCTGGCTCCTCCCACAACCAAATGGCTTGGATTTGGCCAGTTTTGAGATGGCCAGCCTCGGTTTCCATCATCTCTAAGGTTGACCTAAATGTTGAGATTTGGCTGGCCCTGACCGTATTATCGAAATGAAAGATGGCCGCCCATCATTTTCGATAATACGGTTGGCTCCGCCCCTTCCCAGGGCCATCCCCTGAAGAGTTATGCTAGCCCTTGCTCTCAGTAAAATACAGGCCAATGGCTCATAATAAGAGCTAGGCTTCTTAAAATCAGAATCATCCCGGAGATGGGCGCCCCCGTTCGATTATGCCCCTCCAATGCTCCTAAAATCGTTTCCGTGCTATAGGTTGTACGGAACCCTGATTGAGACTAATGCAATGTATCAAATTGAACTGGCAACCAGTGAAGTCTATTCAAAAATGGTGTGATGTGGTCACATCGCTTACAACCTTCTATTAGTTTTGCTGCAACATTCTGAATCAATTGGAGCTGGTGCAAACCATTTGTAGTCAGACCAGTGTAGAGTGAATTGCAATATTCCAACCTTGACGTTATCTTGGCATGCACATGTAGGGCCTACATTAAAAGCACCTTTCCTGTGCACATACCCATACAATGAATACCTCAGCCACTACCGTATCATAACATCTCCAAATCATAGCTTCCTTCCCTATATTAACACACGATAGTAAGGCTAAAGGCCATTGTACTCAAATTATGGGTGGAAAGGAGCTCATTCCTTTTTCAGTTGCAGCTCAAAGTGAGTTACATTCAGGTACAGTGGGTATTTTCTAATCCCTTGAGAGCTCGCAATCTAAGTTTGTACTTCAGGGAATGGAGAGTTAAATTAAAGCAATGGTTGGATTTGAATCAAGCCTCCCTGTGTCTCAACTGCTGTTTTAATCATTAGGCCTTGGGCTCCTCCATTTTAAATTCCTACATGGGAAACATTTACATCCTAAAACTTAAGCATCTAATCTTTGTTGAAAACTCATTAATTTTCTAAAACTGAAACACTTAGCTCAGGTTCACTGCTTTCTATGTTTATCTTTCATTTTCTGCTTCTCCTGCATCACTTTATTCCATCATTATCTCCTCTTCTCTTTGCCCTGTCATGTTCTTTTATACTGTCTCACCTAAACTTTTAACTTTATTTCCTGTTCTCGTTGCAATTTTTTTCTCACTCATTCTATTTATCTTCTATTTTTCTTGTATCAGCAATCAGTTTTACACCTTCACCCTCTGTAACAGACACTTTGTCACATGTTTATGGTCTCAGAACGTTTGCCGATGGGGGAACTTCATCATTTACAAAATGCCAGAATAATTGAAATAATTATGCCCTCTCAGCACTAGCCTTTTTCTTCTTCTTTACATAATTATTTTATCCCCATGTTTGATTAGAAAATAAGAGTAAGTAATTATCTGATCAGTTTTAGTCTGAACTGATTTAAAAAGAGGGTTCTTCAAGGTCAAAGGTTATTTGCACTGCATAATTAATTGTCCAATATTATCTTAATCAACATCTCTCAGATTTGAGCACCTTCGCATTTACTGGTGGGCAAGAAGAGAATTAATCAACTGCTCATGCACGGTGTGGCTTGGGTTTTTACAGGGAGGTTTCAAACATTTATTAGGCAAAGAGCTCAAGTGTAACAACCTTCTGTTAAGGGAGGTGAGTTACGCCAGTTTGTGAGAAACAAACTTACATGCTATTGAACAAAAGATTCTAGTTGCGTGTTTCATCTTAGCCTGCCTAATGAATTGAAGTGTCAAGAAAATGTGAAGAGGCAGCACAGGAAAACAAAAATGTAATTTAATATGACATGAATCATTTGCTGGCCAAATGTATGGCGTTGATGGGATTACAGATGAAGCATTTAGATTATGGCTATTATTATAGGAAATTGCATTTCATGTGTGTGGTGATTCAGATGTTTAAGGGAAGATTATTAAAGAAACCTAGCAAAGTAATCGTGTCAGATTTTTCAAGAAAGCATAATTGGTAAAGCACAAAATCTAATCACTTTCTGCAGTGCTCTGCATTTCTAAGTTGGCTCACTAAGAAAACGGTGGCATTTCAATTCACAGCTTACCAGTTGCACAGCATGTAAGAATGACATGGATGTTAGAGAAACACTACTTTTTGCTTTTGCATCAATTAAAATCACTCCATAACTCTGCCATTTCCACCTCTTTCAACAGCAGAACATAAGGCTTGTTGGGAGAAATATTAAGTATCAGCTTCACCACACTGGGTTGCTTTCTCAATCAGGGAACTTGTAAATTCTGTAGATTCAAAGAAGTATGCATGTTTAAACACCATTATTATGAAAACTACAAAACAAATGTTGGTCTCAGGCTGTCTCATATTTTCTGGAGCTAAATTATTAAACATGCTATGTTAATGAAAGGCAGGTACAGTAAAAGTAAGAGTCTGGGGCAATTGTGAGATGTAATGGGGAAAAATATCATCTGGTTATGTGATGCTGTACAAAAAAGTGCAACAAAATGCTGCAATGAATTACATCATTGTTGATTTGATGTCCTAACTAGAGAATGACAAGGGGACAGGGACCTGCAGTAACCACGGGGATGGAGACAGGGACAGAGCTTGCAGGGATGGGGTGGGGACAGATCCCACGCAGATGGGGCGGGGATGGAGAAAGACCTCACGAGGACAGGGACAAACTGTGTCCCTGTGTCATTTTCTACTTTAAAGCCTGTTAATGAACTGGACTGTTATTTATGTTTTGAATGATGCAGACAACGATATTTAGATTTTTTGGAAAAGCAAGCAAACAAACTGGACACAACTAGCAAAATTTGCATGGGGGATCCTGTACATCCTGCTACCAGCACATCTTCTAAGAAGACATCTTCTATTGCAGTAAAGACTGTTGGGGTTGGAAGGGTAGAGGGTGGTGGTGAGGAGGGTTATTATAGCTGCTTGCTGTTATTATTGTTTTCTATTTGTAATTTATACACAATAGTTGCACAGCATATTGTTCCTTTTTATACTTTAATAAAAAGATTTAAATATAAAATCATAATTGTTTGAGGCTTCTGCAGATGAGGATAGAGCCCATGGGGATGGGGCAGGGAGAGAAACAGAACCCACGGGGATGGAGACAAACTTTGTCCCTGTGTCATTCTGTAGCCCTAACCTCCTTAGGATTGAATGGTTCTTCCTTCCAATTCTGAAAAAGAAACATAGAACATAACAGCAGCCATATGGTCTAGCCAGTCTGCTCTTCTATGTCATCAATTGTTCTTTCCTCTCCCTTTCAGTTCCTATGGGTTTCTCCTGTGCATTCTTGAATTCAGAAATAGTCCTTCTCTCCACCACTTCCATTGAGAAGCCAGTCTTTGCACCTACCAGCCTTTCCAAAAATAAGCAGGTCCTTAGATTATTCTAAGTCTATCCACATTCTCCTTTGTACTATGCTTCCTCATCCCAGGGCTTCTGCTCAATTGAAAGAGATTTGCCTGTTGTGCATTTATGCCACAGAGACATTTTAAAATGTCTCTGTCATAGACACCAAACTAACACAGAGCTGATATTCAAGGTGGATAGCAAACACATAACTCTCATATTCTTCAGTGTTTGGTTTAAATGAATAAACTGGGCCATTTTACTAATTAAAAAGACATACTTAATGCATACAAATAGGGGTTGGCATTGGAGCAGAGTGAAGGTAATTCTGGCACTTATATGTTGAACAATAATATCCAGCTGTGAAGCAGATAGGTTATGTATTTAGGAGGTAATATAATAAAGGACTTTTATGTATAAAAGCCATTTTTGCAGTTATAAAAGGACTTTTATCAAATTATGACAGGGATTACATCTATAAAATACAGTGACAAAAAGATATGCACTTTTATGCAACCCACATGTACTGTAGGTGTCCTGTGGGGTGAAGTATAGTTTGAATTTGGGCAACATCACAACTTGCGTACATCTATTTGTTTTTATATGTATATATGCAAGTAACTTACATGCTAATATTTATACCTTCTCCCAAACAGGTATAAATGTTCATGGCTTCATTCTAGCTGTAGCTTTTGCTGGTTCATCCCTACGGAGGTTATTTTAGAAGGGTTATTCTTGATTTGCACATGTAAACCTGGCATTGAAATGTGTATATCACATACCCATGTAAAACCTGACTTTAGAAAGCCAATATTTACATAGGCAAATCCATAGTATGTAGAGATTTCAAGGGGCATGATTTGGGCTGGATTAAATTATACACGTTGGGGTCACGTGACGCGATGAGCGGGAGAAGACGCTGAGTGCGCAGCTCCTGCCTTCCCTTAGATTTTTTATCAAAAATTCGTCCTAAAAATTGGATACAATACCCCACAAACGAAGGTAAACGAAGAGTGCTTAAAAGGAGAAAAGTTTAATACCATTTTGGAGGAGAATGACATCTAAGATTACCAGAAAAGACAGAGAAAAGACCCGGCCGCCCGAAGACAAGATGGCGGCTCCGGCGAGCCCGGGGACATCAGCGGTGGGATCCGCGTGGGCAGCCGAGATTGTTGGGGAAGTTACTCAGGCATTGGAAGCCATACTGGAGAAAAAGCTGGGAGCGCTGGATAACAAACTGGAACAACTACATAATAGCGTAACGCAAATACAATTGGACATGGGACAATATCAACAACGGGCAAGCGATACGGAAGATCGTGTGGACAAGGTGGAAACAGAAGTAAGTCGCTTACAAAAGCTAATAGCTACTTACACCGATAAAATCGAAGACCTCGAAAATAGATCGAGGCGTAATAATCTTCGCCTCGTGGGGCTTGCTGAAGATCTAGGAGAACGAGACCTGGCCAAATACCTTGAGACATGGCTTACCAAAGAACTACAACTACCGACTGCGTTGGGCCCGCTGCGAATTGAAAGAGCGCATCGGCTGGGCCTTAAGCAGGGAGTAGAAGGGCGGCCCAGGGTAGTTATATGCCGCATACTTAATTTTGCCCACAAGGTAGCCATTTTGCAGGCGATGAGAGGCGGAAAAGATCTACACAGTGGCAATAGGAAAGTATTATGCTTTCAAGATTACTCTGCCGCGGTAGCGGCGCAACGAAAGAAATTTTCCCCAGTGTGCTCGGAGCTGATACAGCGAAAAGTTAGATTTGCAATGATGTATCCAGCGAAACTGCGAGTAACTCACCAAACGGGAAATAAAATATTTACCACAGCAGAGGAGGCGAAAGAGTTCCTAGATCAACTGGAAGGAGAAAACTGAAGCGCTACTAAGCTCACACGAAGAATATATAAAACTGGAAGAGATAAATAACCAATGCACCAATTGGGGGCACTAAGCTCAAGAAACTTCAACAGAAAGACAATAATAATTAATAGTACTTTCACCCGGAAGCTGAGACTGTGTTTAACCAACATAGCAGAACAGATATGGGCGTAAACAGTGGAAAACATCAACAGAGAGAATAAAACACAGAATTCAACTAAGAACTTGGTCCCAATGGACGACTCTACATTATAAGGGAAGCTGAGCTTACAAAAAATGATACAGTAAGACTGAACTGAAATACAGACTGAGCAATTTTGAAGAGGACCAATGAAACCCATCTAAACTCATTAACTTAACCACAACAAATATCTTGATTCAATCTGACAGCAGTTAATACAGAGATGAAGAAAAGTATGATGAACAAATTTGTCAAGCTGTACTGTTGCTACTATTAAACTGAGCGCAGAATCTTGGATTCAAGATAGGTATAACTATTGTGGAAATAGTAAGACATAAGAAGCAACTTTAAAGAGAGCTATAAAGAGGCTGTTGGGGCTTAGTTGGAAGGACCCACAACATGTACGTGGGACTATAATTGACACAGAGGATAATGTTATAACTATAGAAGCCCTGGATTACAAATGAAGTTGTCTTATGGCAGGAACGGGACATAGATGATGAAATACTGATCTGGCCGGTGGAAACCACATAGGTTTATGAGGATGATCATCATAGACTTACTGACCTAACCTAATAGCAGATAATATAAGGATGAAGAGAAGAATGTTGAGTAATTATAAAACACTGCATTGATATTCATGTTAAGTTGCATTATATTACAAGTACAAGGAAAATGTAATATGAAATTTGCTCCCATAGCCTCAACTCTGGGACGCAGTTCCAGAAAGGCCCTGCGTTGCACCTGTGTTGGCTTAGAGAGATCAGGAAAAATTTTAACTTTTGAGCCCATAAACAGTCTTTCTAAGTGTCTTAATATCCTGCTTATTTTTGAAGGAGATCGCCGGCCATCTTCCGACACAAATCGGGAGATGGCCGGCCATCTCCTGAAGCCGGCGAAATTGGTATAATCAAAAGCCGAATTTGGTCGGCTCCATAGACGGTGGGTAGCCCAACTGTTTGGGGAGGCTAAAGGGGGCGGAGCTTACCTCCATACGCTCCGTGGCAATGACGTCAATGAAGAAAAAGACACTACAGGCTTGCCGCCAGCTTCTCCCTTCTCTCTGCACACAGTGTCCTGCCCTCGCGGAAACAGGAAATGCATCACCGCAGAAGGCGGGACACTGTGTGCAGAGAGAAGGGAGAAGCTGGCGGCGAGCCTGTAGTCTTTTTCTTCATTGACGTCGCTGCCACGGAAATAAAAGGTCAAAATGCGCGGGGCGAGGGGGCAGGCTGCATCACAAGCGGAAGTCCACGATTGGGCTGGGGAGGCTTAGCCTCCCCAAGCCTCTTATACGGGGCGCCTATGGTCGGCTCCAATTGCTTTCCATCGCAGAGCCGGCCAAAGTTAAAGAAGGCGTTTCCGCAGGGTATGGAAGGTGGGACGGAGGCAGGACGGAGGTGGGATGGGGACGTTGTTAAGACATGGTAGGCTTCAGCCGATAATGGAAAAAAGAAGGCCGGCTCGGACGAGCATTTGGCCGGCTTCACTTGGTCTATTTGTTTTTAGGACCAAGCCTCAAAAAAATGCCCCAATTGCCACTGGAGGGAATCGGGGATCACCTCCCCTTACTCCCCTAGCGGTCACCAACCCCCTCCCACCCAAAAAAACCCCACCTTTTTTGCTAGCCTCTATGCCAGCCTGAAATGTCATACCCAGCTCCCTGACAGCAGTATGCAGGTCCCTGGAGCAGTTTTTTGTGGGTGCAGTGCACTTCATGCAGGTGGACCCAGGCCAATCCCCCCTACCTCTTACACTTGTGGTGGTAAATGGGAGCCCTCCAAAAAACCAAAAAAACCCAAAGCCCACTGTATCCCAGATGGTTCCCAAGAGGCATATTCATCCGATTGATTGAATTACTGGCTTATGTTTGCTACTTCTGTTTTACTATGAAAACACAATACCACACCATTATATAAGAAGACTGCATACTTTTCAACATTCAAGGACTTCTTATGCAGGTGACAGTGCCAAAACACAGCATGTGTCAAATGAATCTGCATGTATTTCATCAGACTTATTATACTGGTTCACCTTTCCTTACTTGTTTGATCATTCCCACTGGCTTTTGTTTTTGTTTTTTTGCTTTTGTTGTTGATGGGATATTTTTTGGGGGGGTGGCCTAAGTGCTGATGACTACATGTTAGTTAGAATGTCACAACTAGCAGGTGTAAGTTGCTAAGTTTCTGCAGATGATATTTTCCACATTCATACATGTAAAATGGATGCTCCTGTAAGCGCAGGTTTTGGGTGCGCTCCAATCCATTTTTCAGCACACCTGTAAAAAATGCCTTTTTAAAATTATTTTTGCCAAAAATGGACACGCGGCAAAATCAAAATTGCCGCCCATCCATTTTGGGTCTGCGACCTTACTGCCAGCCACTCACCTAGTGGTAAAATCTCACGCGGTACTGGGCCGTAATGACCTACTTGTGTCAAATGCCACTTGGCACACATCCAATAATGAAATTACCGCCAAAAATGAAATTACCGCAAGATCCACATAGTAGCTGGGTGGTAACTCCATTTTGAATTGCTTTGGAGGGGTGTAGATGCTTACACGGCTTAGTAAAAGGGCCCTAAGTAAATAAATAAACAAATAAATACATTTTCAGAATTTAGCATCATGCCCCCTTGTAGGCGTCCCTGGGTACACTACAGGGCCAATTTGGCTGATGTCTCCCTTAAGCAGGCTCTGTCAGGCCCTGGAATGACTGGTGCCTCTGCCTCTACCTGAGGAAGAATATTAACAGGTGGGATTTCCTGCCTTTCCCTTTCAGGAAAATCAAAAAGACCACTGTGAACTAGGCTGGCTGAACTGTTAAACAGTTTGTTAAACTATTTTTGACTGATACTATAAAAGCATTAAGATATTTGCTAATGAGAAGTATTTGTGATAATCAACTTATTAAGTCCCCTGAATGAATGGTGCTCAATAAGCAAACTACTAAACAACGTTTGAACAGTACTCTTGAACCCAGTTAGTCTCCTTGCCAATGTGGCAGCTTTAAACACCACTCCCTGGTCCTTTTATTGACATGGCAGTATTACCTATGTCCCTTTTATTCCTTCTCCAAGCCTTTCCCCTTGTCTATCCCCACAGACCCCCCCCCCCCCCCCACACACACTCAATCTCACCCTCCTGCTGGAGCACTCTGGACTGGTGGCTGCTGGAAAAAATATAATGGAGCTGAATCAGTGTGGCTTGGCCAGTCTCTGCTGCCAAGCTCTGGATGCTGATTGTAGTTTTAGGGGCCTGTGCCAGGGCCCTTAGTTCCGACTGTATTCCCATGATCCTCTTACTCCTCAAGGATCTGAATGCCAGTTGCGCTCCCAGAAGCCTCCACCTCCTCTGGGCTCCAAATGCTGATTGCATTCCCAGGATCCTCTTCTGGGTTCCAAGTGTTGATTGTGCTCCCAGGAACCTATTTGCTGCAGGCCATTGGACAATGACTGTGTCCCTAAAGGTCTTGTCCTGAGCTGGTTCCCAGCGGCAACTCTACCCCAAGCCTGTTCCCAAGGCTGCTCTGCTGTTCAACCTTGGGTCCTGACTGGGCCCCAGAGGACTTCTGTCTCACTCTGAGCTGCTTCCAAGGGCTTCTTTGCTCTGAACTGGCTCCCAAGGGCTGTTCTGCTTCTGTTTGTGCCCTAAATGGACATTTTCTGCCCTGAGCATGCTCCTAAGGGCTTCTCCACCCTGAACATGTTCCCAACTCCACTATTATTTTCAGAAGGAGCCTCTAAGGATCCTCTTTCTTGTCAGGTCCACAGCCTTTTGCTCTTTTGGTGAGTCTAGCTCAACATGAGTCCTGCTCCTTGGAGGTTGTGATCTGCAGTTCCTGAGCGTCCTTGTTATAGAAAAGCCTTTCACTCCGCCAAAAGGCAAAGAACCAGAAATCTTAGACAGAACTTCTGTGTTTGAACGACACATCACATGGAGCAGCTGAGTCTGAATTCCTACGAGGTCACAATTTCTGAATTCCCACGAGGTCACAATTTCACTGTCCCTCTTGTATTCTGGTGAGTAGTTTCCTTGACCCATGATCAGCTTCAGTTACCTTTACTTATTGTGTGTGCATTATTAATCCCAACTTTATTTCTTTTAATGGGTAATTCTTCCCAAACTGTGTAAATATTGATAATTTGCCTTTTCTTACAGTGAGAAACCTACATATCCACTCACTGTGCTGCTCATATCCTCCCTTAGCTCAGTGATGTAACAATTTTCAAATGGATACATTTCACTCACAGGGGCTACTGCCAGAGCAAAATAAGCCAGTTAAAATGCTTTCTTTATCCCTCAGACATTTCACCTCAACCAGAGAGAATAAATCTGCTTTTAAAATCACTTTGACCAGAGATTTGTTCCTCTCCTCCTGTGTCTCAAAAATCCCTTTTGGGGTAGGGTAGGGTGGGGTGGGGTGGGGTTCATTATGCTACTTAAAAACAAACAAGTTGATTGGTTTGTATAGTAATAAAGTTGTTGGGATAAAAGAAATGTTAACAGTAATTGCATTCATTGTAATCTCAGTACTTTTACTCACTTTCATAACTTTTATGTGTTCTTCATTGTATTACTTAAGAATTAAAACATGCCTTTATTTGTGCTTAATTGCTTTGACCATAATTGGGCATATGCTAGTTAAACAGAGAGCATAGCTGAATACATAAATAAAATTAAACACAAACGATGGTTGAAAAAAGACTGTACAAAACACGGCAGTGTGTTTGATTTTTGGTTTGAATGAATGTGACAGAATTTCATCTTGTTATGTCAAACTTCATTGGCTTCCTATTGAGGCAAGAGTTTAGTTTAAATTGGTTTGTTTTTTATATTCAAAATACTGATGGTACTTGCTTACAAACTTATGTTTAACTCGCTAATTAGTAAGTAAACCTCTCCTTTATAATATCTAGTGTTTTGAAGGAGGAAAAATACTTCAGATGCTCAACATTCTCTGTTACTATTTATGCTGACAGTGTATGATTGAATGCTTGATATCCACTATTGAAGGAAATTCTTCTCACTTTGGATATCATGCAAGCTCCTCATGAGTCAAAAAACCTCCTATAGTGACCCTAGGTATATGTAGGGACACGCTCAATTGCTCTTTACCATGAAGAGAAATTACTATATATTATACACCAATTTACAGGCAGCATTTAGCTGAGCTGTAGCAGTTACGTTGGCTGGGAACGCTCTACAGAAAGCTTCTGTTTTGCTTGAGCTTCTTAAGGAGCAGAGTCCACGGCCATAATGAGTGCTCTGAAAAAGTACATACAACTGTAAATTAGAGAGGGATATTAGAAAACTTTACAACGGAGTATAGCTTATATTTGCTTACCGATTTCTATCCTGCCTTCCTTCTATCAGGGTTCTGACTATAAAATGGCCGCCTGCATTTAAATAGATGCTTTGAGGTTTCCTCCAATCAGGAAGGTCTCTAGATTCTTAAAGAAACATACTTAGATGAACAAAATTAAATTAGAGGCAAGAAGCATTTCAAATAAAGGCATTCCACTCAATATGATTATTGAGTCCTGAGGGCGCTAGAGATTTTAACTTATAGATCCAACACTGTTCCACCTGGTGGAGTTTGTGATCACGATCCCCTCCTCTTATAGATTTTGCTATGTGGTCTATTACTACACATTTGAGGTCCTCAAATACATGTAGGATTGTCATACTGTGTGCTACCAAAGGGATCTCCAATCTTTGGTGACTTAAATTGAACTTACGGTCGCTGAGCTGTTGTTTTAGCACTCGAGTGGTCTTTCCCACATAGAGTTTTTTACATGGGCATATTAAGATGTAACCCAAATGTGTGGTTTCACAATCCATGTTGTACTTCAATTTATATTTTTTCTGATCATAAGGATTAATGAAAGTATCAGTTCTTATCATATTTGGGCAAAAAATACATTTCCCACAATCTTTATGACCTGTATCTAATTCCATTCTTTGATTAGTCCATTTTGATTGTAGTACATCTCTAAGATTTAAATCACGGGAATAAGCTATTCTCAGCTGATGGTTACGAAAAACTGGATGTTTTTTTTTAATTCTCCAGTGTTGTTTTAGGATTTGGACAACCCTATTATGAATCTTTGGTACGGTATAGAACAATGGAACCAGTATATTTTGCAGACAAAGAGGTCCTGGACAGATCGAGATGGAATCCACCTAGTCCAGTAGACCCCCCTATTATTCATGTTCAAAAAATTGGTATTGGAGGATACAGTGCAAATCACTTGTAAACCCCCCTACAATTGTAATTTAACAAAAGAAGAATGGCAAGCCCTCATGGCATTAAAAACTGATGATACTATCATTATCCATAGGGTTGATAAAGGAGGGGCTTTAGTAATCCTTGAAAAGGAGTATTATAATAGTGAAGCTTTACATCAGCTGGCGGACACGTCTAAATATACTCCTCTCAATGTGGACCCTACAGTGGAAATACAGGAAATTATTGTTGATATTACAAAAAAAGGGCTGGATGAAGGTTTTCTTACCAAACCAGGACAGCACCCCAATATGCCAACCTCTTTATGGCTGAACTGGAAGAGACATTTCTGAATACATACCAGACCAAACCCCTAAAATACTACCAGTACATTGATGACATTTTTATGATTTGGACTGAGGGGGAAGAATCTCTAAAACAATTTTACAATTTCTTCAATATATCCCATCCTATAATCAGATTCAAAATTGACTACTCCCCAGAAAAAGTCAATTTTTTGGACACCACAGTCTCAATCAGTGATGGCAATATACAAACATCTATATACAAGAAACCCACAGACAGATGCAGCTACTTCCACAACTCCAGCTTCCATCCTTCACATACAAAAAGATCCATTATTTACAACCAAGTCACAAGATACCACCGTATCTGCTCTGACCCAGGGGACAGAGACAGACACCTTGAAATCCTGACTGCATCCTTCAAACATAAAGGCTACAATCCCAAAATAATCTCAAAGAATATTGCCTCCTCCCTCAAAACACCCAGGGAAAATCTACTACAGTACAAAGAAAAAAAAAGCCAGACAGAATCCCCCTTATAGTGACATACAACCCAGAACTGGAAAAATTAAGAAGAATCATAAAAGATCTACAGCCTCTACTCCAAGAGGATGAATTACTGAAAGAGATATTCCCATCCCCACCAGTACTAGCTTTCAGACAGCCACCCAACTTAAAACACAAGCTAATTAGAAGTAAGCTCCCAACACAGACTCAAAAAGAAGAGAGTGGCACACATCCTTGCAATATATCCAGCTGCAAACTATGCCAAAACATCTCACAGGACCCCACAGTCATTCACAAAGGAAAAATATTCAACATAAAGGAACCCTTCACATGCTCATCTTCCAATGTGGTATACATCATCCAGTGTAAAAAAATGTGACCAAGGATGTTATATTGGAGAAACAAGCCAGATGCTAAAAACAAGATTTAACCTACACAGACATCACATGAAAAATGCCATTGCCAGCCAGGATGCCACACCAGTGGGACAACACTTTACAAAAACAGAACACTGTACTAGTGATTTTTTGGTCAGAATCCTGAAAGGTAACTTTAAAACAATACAGGAACGTAAGAGCTTTAAAGTCAGAATGATTAAATATTTTGACACCCACCAGACAGGACTTAACAGAGATCTCGGCTTTCTAGCCCATTATAAGCCATAAAATTGTAAATTGCACTGCTTTGTTTGACACTCTCCTGTCTCCATGCATATCTCCCTGTCTCACTCATCCACCTCCACCCCACCCTGTTAGATTGTCACTGAAATGCTTTGATGTCTCACTTACATATACTGTCATCTACCAAGATTTGCTTATTTCCGATCTGATGAAGAAGGGCAACCTTCGAAAGCTAATCAAGAAATGTACTAAGTTACGTCCAATAAAAAAGGTATCATCTTATTTTCTTTTTCAAGTTTTATTTTGTTTTATTTCTATTGATTATCTTTAAAAGTGGACTAACATGGCTACCACACCTCTCTTACCAAACATGAATTTGCTTTCCTGAAAAAAAAATCCTCTGGTTCCATTATTCTATACCATACCAAAGATTATAAGAACCTTGAAGTCCCGCCATGAAGGCCTATAGTGGCTTCCATGGACTCTGTGCTAGAACCACTCTCTCAATATATCAACTGATTCCTCAGTCCTATTGTACAAAGTAGCTTGTCCTATCTAAGAGATAGCACCCATTTGTTTGACAATTCTTGACAGTATACTTCCGGGAGCGCATCCTTTAATCATGGTCACCTGGACGTCCCTACCCCAACAAGACTGTTTGAAAATTATAGAAGATTGCTTAGAAAGAAGATTTTGTCCTCATCAAGTACCCACCCCTTTTTTGATGGAATTAGCAAAGATTGCTTTAACCAAAACTTTTTTCATGTTCAATGAACAGTTCTACCAACAAGACAAAGGAGTAGCTATGGGGGCTACGTGTGCCCCTTCGATTGCCTGTTTGTATATGGTCCAGTTTGAGGACAGCTGGCTGCAAAGAAACTCCTGGAAGCAGTACATTTACACATAACATTGGTATATAGACGATGTATTAATGTTATGGAAGGGTAATCACGAACAACTACAACAGTTCTTCATATGGCTCAACAGCAGAGATGCCCATATACAGTTTACAATAGAACAAGCAGTTACCCAAATTAACTTTTTGGATATACTGATCACCCAAAAGCAACAGTCGTTCGTTACAGAAGTCTACATCAAACCAATGGACTAGAACACTCTTCTGCATTATCAAAGCAACCATCCAAGAACGACTACAGACAGTCTACCCTTTTCACAACTTTTAAGATTTCGCAGAATTTGTAGCGATAACAGGACATTTAAAAATCAGGCAAAAAACTTACTACTGAAATTTAGAAATAGAGGATATCTGGAAAAAGTTTAACAAACATCTTGTATCAGGGCTAAATACAATCATAGGAATGCCTTGTTGCAACCTGGAATTAAAGATAAAGATCCGGAATACAGACTTGTGTCCTCAGATACACACACGGCACTAATAGGGTAAATTTGATAAAATGTGTTAATAGCATATGAAAAATTAATAAAATAACAGAATATTTTGATTATAAGGTTGAAATAGTGGTTACTTGAAGGGGTATTTAGTTAATATTTGGTAACCTCTAAAATTTAGTTGATCTCATTTAGAAGGATATTCTACAAGTAACGAATATATAAAGATGTAGCATTGTATATTTTTTATGCACTCACCACGACAGTAAGGGGCCCTTTTACAAAGGCGCGTTAGGTGCTACGCATGTGCAGCGCATGCCAAAATGAGACTACCACCAGGCTTCCACACCCCCTGGCGGTAATTTCAGATTTGGCGTGGGCCCATATAGCTTGGATGATTTATTTATTTATTTCCACATGCATCGTTTCCGGCGGTAATCGGCAATTGGCGCACACTGACCGGTCACTGCGTGTGTAGCGCATGAGTCCTTACCGCTAGATCAGTAGGTGGTGTTAAGGGCTCAGGTCATTTTTAGGCACACGCTGTTTTCAGTTTTACCGCATGCCCTTTTCTCATCCCATTAAAAAAAGCCCTTTTTGCAGACACTGTAAAAACAGATCCAGCGTGCTCTCAATCCGTCTGATCCAGCTGCTCCCTGTTTGTTACAGCTACCAGCTCTTGCCTCTCCCTGCTTGTTCTAGCTACCTGCTTCAGCTTGCCGCTGTCCGTCAGATCCAGCTTCTCCCTGCTTGTTCCAGCCGCAGTCCGTCAGATCCAGCTTCCCCTGCTTGTTCTAGCTGCAGTCCGTCGGATCCAGCTTCTGTTTGCTTCTGTTTGCTCCAGCGTTCCAGTCCGACTGTTCCAGCTTCTCCCTGCTTGTTCCAGCCCATCTGCTTCAGCCTACTTGCTCCGGTACACCTGCTCCAGCCTACCTACTCCAGTACATCTACTCCAGCGTGTTCCAGTCCGCCTGAACCAGCTTCTCCCTGATTATTCCAGTACACCTGCTCCAGTCTGCCTGAACCTGCTTCTCCCTGCTTATTCCAGTACCTGCTCCAGCCTGCCTACTCCAACTCATCTGCTCCAGCGTGTTCCAGCGTGAACCAGCTTCTCCCTGCCTATCTCAGTCTATCTGCTCCAGACTGCCTGCTCCAGCTTCTCCCTGCTCGTTCCTATTCATCGGCACCAGCTTGTTCCAGCCCACCTGCTGGCTTGTCAGCCAGTACCTGCTCCAGCCTGCCTGCTCCAGCTTACTTGCCTGCTAGCCTACTAGCCCGCTAACTCACCAGCCATTGACATACCTGCTCTCCAGTTTCTCCCTGCTCGCTCCTGTCCCCCTGCATCAGTATGCTCCAGCCCGCCTGCTAAATTGTCAGCCCTTGACTTACCTGCTCTCCAGCATCTCCCTGCTCATTCCTGTCCATTGGCTCCAGCATGCCCCAACCCGCCTGCTAGCTGACTTACCCACTCTCCAGTCCATCAATCCCTCCGATTCCAAGCCTCCGGCTCCTCGCTCTGTCACTACACATACACTTGTCACACTGCAATCACTACTTATGGCCCCTGTCCACATCCTCTTCCTGGCCCTGTCCCTTCCTAATCTTTTTCCCCTCCCCTTACCGCTGTCTACCGCTGGAATCCATTGCCCACCTGTGTTCCCTCCCGTCCTGCCCGCTACGGCAATACCCTATTCACCCTCATCCCTCTCCACCTCACCATCTCTCTTGTTCCCCTCCTCCTTCCTAACCCTTAATCTCCAACACCTCCTTCCTACCATTAACCCTTCACCATTCCTCCTAAGTGCACCCCGTCTTCGTCGCCTTCGTCGCCCGACCTACCTCACCCTCCTCCACACTATCTTGCTCCTCCTCCTGCTATCCGCGGGAGACATTAATCCTAATCCAGGCCCCCCCCCCCCCACCTGTCCTCCTCCTTCCCATGCAAACGATTCCGTGATGTCTCCAACCTCGTCTCTATTCCCCTCCTCCCCCCCTCTTCCCTCCCCTTCTCATGTGCCTTGTGGAATGCCCACTCGATCTGCAACAAACTGCCCTTCACCCACGATCTCTTCATCTCTCGTTCCCTCCAACTGCTCGCCCTAACTGAAACCTGGCTCTCCCCTGACGACTCTGCCTCCGTCGTGGCCCTCTGTCATGGAGGCTATCTCTTCTCCCACACTCCCCGCCTAGAGGGCCGCGGTGGAGGCGTCGGGCTACTTCTCTCACCCTCCTGTAGTTTCCAACCCCTCCTCCTACCGCAGTCTCACGGCTTCTCATCCTTCGAAGCTCACTCCATCCAGCTATTCTACCCATTACCACTCAGAGTTGCAGTCATCTACCGCCCCCCTGACAAGCCCCTCTCTTCATTCCTTACTGACTTCGACGCTTGGCTCACCGTCTTTCTTGATCCCGCATCTCCATCCCTCATTCTTGGCGATTTTAACATTCACGTTGACAACCCATCCAATTCCTACGCTTCTAAATTCCTCACTCTGATATCCTCCTTTAACCTCCGACTATGCTCTACCACCCCTACCCACCGTGATGGCCATTGTCTCGACCTCGTTCTCTTCTCTTCCTGCTCACCTTCCAATTTCTGCACCTCAGTCCTTCCTATCTCAGATCATCACCTAATCACCCTCACACTTCATCACCCTCCCCCTCAACCTCGCCCAACTATAACCACGGCCTTCAGGAATCTTCAAGCTGTCGACCCCCCTACCCTATCCTCCCACATCTCCAATCTCTTCCCTTCCATCTCGTCTTCTGAATCTGTCGACACGGCTGTCTCTACCTACAATGAAACTCTCTCCACTGCTCTGGATACCCTAGCACCATCTGTCTCTCGCCCCACTAAGCGCACTAATCCTCAGCCCTGGTTATCCCCTTGCATCCGTTACCTTCCCTCCTGCACCCGATCTGCTGAACGACTCTGGAGGAAATCTCACACCCTATCAGACTTTACCCATTACAAATTCATGCTATCCTCCTTCCAGTCCTCCCTATTCCTTGCCAAACAGGAATATTACTCTCAATTAACCAATTCTCTTGGCTCCAACCCTCGTCGCCTCTTCGCCACCCTCAACTCCCTACTTAAAGTACCCTCCGCTCCCACCCCCCCTCACTCTCTCCTCAAACACTAGCTGACCACTTCCGCGATAAAGTGCAGAAGATTAATCTTGAATTCACTTCCAAGCCTTCTCCTCCCTGTGACTTCTTAACCCACTCCCTCTATCAACCTAACCCTGCTTCCTTTTCCTCCTTCCCTGAGATCACTGAAGAGGAAACTGCTCACCTTCTTTCTTCCTCTAAGTGCACCACCTGTTCCTCGGATCCCATTCCCACCAATCTGCTTACCAACATCTCTCCTACAGTTAACCCCTCAATCTGTCACATCCTCAACCTCTCTCTCTCTCCACCGCTACTGTCCCTGACTCCTTCAAGCACGCAGTAGTCACACCACTTCTCAAAAAACCATCACTTGACCCCACCTGTCCCTCCAACTACCGCCCCATCTCTCTTCTACCCTTCCTCTCCAAATTACTTGAACGTGCTGTCCACAGCCGTTGCCTCGACTTCCTCTCCTCTCAGGCTGTCCTCGACCCGCTTCAATCTGGCTTTCGCCCACTACACTCGACAGAAACAGCACTCTCTAAAGTCTGCAATGACCTGTTCCTGGCCAAATCCAAAGGCCATTATTCCATCCTCATCCTCCTCGACTTATCCGCCGCCTTTGATACCGTCAATCATAATTTACTTCTTGACACACTGTCTTCATTTGGGTTCCAGGGCTCCGTCCTCTCCTGGTTCTCATCGTATGTTTCCCAACGCACCTTCAGAGTATCTTCTAATGGCTCCTCTTCCACCCCCGTCCCGCTCTCTGTTGGGGTTCCTCAAGGATCTGTCCTTGGACCACTTCTCTTCTCGATATACACCTCTTCCCTAGGCTCGTTGATCTCATCACATGGTTTCCAGTACCATCTCTATGCCGATGACACCCAGCTTTACCTCTCCACTCCCGACATCACAGTCGAAACCCAGGCCAAAGTTTCAGCCTGCCTTTCCGACATCACTGCCTGGATGTCCAACCGGCATCTGAAATTGAACATGGCAAAGACTGAGCTCCTTATCTTTCCACCCAAACCCTCTTCTCCTCTTCCCCCACTTTCCGTCTCTGTTGACAACACCCTCATCCTCCCCATCTCTTCAGCACGCAATCTCGGATTCATCTTCGATTCCTCCCTCTCCTTCTCTGCCCATATCCAGCAGACAGCTAAGACCTGACGCTTCTTCCTCTATAATATTAGCAAAATTCGCCCATTCCTCTCTGAACAGACCACCCGAACCCTCGTCCACTCGCTCGTTACCTCTCATCTTGACTATTGCAACCTTCTCCTCGCTGGCCTCCCGCTTAGCCACCTATCCCCCCTCCAATCTGTCCAAAATTCCGCCGCACGTCTTATCTACCGCGTGAACCAATACTCTCATATCACCCCTCTCCTCAAGTCGCTTCACTGGCTCCCAATCCACTACCGTATACGGTTCAAGCTTCTCCTATTGACCTTCAAGTGCACTCAATCTGCTGCCCCCCATTACCTCTCTACCCTCCTCTCCCCGTATGTTCCCACCCGTAACCTCCGCTCTCAGGACAAATCACTCCTATCTGTACCCTTCTCCACCACCGCTAACTCCAGACTCCGCCCCTTCTGCCTCGCAGCACCTTATGCCTGGAACAGACTTCCTGAGCCCATACGCCATGCGCCCTCCCTGCCCATCTTCAAGTCCTTACTCAAGACCCATCTCTTCTCCCTTGCTTTTGGTGCCTAACCACCTTCCCCATTCCTGTTACCTACACTGACTACGTAGTATGTTACCCTTAGATTGTAAGCTCTCTTGAGCAGGGACTGTCCCTCCCCATGTTTAAACTTGTACAGCGCTGCGTAACCCTGGCAGCGCTATAGAAATGCTAAGTAGTAGTAGTAGTACACTACTGCAGGCCACTTTTTACCGGGGCTTAGTAAAAGAACCCCTAAATAGTTTAGCTCAGGATTCAATTGCTAGATGTGCATTTGTTTGGAATTACATGGGGAATGTCGGTGACACTTGTGTTTTCAAAAGATTGTGCACTATTCATAAGGAAATTCTGAAAATCTGACTGGTTTTAAGCCCCCTAGGATTGCAGTTTGATAGCACTGAACATAAATTAAAACAAAGTATGTCGCCTTTAAACAATGCAAGTTGCCTTTAATTGCCTTCAAACTTTTGCATCAATGCAAAAACAGATCTTTCTTGATCAGCAAGTAGTTGAGTTGAGGACTCAAATTATTTTTCTTCCAGGGTAATCCAACAGGACTAATGAATGCAAGGGTGAGTCAACAGAAAAGATGTATTTCAGTATAGCATCAAACTAAATATTCATCTTTGCTGACTGGCCCTTATTCTCTGTTCTCTAATGTATTGCATCTTGTGAAAATCTGTGTTGGAGCAATGTATCTCTCATCAGTGCTCCCTACATCTGGTATACAAAATACAAATCACCACAATAATAATCTGTAATTTATCTTAAATGCTGCTGTCTTTTAAAATCTTAACAAATTCACTCTTCTGCTTCATGCTGGGACCTTGACCCTCTGCAGCACAATTCTACGTAAACTGCAGCTGCTGCTCCTCTGACAGCTTTTAGCAAATTTATAATATTGGCACTGTGCTGCTGATATATTCAGGCTGGGGAAGCAGCAGAAGGCAAAATCAAGAGTCTAATAATAGTTTCTATTTTATGCGACATTTCTCATATGGGAAATTTATGTGGAAGCATTAGGCCGATGTTATATGGCAAATGACATGGTGGACACATGGAACGTGAATGAGTTATTTTTCTCTGTAATGTTGGATTAACGGTTTTATTCTTTTTAAGGGGACATGCTGAGAAGAAATGGATAAGACCCTGTGACTTTGCTCATGACCATTTATTTTCACTTGTAGGGAACTTAGCCCTGGTTGGACTTGTTTGATTGAAATTTAGTGAGTAACTAGTGAGGTAATTAAATTTGCTGATGACACAAAGTTATTCAAAGTTGTTAAATCACAAGAGGATTGTGAAAATTTACAAGAGGACCTTACGAGACTGGGAGGCTGGGCATCTAAATGGCAGATGATGTTTAATGTGAGCAAGTGCAAACTGATGAATGTGGGAAAGAGGAACCCAAATTATAGCTACATAATGGAAGGTTCCACATTAGGAGTCACTGACCAAGAAAGGGATCTAGTTGTTGTCTTTGATGATACATTGAAACCCTCTGCTCAGTGTGCAGCAGCGGCTAAGAAAGCAAATAGAATGTTAGGTGTTATTAGGAAAGGAACGGAAAAGAAAAATGAGGATGTTATTGGTTGCAAGGGAATTCATGTGACCAGCTCATCCCATTATCCAATCAAAGAATTATTTCATGTGTGAAACGATGTGTAGCTTCTAATCATGGACTGAAACTCTGAGAATGCTTGTTTGCATGTGGGCTGTCTTTGGGGCATGCATACGTATGACCTCCTTAGCTTTTAGCTGAGAAATTTTAGAACCGAGAGCTTTCAGGCTTTCCAGACACATTTCTCTAATGGGTGTTACTTTAAATCCAAGATGTAGTTACTATTATTACTCGGTGGTTTACCTAGCATGCTTGCCACATGGGGCGGGTCGCTGCTGTGCCCTCCCTGAGGTATGTCATACCCCCATCCTCTGAGAGATGTCACCTCCCCCAGGCGCATCACACCCCCCTGCAGTGCATCACCTCAGCCCCTCAAAGCGCATCACCCCAATCACCCTTCCTCCTAGCAAGAGGGTGCAAGGAGCAGTCGCGTATCTGTCAGCTCTGCCAGTCCCCTGCCCTGGAACAGGAAGTAACATCAGGGGACCGGCAGAGCCTTATATATGTATGATTTTAGCAAAGTCAATATAACTCTGAAATTCATCATATCATGTTACAGGAAAAGTGTTCACTTTCAATTTATGTAGACACATATCTTAATATATGGCTCACATAGGCCAATCATGGGTTATGTGGAGTGAAAACTCAATATAGCCATTGCTGCTGAATTTCCCTGTGTCAGATTAAATGGATGCTGCCATGAAAGATTATAGACCAATCCAGCTCCTTGACTATCAAAGCAGACAGAGACCCTGCAAAGACCAGAACAAAAATCAGAGGAAAGCAAAGCCATTGTCTAGGCACAATACTCCAAATGGGGCCTCACCAACTACTTCTGCAAAGGCATTAATGCCTCATTTCTTCTACTGGATATGCCTCTCTATGCAGCCTCTAATAAACACAAACCAGGACTCAAAAGCCACCTACTGCGAGTAAGTGTAGTAATAAACAGTTATTTCACCCGTATGTGATCAATAATTTTTATGTGTAGAGTACCCTCAGATATAAACCACCGTGACTGCAGTCAATAATGCTGCTACAACGTGGCATAGCACTTCTTTCATTGGGTAACTCTTACTATATTTTTTTGGGTAAAGAGCAACCTCTGCTCATATTTTTTTGCATCCCAATCACCACAGTGCTATAAAATCACTTATACATTTGTTTAAAAGATTACATATACTAGGTGAAAAAAACTGTACACTTATCTCGTGAGTTCTTGCCTCTCTGGCAGAACTGTGTTGCCTATAAACAAAAACAACAACAATAAACAATCATAACCTGTGATGATATTACCCCTTCAATCATATATTTTACCACACCTAGCGGCTCCCTGTTCCCAAATTATACATCCCTGATGACATCTTCCCCTGATTATGTCCCTTTGAAGAAGTAACTTTTCTGATCCCCTTCCTCCCCTTGCAGAAGTTGGTTCCTTTTCATCCTTTCTACCTCCAATATGAGCCTCTTTTTAAGATCCCTCATCTTCCTCAGATCTGAACCACTAAAACCCCCTGCAAACCCTGCCTCTTTGCCAAAATCATCCTTCCCTCCAGCCCCCAGAGCTCTCGGACCCGCTAGCTACCCAGGAACATACCCAGAACTAGTCTCTAGTGGTCCAGTGTACCTGAGAGGAGCAAAAATTCACAACTGGTTCTTTTGACTTACCCTGAAGCAGATTATTATACTATGTTGTGCTTATCCTTTCCTTCCACCTGAGGTCTCTCCTCCTCACTGCTATGACTGAAGAAACCTAGTGCCCTTTAAATCACTGGCCTATTAGAAATTATAGGGAAAAAAATGTCCTTTTCTATCTTGCTTCCTTCTACAACTTGGAAAGCTAAAGGTGGACAAAGCCATGGGACCGGACGGGATCCACCCCAGAATATTGAGGGAGCTCAGAGAGGTCCTGGCAGGTCCTCTTAAAGATTTGTTTAATAAATCCTTGGAGACGGGAGAGGTTCCAAGGGACTGGAGAACGGCGGAGGTGGTACCTCTTCACAAAAGTGGTGATAGGGAAGAAGCTGGAAACTACAGGCCGGTAAGCCTCACTTCGGTTATTGGAAAAGTAATGGAAGCCATGCTGAAGGAAAGGATAGTGAATTTTCTAGAAGCCAACAAGCTGCAAGATCCGAGACAACATGGTTTTACCAGAGGGAAATCGTGCCAAATGAATCTCATTGAATTCTTTGATTGGGTAACTGGAGAATTGAATCATCGACGTGCTATAGACGTAATCTGCTTAGATTTTAGCAAAGCTTTTGACACGGTTCCTCACAGGAGGCTCTTAAGTAAACTAGATGGGCTGAAGATAGGTCCCGAAGTGGTGAACTGGATTAGGAACTGGTAGACGGACAGACGACAGACGGTGGTGGTAAATGGAGTTCGCTCGGAGGAGGGAAAGGTGAGTAGTCTCTAGTGGTCCAGTGTACCTGAGAGGAGCCTCAGGGCTCGGTGCTGGGGCCGATTCTGTTCAATATATTTGTGAGTGACATTGCCGAAGGGTTAGAAGGTAAAGTTTGCCTATTTGCGGATGATACTAAGATTTGCAACAGAGCGGACACCCGGGAGGGAGTGGAAAGCATGAAAAGGGATCTGAGGAAGCTAGAAGAATGGTCTAAGGTTTGGCAATTAAAATTCAATGCAAAGAAATGCAAAGTGATGCACTTAGGGAGTAGAAACCCACGAAAGACTTATGTGTTAGGCGGTGAGAGTCTGATAGGTACTGAGGGGGAGAGGGATCTTGGGGTGATAGTATCCGAGGATCTGAAGGCGACGAAACAGTGTGACAAGGTGGTGGCCGTAGCGAGAAGGTTGCTAGGCTGTATAGAGAGAGGTGTGATCAGCAGAAGAAAGGAAGTGTTGATGCCCCTGTACAAGTCATTGGTGAGGCCCCACCTGGAGTATTGTGTTCAGTTTTGGAGGCCGTACCTTGCGAAGGATGTTAAAAAAATGGAAGCAGTGCAAAGAAAAGCTACGAGAATGGTATGGGATTTGCGTTCCAAGACGTATGAGCAAAGACTTGCTGACCTGAACATGTATACCCTGGAGGAAAGGAGGAACAGGGGTGATATGATACAGATGTTCAAATACTTGAAAGGTATTAATCCGCAAAAAAATCTTTTCCGGAGATGGGAAGGCGGTAGAACGAGAGGACATGAAATGAGATTGAAGGGGGGCAGACTCAAAAAAGATGTCAGGAAGTATTTTTTCACGGAGAGGGTGGTGGATGCTTGGAATGCCCTCCCGCGGGAGGTGGTGGAGATGAAAACGGTAACGGAATTCAAACATGCGTGGGATATGCATAAAGGAATCCTGTGCAGTAGGAATGGATCCTCAGAAGCTTAGCTGAAATTGGGTGGCGGAGCAGGTGGGGGAAGAGAGGTTGGTGGTTGGGAGGCGAGGATAGTGGAGGGCAGACTTATACGGTCTGTGCCAGAGCCGGAGATGGGAGGCGGGACTGGTGGTTGGGAGGTGGGAAATACTGCTGGGCAGACTTGTACGGTCTGTGCCCTGAAAAAGGCAGGTACAAATCAAGGTAAGGTATACACATACGAGTTTATCTTGTTGGGCAGACTGGATGGACCATGCAGGTCTTTTTCTGCCGTCATCTACTATGTTACTATGTTACTATGTAACTGACTAGAGAGACTGCCCAAATCACTGGGCTGGAGACTGTCTGCCTTATAGAAACTCCTCTCTCCTTTTCCTGTCATCCAACTACTCACTCAGGTTACCATTTCAAATCACCAATACAGTTGCCTGTGTCTGGGGGTACAGACTTCCCTTCTTGACTGGGGAGAAGCCCTTCCTCATAGACTGAGAGGTAGAGGCCTTCTATCCTAGGAAAATCATCTTCTGTCATCTGTGTCTGTCTCCCCATGCCTGTCTGTGTTACATCCTATCTTTGCTTGCCTAAAATAAAAACAAAAACCTTTTTAATTCATCTCTCAATGAGCTGGAATTGCTAACTAGTACACCTGGAAGCCTGCCAACTCATCAGCCTCCCCCAGGATTCCCTTATTCCAGCACTCCTGATTTCAATCCCTATTGCCTGCTGGGGATTGTAGCCCAAATCTCTTAAAGGAACCCAGGCTTCAACTTGCCTGATCCTAAGGACAGAATATGTCTCTGTTTTTCTACTTTTTTTCTCCTGCATGGCAAATGATTCCTAGTTTGGCACTATCTCTCTATATAAAAGGCAACACCAACGTTCTATGAAGCCTCCAGCTGGAAGTGTGAAGGGGGCAAGATATCCGGTTTCCCTATGAGTGTCTGCCCCACCCTCTCTGTAACACAGTCAGTGAAGGAAAACAGCACAGCATGAAATCAAATCGCTGGCTCTGTAACAGTGAAGGACTCAGAGGGGGGAGGGGAGAGAGGCCAGAGGGCAGGGACACACACACTCCCACATGCACACAGAAGAAAACATTGCTAGCCCCCATTTCATTTGCATCAGAAACGGTGCTTTTTTACTAGTATATAATAATATGCATAAAAGGTTGTCAATTATTAAAGAAATAAACAATATTCAGGCAGTGTTGCTCCTTATAGAGCACAATTGCTATCTTTTAATTTAACCCCTTAATGTTTAAGAACAGAAAGGTGCAGGAAGAGGTCATATATCCTGGAAAATAAGAAGTGAACTGTATGGGCAATGGTGGATGTACAAAGCCCAATATATTTGGGCAGTCAGAACAAATGTTCTCTGTTTTAGAAGATAACTTAATTACTATTGATGTATCATTTAACCAAATAAAAACTCTAATCCAACATATAAACTGACCTATTAGTGCCATGGAGAGTAATTCCACCAAGAGGAGCCTAAGCCCTTAACCACAGTTTAAAGGCAGCACAATCCTCCCACCTGTATCTTATATAAAATAGACCAGGGAACAAATTTTACTATGTTTGTGTCTTCCCAAGCCAAATCATAAAAGACAAAATATAAGTTAACAGCATCCTTTGTCATCTTCCATAACAGCATAATTGATCTATCCAGATAAATAAATAAAATAAACCATTTACCCCCCCCCCCCAGACAAATATCATTCATAGTATGTGAACAAAAACACACTCAGTAATTTTCCTAACAACCCAACCATACAGCTATAGTTGTTCCAAATCAGTACACAATAACACACATAAACCAGAGCATATCATCCAGCCACATAATAACACATACAAACAGTCCTACAGAGTCCAAGTCCAATGTCAGTTGGCAATAACACAGTGCCACTGTCTGGCAATTTGTAAACAGTGTGAAGGAGAGGACCTGGGGGTAGATAAGATGGAAGTGGAAGAGGAAGAAGGGAGGCGGCTCACGAGCAGACATAGGCAGAACAGAGCCTTGCCTCCATTCCATCCCCAGAGAGCGAGAGAAGTAGTAATGCCCCCTAGAAAAGGGTGGAGGGAAAAAGACTACATTACCCAGCATCCCCCGAGAGAGAGCAGAGAGAGGTTCGTGACCCCTGTAAAATGGAGGAGAGGAAGAGACTACATTTCCCAGCAACCTCGGGGCAAAGCCTGGTATAGAGATTACCTTCCCCAGCAGGAACAGGGGGAGAACTCTAACAAGGAAAGGGTGGTGCCCCTGCAGGGTAATCAAGGGAAAGAGGAACAGCTGCAAAGTGGGTGGGACGGGGAGCCCATGGAGTATCAAGAAGCTGGGCAGAGAGAAAGAGAGGAGAGCGAGGAAGAGCCTATGGACCTCTCAGCCTGGGCTCACTCCTTAGGTAACAAAATAAGGGACCAGGTACTGTAACTTCATGGTATGGTAACTGGGCTAAGAGAGGAAAGAGGAAAGGTCATGTGGGAGAATTGGTCAGTGCTTAGAGAGAGTGACCCAGATGGGTGGGGCCTTTTCATTTTCCAGAGCTCAGGCTGTGAATGAACTTTGAGTTTAAAGCGTTCTGGTTGAAGAGGGATGAGAGATTTTCTCGGAGTGGGCTGAGCCCAGCAGGAAGAAGGTGGAGTGTGAACGGTGGCTAAAAAGCCTAAAAGAAGCTGAAGGGGTTTGAGCTGTTTGCTGAAGCCTCAAGAACTGTGTTTGTTTTTTTTGGAACTGCTTGCAGTGTTTTGCCCCCTCCCAAGGGAGGGGGGGGCGGGGAGAAAGAAGACCCAGGGCTATAAAACTGTCTAAAAGGAGCCCAGCTGGGTGCTGGAAGCCTGGGAGTTAAAAGTTGTTGTTTTTTCTTGCTGTGTTTGTACCCCTGAGAGGAGCAACAGGGGGAATTGTGAGATTTTTTGTTGATTCAAGTATTGTCTTTTTGCACTGCTGGACTGTTGGATCCCAAGCAAAATAAAGAACTTGTTAAGTTTGCTTTGAAGTTGATTTCTTTGAGCCCTGCCCTGTGGACTGCAGTGAACCAGGAGGTTGGGCAGCAAGGGTGAAGGGGAGATCCCGAGGACCCTCAGGCGGAGGGGAGGATCATTTTCACAACAGATAATACTGTTGACCTCCAACTATATTTGCCAGGAACCAAGATGTCTGAAACTGGAATAGTTTCAGATGGCAAAATGAATGCAGCAGCACAATCCACGTATGGACCACCATTATTGTCAAACCCTGCTCATCCAGAAATCTTAGAAGCTCTGTCAGCAACTCAAAAGAGCAAGTAGTTATTAATACTGTTTATCATTGGGTCACCATGTATATATGCAAGGTGGGCCCTTTCTCATTACTGATGACATTCTGGTTGAGGTTGAGCAGTTGCTCCATATGTCTCTTGTACTGTATTTGGAAAAATTTCAATAAAAATTAAAGTACAAAAAAAAAAAAAAAGCAAGTACTGTTTTTTTTTTTTTACAGTAATTCTCATTCAAACTTGGAAGAAGAGACTGTAATGGACATTGCACACATTGCTAAAAATGTCTTGCTTACAGTCCAGTGTCACTTTATTGAATTTGGTAAAATAAGTAGCTTCTCACCATTATGCTGGAAAAGTACCTTCACCCAGGCCAGCTTGCAAGATCTTCAAAGTCTGCTGATAACAGATCACTTTCACAACCACCATAAGTTGGGCCATGCACTTAAGGCAACTGATGGGAGGATTCGCGGTAAGCTCCTTTGTGTATAAACAGGTGATCAAATTGGAGATCAAGCAATTTCAGCATGAAAGATAAAAAGAATGACAATGGATTGACTCATTCAGCCCCCTTCAACCACAACCAAGATCCACAAGTTATATGTGAGACATTGGTTGTTTAAATCTTCACTCCACTTTAGATCACTTCACTCCAGACATTATGGTTTTGTGCTGCCATCATTATAGTTCAAAAAAAGAGACAGAAGCCAAATAGGTGAGGGAAAGTAATCTGTGTCTATAAAGAGCTCAGGCATCCATCTCTAAAGAGTTCATCACTCCCTCCCACCCACTCTTGAAGATTTTTTTTTAAATTTTTGAGAGAGGCAGCTGTTGGCTATCATGATCATCTGACATAGTTTTGTTCATTGATTAACTCTTCTATTCTTTATATATGGGCTTGGTATTTTTTCATCAGTTATGTTCTATGGTGGAAAATAAATGAAATTTATCATTAAAAATAAAATACTAATGAAAGTTTGAAGAATTATTTGTTATTATTCTATAGTTAGATTGAAGTTTTTAAAAATGTTATTTTGCATGTTTTTGGAGCAACCTGGGGAGTAACCAACACTTATATAAAAATGTGGTTTAAGGTTTCAGGTTTATTAAAATTTGATATGCTGCCATAGAGAAAAAGTTCTCTTTTTTTTTTTTTTTTAGGAAGGGGGGGGGGGTTACAATAATACATAAACAGAGTTTATGGAGTGGAGGAGTGGCCTAGTGGTTAGGGTGGTGGACTTTGGTCCTGGGGAACTGAGGAACTGAGTTGGATTCCCACTTCAGGCACAGGCAGCTCCTTGTGACTCTGGGCAAGTCACTTAACCCTCCATTGCCCCATGTAAGCCGCATTGAGCCTGCCATGAGTGGAAAAGTGCAGGGTACAAATGTAACAAAAAAATATATATGAGAAAGTTAAGGTAGAAGAGAAAAATATAAATGTGCATGGGGAAGGAGGAATTCCATAAACTTATAGGAAAGAAAACAGAACATTATAAGGGATATGTTTGATGAATTCAACTCTCTCAGGAAGCCATTGGTATAGCAAAACATAAGACCATATAGGAGATATTGAAGAAGTGAATTGCTGTGAGGCCTACTCCTGGGTGGAGATTGTTTCAACATTTTGATATTGTGGATGCTGTACTGAGCACTCCTGGGAAGCATCCATTCTGGAAGCTATACTACTGCCATTTATATTGGCATGAGCTCATCTGGATTAAGATAAATTGAGTTTACATGACTGTTTGGAATGATATTCTCTATAATGATATAATGATTTTTGTGACAGTGATATGGCTACTTTTTAACTGTATAAATTTTTTTTCTGTGTGTGATGATTACCGTTGACTGTGTTACCCAGATTTTTATGGGTCTTTTTGAATATTCTGAGTACACAAATTTTTTCTTTACATTTATATTTTTTATAGACTAATTTAGGGACACTTCTGCTAATGAGTATTGGGCGCTAATGCATACCAAATGCAGCAAAAATGGCCTAATGCAGGATGCACTAAGGGGCCCTTTCACAAAGGTGCGTAAGGGCCTACGTGTGTCCAGTATGAGCAAAAACGGCATTACTGCCCGGCTACCACGTGCCCCAGGCGGTAATTCCAAATTTGGTGCATGCCAACAACACACAGTAGAAAATATTTTCTATTTTCTACCACAGGGTGCCTACCCGGTGGTAAATGTCAGTTGGCATGTGCTACATGCTTACCGCCCTGGTAGCGTGTGAGACCTTACCGCTAAGTCAATGGGTGGCGGTAAGGTCTCAGGCCGAAAATGGACACAAGCTGGTTTTCATTTTGCTGCACATCCATTTTCTGGCCCATTAAAATAATCCCTTTTTTCTAGACGTGGTACAATTAGGGTCCAGCGCGTGCCAAAAGCAAGCGCCCACACTTCCACAGGCCAGTTTGTGGCGTGCCTTTGTAAAAGTGCCCCACAAACTGTTAGTTTTGCCATCTGTGCATGCTATGTGTGTGGTGTTTATTGTTTTATGTACTTTTTGAAGGGGGTGTGTTGGGGCAGAGAATGGGCATAGATGCGCTAATCAACCAGATTGCTGACTTTATAGTTGTACTAACTGGAGGCGGTAAGTGATCCTCCAGTAATTTGGGGCATAATGCTAGCATTAGCTCACAGCCAAACAAAGAGATAATAGAAAAAGGTCAAACTTATGGCCATGCTAGAAATGAGAAAGAACTGGCACCCCAACATAATAGATCATACAAAAAAAAAACCCCGACAAAAACCCCCAACAAAACAGACTAAAACTAAAACAAACCATGACAAAAAAACCCTCCCAAAAAAAAAACCTATACAAAAAAACCCACAACAAAACAGATTTATGATTCTCACTAGATACCAAGTATGGATAGTGAAGTCAAGCCGTAAGCAGGTGCCAGGACTTTCAAGTGACAAGCCGTGGACTTTCTCAGTAATTTATGGCTCCTTCACTTCTTTGTACCCTTCAAATTCGTACCATTCAAAAATAAATCTATTTCATCAGGCCCTTTTGTCGGGAGTCTATTTTGTCAGGGACTTTTATGTCGGGAACTTTTTTTGTTTGGAGCTTTTTTGTCTGGTTTCTTTTGACCGGGTGCCGAAAAAACCACATAAGGACACACTAAAGGCCAGATTCTAAATAAGGCACCTAAAAAATCTGTGCAGTAAACATTTCCGCCTCAGCATATTCCATAAGTGGTGCTTAGATTTAGGTTCTGTATATAGAATATGCTTAGTTGATATTGCAGTGCCTATAACTACATGCCTCCATTTACACCAACGAAAACATGGCGTAAATCCCCGTGCATAGATTTATGCACACTAGGCCATATTCTATAACTACGCCCGTAAATTTTGGAACTCCCACAACATGCCCTTTTCCCCACCCATAGCCATGCCCCTTTTGAACTGCGCATTAGAATTTAGGAGCAGTTCATTACAGAATATGCTTAGTGAATTGTGTGCATAAATTCTAATTATTGCCAATTAGTGCTCATTATTACTTGTTAAGTGCTGCTATTAATGCTGATTAGCTTGTTAAGCCAATAAACTACTCCTAAAGTTACATGTAATTTATAGACTATGCTCACGTGCTGTTCTTGTGACTAAAATTTAGGCGCACCCATTTAGGTCACCTCATTAAAAATACAGACCGGCTCTAGTCCCAAGCATATTCTGCCAGATTCTATATATTGCGCCTAGCGTTCCACGCCTAAATCTAAGCATATTCCATAACAATGTGCATATCTTAACAAGTCAATCAGCATTATTAACAGAACTTATCAAGCAATAATTCATAGTACAATAGTAGATGACGGCAGATAAAGACCTGTATGGTCCATCCAGTCTGCCCAACAAGATAAACTCTTATGTGCTACTTTATATGTATCTGACCTTGATTTATCCTTGCCATTTTCAGGGCATAGACCATAGAAGTCTGCCCAGTACTTGCCCCGCCTCCCAACCACCGGGACAAGTAGATAAGAAGCAAACTACTGAGCAAGTAACACCTACCAAAGTAGAAGCCGAAGTATGGAGTCCAGGAAGAGCTCAGCTGATAAAGTGCTGGCATCTGACATCAGCAGGAACCAGCAGGGAGAAGGAGCACAGCCATAAGACAAGAGTAGGGGACGGAGGAACCGGAAGACCAATAGGAGAGAAGCAAGGGAAGCCAGTCAGAGGGTGAGCAGACACAGGTGGGTGGAAGGAAAGCAATCAAGGGGCCTGGAAGCCAGGCAGAGAGAGAGAGCAGACACAGGTGCATGAAAGCAAAGCAATTAAGGAGACTGCAACCATCGCTCTCTGAACAAACCCAGAGAAGAACTACACACACATGGCTCAGGGCAGTGCCAGTCAAGTGTGCGTGTCAACAGGACCCCGCGCAGCCCGAGGACACTGCTTGTGTTGAGGTAGGAGACATGACACCCATGTACAACATCTCCCCTCTCTTCTTACCCCATGCCCAGTATCCTCCAATCAGGGCTGTTTCAAGCTATGTTCCCCTTCTCTCCCCTACCACCTAATGCCTCTGTTTCCCCCTCCCCCGCCCCACACACACTTCCTAGTGTTATCTGCCTTCTACTCTGTTCCCTTCTTCATCCTGCCAAGTCTCATCCATTTTTTCATTGTTCTCTTTGTTCCCCCAAGTCCTATCCATCTTTTACTATGTTTCCCTTCTCCCCTCCCCCCAAGTCCCATCCATCTTCTGCTGTTTCCAGGGTCTCCTGAATGTTTTGATATTTCTTCTCTGTCCATATCTCTCTATGTCCCTGTCCATCCTTGTGTCCAGCTTCTCCACTTCTTTATCTTCTGTACCCACTTTCCCAGGTCCAGCATCTCTTCCCTGGACCCTGTATTCCCTTCCCCATAGTACAGTATCTCCCCATCTCCCCCTCCTTTTCCTCTGTCTTTTCTGCTCACTACCCCCCCCCCCCATCCCAGCATCTCTCTCTCTCTCCTTCTGTAGGTCTATCTTCTCTCTCCCTTCCCCCCCCCCCCCCCATGGGTTAAGCATCTTTCTATACATCTTCATTCAAGCTCTTTTTTTCCTACCCTCACTCCTTATGATCTGACATTTCTTTTTTCTACTCCCTTCCCCCTCCCCACCGTGGGGGCATCACCAATTCTCTTTGTCTCTCACCCCTCTTCAGACCTCCCCCTATGGGTGCATCATTCATCTTTCTCTCTCTCCCCATGGGTGCCTCATTAATCTCTCTCTCCCCATGAGTGCCTCATTAATTTCTCTCTTCCCCCATGGGTGCACCATCCATAATTCTCTCTCTCCACCTTCCTTGGACCTCCCCCTGTGGGTGCATAATTCATATTTCTCTCTCCCCCCTTGAGGGTGCAGTGCATCTCTCTTTCTCTTTCATCAATCTCTCTCTCTCTCTCTCCTTCCCCCTTGAACATTCCCCCCCCCCCCACCCAATATCTGTCTCTCTTCCCTTCACCCACCTGTGGTCTGGTGTCTTCCCCGGCACAGCAGTCTTCTGATCAAGGCAGCCTTGCTGCCTACTGGGCCCAGAAGTCTTCCTTCTAAATCATTCTGCCAACACAGGAACAGGAAGTGGTGCAGTAAGAAAACGTCCAGATCCAGCAAGCAATGAGGTTGCCTTGATCTGTGATGCTGCTGAAAGAAGACTGCAGTGCCAGTGGGCAGGGACAGAAGGGAAAGAGATGTCAGATCATGAAGGGGTGGAGAGAAGAGAAGTGAAGGAAAAGAGATACTGGACCAGCGGGGGGAGGGATAAAGATACCGTGCCACGCCATGCCAGAGACACAGAAAACCTGTGCACCAGACTGGGGGACCTGGGCTCCCAAGGCCCCCCATAGCTATGCCTCTGAGCAAAACATCTAAAATCGGGGTGTTGAGAAAAACTTCCTTCTGCCAGCTAATGACGTTTTTTTGTTTTGAGAATGAGCTCCTATATCTCTTACTTAAGTATGGAGATATAATGAAGACAAGACTAATGGTTTTATTTTAAAAAGATATAAAGGAAAATTAAGTGTTTGAAATGGATATAAAACAGTTTGGAAGACTAAAAAAAAAATCATTTATCTTCCACTTACTCCATAGTGATAACTTAGAATAATAAATACTGCGGCCAGCACACAGCTGTTATGTAGTTTATAAAATAGCTTATGAATAAGTCAAGGAAACTCCCATACTCAGCTCTAAACTCCAAGATTAATTAACTTACTAATCCTCAATGAAGATTTATTTAGTAAGAGCATATTATAATTGTGGCTTACATGACTTACTAAGGCTCAGTGAAGATTCTTATTAGAATGAAGAATTATAATGGTATTCAGAAGAGCATTACTGAGATTTCAGTATATTGGTATAAAGTAGAAAGTTCTAGCAAGGGAATGAACACTTTGGAAACTGAATAAATAGAGGTTGATTACTTTTGACTGACAGATGATATTTCACTGCTGAATTCATGTTTGTATAGCGAGAGGTTTATTAGTCATTTCATGTAGATGGAAAACCTAGTTTCATGGAACAATAGAAAACTTTTCACATTTTCTCCTGGTATTGAGCATTGAGTAATACTAGGTAATAAAAGAGTTCAATTAAAACATTTTACTAGAAAAAAGGAAGATAAAAATAGGCCTTTAAATGAAGGTTTCTTTTTTTTTTTTTTTAAGTCTATATCCATTTGGGACTCCATTCACATAAATTCCCTTTGGTGTCTGAAGCAAAGCCAATAATGGTATATTAGGTGAAAATGGGAATTTAATGAAGTATTTTGGGTCTACTCTCTTCCGAGGAATGGTGTACATTTACTGTTTCAGTTCCATATGCATGAGTCTCATTATCCATTATTGGGCATGCAAAGTTGCTCTGGTGATGTCAGTCCGTTATAGAAGAAAAAGAGTAACACTGCCTAACATGCTCAGATTGTAATGATAATTTCCAGGCAGAAAAAAAACAAAACTCTAAAGAATTACCTACTCATGTTACTATCTCCGTGTTGCCTCATGTTCAGTGTACAGTGTATCTCCATGTCTCTTACATGTTCAGTGTACAGAGCTGCGTATATCTAATAGCACTATAGAAATGATAAGTAGTAGTAGTATATGCAAATTCTCTGAAGCTCTATCTACCCCTCATTCTATAACTTTGCACCTAAATTTAAGCATCATCCCTTGGATTCTATATAGCGTGACTTAAGTTGCAGGCACAAATTAAAGCATATTCTGGATTTGCATGCGCAACTTAATTAGTTAACAAGACAATCAGCACCGATAATTGCATTTTAACAATCGACTATTGACACTGACATGAATTAGAATTTACATGCAGATCTGTGTAAGCGTATTCTATAATATGATGTGTATAAATTCTAAGTCATACAACTGAAAAGGGGCATGGCCTTGGGCATGGAATAGATAGATGGGTTATGGGCATTTCTAAAATCTATGCGCATTGTTATAGAATACACCTGGTCCACGCAAAATTTAGGCTTCGGCATTTACACCAAGTTTTACTTGACGTAACTGCCCGTGACTAAATTTAGTTGTGTGGATGGTTGTGTGGCATATTCGATAAACTGTGCAGAAATTTAGGCTTATTCTATAAAGTACCCCTAAATTTAAGTGTACTTTATAGAATCTGCCTAGGTGTATTTCATTTTGGCCTTGATTTTTTTTAGGCATGACTTATAAAATCTAGTCCCATTTGTGTACTTAGAGGTCCTTTTAATAAGTTGCGGGAAAAATGGCCCTGCGGTTACGTCAGGGGCTGTTTTTCCCATACGTGAGGGCCCTTTTTACTGCGGCAGGTAAAAAGTCCCCCCAAAATTGTCATGTGTTGCTGCTCCAATGGAATTGGCTGCTGAAACTTCCTGCAGCAGCCTCATGGGACTGCTGTGGAAGGTCCCAGCAGCCAATTTGGAATGGAACCAGCATAGACAGCATAGGCAGGTGTGGGGGAGGGGCAGGAGTGTTCATGGAGTGGAGAGGTCCGAGTAAAACCTGTACCTGGATTTCAGGTTGGTTTTGGTGCTGAATCTGAAACTAAAACTGAAATTCGGTTGACCTCTACATGGCATCCAGTTGCCATTATAGAATTAACGCTCAGTGCATTGCATCTAGGTGCCTAACTTATGGTACCCAGTTATAGAATTGCCTCTTATTTGCCAGATCTCCTTATGGTTCAATTGAAACAGCCCCTGTGCTTTCCCTCATGATTAAAAAAAAATGTTTATTACAGTGCAGCCATTACAATAATTTCCTTGTGATGGTACCTAACATCAAATGTTGCAGTCTTTAATGAGCTAATGTGTACATGTGAGGAGGCTCATTAAACAAACTGAGCTTATAAAACAACTGAAGATTAGATTTAACAAATTCTGAAGTTTTCTTTCATTGGTTATGGTATAAACTTGATACAGAGCTAGTGCCGCTTGCTGGAAGAGGTTGTTGACAACAGTTTGACTGGATTAACAGGAAGTAGTTTGATTCACTCTACACAAGCTATCAGTGAATGGGTTAACTTCCACTTGTTGCTAGTAATTATGGGATACATTCTTATAGATATGGAGTACCTAGGCCTAGACACAGAGATTGTGGGGAGGGTGTTGCTGAAGCTGAGCTAAAGCCACAGCAGGAAGGATCTCAGATTCCCTGGCAAAATCTCAAGAGTTGATTTCTGAGCAAGGAAGGAGACAGGAACACAGCAGACACAAGGAAAAGGTGTTCTGTTGCCTCAGGAAGGTTTTCAGCTATTCCATACTGCCTTGGGGGGTGGGGGAGTGAAAACCAGATGGAAAACGTTGCCAGAAAAAAAACAAAAAACAAAAACATCAGTTAGAGGTTTTGCAGATATGAGCAAAGATAGATTGGGTGGTGGGAACCTCTCCTACCCCAAAGCTGAGTCTTTTGTTCATAGTGAAATAAGAGGCTTAAGGAATAATTGAGAAAATAAGTTAAGCATTCAACCAGTGATCACCTACAGACTGAGGTAATACTGCAGTGGTTTTATTTTAAGCTGTTTCAGTATTTAGCTGCAGGTAATATGCATGTTTCCCTTCCCTTTCTCCTTCTTAAATGGTATCTCATAGTACAGGCCATAAGGTTTAATATAGATTACAAAAATCAGTAAGAAGGGAAATAATCACTTGATATACAATAATTTTAGAAATTCAAAAGCAGCTTCATAAAGTTACAAATTTTCTAAATAAAAAAGGGTCTTTGTTATCAAACTGTGCTAGTGGCCCCTAGTACACTTTGAATGGGCTCCATCAGCATTGCTATGCAGGAACAACTAGTGTGGATTTTATCTGGAGCGTTGTCCTTTTATTTTTTAGTCTTCTTCGCTGTTTTGTTTTTTATTTACGCTTTTTTCGAAGACTTGTTTCTTCTGTTGATAAAAGAGGCCCACAGTTTTTAACAATCTTCTAAATCTAAGATAAGAATGTTCTATCGTAATTTCAGATGGTAAGGCATTCCAACATTTCATAGTTTGATAAGCAGGTAATGCTGTGAAATGCTGTTTTATTTGAATATTTTTAAATAGATGATTAGTGTTATAATAAAACATTTCTAGTACGAGGACATCTAACTGAAAAATAACAGAAAAAGCTGTCACATATATATCTTGGAGCCAATCCATGCAGTACTCTAAATATTATTGTGCATAATTTAATAGACTTGGGATGATACATACATATTCTGGCCTAGTATCCACCACCTAAAAAAATATTTTCATTGTTTGTTTACTTGCTAGTCAATATCTAACCTGCTATTTTGTTTTCTTGAAAATAATAATATTACAATTCAGGCTTCTATAATATATCTAACCACTAGACATTAGTTTAATTGTGTCTGATGTTAAGCACTGCCTGTAGATTGATTATTCTTATTATTACAGAGGGGCTCAAGGGTAGAAGGTGGGACATATTTCCCCGGATTATATATACGACACACAAATTTAGGTAAGGAGGAAACAAAGGAGAGGAAAAGCAATGTAAACTCACACAGGTGCAGACAACAAAAGCACAGGGAACCTTCAAGGTTGGGGGCGTCAACTCAAATATTATTGGACAGACCCGATATGGTCCATATTTCAGCAAAACTGCCTGCATCAGGGGTCTTGAAACAGTACACAATGTCCAGAAAATGCATAAAATTGCAAAGAGACACTGCTCAAGCTGAAGATCCTAACAGACGCCAATAATTACCACTAATACAGCTAGATTGTAAAAATCCAACAAAACCACATTAATACTTGACTGGGAACAGGCAGAGTAATGTCTTCAGACTGAGCAGTGTATCTTTGCAATTTTATGCATTTTGTGAACATTGTGTACTGTTTCAAGACCCCTGACACAGGCAGTTTTGCCGAAATATGGACTGTGTTGGGTCTGTCCAATAAAATTTGAGTTGGCGCCCCCAACCTTGAAGCTTCCCTGTGCTTTTGTTGTCTGCTACTGTGTAAGTTTACTTTGCTTTTCCTTTCCTGTGTTTCCTCCTTACCTAAATTTGTGTACCATATATAGAATCCGGGGAAATATGCACCACCTTCTACTTCTGAGCCCCTCTGTAATAATAAGAATAATCAATCTACAGGCAATGCTTAACATCAGACACAACTATACTAGTGTCTAGTGGTTAGACATATTATACAAGCCTGAATTGTAATATTATTTTCAAGAAAACAAAATAGTAGGTTAGATATTGACTAACAAGTAAACAAACAATGAAAATATTTTTCAGGTGGTGGATACTAGTCCAGGATATGTCTGTATAATCTCAGGTTTGTTAAATTATGCACAATAATAATTTGTTTTCTGCACAAATTTAGGTACTGATCCAAGATGTATGCACAATTTAATTGGATAATGAGCCATTAACAAGCATTAATTGGATGCTAATAACCAATTATTGATATTACTTGGCACCAATCAGGATTTGCATGCATATCTGGCTGTGCACTATTCTATACTGCTGGATGCCTAAATCCCATAGCATGCAACTTAAAAGGAGTCATGGCCATGGGAGGGGCATGGGTTGGTCATGGGTGTTTCAAAACATTGGGCACAATGTAATTGAATATGGGGGATCTGTGCCCAATTTGAGCACCAGGATATATAGCTGGTGTATATCCAGCACCCAGAGTTAAGCACAGATATTCTTTATAAGTGCTATTCTATAAAAGGTGCATTCCCTGTATAGAATAGTGCTTATTGTCAATTTTTTACAGTGCTTCCCTCCATGGCTTAAGTACTATCCTCAGTTCAGGGCAAAGACTTTTGCCCAAGGTGACTAAAGCCTATTTCAAATATTAGAGCGTGGTGGAAAGGTGAACAACTAAGCATAATTATTACTAAATATAGTCTGACACAGGAGAAGTTCCGAATCTATCTTGGTGACGCACCCATCTAGTTGGGTTTCAGAATGTCAACAATCCATATGCATAACAAAAATTTGCATGTACAAGATCTCCAGTGTATTCAAATTTGCCATACTCTTTTTCATTTGGATAAAACCTCTGACTAGTTAGGTTATGGTGAGGACAGGCTTGGGCAGACCAGTTACAGGAAATAGCATAATTTCCTCAGAGCTATGTGAAGAGTCAATAGGAGACCAAGAATTCATTCAGCGCAAAGAGTTTTGTCTTAGTCATGCATTGCAATTTGGTGTTCTAGCTCTTACTAATAAAATTCTAGTTAGTTATTTATAGCTCGCATGGTCCAACTAGGATTCAAAGCAGTTTCAGTAAAGAAGTCAAGAATAAACTGTTGAGAGTTACAAAGTTGAAACAATCACAAATTTAAAAATACAACTACATTTGGAAATAGTTGTGAAATAAGTAAATTTGATGACTGGGCCTAGATCCATTCCAAATTTTACTTGATTCATGCATACATGAATTATTTAAAATTTTCTTAAAATGAAGAAGATTAACCAAAAGAAAGCTCAAAATGAAAGTGGTTTGGAAATGTGAACATCTGAGTGCTGGATATAATACCACATGAGTAAGAAATACTGAGCATAAACCATTTCAAATCTTGTAAAGGGTATAAGCAGTTCTATATTCTATACAGCCTATGAGGTCTTTTTAAGAAGATGCAGTAAGCATTAACATGTGCTTACCATACCTTATAGATGCTTACTACAGGATGTGTTCAGATGTCCTGTGATAAATTCCCATTTGGCACACACTACCTGCATGCTAAAAATATTTGTTTTACTTTTGCTGGTGTGTCTGGGGGATGGAAAGTGGGTATTTTTATGCTAATCAATTAGTGCAGCCAAATTACCGTGTGATAACTGATTAGCGCAGGATTACTGTGGGAGCCCTTACCACCTACAAAACAGGTGTTGGTAACTGACGCAGTGGTAATCTTTTTCAATGACTGCAAGCTAATGGTGATAGTGCATGGCCATTAAAGGAAAAAACATGGAAAATTGGCCATTTTGCTGCTGTGGTAAAAATCGCATGCACTAAGGCCATTTTCTACCACAACTTAATAAAAAGGACCCCTAAGTTGGTAACCAATATAAATGAATCAATAGGGGTGCTACCCTGTCAAACTTACAATAACCAAAGATTAACTTAGGGCCTCTTATATCAAGCTGTGCTAGTGACTCCAGGTGCGGTAATGACGACAAGGCCCACTGACTTTGAATGCGGTCAGCATTGCTGCGCGGGAACCGCTAGTGCGGCTTCATAAAAGAGGCCCTTAGAGACAGTGTTCTGTAATAGCTGCAATTTGCAAAAGGATTTGGCTGCAATACCCAAATATAGGGGCACTTTTACTAAACTGCGGGATAAAGGGCCCTAAGCTAGCGGCAGGGTCCGTTTTTGCTGCACACTCCAGCCCTTTTTACCGCAGCAGGTAAAAAAGGCTGAAAATAGCCATGGCCATGCGATAAGATTGCTTTTACCATTTGACAATGATTAGCATGTGGTAACCTACGTTGGGCTTACCGCTGCTTTTGTAAAAGGGCCCCATAATGGATTACAAAAATCAAAGTTTGGGCAGAAGCATTCCAACATTCTTTATGCATTAATTAAAAATAATTTTTTAATATAGTTTCCATATGATTTCAGAGTTGGGTCACAGCTATATTTTTATCTGCCACTCTATTGAAAATAAACAACTGGTAGCTCTTCTCATCTTCAAGATATCAGGAATTGAAACCCCCGAATAGAACGAGTCTTAAGCTCTATGTAAATGATACCAACAACCCATCCTTCAGAAAATAGTTAGCAGGCAGTCTTGCTTTTTTCCTGTTCCTCATAACTCATGCAGATGGAGGAAATATGCAAAACATAAACAGGTTAAGAAGTAGGGATCACTATTTTAAAGCACACATTTAGATTTATGGTGAAAAAAAAGGAGATATTGGTATGTGAAGCAGAAAATAAAAAGCCAGCTTTACATAACTTAAAATATTTTCAATTATTTTCTACTCATGCCTTACTGGGTCCATGCGACATTTCAGGACAGAAATGGCTGTGGTAAGTACTGCTCTGTATACCCCTTGCTGCTTTTCAATCTTAGTTTTAGCCAGTGCAATGCTTTTCTCTAATGAGGAGATTTTGCAGTGGAGAGTACTATACTTGGATATGTATTTATGTTATTTGCAATCTAATATGAAAAAAGATGCCAAGATGATTCATATTGAAAATAATTTTCCCAGAAGGTCAAAATTAACATTGTGAATAAAAAAGACAAATTGAAACAGAGGTTTAAAATAAGCCTTTAAAAAATTAAAATATCTTCTGTCTATAAGACCACAAATTAAGATTTTCATAGGGTAAAATAGCAGTTAAATACCTGATTTATTATTGACCTAGACTGTAACTTGGACAGCAATGTAACCCTCTAAGTGGAAGTCCTCCATCTACATTCCTGCCAGTGGTGGTGCTGTTTTAATATCACATTTTCAATAGTGAGGGACTGGCAAGTTCTGCAGGACTCCAAAGGACCTGCCTGTCCGTAGTGATTGAAAACAGAATATTGAAGCATCACTCCCCCCCCCCCCCCCCCACTACCACCACCACCACACCATCACCACAGCTTAGAGGGAAGATTGTTGGACAGTATAGGCCTCTAGTACACTTTTCTTTATGAAGCCATCTGATTGATATGTGGACAAATGATAACTGGTCAGTGGGCTCAAATTTTCAGGTTTAAAGTTTTTTCTGGGTAGCTCTTAAAAGTCAAGCAAACAACAAAAAAGGGGAAACCAACCCCACGGTAAAGGACCAAGCAGGAAAAAGTACGGATGCTTGCATATTTATGATATTAACCAATAAATATCTTCAGCACTACTATACATCTCTGGTGTTGGATTGGAGGCCTATTCGTACATCCCTGCTTTTTCCTGCTTAGCTCTTGAAGGTAACAGAACAAATCTTCTGAATATCAATCTGTGTATTTTGGAATTAAAATAAATTGTCTTTTGGGGCATTAAATTGTCTCCTGCAGATGCCATGGAAACAAGTTTCATAATATATGTCACATCTCATCCCAAACCATCCTATCCGTTCCCATTTTCATTTTCTCAGCTTTGAGGTTCTGCATTTTTTTACAAATATACTTTCTTTTGTCTGGTGTTAGTTTACCACTATACAAGTTTTTACCTCCACAAATATATTAGGCCAATCAGTTGCTGGAGGTGCATCAAATGAGACAACTGGAAAAATTTGGGTAACAACTCAGTTACAGGATAATAAGAGATGATGATGCTGTAAATCAAATTAACTAATATTAGAACTGTAAAGTGAGGGTGCAGTTAGTAAGTCTAGAGCAGGGGTTCTCAACCCAGTTCATGGGACACACCCAAGCAAGTCTACTTTTCAGGATATCTATAATGAATATGCATGAAATAAATTTGCATGCACTGCCTCCATTGTAAGCAAAACTCTCATACATATTGTGAAGAGCAAAGAAACTACAAGCCCCAGAAGGCAGTGCAGCACCAGAGAGATTCAGAACCAAGGAACTACAAAGCCCAGAAGGCAGGGCAACGTCAGAGAAGCCAGGAGCTAAGAAACTACAAGCCCCAGAAGGCAGTGCAGCACCAGCAGACAGATCAGGTGAAGGGAGAAGAATCTATGCAAGGGAGGGAGGAGCCGGGGTGTGATTGGGAGATGGAATCAGATGGGGGAAGGGAGGAGCCCCTAGACCGGGAGGAAGGGGAGGAGAGAATGGAACTGGAGGAGGAGAAAGGAGGGGAGAATGAGGAGGAAATGGAAGTGCTGGTGGAGGGCTCTTAAAGTGAGTTATGAACTGAACTGGAGAGAGTGAATGAAGCCTTGGTGAATTGACCCGGTGGGTGGATGTCAGGTGGTTTTGTGCTGACAAATGAGGGAGGTGGGTCATTAGGTCTAAGAGTGAGAAAGTGACTTAGACCATATTGCCATTGAATTGAACTGTTTAATTTCATTTCTAAGATGAACTGTGTGTGAAGGCAATGCTAAACTAAACTGTATTTGAAAGCAGTGCTAAACTGAATTGAGGAGGAAAACATTGCTAACTGAACTGAATTGTGAGCAGTGCTCAGTAACTGTGGGAAAGAGCAGTGCAACTAAGTACTGGATTAGAAGCAGTGCTGGGGGGGAAACCATATTGCAAGCAGGGCCAAAGTGAACTGTGTGGAAAGCAGGCCCGCGCTGAACTATATTGCAAGCAGGGCTCCAATGAACTGGGTTTAAAAGTGGAGCTACACTGAGGAGAGAGAAAGGCCTGTGAAGCCTTAAAGCAGAGTAAATGTACTCAGGAGCTAATAAAGCACTTCTGGTGATTTGCCTGTTGTCCGGAGACCCTGATTGCAGACTGTCAACTCGTGAGTGAAGGGCGTGCTTGGTAAAGAAAGGAAGAGACTGAGAAAGAGTGGCGTGGATCTGGCGGCTGAGCGTGACATATTATGGTGGCAGTGGTGGGATCGCAGTGAACCTCCACGGGAAGGAGTAGTGTCCTGGAAGGAGTGGAGTGGGTTCCGGACCAGACCAGTCGAGCAGTCGGAGCGAGGTGCAGGAGTCCTGGAGGTTTCGGAAGCCCGTCGTGTGGGCCAACGCTGACAAAGGCGTATTACTCGCCTACCCAGGTAAAGGGTACCTAGGGAGGAGGCGAGGGAGGATACAGTAATTGGAGAAGCACAGTTTCTGTGCAGTGGAAAAGAGTTTGTGAGATACCGCACTTGGGTGGTTGTTTTTTTTTTGTCTTTTTGCAGGTGCGGGGAATCCGGTGAAGGATATGGATCCCAAAGAGCTGTTTGCGTTTATGACGCATCAATTTCAGAAACAGCAAGAGATGGCTCATCAGCTGTTGGAGGAGTCGTTGGCGGCTTCCCGGGCACAGCAGCAACCTCTCTTGGACTTATTTCAGGAGTTGCTTCGAGGTGGAGGACGGTTGTCTGACAGGGGGCCGGATGGAAGAGTGGACCGAGCAGAAGGAGCGGTGGGAGTAGGAGGACTTCCCGGAGTGAACTGGCTGCCGTGGGGTAAGCTGACTGAGTCGGACAATATTGAAGATTACTTAGGGGCATTTGAAAGGGTGGCGGTGGCTGCAGGGTGGCCCCGGGAACAATGGACAATTCGATTAGCCCCTGCGCTGTCTGGTGAGGCCTTGGCCGCCTTTAGGGCTTTGCCTACACTGGAGGTGGCGGACTATACCAAATTGAAAGAAGCTATTCTGGACAGGTATGGAGTGAGCCGCCACACATATAGAAGGTGATTCAGAGAATTACGCTGGGTGGAGAGTGAAACACCCCGGGCGTTGGCTCAAAAGCTTTTGGATTTAGCAGGAAAGTGGTTAGAGCCTGAAAAGAGAACTATGAATCAGGTAATGCAAGAGCTTGTGCTGGAACAATTTTTGGAGGCACTACCTGAAAAGTTTCGGGTGGATTTGATAAAGAAGGGGTGTATGTCACTTGAGGAGGCCATTAAAAGCATGGAATGCTTCCTGGAGGCCCAGCGGTGTGAAGGGGGAGGGGGACGAATGGGGGAGAAAGTGGCAAGAGTAACAGGGGCCAGACCTTCAGTGAATGAGGAGAGAATGTGTTACCGGTGTGGAAGGAAAGGACATCTGAGGAGGGACTGTTTTGCTAAACTAGGGTTCACCTCGTACTCCCAAGGGCCAGTGGTGAAACAATTGAGGCAAGCAGTGGAGATATGTGGGGTCTGGGTCAATGCTCTGCTAGATTCAGGGGCGGATCAGACCATGCTGTCTCGGGCCCTGTGGGAAAGAGTAAAGGGAAAGAGAGGAGTATGTAATGATAATAGGGGCCGGGAGGTTAGCATTCAGTGTGTTCACGGGGCTACCACTACATATCCCCTTAAGCGAGTTGGTATAAAAGGTCCTTCAGGGTCACACTGGGTATGGGTGGCAATATTACCCCGGCTACCTCAGGAACTAATTTTGGGGAGGGATTGGCCCCCATTTGTGCACTGTTTAAGAGAAAAGGAAGGGTTAGTCGTTACTCGGGGGCAGAGGAAAGAGCAAGAAGGAGTAGAGCAGAACTTGTCACATATTTTTCCCTTTCATTTGGAGGTACTAGGGGCACCTGGGAAGACGCGGGAGTCAGGGCAAGTAAAAAAATTAACGCAGAGGCACAGGACTCAGACAATGAAAGGGATTGAGCAGGGAGGGGAGTTTCCGGAGGATCCTGAGGAGTTGTTGAGCAGGTTCCCTTATTTTAGCAGGGAACAGGAGTCAGATCTCACATTGAAATATGCCTGGGAACGGGCGAGGGAGCCGGTGGGGGGCACACAGGGACCCAAGTTTGTGATAGAGAAGGGTTTACTGTTTCGGGTGATGCCAGCTGAGGGCAGTGAGGAGGAGATTAAACAACTTATTGTACCTAGGGGATTCCGGAAGTTGGTGTTACAGTTAGCGCATGACCATCCTCTGGGAGGACATAAAGGGATCCAGAATACAGTGAAACAGTTACTAGGGCGGTTTTACTGGCCTGGGGTATATAAAGAGGTAGAGGAATACTGTAAATCCTGTGTGGTATGTCAGAAGCTGACAGAGAAAGGGCCAAGGCCTGCTCCATTGCACCCTCTTCCCCGAATTGAGAATCCGTGTGGGAGGTTGGCAATGGATATTATCGGTCCCCTACTTAAATCCAGGAGAGGGTTTTCTTATATTCTGGTGATTGTTGATATGGCTACCCGTTTCCCCTGGGCCATACCCTTGCGAAATATCTCGGCAAAGGTGATTGCTGCGGAGCTGATTCGGCTCTTTTGTGAGGTTGGCTTTCCTAGGGAGGTGTTAACTGATAGAGGCACCAATTTTCTTTCTCGCTCCCTGGTACAGGTTTGGGAGGCTTTTGGTATTAAACACATTTGTACTTCAGCCTATCACCCTCAAACCAACGGCCTAGTGGAGAGGTTCAACAAAACTTTGAAGATGTTGTTAAGGAAGGGGTTAGGATCACACTATGAGAACTGGGATCAACTTTTGCCTTTTGCATTGTATGTATCTAGGGAATGTGTGCAGGCTTCCCTAGGGGTATCCCCCTTTGAATTATTATATGGGAGGGCCCCAAGGGGAGTGTTGGATATTCTCCGGGAGCAGTGGGTACCGCCGGAACGGGAGGATAAGACGGTAGTAGAATATCTTCATGATTTGAAAGGGCGGTTATGGAGGTTAGGCACTTATTCCCGGGGTAATCTAGAGAAAACCCAAAGTTATCAGAAGACGCATTATGATCAGGGAGCGCAGGTCAGAGTATTTCAGGAAGGGGATAAGGTGGTGGTTAGGGTCCCGGATAATCCACATAAATTTTTAAGTAAATGGAAGGGACCCTGTACGGTGAGGAAACGGTTGGGCCCGGTCACTTATGAGGTATTGAATGAGCGAGGGAAGCCTCAGACCTATCATGCGAACTTACTCCAGCCTTGGCAGGAAAGGAAAGCCTATTGGGCAAAAGGGGAGGAGGAATTGGAGGAGGACTTAGGACCGCAGATATCGGAGATCTTTATTCCTAGGGAAGTGACAGTGGGAGACAGCTTAGAGGGTCCCCAGAAGGAACAGATGCAAGCTCTGTTGCTGGAGTTTCAGGATGTTCTCACAGCGTGTCCTGGGGAGACACACTTAATAGTATATGAAATTGAGACGGAGAAAGGGAGGGTGGTTCGTCAGCGACCTTATAGGTTATCCCCAGGTAAAAAGCAGGAGGTAGTTAAACAAGTGAAGGAAATGCTGGACTTTGGGGTGATCGAGGAATCCTTTAGTCCGTGGGCGAGTCCGGTGGTGCTAGTGCCTAAGAGGGATGGATCCTGGCGTTTTTGTATTGATTTTCGGCGAGTTAATGCGCTGTCTGTGCCAGACGCTTATCCTATGCCTCGTATTGAGGATTTGATAGATAGGCTGGGTTCGGCACAGTTCTTGTCTACTCTTGACTTAACTAAGGGGTACTGGCAAATTCCCTTATCGAGGAAGGCCCGGCCTAAGACCGCTTTTTGCACCCCGCTTGGGTTGTTTCAATTCAAGCGAATGCCATTTGGCTTAAATTCAGCTGCGGCTTCTTGCCAACGCCTGCTGGACAGAGTATTGAGATCACACCAGGAATATGCTGCTGCATATTTGGATGATGTTATCATTCATAGTCCAGATTGGGAGACCCATGTAGTCCAGGTTAGGGGGGTATTGCAATCTTTTCGGGAAGCAGGTCTCACCCTTAACCCTCAAAAATGCCATTTTGCCCAGCGAGAGGTAAAATACTTGGGCTATCGGGTAGGAAATGGTCAGGTTAAGCCATTGTGTGATAAGGTGAAAAGTATTCAGGAGTTTCCCCTTCCTACAAATAAGAAAGCGCTAAGAAGTTTTTTGGGATTGATAGGTTATTACAGAAGATTTATACCTCACTTCGCCTCTCGAGCCGCCCCCTTGACAGATATGTTGAAGGGTAGTAGACCGAATCAGCTCCAGTGGCAGGAGGACTCGGAAAGGGTATTTGCGGGGATGCGGTCAGCATTATGCCAGGAGCCTCTACTTAAAGCAGTGGACTTTGAGAAACCTTTTGTATTGCATACTGATGCATCTGGGGTAGGATTAGGTGCGGTGTTATCACAAGTGCATGAGGGAGAGGAGCACCCGATTATGTACTTGAGCAGGAAGCTTCTCCCTCATGAAACTAGATATGCCACGATTGAAAGGGAATGCCTGGCAGTTAAGTGGGCGATACAAGCCTGTGAGTTCTATCTTGAGGGGCGTCCCTTTAAGCTGGTCACGGATCATGCCCCCTTAAAGTGGCTGGGTCAGATGAAGAACCATAATGCTAGATTGATGAGGTGGTATTTGGCGTTGCAACCATTTCAGTTTCAGGTGGAACATCAAGCAGGGAAATTAATGCAGCATGTTGATGTTCTGTCTAGGATTGCTAGTCCGGTAGTAAAGGAAGGAAAAAACAAACGGACTAGCAATCGTTTGACTGGGGGGGTATGTGAAGAGCAAAGAAACTACAAGCCCCAGAAGGCAGTGCAGCACCAGAGAGATTCAGAACCAAGGAACTACAAAGCCCAGAAGGCAGGGCAACGTCAGAGAAGCCAGGAGCTAAGAAACTACAAGCCCCAGAAGGCAGTGCAGCACCAGCAGACAGATCAGGTGAAGGGAGAAGAATCTATGCAAGGGAGGGAGGAGCCGGGGTGTGATTGGGAGATGGAATCAGATGGGGGAAGGGAGGAGCCCCTAGACCGGGAGGAAGGGGAGGAGAGAATGGAACTGGAGGAGGAGAAAGGAGGGGAGAATGAGGAGGAAATGGAAGTGCTGGTGGAGGGCTCTTAAAGTGAGTTATGAACTGAACTGGAGAGAGTGAATGAAGCCTTGGTGAATTGACCCGGTGGGTGGATGTCAGGTGGTTTTGTGCTGACAAATGAGGGAGGTGGGTCATTAGGTCTAAGAGTGAGAAAGTGACTTAGACCATATTGCCATTGAATTGAACTGTTTAATTTCATTTCTAAGATGAACTGTGTGTGAAGGCAATGCTAAACTAAACTGTATTTGAAAGCAGTGCTAAACTGAATTGAGGAGGAAAACATTGCTAACTGAACTGAATTGTGAGCAGTGCTCAGTAACTGTGGGAAAGAGCAGTGCAACTAAGTACTGGATTAGAAGCAGTGCTGGGGGGGAAACCATATTGCAAGCAGGGCCAAAGTGAACTGTGTGGAAAGCAGGCCCGCGCTGAACTATATTGCAAGCAGGGCTCCAATGAACTGGGTTTAAAAGTGGAGCTACACTGAGGAGAGAGAAAGGCCTGTGAAGCCTTAAAGCAGAGTAAATGTACTCAGGAGCTAATAAAGCACTTCTGGTGATTTGCCTGTTGTCCGGAGACCCTGATTGCAGACTGTCGACTCGTGAGTGAAGGGCGTGCTTGGTAAAGAAAGGAAGAGACTGAGAAAGAGTGGCGCGGATCTGGCGGCTGAGCGTGACAATATTCATTATGGGTATTGTGAAAACCTGACTGGCTGGGTATCTCCCAAGGATTGGGTTGAGAACTCCTGGTTTAGAGAATTGGTTTGAATTGTGAATCATTTAAGCAAGGGGATGAAAAGGAAGCAGTATTAAAAGCTGAAACACTGGTTGATTTGTTAATAAGATACTGGAAATTGGTGGTAGTATATTGAACGAAGACAGATCTCAGAAGGCTTTTGCATTGAGGATGGATTTAATGAGATGATTGCTATTGCTCAGACAGAGGAGATTCACATGATGTTGTGATGGATAGAGGGTTGATGGATGTGTCACAAATTAGGGAAGGGTGTGATAGGATTTTTCTTGTTCTATTATGGTTGATAGAGTTCAGTGGTTGATAGGTCATATGAATATTTCAAATTCTCTTCTTGATCTGCTTTCATTCTTTATTTTAAACAATGGCTCTGATGTGATGTTATGTTGGCTAGTTGAGACAATGATTATCTCCAAATTTTATAATATTGTGTTACATTATTGTATAGATGTATAGAAATGCATGCACGGGTTATAGACTAAGGACATTTTCATGTGTAACTCAATTATTAAATTAAGTGCTAATTGGCATTAAAAAACAATAATTAGTAATAAATGGAGTTAATTGGCACTAATTTGCAGTTATGCATAGATACCCTTAGTCAGTATTCTATAACGTTAGCACATAATTCCTTTAGCATGCTATCCTGAAGAAGAAAGAGCTGATAGGATAGGATGACATATGAGAAGTGGAAAGACAGTGGTCCAAGCTGAAAGGGGCTATAAAAATGGCTGCTGACCTTTACATGAGGAGTGTAAATAAAAGCAAGAGAAAAAGGAAACCAATATGGTTCTCTAACAAGTGGCTGAGAAAATAAAAGCAAAAGAGTTGGTGTTCATGAAATACAGAAAAACTTAAGAAGAGGAACACAGAAAGGAATACCAGGTGAAACTGAAAGAACCAAGAAAGGTATGCATATGGTGAAAGAACAAATGGCTAGAAATGTAAGGAGGGGAGACAAGATTTTTGTGAAAGCAGGAAGGCTAAAAATGGAATTGTGAGACTAAAAGATGCTGTGAACCGCTATGTGGAGAATGATAAAGAAAAAGCGAAAGTGTAAAACAAATACTTCTGTGTTCATGGAAGAAATTCCTGGAGAAGGACCACGATTGGCTGACAAAGGTACACATGAGAATGGAGTGGATATGAAGAACTTCAAAAATTGAGGGTGGACAAAGCCATGGGACCAGATGGGATCCATCCCGGGATATTGAGGGAGTTCAGAGAGATGTTCTTTCAGGTCCTCTTAAAGATTTGTTTAATAAATCTTTGGAGACAGGAGAGGTTCTATGGAGAAGAGCAGTTATGGACCCTCTTCACAAAAGTGGTGAAAGAGAAGAAGCTGGAAACTACAGGCTGGTAAGCCTCTCTTTGGTTATTGTAAAAGTAATGGAAGCATTACTGAAGGAAAGGATAGTGAATTTATTGGAATATAATGGGATACAAGATCTGAAGCAACATCTCTCTATATAAAACGCACCTCCAACGTTCTGAAGCCTCTGTTAGCCAACATTCTAAGTGAAGGGGGTGAGATCGCATTGTGTCTGCCCCGCCCACGCGTCAAACGTGATGATGTCGAGGGCGGAGCAATGACACTCAACCAATCGCATCGCTCGCCAGCGAAGCGTCAGGGAAGGAGGCGGTGCTCTCGACGTCTAGCCTTCCCTTCGCTGTGTTCCGCCTTCTTCTGACATCAAGGATGACGTCAAAAGAAGGCGGAACACAGCGAAGGAAAACCTAGACGTCGGGAGCACCGCCTCCTTCCCTGACGCTTCGCTGCCGGAACCGCCACGGAGGTAAATTTAAAAACAAGAAAAAAAAAAAAACAACCATGTTGGGGGGAGAGAAGAGGGTGGCCACTAAAGTACAACAATGGGAGCGGGAGGGCAGGGGAGAAACGACAGCATGGATGCGAAGGGGGGGGGGAGAAGAGGGCGGGCCAGGCTGGGACATGGGAGAGAGAGGAGCATGGATGCGATGGGGGGGTCATGGAAGGGAGAGAGGGGACTTGCTCGAAAAGGATGAATGCAGGCGGCAGGGGACAGAGGAGCATGGATGGCCATGAATTGGGAGGGGAGGGCTCAGGGAGAGAGGGGAATTGCTGGAAAGGGATGAATGGAGGGGGCAGGGGACAGAGGAGCATGGATGGGCATGGATTGGGAGGGCAGGGCTCAGGGAGAGAGGGGAATTGCTAGAAAGGGATAAATGCAGGGGACAGATGGGCATGGATGGATATGGATTGCAGGGCAGGCCTCAAGGAGAGAGGGGAATTGCTGGATAGGGATGAATGGAGGGGCCAGGTGACAAAGGAGCATGGATGGGCATGGATTGGAAGGGCAGGACTCAGGGAGAGGGGAATTGCTGGATAGGGATGAATGGAGGGGACAGATGGGCATGGATGGATATGGATTGCAGGGCAGGCCTCAGACAGAGAGGGGAAATGCTGGATAGGGATGAATGGAGGGGCCAGGTGACAGAGGAGCATGGATTGGAAGGGCAGGACTCAGGAAGAGGGGAATTGCTGGATAGGGATGAATGGAGGGCACAGATGGGCATGGATGCATATGGATTGCAGGGCAGGCCTCAGGCAGAGAGGGGAATTGCTGGATAGGGATGAATGGAGGGGCCAGGTGACAGAGGAGCATGGATTGGAAGGGCAGGACTCAGGAAGAGGGGAATTGCTGGATAGGGATGAATGGAGGGCACAGATGGGCATGGATGCATATGGATTGCAGGGCAGGCCTCAGGCAGAGAGGGGAATTGCTGGATAGGGATGAATGGAGGGGCCAGGTGACAGAGGAGCATGGATTGGAAGGGCAGGACTCAGGGAGAGGGGAATTGCTGGATAGGGATGAATGGAGGGGACAGATGGGCATGGATGGATATGGATTGCAGGGCAGGCCTCAGGGACAGATGGGAATTGCTGGATAGGGATGAATGGAGGGGGCAGGTGACAGAGGAACATGGATGGGCATGGATTGGGAGGGCAGGGCTCAGGGAGAGAGGGGAATTGCTGGAAAAGGATGAATGGAGGGGGCAGGGCACAGATGGGCATGGATTGGGAGGGCAGGGCTCACACTCTCTCTCTCATATACAATGTCTTTCTGACTCTCATTCTCACACACTCTATCTCACACTGTATCACATTCACTCTCTATGTGCCACACACTCACTCACACACTCGCTTGGTCTCATACACTCACTCTCACAGAGAATCTGTGTCTCACACACACTCTCTCTCTCGCCCACACACACACACTCTCTCTCACACTGTGTCTCACATACACACTTGCACACACTCTCATTCTCACACACACACTCTGTCACAAACACACTCACACCCACACTCACTCTCTCTCTCACACACTCACACTTTCACTCTGACTCTCAAACAGTCACTCTCACATACACTCTCCCAAACATACACACTCCGAGGAAAACCTTGCTAGCGCCCGTTTCATTTGTGTCAGAAACGGGCCTTTTTTACTAGTGGTTTTATGAAAGCTAAATTGTGCCAAATGAATCAGGTTGAATTTTTTGACTGCGTGATCAGAGAATTGGGTTGAGGACGTTTGCAAGATGCAATCTACTTAGATTTCAGCAAAGCCTTTGACACAGTTTCTCATAAGAGGCTCTTGAATAAACTTGACATGCTAAAGTTAGGACCACAGTGGTGAACTGGATTAGAAACTGGTTGACAGACAGATACCAGAGTGTAGTTGTCAATGGAATTCACTCAGAGGAAGGAAGGTGAGTGAGTGCCTAAAGGATCAGTGCTGGAGGCGATTATGTTCAATATATTTGTGAGCGACATTGCCGAAGGGTTAGAAGGTAAGGTTTGCCTTTTAGTGAATGATACCAAGATTTGTAACAGAGTGGATACCCTGGAGGGAGTGGAAAGCATGAAAAAGGATCTACAAAAGTTAAAAGAATGGTCTACTGTTTGGCAATTAAAATTCAATGCAAAGAACTGCAAAGTGATATTCTTGGGGAGTAGAAATCCAAGGGAGCCATATGTGCTAGGAGGTGAGAGGCTGATATGAACAGACAGGGTGATAGTGTTGGAAGATCTCTATGCAACGAAACAGTGTGACAAGCAGGGGCGTATCTGGACTCTGGCAGTAGGGGGGGCCAGGGCCAGAGGGAGGGAGCACATTTAGCCCCCCCCGGCACCACCGAACCCCCCCCGCCATTGCCAGAGCCCCCCTGCCACCAACGACTCCCCCCCGCCATTGCCAGAGCCCCCCCTGCCACCAACGACTCTCTCCACCTCCTCTCCCGCCGCCAACCCTCCCCCGCTGACGTTGTTTACCTTTGCTGGCGGGGACCCCAACCCCCGCCAGCCGAGGTCCGCTTCCGCCTGCTTTTAAAAATAATTCTTCAGCTGGAGGGGGACCCCAACCCCCGCCAGCCACTGAGGTCTTCAAAGTTCTTGTTCGTCGTCCTCCTCCGTGGCCATGCTGTACGCTGCTGATTCGGAGTCTGTCTGACGTCGCACCACGTTGTACGCGCGTACAACGTGGTGCGACGTCAGACAGACTCCAAATCAACAGGGTACAGCATGGCCACGGAGGATGACGAACAAGAACTTTGAAGACCTCGGCGGCTGGCGGGGGTTGGGGTCCCCCGCCAGCTGAAGAATTATTTTTAAAAGCAGGCGGAAGCGGACCTCGGCTGGCGGGGGTTGGGGTCCCCCGCCAGCAAAGGTAAACAGCATTAGCGGGGGAGGGTTGGCGGCGGGAGGGGGGCCAGGGCGAAATCTGCGGGGGCCCAGGCCCCTGTGGCCCCACGCAGATACGCCCCTGGTGACAAGGCGGTGGCTGTAGCTGGAAGGATGCTAGGAGGTATAGAGAAAGATGTAACTAGCAAAAGAACGAGAGATGCTGGACCCAAGGAGAGTGATGCAGGGAGTCAGGAGATGGGGGGGATGAGCAGGTAAGGAAAAAAGGTGCCGGTACACTGGACCAGCACAAAAAAGCCCTGCATATTCAGGTCTTCCAGTCTCTTCTTCTAAGTCTTTTGGAGCAAGCCCCGCACCATTTTTGCCATCTTCCTCTGGATAGGTTCAAGTCTTTTTACATCCTTAGCAAGATACAGCCTCCAAAACTGTACACAATTCTCCAAGTGTGGTCTCACCAATGACTTGTACAGGGGCATCAACACTTCCTTTCTTTTGCTAGTTACATCTTTCTCTATACAGCCTAGCATCATTCCAGCTAGAGCCACCACCTTGCCATACTGTTTCATTGCATAGGGATCCTCTGACACTATCGCCCCATCTGTTCATATCAGCCTCTTACCTCCTAGCACATATAGCTCCCTTGGATTTGTACTCTGAAAATATGTAAGTTAAGCGGGTATTTGCAGAATAGCGCCTAGATCCCTTAAGACTTTGAAAAAGACCTAAGGACCAGAGAAGTGTAGGCTTCCCTGATTTCAGAACGGACCAGGGAAGTGTAGGCTTCCCTGATTTCAGAACCTAAGCTATTGCTTCTCATTTGCATAGTGCCTGTTGGTGGTTTCAAATCACTCAGTTTGATAATATCCCTATTTGGCTAAAAATAGAAAGAGCTGATTAAACTGTTAATGCTACCTATGTTAGTGGGCATGACATATCTCCCTAGCCTATGTGACTCTCATTTTACTGAAAACATCACAGGCAATTATATATTTGAACAAACTTTAAAACACCCCATAGCTACAACTCTAGTGGCTCCAATATGGGGGCAATGCAAATATTCAAATTTGAAATGCCCCTGTATACTGGAAAGAGTGGGTTTCTAAGGGAATCATAGATGTGAGAAATAATAAGTACATTTCCTCTTTACAGCAGTGACAGAGTAAATATGGGTTATTACATAAACATTTATAGCAATATTTGCAAAATAAGAATTGCATTCTCCACTCCAAAAATCAAAACTTTGCTAACTTATAGAATGTGAAGCCTGAAGTGACTCAGATTCTAGAAACAGGATATTTTGCACTTCATGTGGCTTCAAAAATGTGCAAGTCTCTGTTATCCTCACATTCCCATTCTCCCCTTCTAATCTATTTGGGAGAAGGAATTAAATACTACAGACTACACAATGGGAACTGTTGTGGTTTAAGATGAATAGGCCCCTACATTCTGCTCCACTACTCCAATCATTATACTACATTTCACACAAGTCAGTTTGAACTCCAGTAAAAAGTCAGAATGCTCAAAAATCAACTACAAACCTCTGCTGGAACTGCCACTAAGCACCTGGTACTTTCCAACCAAAGCTCTTTGACCACCCTAGTCTAACTATGGAAAAAGATATGGGATCTCATGTAGAAATTTTACCGTATAATATGCCATTATTCTTTTCTAAGCTATTTTTTTTGTTCTGTGGCTTTTCTGTAAGACTTTACTGATGAGTGGAGGAGTGGCCTAATGGTTAGTACAGCAGGTTGTGGATGTGGGGAACTGGGTCTGATTCCCGCTGTTGCCTGTTGGTTAGTAGTGGGTTGAGATCCTGGGGAACCAAGTTCAATTCCCTCTGCAGCTCCATGTGACCCTGGGTAGAGTCACTTAACCCTCCATTGCCCCAGGTACTACAGTAGTACTTAGATTGTACTACTTAGATTGTGAGTCCACTAGGGACAGACCCAGTACCTGTAAAATAAAAACTGTAAACTGCTTAGGTCTAAGCGGTATATAAATACTGAAATGAATGAATGAATCTATACACCACCCTGGTAGCGGTGGCCATCAAGGTTAGTCTGTTCCATTGGAAACACACAGCAGCAACAAATATCACCCAACAGTGGAATTATGTTGGTTTAATTGCTACATACAGATATCATTTGGCAGTGCAAAATGGATCTCTGGGTAGATTTTACACGATTTGGAACCCTTTTCTACAATATTGTGGATCTGTTAGGGAGTAATTACTGTTTTACATTGCACTTCGCTTTTCACCATCTCTTGCATAATAAAATAACATAATAGATAATGGCAGATAAATGCCAACTTGGTCCAAACAGTCTGCCCGATAAGGTTATTGGAGTTGTACCTGCCATGCACAGCAGGTTACTTCCCCCATAATTTCTTAGAATTGCAAAAGTCATTTTATGGCTGTTGAAGTGCTTGGTTTCTATCTTCTTGTCTTTTAGAGATTCACTGTGCACACATGCAGAGAGAAGACTCAAGCTAAGTGATGCCACCACCAGCCCACCACTGTGACTGTATAGCAGTAGAGTGAAGCACAGTTATAGCTCTGTACTGGACTGGTGGCTATGTTTTTTTGTCCAGTGACCCGGCTCTCTATGGCTGTCACCGCATTCAGCACCAGAGCTGCGGGAGACCGAATCTTACCAAGGGTAAGCTGCAGAACAGAACAGAGCAGCTGACCATCAGTGGTCACCAGCCTGAAGTGCAGTCAGTTGTTCAATTGAGGCCAATCTAGGTCTCTGATCTATGGTCTCCTGATTTCTGGCCATGACAATGCCATCTATACTACTTTGAGGACCCACCATGCCCCACCACAACAGCACATGCATTTGCAGGAAGCAGTAGTAGAGGTCAATTTGACTGCCAGCTGAGCCATCCCACCATAGTGGTCATACCTGCATCAGGAGAGGCTGAATAACAGGTGGCAGTGGGGAAAGCAAGAGAAGAAATGAGAATTAGGAGGCAATTCTCTAACTTGGTGCACTCTGTTAGGTACCCGAATATTGTGTTGAGAGTACCTATTCTGAAACAGCATCTGGGCACTCAGATTCCATTACAGAATACTAGTATAACCCTAAATTGGCACACCCATTGACTTAGCGGTAAGGTCTCACGCATTATCCAGGCAGTAATCATCTGCGTGCATACACTGCCGATTACCTCCCAGTTAGCACCAAGCAGTAGAAAATAAAAAATATTTTTGGATACGTGTATCAGACCAATATAAAGAATGGAATTACTGCCCAGGGCACAAAGTAGCCGGGCAGTATTTCCAAATTGATGCACATTGGATGTGCATAGGCGCCTATGCACCTTAGTAAAAGGGCCCCTAATTGATTTGCCCAAGGTCACAAGGAGCTGCAGTAGGAATCAAACCTAGGTCGCCAGGGCTGCAGTAACCATTAGGCTACTCCTCCAGACCAACTGGAGGTGCTATCCCATGCAACATTAATAGCTACATTTGCCCTTGAGCCTGACTGTAACTGGATTTTGAGACTTCATTTCCATCATAAGGACAACGTGTTTTTGGGTCATATAATTTTTATATTTTCTGATTTCTCTTGACCTACACAGGCGAGGTGCCAGGCCATTTTGGCCCTGAGACTGCAGGTGGTGGCAATGGGGGATACCTTTTTCCTTCAATTTCTTTTGTAAATGTTGTGTTAAATTTGAGGGTAACAACTATGTCTTCTTTGACCCTAAGCAACTGAAGAGTTTTATTGATGGCAAGCAGTCTCTGTCAAATCTGCTGGTCTCTATTACCCCATCCTCATAAAGTACTGTTTAATGGAAGTTCTGCCTTCCGGATTATATTGTACTCCTGTTTAATAGGTTTCCTTATGTTGTTTTATTTCTTTCTCTTGCTGCTATGTGTTCTCCAGCATGGGTAATTTATTTCCCCCTTTTCTCTTCTTCCCCTCTATTTCCCTTATAGTATAATATTGTATTAGTTGTCTTGAAGATTGTATACATTTGAATTTTGAGTGTGTTTACAATATTATCTTTCTGATTCAAGTTTATCTTGAAATATTATATGGAAAATTATAAATAAATAATAAAACAATCAATGTCTTTCCACCCCCTTAATCTCTAAAATGTGAGGCTTCAACTTATTTAACTCCCACAGAGGGTCCTCTAGTTCCTAGGAATAGAAAGAAAAGTACATGGTTAGTATATTCCATAAGCTATGTCAGTACTGTACAGTGCATGTAGGCAATACAGTTTCATCAGGGCTCCTATCTCTGTTAACAGTGTCAGAAAAGCTTCTTGATCATCCACTAGGAAGAAGTGAAGGAAATTGTTAGCTTAAAGCAAGAGTTTTTTTCTGGTTGTAAAACAATCATGTCTGGCTTTCTGGCTCTTAATTCTGAGCCTAGACATAACGAATAAACCAGAGCTATAAGCCATGGATGGGAAATCCACTTAAGCCTTGCTTTAGCTAAATATAGCAGAAATAGAAAAGATGAGTCCAAACAAGAGATGAAAGTGTCAGAGCAATTACAAGAAAAGAATACTACAATGCCACAGCAACTAGATTTTCTTTGTTACTAAAGCTGACATAAAAATCATTATGACTGAACTAAACCTAATCAGATAGGACATATCTAAAGTGCTTGCTGATCTCCAGGTAGATGCTAAGAAGATTAAGGACCTAGTACAACAAAACAAAATCAATATAGAACAAATTAATGCTACAGCCAACTTCTTCATGAAAACAAAGACTGCCACTGATGTCACTGACCTTAAGGAAAGGCAAGATGTTTAAAGAACAAGTTGCCAAACAAACCTGTCCTGGAGGACCCCGACCAAGTTAGGTTTTCAGGATTTCCCAATGAATATGTGAGGTAAATGTGCATGTGATGGATGTGATACATTCAGATCTATCTCACGCATATTCTTTATTAGCATCCTGATATCTGAATTTAAAAAAAGAGAATATATATATATATATATATATATATATATATATATATATATATATATATATATATATATATACACACCTTAGTAAAAGGGCCCCTAATGACCCATTAGGCTACTCCTCCAGACCAACTGGAGGTGCTCTCCCATGCAACATTAATAGCTACATTTGCCCTTGAGCCTGACTGTAACTGGATTTTTGAGACTTCATTTCCGTCATAAAGATGACTTGTTTTTGGGTCATAACATTTTTATATTTTCTGATTCGCGTCGATGGGATTCGCCTCAATGTTAGTACTGCTTGACTTCTCATCAACTTTTGACATTGTGGATCATGATATCATGCTAGCATGACTGACAGAAACAGGTATCAATTGAACACTATCAGACAGGCAGCAATCCATAATGTTTGGCAGTAACTCATCACCACCATGGACGCTGACCTGCGGGGTACCACAAGGATCGATACTGTCACCTATTCTGTTCAATATCTACCTCAAGCCACTAGCTGAGCTGATTCGGTCAATGGACACTCAGTTCTACATCTATGCAGATGATGTACAGCTACTCATACCCATTGAACCTGACTTACCTACAGCCTTGAATAAACTGATTACTTGTCTAACATCAATTGAAGAATGGGCTAAACACAACAAACTTTGCCTGAACCCAAGTAAAACGGAGCTTCTCTGGGTCCCTAACACAAGTGGATACATACCTGACATCAAAATCCCTTTTGGGAAGTATGAACTTCCCCTCAAATCACAAGTCAGGAACCTTGGAATACAGTTAGACTCAACACTTACTCTGATTCCCCAAATCCAAGCAACCTTCAAGAGCTGCTTCTACTATTTGCGACAGCTATGCTGCCTCTCTCCTTACATCAAGAAGGTAAATCTTATCCCAATTGTGCATGCCATGGTAACATCAACACTGGATTACTGCAATGCACTATACAATGGTCTGACTACAAAGGGCCTGCACCAGCTCCAGTTGATTCAGAATGCTGCAGCAAGACTCATAGAAGGTTGCAAGAGACGTGAGCACATCACACCATTTCTGCAAAAACTTCATTGGCTACCAGTACAATACAGGGTTAAATTTAAAACTCTATGTCTGATC